>NC_143054.1:79462500-80087500 GCF_052426305.1 Pelodiscus sinensis | reverse complement strand
TTTTTGTATTATATGTTCTTTGTCGAGTAGTATCCCCATAGGTGCTCCACTGCAGGTGTCGGGCTCGTCCCGGCGCCACAGCTTGGAGAGTTTTCCATAGCAGTAGCCCCCACCGGACCACGCATGTGCAGATGCTGCCTTGTGCCATTCGCACCTTTTTTGTGGAGCGCTGTCCAGCCTGCCAGTTCCTCGTAACCATCCACAGCTGCAGACGGAATCCAGACGAGCTCCTCCTCCATTCTGAGGAGAAAGAGAGACAGAAAAATTTTAAGTAGAAAGTTCGGGGGGGGGAGGGTTTGTTGCAGTTTAGCCCCTTCTCAATAGTTCTAGTTCCAGTTTGTTAAAAAAAAAAGTTTTCTTCTGTATATAGTTATGCACAGTTCGCTGCTTTTCAACAAAAACAAAAAAAAAGGAGAAAGAGATTGGAACAAGGACTTACGCTTGGTAGTGGTGCCATCATGCCCAGTTCCCCCGAGTTTAAAAAGTGCGAGTCATGCCGGGACACCATGCCAGCATCAGATAGTCACTCCCACTGCATTAAGTGCCTTGGGGAGGGTTATATCCCCCAAAAGTTCACGCACTGCTCTAAATTAACCGCCCACGCGAGGTGGGACAAGTAGATGCGGCTAAAGATGCTGCTCTTCAACAAGGCATTGCAGCCGCCCACCACAGAGCACTCAACGGACGAGGCTCCTGTGGCACATAAGTCCCACAACAAGAGGACCCCTGTCCCTGCCAGGAGCGTCAGTGAGGGAGATGCACCCAGCACGTAGGGATTGCCGCCTAAGCATGCCACAGCTAAGACACCCAAAGGCCGCAATACATCCATGCCTAGCCCCGCGATTCCATCTGACCCAACACTGACGGCGTGCACGGCACCATGACCCGAATCGGCACCGGTGACGGCACTAAGAGAGCCTCAATCTGCCCCAAAAGCAACCCCCTCGGCAGCAACAGTCTCAGTGCCAAAGTGCGCAGCACCACCGGCACCACATCATTTGCGCCCAGCGCCGACGTGCTCAACACCAATCCCAGCATCTTTGGCGGTGGCAACATCACCCGTGCCGGCTCCACTAACGCCACCTCAGCACCGGGAGAGGTCGGAATCAAGATCCCTCGCCTCAGCTCCAACTAGCCCTACGGGTTTGGCTCCACCTCTTGTACATGCCTCTACAATGCCTACTATGGTGCAGCGCAAGTCTAGGCACGTATGCTTACCAACACCGACTCCTGAGGTGGCTGTTTTTTCTCCTGAGCCTTCTCCTCCACCTTCCTACCACTCAGGAAGTCACAGACATGAACACTACGTTTCACCTCCACGACATTATCAGAGATCCCCATGTCGATCACGCTCATCTCATCGTTACTACCGATCCCACCGCTCTCGTTAACCTTCATATTACACAGTGCAGTCAAGATCACCGAGGTCACCAATGTCACAAAATTCTCACCACTACAGGAGTGCAAGTTCTTATTCTCCAAGGCACTCCCCTCAAACATATCACCATCACAGCTGACAATACACTTACTACTATTGTAAACGTCCACGCTCGCTTAGTGCGATATATTCTGAATCTAGATCACTGAGACCCAGGCAATCCAAGTCTCCACACAGCCCGACCCATGACATCCCACCTCCTGTACAGACTCTTTTGACACCCTTTACTTTGAGCCAGCAGGAAAGGGATGATAATCTACCCTCTCACAGCGAGCAACAGCATATGGACTCCTCCACTGATCGGTCGTCCTCTTCACCGGCAATGCAGTATTTCAGGGTGACTCCTCCCCTGCAGATGATTACAAACAGTTCCAAGAGCTGTTCAAAAGGTTAGCCCAATCACAGGAACTTCACACCATTGCCATGCCACAGAAACAGTACCATCTGTTAAAAAATCTACAACCATCCCAGAAATCCAAGCTAGCACTCCCCTTCGACGGTGGCATCTTGGAAATTGCCAATGACATCTGGCAAACTCCAGCCTCTGCACCACCGATGAACAGATGTGCTGATAAGAAATATGTCGTAGCTTCTAAGGATACTGAATTCTTATTCACGCACCCCCAGCCCAACTCCATCGTTATGGATGCCGCTCAACAAAGATCAAAGATGGCACAGAGCAGGACAGCGACAACTGATAAGGAGGTGAAGCACTTTGATTTGTTGGGCAGAAAAGTCTATTCCTCTGCCACGGCAATCCTCAGGATGGCGAACTACATGGCTCTCCTCGCCAATCACGATTTTGATAATTATACTAAACTGGTTGCTCTCCTGGAATTTCTACCTGAGACTAAAGGGCAAATTTTGAAGGCAGTAGTGCAGGAGGCCTACACAGCAGCCTGTACAGCACTGCAAATTGCCCTAGATATTGCCAACACTGCCTCTTGAACCACAACGACATCGATGGTCATGCAGCGTGCTTCCTGGCTCCACCTGGCATCCGTACTGAAGGACCTCCAACCACAAGTAGAGGACCTACCTTTTGACCGTCAATTGCTGTTCGCTCAGAACACCAATCAGGTCTTCCATTCCGGCAAAGACTCACGTACAACACTGAGGATGCTTGGAATGTATACACCACCATACAGGCACAAGAGATTTTGTCCATACAGAGACCTTTCTCATATGCCACGCCCTGCTTCAGGCCATATGATCTGCCGAGGGAGAGACTGTGTAAACAGAGGCACCGCCAACAACCAGGCAAAGCGTCCAACGAACAGCACCCTTGGCAGCAGGTTTGACGTGTCAATCGAGAGACTGCATGCTGTTCCCCTTACAGAGGCTCCACACCACACAACTACTTTATTCCATCACCGGCTGAGACCGTACCACCTCCGCTGGTTCGCGGTAACCACAGACCATTGGGTCAGAGAAATCATCACATCCGGTTTCACCATCCCATTCGCTACCTGGCCCTCTCCCTCCCCCCCAGCCCTGTCCCTCTTCAGGGACCCCTCTCATGAATCTCTTTGCACCAAGAGGTCTCACGTCTACTTACCATTGGGGCATTGGAGACGGTGCTGAAGCAATTCAGCGGGAAAGGCTTCTATTCCCAGCATTTCCTCACCCAAAAGAATTCTGGTGGGTGGAGGCCTATCCTGGATCTCTGCAGACTCAACTGCTCCCTTTGAAAAAAAATTCAAGATGGTCACATTAGCCTCTATCATTCCAGCTCTGAGTGAAGAGGATTGGTTCGCGTCCCTCGATCTGCAGCATGCTTATTTATACATAACCATGCCCCCGGCTCACAGGAAGTTCCTCTATTTCACATTGGGCGAAGAGCATTACCAGTACAGAGTGCTACCGTTCAGCCTCTCGGCAGCACCAAGAGTATTTTCCAAAACCCTAGCAGTCGTAGCCATCTGCCTCCGATGCCTCGGTGTCACCATTTTTCCTTATTTCGAAGACTGCCTGCTGAAGGCCCCTTCTGCAGACGAAGCTATGGCAGCGGTCGACACGGTCAGGGTCATGTTCGAAGCCCTAGGGCTCATTATCAGTCTCCTGAAGTCTTCTCTGATGCCTTCCCAGTCTCTTGAGTTCATCGGGGCAAGGCTGGATTCCATAGCCACTACAGTGTATCTGCCCCTGGATAGGTTCCATACCATCCAAGACCTCGGGAACACTTTACTTGCTACTCCCGAAACGCCCATACTTATCTGCCTGAAACTGCTGGGTGACATTGGCGGCCACCACTTATGTGGTGCCCCACGTAAGACTCCATCTGAGGTGCCTTCAACATTGGGTACTCACCATATACACACCGGGCAACCAGAACATACGCAATTCTGTGGTTGTCCCGAAACACGTGAAAGATTCCTACTGTGGTGACTCAGCCTGAAGAATATCCTATTGGGCGTCCCCTTTCACAGCCCAAAACCAGCTGCACAAATCACCACAGATGCATCCCTAATTGGTTGGGGAGCTCATCTGTGTCACTATCGTGCTCAGGGGCTTTGGAAGATTCAGGAGTCCCTATTGCACATAGACTTTCTGGAGTTGCAAGCTGTGTTCAATGCCTGCAAACACTTCCTGCACATAATACGAGGCATCACAGTGCAAATTCTCACCGACAACATTTGCACTGTCTACTACATCAATCAGCAGGGTGGTGCCAGATCCCAATCCCTCTGCTCCGAATCCATCCGCTTATGGAATTGGGCTGTCCGACATGGAATCACACTCACTGCTGCTTACCTCTCTGGCAGGAACAATACTATTGCCGATGCCCTCAGCAGGGCCTTTCCCCTGTAGCACGAGTGGGAATTGCTTGACGAAGTAGTCCTCAACCCCTTCGAGCATTGGGGGTATCCCACCATAGACCTTTTTGCCACTTGAGTCAACAAGAAGTGCCACCGCTATTGTTCGAGAGCAGGCATAGACACAGCTTCCCTGGGGGATACCTTCCTTATCGACTGGGGACCTCATGACTTACTCAACACCTTTCCCCCCATCCCACTCATTCCACAGATGCTGGAGAAAATAGTTACAGATGGGATGACAGTGATAATGATAGCACTGTTCTGGCCCCGACAGATCTGGCTATCTCAGCTAATACAGATGTCAGTGTCACAACCATGACGACATCTACAGTTACACAATTTACTGTCACAACAGCACGGGTCGCTCCTTCACTCTCACATCGACCATTTGCACCTCACGGCTTGGCTCCTAGCTGGCTCCAGGGCCCAGAAATGACTTGCTCTCAGGCAGTGAAAGACATCCTCATACATAATAGACGCCAGACCACCCAAAAGACCTACCTTCACAAATGGCATTGATTTCGGTCCTGGTGTGAAGTAAGGGCTGTCGATCCTTTAGCGATATTGGTACAGCAGATACTGGACTATATTCTACAATTGAAGACCAGAGGACTAGCAATCTCTTCACTTAGGGTCCATCTGGCAGCAATTTCTGCCTTTCGTCCACCCATCAATGGTTGGTCAATCTTCACTCACCCACTGACCAAAAGATTCCTAAAGGGTATCGCAAACCTGTATCCCTTTCACAAACCTCCCCCGGAACAGTGGGACCTGTCTAGTCCTGGACACGCTGACTCATCCTCCCTTCGAACCACTTGTGACATGTGATCTGCATACACTCATGATGAAAGTGACATTCTTTCTTGCCATCACCTCCACATGGCGCGTGAGTGAACTGGAAGCACACTGCTGATCCCCCATATACATTATTCACTGAGCGGGGGGCAACACTGTGCATTCACCCTGCCTTTCTGCAAAAGGTCAACTCTACATTTCACAAAAATGAACCTATAACCTTACCTACCTTTTACCCGAAACCGTACTCCAACGCGGAGAAGATGTGCTTACATACGCTAGATGTCAGAAGAGCAGTTGCTTTTTATCTGGAAAGAACGTGCCCCTTTCGAAAGTCGCAGCATCTTCTATTACCCGTGGCGGACCGTTCTAAGGGCCAGCAACTTTCTGCACAGCGCATTTCCACCCTTATCATATCCTGCATCACTCACTGTTATTCCTTGTGTAATAAAGCGTTACCTCATAGACCAAGGGCACATTCTACTAGAGGGATTGTAACCTCCACGACTTTCCTGAAAGGTGTACCACTGCAAGACATATGCCGTGCAGCTACCTGGTCCTCCACCTTGACCTTTACCAGGCATTATGCCCTCGCAAGCATGCTAATAACTGATGCTGCGGTGGCCCAGGCGGTCCTATCCATGGTGCAGAGACCTTGATTCCGAAGCACATCATTTACATCGGACGACTGCTTCGTATTCACCTGTAGTGGAGCACCCAAGGGGACACTACTTGATGAAGAAGAAAGAGTTACTCACCTGTGCAGTAACGTCTGTTCTTCGAGATGTATATCCCCATGGGTGCTCCACGACCCGCCCTCCTCCCTGCTTCGGAACTGTTATCTTTGTTTTTCAGATGGTTCCAGCTAGGAGGAACTGGCAGGCTAAACCGCGCTTCACAGAAAGGCCGTGAACAGCGCAAGGTGGCATCTGCACATGTGCGGTCTGGCGGGAGCTACTGCTAAGGAAAACTCTCCGAGCTGTGGTGCCAAGACAAGCCTGACACCTGTAGTGGAGCACCCACGGGGACACACATCTTGAAGAATAGATGTTACTGCACAGGCGAGTAACTCTTCCTTCCTTCCAACACTGGTATATTCTATTTGATGCATGACTATTTCCTTGGTCTGCCAAAAATTGCTTGTAGATGAATGCATTGTGCTATTACATATACATTTTTTTTGTTTTGTTTTGTTTTGTTTTGTTTTGTTTTGTTTTGTTTTGTTTTGTTTTGTGAAAATAAAAAAAATGTAATGGAAAATGTCATTATCCCAAGTTTGTATGCTATGTAATTAAATAACCACATGCAAACTTAATTAATTTGATCTCTTTCTATCTCCTTGTCTGTTTTTAAAAGTATCAGTATACAGTAACCCAATGTAATGAATGTGGTATTGCAAAATGTACTTCTAAACAATAAAAGATATTTGTGCTTAGAAAAGTTAATCATATGAAGACACAACATGTGTCAAAACTGCCACATAGTTTAAAGGGAAGTTAAAATTATTTTATAAAGTATGAACTTTTAAAATGTGAAATCTTTATACTTGATTTGTTCAGTAATCATGTTACCTGAGTTTCCAGAAGATGGTTTCCCAGATGTGCCAGAAATAGAGCCACTTAAAGAGAAGATTAAACTATTCATGCACAACTGGCAAGTACTGGAGTCAGGAATCAGTGAATCATCTTTAATTCAGATTGCTGTTCTAGAGATTGATGGGCAAACTCCAGAAACACTGCTTAATCAAACTGTTCCGGTTATGGAAAGTAAGTAACGCTGTTCATAAATTCCACATTTGACCTGTGTAGAGAGGAAGTTGTAGTGTGACAACGGGGGTGGGGGAGGCTGTTGTTTTGCTTAGTTCTGAATAGCAGGCAGGTTAAGCGCCAAGACATATGAGAAGAAGTCAGTTTTATATATGAAATCATGAAAATATGTACATAACAATTCCTTAAATATTTTTCTTTTACATTCCTTTCCCATCCTTTTTGTGTTGTTTATTTGTCAGTGTAACACTTCTGCCAGGTAGTGCCAACAGCACCCAGGTTCAGGTTCAATATCTAGAAGTTCCTTTCCATCCATCCAACCCTAACCCTCCCCCCAATAATCTGGGAAATTCACACAACATCCCTGAGTGCCTCTGAAAGGTAATGCTTCCCCACTCACAAGCACAATGTCTGAGTGTAGAAAAGAAACCTTTAATGAAAGGGGAGGGAAATAACATGGCATTAATTTGGGAAAACAGTAGAGTTCATAACTAAAACCATGAGTATCAGTCCCACCCCAAGTAAGGTTGGACAATGTCCTTTTCCTCTCAGGTTCTTAAGTCCAGCAATGTAAATGTCCCATTCACATGCCCAACCCTTCTCTGCAGCCCATTCACAGTTGCTGCGCAGTGACAGACCCAGAGTTCAGAGGTACATCTGCTGAGTTCACCTTCCATCCTGAGTGAGTGAGGGAGATAAGGAGGCATCTTACTCCACTGGTCACTCACCTCCACCTGCTCACTCTGTCTGCTGCCTGCCCATTCATCTCACCTTGTTGCTGCTGCTCTGCTGGCCACTCATTGCACCTCTCTGTCACTGGCCTGCTGGCTACTCATTATGCCTTGCTGCTGTTTTTCTGCTGACTGCTCATCATGCTGCTGCCCACTCATCACATCTTCTCCTGACTTGTGGAGGATTTGGCTCTGGGCCAAATTTAGTGATTTCAGCTCTTGGCCCAAAGCACAGTCCAGCCACAAGAAATTCCAGAATCCACCAGAGTAAATTTAGAATAATAAAAAAGACTCCTTATGGAGTCTGTTCTAGTTCTATCATTAGAACAGGTTGAACCAGACTTACAGCTCATGCCTGGAGGACATGCACCCTGCTGATTAAGAGTCCTGTCCTCCCCAGTTAACTTCACAGAGCTTTGGCAGGGGGACCCTTGTCCATCCGAGGTTCTTTACACTGAAGCTATGTCTACACTAGATTTTTTTGTGAAAGAGGCAATGCACATGAAGTGCTCATTGACATTTTCTCATGCTTCATTTGCATAATCTCTTCCAATCCATTTTGCACACAAGGTTTTTGCGCAAAATGGTCACGTCCACACTGCTTATTTTTGCACAAAAACCTCTTGTGCAAAACGGATTGGAAGAGATTATGCAAATGAAGCGTGAGAAAATGCTAATGAGCTCTTCGTTTGCATTACCAAGTCCATTTGACTGATCCTTGTTCTGAGAAATGTCCCCAAATTGTGTATCTTTATTTATAGTACAAACAAGGGGACATTAATTTTGTAAAAAAACCCAATATGTACTCTGAGTAGAAGATATGTAATGTTCCCTTCAAGATTAAAAAATATGGAAAAACATACCTGACACGATTTGGTTTTGACCTTGCATATTTGGTATACTTTCAAAAGTGAACAGAAATTAAAATGTGAGTATTACCTGAATACTCTTTTAGAATAATTGAAATGCAAAAATGGTCGCTTTTTCAGAACCTTTTAAATATTGTGGCTGGGAAATATCTGCAGAAGACCTAGATGAAGAAGCAGAAGATTTGCAGGCAGAAGGGGAAGCTGATGTAGAATTAGAAGAGGAGCAAGAAGAAAATGATGAAGAAGTGAGCGATACTGGCTTTGTTAATTTATCATTTTGCTTTGACTCATTATGAGTTTGAGTCTAACCTCAGACAAAGCAGATTTACTGAGCTGTGTGTCTAAATGTTTTTGATCCAAATTCATCATCCTCACATAAATGTCCACAGAAAGTATACACTCATGAACTGCTACTCGTGTATTCTGGCTGGCAACAGTGTTATTCTAGCAGGGAGCACAAATTATCTGCTTTGAAGGAACATATGCATGACTAATATTGCCAGATGATGGGTTGGGTGCAGGTGTATCATTAAGCCTAATTTGTGAATGGCTTTCTGTAGCTTCTTTTGTGATGGACCTCTATGTTTTGGAAAAGGTAGCAATTGTGGGGAATTCTGCTTTTTGTCTGGCCAGCTTTTGAAGACATGAAGCACTACATGAGTGCTAAGTATAAATATAATTCTTTTCCCCTATATTATTCTAATGCTATATAGCATAGTTGTAGGGAATGATTCCAGACACACTGGGTGCAGGTGAAAACAAGCAGAGGATTTATTGGTTCACACAGCTGGTGGAGTACTCATCAGGGGTTAACCTGGTGAGCACTAACTTAACCAAAACATACATTAGATTATATAGGTAGCAGAAGGACGGAGGAGAAGTGATTTGATAGGTCTAGCAGTGGACATGAGATATGCACATAAGACAATGACTACAAAAGTTACACAGTATCTCTGCCCATTGCCAATTAAACATGTTATCGCTAATACAGGTAATTACGCCTAACAAGCTAAATAAGCCAACATAAACAAAGGCATGTTGATGGTCATTTTGTTGGCCGGAAATATAATGCGTCTCCTGTGGGGGTGGTATTGCCTTGGCGCGATCTTTGGAATCCAAGCTTATTAATCTGAAATTATGAGAAACAGTGAGAAAACCATGCAGCCTGGCTGGTACCAGCCAGGCCTTATCAGAGAGAGAGAGGCCCCTTTGGAATGTAGTTGCCAGGAGAACCAGGGTCATGGTAACTGTTGAACTGTATGCTTCCGAGGCCTAGCCTGATACTTTCAGATTTGAGTTTGTCAGTTCTCAGCAAGATACCATAGGCTGCCTCAGTTTACTCTACAATAGTCATATTGTACTATGTAGGAGAATGATTGACTTACTGTTTGTTTGAGCTTTCAGAACCTCCAATTATTTTATCAGATAACTTGTCAATATCGTTATGGGTCACATTTAAAGTGGTTTATTTTTGTTGTCCCTTTTGGCCTAAGAAGTTAGCCAGTTTTCAGAGCCTTGCCATTTTTGTTTTAGTTAGAAGAATAAATTGAGGGTGTAGGTCAGGCATTTCTATACATTCTCGGTAAATAAACAGAATTGCAAAGAAAGTCTTGTTTCCCTAAACACAGTAGAAACAACAGCTATCAAGTTTCCTTACAATTTTTAGACCTGCCTTTCCAATTAGTCCACTGCCCTAAGGAACATTGTGTCTCAGCTCCTTCTTGAGGCTGTGCTCCCACTGTCTGCAGTCCTTCTTTGACACAAGTTTATCATGCAAAAATAATACCATAGCCACTGTATTTGCAACTATCCAGGGAAAGCCCTGAGATCACACAATTTATCTCTGCTCAGGCTTTACCATGTGACACAGTGGGCAGTAGCCTCCTAATGTTTCCAGCTATCACCACATTAAAGGGTATTTAACAGTTCCTTCTTTCCATTTAGCCTGAAAGATGAGTTCATAGTTTACCTATCAGATTTAACTAACTTTGGCTGTCTATAGGTCAAAGACCTGCTTCATTAATATCCGCTAGCATAACATTACCTTGCCCTCACAAATTTGTACATGTAAACATTACAAGTTATACAACAATTAAGTATTTCATAATTCCACATATACAAGTAGATAAGCAATTAACTGAATTGAGTTTAAATATATTTGCAGATCGGTACATATGTAAAATTTGCACATGCAAATTTGAAGATTGTTTGGGAGCTAGTTTGTAAATTTAGCCATGAGTATTAGATTATCCTGTATTCAAACATTTGTCATTAGAAATGAGTGTAAAGATGTAACATTTGGATTGGATCTGGATTTCAAATGAGTGTTTAGAACTGAGGCTTTGCTTCATCACAGTCTCTGAGGCTATGTCTAGACTGCAAGCTTCTTTTGGAAGAAGCTTTTCTGGAAGATCTCTTCCGGAAAAGCTTATTTTGAAAGAGAGCATCCAAACAGCAGCAGCACAACGAAAAAGCGATGTGCTTTTTCGAAAGATAGCGTCCACATTGATGGGACTCTATCTCGCATTTAAGTTATGATTAGTATGGATGGAGTGACTACCAGGGCACCTGTGTTATTTAAAGTGTGACTCTTCTTTCGAAAGAACTCCCTCTTCTGCGTCCACATACACCTTTTTCTGAAAAAGCTTTTTTGGAAAAGGCTTCTTCCTCATAGAAAGAGGTTTTCCACTGTCAGAAAAAATCCTCCATTCTTTCGACTTTCTGTTGAAAGGACGTAATACCAGTGTGGACGTAAGTGTAGTTTTTCTGGAAAAATGCTGCAATGTAGACATATCCTAAAAGTAATATACTGTAATGCACTTAAAATGGGATGTAGGTTTACAGAATATTTTATATAGAGTATCTTTCTACTTAATCCAAAGACTTCTTGACAATTTTCTCTAAAATGTGTGTGTATTTTCAGGATGAAGATAAAATTAATGAAAAGAAGAGACACATGGGAGACACCAAACACTTTTGTCCAGTGAGTCTGAAGGAAAACTTTATCCTTTTCCCAGGAATATCTGAACATGGAGCTAAATATCGAGAGAAATTTTACTACTTTTCAAGTCCTGAAGCTAGAGATAAGTTTTTGGAGAGCCCAGAGGAGTATGTGGCTCACAAGGCACCATTACAAGTAAGAAAATGTTAAAACTGTTTAAAATAGATTGCTAATAAGAAATTGATATTACCCATCATTTTCCATCCTTCATTACAATTATTTTTGTTTTTGGTATTTCTGTATTGCTATAAGTGTACTGGATACTTCATAGAAACAAGGAAGACATGGCCCTTCCCCCAATGGCTATGTCTAGACTGGCATGATTTTCTGGAAATGCTTTTAACGGAAAAGTTTTCCGTTAAAAGCATTTTCGGAAAAGAGCGTCTAGATTGGCACGGACACTTTTCCGCAAAAGCACTTTTTGTGGAAAAGCCTCAGTGGCCAATCTAGACGCGCTTTTGCGCAAAACAAATCTCAGCTGTCTACACTGGCCCTTTTGCGCAAAAGTTTTGCGCAAAAGGGACTTTTGCCCGAACGGGAGCAACATAGTATTTCCGCAAAAAGCACTGATTTCTTACAGTAGGAAGTCAGTGCTTTTGCGGAAATTCAAGTGGCTAGTGTAGACAGCTGGCAAGTTTTTCCGGAAAAGCGGCTGATTTTCCGGAAAAACTGGCCAGTCTAGACACAGCCAATGAGTTTATAATCTAAAAGTAGACTCAGCACAATAAGTAAAGATCATGAACAAAGGGGGAAAGGGAAGGGTAGGGCAAAGATTTACAATACTATCACTTGGTGACTCAGTAAGACACATATATAGTTCAATGGTCTGTTAAAATAGGGGTTTTTCGCTTATTAATTATTGTTACTAACTCACTTCTCATAAGTGAAATAGAGGTCGAAGGAGGATGGGAGTGAGTTGGAGATTAAAATAAGAAGAATAAAAAGAGTGAAAGGGCCAGAATGAAAAGAAGTTCATCTATTAGTTTTTATCTATTGTGTTTGGGTATGTCTACACATCAAAGTTAATTCAAAATAACAGTCGTTATTTCAAATTAACTGTCTACACAGCCAAACCACTATAGGCAGTCCCCGGGTTACGTACAAGATAGGACTGTAGGTTTGTTCTTAAGTTGAATCTGTATGTAAGTCGGAACTGGCATCAGCCGCTGCTGAAACTGATCAGTTTCAACCGCAGCTGAATCTGGATGCCAGTTCTGACTTACATACTGATTCAACTTAAGAAACCCAGGCGTCCCCAAGTCAGATGCTGCTGAAACTGATCAGTGGCTGATTCTAGGAAGCCTGGGGCAGAGCAACTCTGCCTGGGACTTCCTGTAGTCAGCCACTGGTCAGTGTCAGCAGCGGCTGACTTGGGGACGCCTGGGGCAGAACAGCTGGGGTGCTGCTGGGTTGCTCCAGTAGAGCGGCTCCTCGGCTCTACTGGAGCAACCCAGCAGCATTCCAGCTGCTCTGCCCCAGGCATCCTGATTCAGCCACTGCTGAAACTGACCAGCAGCGGCTGAATCAGGACGCCTGGGGCAGAGCAGCTGGGGTGCTGCCGGGTTGGTCCGGAGCGGCGCTGCAGGACCAACCCGGCAGCCCCCAGCTGCTCTACCCTAGGGGTAGGCAAGAAAAGCCTGGTTTGCGCACCCCCCCCCCCCCAGCAGACCAGGGGGACAGGAGCAAAGCCGCGGAGCACGCCCGCAGCGGGACAGCCCAAGCGCGCCTGGGCTGTCCCGCTGTGGGCGTGCTCCGCGGCTTTGCTCCTGTCCCCCTGGTCTGCTGGGGGGGTCCAGCAAAGCCGCTGGACCCCCCCAGCAGACCAGGGACACCAGAGCAAAGCCGCAACCTGGGCGGCTTTGCTCGTTTGCCCAGGAGCAAAGCCGCCCAGGCGGCGGCTTTGCTCGGGTGTCCCTGATCCGCTGGGGGGGTCCAGCGACTTTGCTGGACCTTCCCCCCAGCAGACCAGGGAGACAGGAGCAAAGCCGCCCAGGCGGGGGGAGTCCCGCCGCCTGGGCGGCTCTGCTCCGGGGCAAACGAGCAAAGCCGGCGAGGCAGCGGGACTCCCCCCGCCTGGGCAGCTTTGCTCGGGTATCCCATGTCTGCTGGGGGGGGGGTCCAGCGGCTTTGCTGGACCCCCCCAGCAGACCAGGGAGACCGGGAGAAGCTTTTCTCGCCCCGGAGGAGTGCTCCGGGGCGAGAAAAGCCCCGTTCGTAAGTGCGGATCCGACATAAGTTGGATCCGCGTAAGTCGGGGACTGCCTGTATTTCAAAATTAATTCAAAATAGCAGAGCACTTATTTCAGATTTGTGCAAGGAATAATGCCAAATTCGAAATAGCTAAATCAAAATAAGCGCTGTGTAGACGCTTATTTCGAAATAGGGGGCCTCCAGCCCTTCCCAATTTCCCCTGGTAGCCACTCTGGGCCAAACCAGGAAAACTCATCTCCTCTCCTCCAGCCCCAGAGCCCTTAAAGGGGTGGACTCTGGCCACACTGCACGTGCCAGATCCAGGCCTGCCAGCAGTCGCTGCCCCTGACCCAGTGGCCGCAGAATGAGCCGGGCAGTCAGTGCCAGCCAGCTGTCCACCACCCAGTCCCCCAGCTCCCAGGAGCCATCCAGGGGCCGAAGATAGCGGGTGCCCTCCTGGACTAGTGCAGACCTCATAGAGGTTTGGGGCGAGGCCTCCAATGTGCATGATCTCCGCACTAGATGGAGAAACACAGCCGTGTACAGCCGCATAGATGTCACCAAAGGCCATATGCACACCCAGGAGCAGGTGCGCATGAAAATTAAAGAGCTCTGGCAGGCATATGCAAGGGCCACACAAGGTAGCTCCCCAACAGGGGCAGACACCTATCCCCATTTTGATGCCCTGGACCACATAATGGGGGGCAGGGCAGTCTGTGCTACCCCAGGGGGCAACAATCCGGGAACAAAGGGCCCTGACTAGGGCATGGAGGAAGAGCCGCAGGAGCTGAGACGGAGGGTGCCACGCCACCAGGACCCCTGAGGCATCCCAGCAGCAGAGTCACCAGGGTCGTGCAGGTAGGCCACAACATGTGAGTGCCATTACTGTCCCCTTACTGGGAGAGGGGGTAGGGAGGGAGACCAGGGACCGTGCACATGGGCCTTGCTTACCACGGATCACGCAGCAACCTGTGCATGTGCTAGCATGTGCCGTGCCACCCTGGGTAGGTGGCTCCAGCTGGCTGCCACACAGGGGCCTTGGCCTGATAGCCACACGCGTATGTGAAGAGACATGACATGCTCCTGACCCTGGGACGGGACACAGCAGGATGCCCTCCTTTCACAAGCCCGCTCTACACAGAGGCAGGGGACATCTCCCTCCCACCTCAGCCGCACTATACACAGCACAGGGGCATGGGTGCGGTTTCAGGGCAGCTCCCACTCCTGGAGATAGCTGGACATTCCGAACATGGCCTCTGTGCAAGCACATTGGCTCTGACGGTGCAGGACACAGTCATCCTCACCTCGCAGAGGGGGGCTGGTCTTCACCCACTGTGTCCCCAGGGAGAACTGACCACTTCTCTTGTTTCTCTACAGCCGCACCAGCTGCATGTGCAGGGCGCACTACCCCGCCCAGGACATGCTCCCGCATGCAAGAGCTCTGCAGGACCACCCAAACACTGCAGGGGTACCAACAGCAGCACCTGGGGGCCCTGCGAGCCCTACACCGCACCATGGAGCACTGGGTGCAAGAAGATCGGAAGTTCTGGCGGGAGCTGCTTGCCCAGGCTCATGCCATCTACCAACACCTGCAGACCCTGGTGCAGAGCATGCTGCCTCCTGCCACTCCAGCACCTGCTGTCTCCCCAGTTACCGCTCCTCCCACTCCTTCTCCCCTTCCCGCTTCTCCCTCCATCCCCTCCTCCCCATCCCCTCTGGGGATGCCGAGGCCCCCGCACACACTGTGGTCCAGTGAGACCCCCCTCCACCCTGAGACCTGAGCTTCCCCTCCCCTTTCTTCCCCTTGCTTCCCCCTTCCAGCTCCCTCCTTCCAGGTTTCCCCCTCCCCTCTTCCACCCTCTCTCCTTCCCTTTCCCCAGTCTCTCCAGAATTTCATCCCCCCCCCCCCCAGTTTTGTTAAATAAAGAGAGTTTGTATTTATGAAAAATGTGTTTTTTATTTGACATCGGGAAGGGGGGTTGGGCGAGGGTGGGTAAGTGGAAAGATGTGAGGGAGGAATGAGGCACAAGCCCCCAGTGGGGCGGACCAGGGAGGCTCTTGGTGCTCCTCAGGGTGGAAGCTCTCCTGCAGGGCCTCCTGGATACTGACAGCCCCCTGATGGACCTACCGGATGGCAGCCTGCAGAAAGTGCAGCCAGGCTGGTAGCAACGCATCCATGAGAAGCACCAGAGTGCCCAGGGGCAGCTCTGGCTCCTTGTAGCAGATTGCTGTGGTGTTCCGAGTGAGGGCAACCAGAGCACTCAGAGACATAAATGCTTTGCTGTTCCTCACCGAGGTACACAAGCAAGCAGGGACACCTGAGAACCGGCTGCTCGGGGGGTTGGGGTGTGTCCCTTTAAGCACAGGCCTCAGATAGCCTCAGGCAGCAGCCCCACACAGTAAGTCCTGACCTGACGTCTTGCCTCCTGACCTAGTTCCAGATGGCCTTAAATGCGAATCAGTGTCCACTCAGTGTGGACACGGTATTTCAAAGTAGCAAAACGCTATTTCGAACTGCATTTTGTGTGTAGACACGTTATTTCAAAATATCTTATTTCGAATTAACTATTTTGAATTAAGATATTTTGAAATAACGCTGTAGTGTAGACGTACCCTATGTGATTCATTGTAGTTTTAAACATTGAAACACAAAATACCTATGTGCTCATGCTGCTATTAAGGGTATTTTTATATTACAGACCCTGAAATGTATAAATATTTCAACAAGGGTGCCTACAACTGTAACTTAAGTGCACCCTAAAACAAAAATTGTTATAAAAGTATTGTTAATTCTTTCCGACAGGCTCCTCCATTAAGAGTATGCCTGCTGGGTGCACATGGAGCAGGTAAAACTATCTGTGGCCGATGGCTAGCTGACAAATTAGGAATTTTCCATATTCAGTTTGAAGAACATCTACAGGAAATAATCATGTCCAAAACTGAAAAGAGAGTTGGACTTGAATTTGATGAGGAACCTGAGGAAGACCAGATTGACATGGAAGCTCTCTTTCAGGAACTGGGAGACTCCTCTCAGACCAATACAGAAACAGAAACTGAAAGCGAAAGTGTACATGAAAATGAAAGTAACAAAAATAAAGAGGTAATAATAGTAAGCAGTAGTATCATATTTTTAAAGACTAGATACTCAGTATTGCCAACTTCAAGCCCTACCATCCATTCCCTATTACTGTCTTGACTTCCTCCCCTCCTAATTTATTTCCTTTGACAAAAGAAGGCTGGGTGATAAATAGTTTGAAAAACCGTTGATCTATTTAATGCATCATCATTCACGCTTACACAGAGAACTTACTACTTTTTAGGGTTCATGAGTTACAGATGTACATAGTAAAGAACTTTACGTCAACTTCTGCTTTCTGAATTTAATTGAACAGGGTGAAGCAGAATGCATCACCGAAGAGGGTTTTAGACAAAAATGTTCCCTTACCCTTCTCTTCTCCCTCAGCTGTCTGAGAGACTCAGGTCTCTGGGGGGAGGGAGGAAAATGATGGACAGTGACCTGTCTACCTTGACCCTGGACTTCTGCTGTTAAAAAGCTCTCTTTAGGCTCAGAGAAACTGGCTGTTTTCTGACCACTTGCCTCCTAGCCCCTGAGGGAAGCCTGCTCCAGCATGGATCAGTCTCACTGAAAAGAGAAGAGGTAGTGGACAACTTTACTGAGAGCAGTGTCACTTGCACATGCAGAAAGGCTGTAGAGAAATAGGAGCCACCTTGCTGCCTTCAGTCCTACTGACAGTAATAGAAGTGTTTGCCATTTTGAATAAGGGAAAATGCATGATTTCTCACTGTGTTATATAAAAACTGCCATTTTGGGTCAGCTCAGTGATCGTTTTAGTCAATGGCCAGTTACAAAGCTTCACGGAGGAATCATGGAGGAATGTACAGAAGAGGGCAATTTTGTCTTCTCTTTCCACTTTATATTAGTCAGAGGTTTAGGTTGGATGAGGTTCAATCCCAAACCATCTTGGCTAATAGCTATTGAACTTATCTAGATGAACTTATCTAGTTCTTTTTTAAACCCAGTTATAATGTTGGCCATCACAATATCCCACAGCAATGAATTCCACAGATTAGTTGTGTGTTGTGTGAAAAAGTATTTCCTTCTATTTGTAGTAAACCTGTTTTCATTAGACAGGTTAAAAACAAAAACAAATTCGATGACTGTAGCCCTCTCGCGCCGTTCCAAGTGGTTACATAGTGGCATGCAGCCAGCCACCTTCCCTCCACCTCCTACCCCAGTGCCTTTTCTACTGCCTTTGGCTTCAGTTGAAACAGTCAGGAGCACCCTCTCTTTCCTCAGATAAGCCTTACAGAAGATAGTTTATAGTACAATCATAGAGCTGGAAGAGACCTCACGAGGACATCAGGTCCAGCCTACTGCCCACAGTAGGACCAATCCCAACTAAATCAACCTAGCCAGGGCTTTGTCTAGCTGAGACTTAAAAACCTCTAGTGATGGAGATTCCACCACCTCCCTAAGTAACCCATTCCAGGACTTCATCACCCTCCTAGTAAAATAGTTTTTCCTAATATCCAAGAGATCTCCCCATTGTAACTTGAGACCATTGCTCCTTTTTCTGCCATCCGTCACTACTGTGAACAGCCTCTCTCCATCCCCTTTGGAAACTCCCTTCAGGAAGTTGAAGGCTACTATCAAATCCCCCTTCACTCTTCTCTTCTGCAAACTAAACAAACCTAAATCTCTCGGTCTCTCCTCATAGGTCATGCTCTCCAGCCCCCTAATCATTTTGGTCATCCTCCGCTCGACCCACTCCAATGCTTCCACATCCTTTCTATAGTGGGGGGCCCAGAACTGGAATAATCACTTCTCTAGATCTGCTAATCCAACCTAATATGCCATTAGCCTTCTTGGCTACAAGGGCACACTGTTGACTCATATCTAGCTTCTCATCCACTGTAATCCCCAGGTCCTTTTCTGCAGAACTGTTATTTAGCTATTTTGTCCCCAGCCTGTAACAATGCTTGGGATTCTTCCGCCCCAAGTGCAGGACTCTGTACTTGTCCTTGTTGAACCTCATCAGATTTCTTTTGACCCAATCCTCTAATCTGTCTAGGTCACTGTGGACCCTATCCCTGCCCTTCAGCATATCTAACACTTATCTTAGTGTCATCTGCAAACTTGCCAAAGGTGCAATCCCTCCCCTCATCCAGGTCATTAATAAAGATGTTGAACAAAACCGGCCCTAGAACCGATCCTTGGGGCACTCTGCTAGAAATCAACCACCAGCCTGACATCGAGCCATTGGACCCGACATTCCAGCCAGCTTTCTATCCATTTTACAGTCCATTTATCCAATCCATACTCCCTTAACATTCTGGCAAGAATATTGTAGGAGATCGTATCAAGGTATATCACATCCACTGACTTTCCCATATCCACAGAGCCATTTACTTCATCATAGAAGCTAATCAGATTGATCAGGCATGACTTGCCCTTCATGAATCCATGTTGACTATTCCTGATCACTTTCCCCTCTTCCAAGTGCTTCAAAATGGATTCTTTGAGGATCCCCTCCATGATTTTTCCAGGGACTGAGATAAGACTGGCTGGTCAGTAGTTTCCTTGATTGTCCTTCTTTCCTTTTTTAAAGATGGGCACTACATTTGCCTTTTTCCAGTCATCTGGGATCTCTCCCGATCTCCACAAGTTTTCAAAAATAATGGCCAAAGGCTATGCAGTAACAGTGCTAGTGCTAGTGTTCACTTAATTGTAGTTAGTTTCCTCTCCCCTTGCCTTACTCAATAGTGTTTAACATAAAAAATCCTTTATTTTCCATGTCTACCCCTGCCTCTCTGGCAGGCATACAGCCTTGGCCTCAAACAGGATTTACGCTTGTTTAATTCTCTGAAACTACACTGTGGAGCTATTTCAGGATACCTCTGGTTCCCCAAAATAGCTATTCTGCATCTTAAAAGCAAGCCTGTTATATCAAAATATAACAGGCTCGCTATTCCGACGTCCCTGTAAACCTCATTGTACGAGGGATAAGGGATGTTTCAGAATAGCACTTTATTTCAAAATGTGGCGGTGTGTAGACTTATTTCATAGCTTATTGCATAGCTTATTTCGAGGTAAGGGTGCTGTGTAGAAGCATCCTGAGAGACATACTTTCTCAGGCATGTCTGGCTCACCTGACTTTGAACATTACCTGACTTGCAGACTCATCATACCAGTCTCTGACAGTCATGATGTAAGTCCATTAATTCAGTAAGATACACATTACTCAAAACTACCCACATTGCAGAAAACTGACAGCTAAGATAAGAAAAACCAGGCTTTTCCAAATTAAGCTCCTCATGATGGAAAAATCCCTCAAGCCAGCCTCTGACCCTAAGGCTAGGTCACCTCCTGGCCAATGGTCGCCAACAGCAGCCTCTGACGGGGGCTTTGCTCTAAGAAGTGTATTTCTAGAAAGGCTATGAAAAAGTGGTTGCAGACTCCTCACATCAAGAATTACTAAAAGAAGTCCATCTCCAACTGAAAAATCTGCCCCTTTCTGATAACACTGGGAGTGCTGACCTGTGAAGCACCAGGAATGTCATATATCGAGAGTTCCCGAAGAGCTAAAGAGCTACAGCAGGCAGGCTGAAATGGAGTTTCACACAGCAAAGTGAAACCTTCTATGTCAGCACCCATGGAGCCAAAGAACATCTTGGCAATGAGCAGTACAATGGTGCCACCTGCTGTACTTATGCCAAACATTTCTATTGCTGAGTCTCAGGGTTCTGAAGAATTTCTTGAGGTTTTAAGACCTGGTGGTGGTCTCAATGCCTGAATCTCTTCTACTCGGCACTGAGGGTACCACATCAAGATCAGTCCCAAGACAGCTGACTACTCCCTGCATTTCAGCCCTCCATCTGCAATGATGAGGAAGAAGAGCATCATGTAGTAATGTATACTTTTTGCTATTGTTCACACAAGTCAGGACCGACTCATCACCAACCACCTGCTGATATATGAGGATAGTATAGTCACCTTGGGCACCACCTCTGCATACCATTCCCGTCTAGCCAGTCATACTGGGATCCATGAACAATGTCTAGGGTGCAAAACTGCAAGCCCCTGAGACCACCTAGGTCCAGATCAGCCCAGTCCCCTTCACCAACTCTCCCAACACTCTCAGAAACACAGGAGGAAGACAACTGAGGAACCTGAGGGCACAGCTGAACATTACATTTCACCATTTACTCACCTCTTCATCTTTGGTCAAAACCATAATGCCACCTCCCCCCCCACTACTGGGGTATCCTTTCAGGGTCTCTTCAAAAGGGCAGCTGAATCCCTTGACATTTCACTAGAACAGCTACTAGAAGTTCAACTTTGGTTCATAGGCATACTCCAAGCATCCTCATTGGCAAAGATGGTTCTGCCAATTAATCTTCTTTACCCCCAATCAATCTAATTTCAGTGGTGAGGAACAGCATTCAGGCAACTGTCGGAATGTGTTTACAAATCTTGGAGCACAAGTTGGTAAAAATGTTTGTTGTCAAGCATGCCAAATTCCACATGAGATGCTTGGAGGCCTGGCTTCAAACAACGCAGGACCAGGTAGGCAGGCAGAGCTTCAGAGTCTCAATGTGTGGATGAGGTGATGGTGTAGAGACGAGGGGTTTAGATTCATTAGGAACTGGGAAAACTTTTGGGATGGGGGAGCCTATACAGGAGGGATGGCTCTACAAAAATCAAAATGGAACCAGGCTGCTGGCACTTAACATTAAAAGGGTTGTAGAGTATTTTTTAAACTAAGGGCTGGGGGAAAACCGACGGGTGTTCTTCTCTGAGTAGTATACCCATGGGTGCTCCTCTGTTGGTGTCAGGTCATCCTGGCACCACAGATTGGAGTTTTCATTAGCAGCAGTTGGCTGGACCACACATGCGTGGCACATGTTTCGCGCCATTCATACCCTTTTGATCTCTCGCGCAGTCCAGCTCCCTCCAGTTCCTTCTACGCTGCGCCAGGTCACAGACGGAGCGAGACATATCTCCTCAACAACTCTAGTCAGAGAAGAAATCTGTTTTTAGTATTAATTTTTGTTCATAGTTCAGTCTGTTTTTCAATTGTTAGTCATAGTTATAGTTATAGTTAGTCCATTTTAAAAAAAACGAGTTTTTTGTGTTAGATGCTTTTCAGTTAAAAAAAAGGAAAGGGAACACAAGATAAAAAAAAGGCAGAGAGTGCTTATCTTTTTAAGAAACACCATGGCGACAGACCCTTTTATCATGCTGGGCTCACTGGGATTTAAGAAGTGCGCCACATATCAGGAGCCTGTGCCAGTCTCCGATGGCCACACAGATTTTATAAAATGTTTGGGCAAATCTCATGTGTCTCAAAAATGCATTCATTGTGCAAAACTCACAGTGAGGCACAGTGGAAAGAGAGATGAGGCTCAGGATGTTTTTATTCGCTGGATCAGCTTTCAGAACCAGACTCTTATAAGCCGAGAAAGGAAAAACGGAGAGCTTCCTCTCCTCCTGTGGCTCCCACCCACAAAAGAGCTTTGTCAGCCCGTTCCCTGCCACTGGCCCCAACAAGCAGAATAAGTGTTCGGGAGAAACTGGGAACATTGGGTGCCACGAAACTGTGGCTTCAAATGGCCTCAGAACCAAAAAATCAGCACTGAGCATTTACAATGCCAACAATTGCAGCACCAGCCCGAAGTTTGGCACCACCAACCTTGGCACCATGATCTGCAGCACTGCTATCCGCAGCACCCAGACCAACGGTGCTGCATGTAGCAACCCCACCGGCACCGGCTCAACTGGTACTGTCTTCAGCACCGATGCAACCAATGCAGACACAGGCACCAGAACCGGAAGAAGACACAGAATGCCCAAATGAAGCTGTTAGCCCCTCAGCACCGAAGAAGGTGACTCACAAATCACAAAGAACATGTGATGTCAATCTGGAACCACTTGCATTTTCACCGACTCCATCATCACCGTTGCCTTCGCTCCAGTCGTTTGTGAGGCAAACTTCCATTGTCAAGACTTTAGGAAGGCTTTTGATACGGTCTCCCACAATATTCTTGCCAGCAAGTTAAGGGAATGTGGATTGGATAAATGGACGGTAAGGTGGTGAGGCCACATCTGGAGTATTGTGTCCAGTTCTGGGCCCCCCACTACAAAAAGGATGTGGACACATTGGTGAGGGTCCAGCGGAGGGCAACCAAAAAGATTAGGGGGCTGGAGCATATGACCTATGAGGAAAGTCTGAGGGAGTTGGGTTTGTTCAGTCTGCAGAAGCGAAGAGTGAGGGGGAATTTGATAGCAGCCTTCAACTTCCTGAAGGGAGGTTCCAAAGAGGATGGAGAAAGGTTGTTCTCAGTAGTAACATATGGCAGAACAAGGAGCAATGGTCTCACGTTGTGGAGGGAGAGGTCCAGGTTGGATATTAGGAAAAACTATTTCACTAGGAGGGTAGTGAAGCACTGGAATGGGTTACCTAGGGAAGTAGTGGAGTCTCCATCCCTAGAGGTGTTTAAGTCTCAGCTTGACAAGGGCTTGGCTGGGTTGATTTATTTGGGATTGGTCCTGCCTAGAGCAGGGGGCTGGACTTAATGACCTTTGTGACAGGGTCAGGCCAGGGAGCTGCTGCAGAGAGGCGAAAAGGCAGCCCAAAAGGGAAAAACTCCTGTTAGAAAAGCAGAGAACTGCAGCACAATTAGGTGCAGCTGGGAGGGAGCTGGCTCAGGCAAATTGGGGCCAGCTGACTTCTCTGCTGACTCTCTGAGGGCCTTTAAAAGCCTCATCAGTTGGAGGCTAGGGAGAGGAGTGAGAGGACGAAAGGAAGGTGGTGGAGAGGCAGAGAGGAAGAAAAGGAGAGAACAAGTTGGACCAGCATTAGGTAAAGGCAGCAGGGGAGGGAGCCTGTGGGCCCCTGGCTTGGGCTCCCTACCACTGAGACCTGCTGCAAAACCCCAGTAGTGGCTTGGAGAAGAGGGGCCCTTGCCACACGTGGTGCCAATTCCAGTATTGCCCTCTGGTGCTTCCGGGGTAGGACTGGGAGCTGTATTGTCTCAAATGGTGGGAGAAGAGGAGCACCCAATCCTGTACCTCAGCAGGAAGCTTCTGCCGAGGGAACAAAATTATGTCGTGGTAGAAAGAGAATGTCTTGCAGTAAAGTGGGCCATGGAAAGCCTTCGCTACTACCTTCTCGGGCGGAAGTTTACCCTGGTCACCGATCATGCGCCTCTGCAGTGGATGCACCGAAACAAGGACAGAAATGCGAGGGTTACCCGATGGTTCCTGTCCCTGCAGCCCTTCCACTTCCGTGTGCAACACAGATCAGGGACCCAGCATGGGAATGCAGACGGGTTGTCAAGGGTGCATTGTTGTCCGACCCAAGTAACCCAACCCCATGGGGTTGAGCATAGGGGGGGGGATGTGTGACAGGGTCAGGCCAGGGAGCTGCTGCAGAGAGGCGAAAAGGCAGCCCAAAAGGGAAAAACTCCTGTTAGAAAAGCAGAGAACTGCAGCACAATTAGGTGCAGCTGGGAGGGAGCTGGCTCAGGCAAATTGGGGCCAGCTGACTTCTCTGCTGACTCTCTGAGGGCCTTTAAAAGCCTCATCAGTTGGAGGCTAGGGAGAGGAGTGAGAGGACGAAAGGAAGGTGGTGGAGAGGCAGAGAGGAAGAAAAGGAGAGAACAAGTTGGACCAGCATTAGGTAAAGGCAGCAGGGGAGGGAGCCTGTGGGCCCCTGGCTTGGGCTCCCTACCACTGCGACCCGCTGCAAAACCCCAGTAGTGGCTTGGAGAAGAGGGGCCCTTGCCACACCTTCTAAGGTCTCTTCCAGCTCTATGGTCCTATGGTTCTATGATTCTATGACATGACAGACATTACAGACCGGTTTCCAACATCTCACCTGTACCACAACAACTGTACAGTTCTCTGTCACCTCTCCCATCCTCAAGGGGATCTTTCAGCTCACTAACTCTCCAGTAGTGATAGAAATGTAGCCGTGTTAGTCTGGTGTAGCTGAAACAAAATACAGGACTATGTAGCACTTTAAAGACTAACAAGATGGTTTATTAGATGATGAGCTTTCATGGGCCAGACCCACTTCCTCAGATCAAATAGTGGAAGAAAATAGTCACAGCCTTATATACCAAAGGATACAATTTAAAAAAATGAACATATATGAAAAGGACAAATCACATTTCAGAACAGAAGGGGGATGCGGGGGGGGGGGGGAAGGAAGGTGAATGCCTGTGAGTTAATGATATTAGAGGTGGGGAAGGGTAGATACTTTTGTCTGCAGACAAAAGTAGAAGACCTCTCTTTTGATAAAGAAAAATTATTTTCTGGGAAGACAGACGAGATCTTTCATTCTAGTAAGGACCTGAGAACTACCCTTCATACATGGGTATGTAAACCCCACTGTACCAACATATACGGTATGTATCATATCAAAGGCATCAAGATTTTTCATACCCAAGATATCAACAACGGGGGTTTGACCAATCTAGGTCAAGACAACGACCACAGAAGAGATGACCTCAGAACAGCCATAACCCAAACCAGCAGACAAATAAATAGTATGTTTGATTTCCAGGTCGAGGGCATGCAGGACCTCCTTTTGCTGGGTCACCACAATCAGTCTATCCCAATCTTTCACCATCGGCTGAGACCATTTTATCGTCGCTGGGCTGCCATCACATCAGATCGTTGGGTCTTAGAGATTGATTGTATCATTAGGCTACACCATCCCGTTTGTAGCGCTACCCCCCACCTCCTCACCATCCCTGTCCCACTTCAGGGACCCTTCTCACAAGGATCTATTGAAATAAGAGGTCCACTGTCTCTTAGACTTCAGAGCAATAGAGACGGTGCCGGAAGAGTTCAAAGGCAGAGGCTTCTATTCCTACTACTTTTTCACAACGAAAAAGACAGGTGGCTGGAGACCTATCCTAGACCTTTGCAGATTGAACCAATATCTTAGGAAACAATGATTCACAATGGTGACCCTAGCCTCCATTATCCTAGCATTAGAACAGGGGGACTGGTTCACAGCCCTTGACCTGCAAGACTCCTACTTTCATATTACCATACATCCAGCGCATAGGCGATTTCTACTTTTTGTGGTTGGATTGGACCACTATGAGTATCATGTCCTGCCCTTTGGCCTGTCATCGGCACCCAGGGTATTTTCAAAGACACTTGCTGGTGTCGCAGCATACTTGCATCGGCAGCAGATTATGATTTTTCCTTATCTAGACGACTGTCTAATAAAAGGACTAACCAGTTTGAATACTCTCCGTATGATAGCCGTAACCAGATAGACGTTCGACCTCTTAGGTCTCATTCTCAGCAAACAGAAATCAACAGTTCTACCTACACAAATCCTAGAGTTCATTGGAGCCCATCTAAACTCCACCATGGCAGGAGTGTACCTACCATCACAACAATTTCAAGCAATCCAAGACTTGGTATTTACACTTACAAACAGCCCCAGAACATCAATACTTACCTGTCTCAAACTCATGGATCATATGGCAGCTACAACTTACATGGTTGCTCATGCGAGGTTCCACTTTCGCTGCCTTCAACCCAGGCTTGCTTCCATTTACACCCACCGGAAGCACAGGCAAGTGTCTCTACCTACCGACGTCCTAGAGTCTCTGAAGTGGTGGACCAAACCAAACAACTTACTTGCAGGAGTTCCATTTCATTGGGATCAACCTACCACAGAGATCACTTGTCTCCCTCAAAGGATGGGGAGCTCATATGGAGGCATATCCGTCCAAGGTCTATGGACAACCAGGGAGTCTACCTTACACATCAACATATTGGAACTCAGAGCAGTTGCAAATGCATGGAGGCATTTTCTGCTGCACGTCCAAGGAACCACAGTGAGGGTACTTACCAACTATGTATTAACAATGTACTATATAAATCGACATGGGGATGCACACTCTCATTCCCTGTGCCCCAAGGCCATTCGAATATGGAATTGGTGCATCCACAATGTGGTCACCCTGACAGCTTCCGATTTACCTGGGATCAACAATGTTTTCGCCGATTCACTCAGCAGACCCTTTGCCCTAGACCACGAGTGGGAACTTCATTGATGCATCCTCCAGCATATTTTCAATCACTGGGGTCATCCACAGATAGACCTATTCATCTCCTACAAGAATACAAAATGCCAACAATATTGTTCCAGGGCCAGCATAGGTCACGGATCTCTAGGGGACGCATTTCCCCTCCATTGGAAAGGCCCCCTTTTATACGCCTTTCCTCCCACTCCACTCATTGCCAGAGTTCTCGAGAAAATCATCAGAGACAGTGCGACAGTGATTCTCTTAGCCCCTTTTTGGGCATGACAAACATGGTTCCCCTATCTGTATCACATGTCTCCTCAACCACCTTATTGCCTCCCCACACATCCCGATCTCTTAACCCAGAACAATGGGACTTTAATCCACCCTCAACCTCATACACTACAGTTGACAGCCTAGCTCGTTGTTGGTTCCAGGAAAGTGAACTTCATTGTTCGACCAAAGAGAGAGATGTGCATTTGCATATCAGGAAACAATCTACTCGATCCACTTATCTTCAGAAGTGGCACAGGTTTCAGGTGCGCTGGAAAACAATTGGATCCATGCACGGTGCCTTTACATGTCATTTTGGATTATATCCTGCAACTGAAAGAAACAGGATTAGCCCTAGAATCTTTGAAAGTACACCTAGCAGCGATCACTGCATTCCACAGCTCAATTGACATATGACCCCACCCTTACTTCTGAACTGCTTCTGGAGGCAGCACTTCCTTCAAAGCTGGATGACAGGCAAGCACCTGCCATTCTCCATTTTGCCTTCAGACCTGGGCATTCTCCATTTTGCCTTCAGACAAGTACATCAAGATATGTACTTGTGTGACAAAAGTGGGGGCTGAGAGACATATACAACTACAGACTCAAAGAAGAGAGATGAAATCAAATAAATTGGAGAATCACTGCTCTCTACTATCTCTGAATTGCCTTGGAACAGCGGGCACAGGTATATCAGAGCTAGTTATGCTCTGGTGATCCCCAGTGGCTTGAATGGATCCTTGGGACTGTAGAATAGGGCACAATTTATAGTAACTCAAGTTGCTGTAAACTGGGGGAAGTATAAAGCAATTAGAGCCATCTTTGCCTCAGCTTTTCAGGTCTCTCAATGGAGCAAAGCTTTGTCAGGCCAAGCATCTAGTGCACTGTCTTCATACCCCTCCCATTTTCCATAAATTAACTAAACTTCAGTTTTTAATTAGAGCTGGTAGAAAAATTAGAAGAAAAATCATGAAAAATGTATCACTTGTATTTGTGATGTTTCAAAGTGTTTTAACTATCTATATAGGTGATTAAAAACAGCAAAACATTTTCATTACAGTTTTCACCAAAAACATCCTGTTTTAAATTTTGTTTATGTTTAATACAACAAAATGTAATGAACTTGATTGCTTTATTGCTGCTGAACCAAATTGAATAAAAGCTGTACCTGAAATACATTATCTAATCCTCTAGTTCAGTCAAAGACCAATGTCATTATCAAGCAACATTTGGATATTAATTTTTCATGGTCTTTTCGGACTTTCTAGGTGAAGGAAGTGGAGTTAACTGAAGAGGAAGAAATAATCAAAGCAAACATAATAGATAATGAAGCACTAACACCAGAAGTTCTCGATAACATTGTTCCTGAGTGGTGGACAAAAGAGCCAATCCGGTAACTATTATTAATGTCAAATTATGTATCTTTTTGTTATTCTTTTTAAAAAGTTCAGTGTTTATAATAATAAATCCACAAACTGTGGATAAGTATGAATAACATGCAATAAATAATCCATTGGTTCTGTAGTATCCAGAATAGTTCAGGTCTTTAACAGGGTTAAAAAAAAGGTAGATAAATTTATGGAGGATAGGTCCATCAATAGCTATTAGATAGGATGGGCAGGATTAGTATTCTTAGCCTCTGTTTTTTAAATTGGGGAATGGGGAACAGAGGATGGATCACTTGGGGCTTGTCTACATACAAAGAGCATCAAAGCTGACACATTTGATCTTCTGAAGTTCGAATTAGCAGGCTTAGTGAAGACATGCTAATTCAAACTGAGAGGGTACTCCTATTGGTGCCGGTAGTCCTGCTCCTACAAGAAGTAAGGGAAGTCGATGAGAGAGTGTGCTCCTGGGAGTCAACCTCCCACTTTGTGGATGATGCCAAAATGCAATTTAAGATACTTCTAGTTGCATATCTTAAGTTGACTTCTTTAGTGCAGACCATGCCATGGTGATTACCTATCCTGTTCATTCCCTCTGGGGCAGCTAGCATTGGCCACTGTCAGAAGACAGGATACCGGGTTATATCAGGCGTAGGCAATAATTTTTGTACGGGGCCACTTAACCAATTTTGGTAGTGGTTGTGGGCTGGCCCTGAAAGGGGCAGAACCTTAGGTGGGAGGGACAGGGCCTTGGGCAGAAGGCATGTGCCCCAATGAGGGGAGAGACTTCGCTCACTCCCCTGTAGGGCAGGGGAGCGCACCAGGTCTCTAACCCCTACCTCACTCTGCTAGGGGTGCACAGCATCCAGAGGGAACCACCAGCCATTTTGAACAGCTGGCAATTCCCTCTGGCACCACGTGCTCTTGGCAGGGGAAGGAGACTTTCTGTGCTCGCCCCGCCCCCAGGCCAATCGGAGCCTGGGAAGCATGCAAAATCTCCACCCTCACCCAGCTGGGTGTGCAACGCCAAGAGGGAACCACCATCTGTTTTGAACAGCTGGAAGTTCCCTCTGGTGCTGCGCACCCCTGGCAGGGGTAGGAGACTTTGCACACTCCCCTGCCCCCAGTCTTTATTGGCCTGGGGGTGGAGGCGCAGCTGTGGGAGCCAGGGGCTAGATCAAATGTCTTGGTGGGCTGGATCCAGCACGCCAGCCGTATCTTGCCCACCCCTGGGCTAGATGGACCTTTGATCTGATCCAGCATGGACATTTTTATTTTCTTTTTGTATCTTGCAGTATCAGCACAAGTCTATACATCTAAGAATAAAGGATATTCACTTTAGTAGTTGAGAAATAAAGTGTCAAATGATCCCAAAACATCTCAGTTTTCAGAGAAGATAAGTAGGATTCAGTGAGAACATATTGGTGCTAATTTTAACCTGCCCATTGTTTCTAGAAGGCTAAAATGGACAGAAGGAAAGGAAGTGATAAACAGTATTCAAATGAGATATAAAAATTCCTATTGGAGAAAGAATGATTAGATAACATATTTCATAAAGCAGTGGATATAGAAGGTAAACATTTATCTCAGAGAGAATTTTCAGACTTGGGTTTGCAACTGACAACTGCTTACATGTAGATAAGCTACTGCATCTGTGCAAGTCACAAGTCCACACACATGCAAGATGTTGCTGGGATATGTCTTAAAAGTTAAACTTAAATTTTAACCAAATATATACCTGTAATTTTTACAGATTACAAATGCCGACAAGATTTTTCTTAGTATATGAAAACAATTACAAAGAGGAGGAAAATGTTCTAAGACTGTTCATAAACAAATGCAGAAAAAATAATTGCGGATTGAAAGGCCTTTTTGTGGAAATGGCCCATCCTGGATCTGTCATGCAACATGATGACCATTGCATATTTAAATAATTAAGGGAAGTTCTCATGTTAGTACCAGAGCAATGCGAGTCCTTTTTAGGCACATGGTTATCTAGCCTCCATTTGGACAAGTCATGTTAAGGTAACATGAAACTCAAAAGCTGTTTGACTCAGCCTTCAGCAGATAGACAACTCAGAATCATTCCTAAACCAAGAAATTTCCCAGTTGATATCAATGGATCTAGATCAGTCCCAGGTGGATCTACTCACATTCAATGAAAATGCAAAGTCAAGTCTTCACCGGGGAAACCAGCTGAAGATAAAAGGAAACAGATGCACTATGTCAAAAATGGCAGAATTGGTTTCTTGGGTATTCCCCCAGTCCCCTTTCCCATTGTTCTGCTAATAGGAACTGTTAGTCAGAAATATGGCTCTAGTGCAAACTTTCTAGTTCACCAAAGAATGTCATGAGGTCTTAAATAAAAAGCCAGAGTCATAGTGACCATTAATATCATTGTGAAATGTATGTGCAGATATTATGTAAGATGGCGTGTGTATGTATAAAAAGGACAGTTGAATGAGGTGAATGTTGGCAAGAAAAGTCTCTGAAATTTCCATTCTTGTCTGAATGAGATGACTTCTTGAAATCCCTAACAGCCCTGTATTTCTATGCTTCTGTCACTTGCTCCATTACCCACAAGGGCAAGATTGTTTTCCATGTTTCAGAATTATTCATAATCAATTAGGGAAGTTAAAACAATTAGCCAGTTAACTGTTTTAACTTAGGACCCACTGCCTGGCCCACCAGTCCCACTGCATCTGGGACTGTTCCATTCCAGTGCGACTGGCTGCTACCAGAGTTAACAGGAAAGGGTCAGTTAACCAGTTAACAGAAGGGATGTTCAGTAGCGATTAATTTGCTAGTCAAGTAGTTGATGGAATTTCATCGACTACGCAACTAGTCAATAAGCACTTCCACGTTCCACCTTTGAAATGTACAAGAGCCCCAGTGGGGGCTCTTGTGCATTTCAAAGCTGGAATGCCGTGTGGAGCCCAGAGCCAGCGTGAAGTCCCGATTACTCTGGGCTCCATGCAGGCGCTTCTGCTTTGAAATGCACAGGAGCCCTCACTGGGGACTCTTAGAATCATAGAATAATAGAACACTAGAACTGGAAGGGACCTCAAGAGATCACTGAGTCCAGTCCCCTGCCCTCATGGCAGGACTCAATACCATTTAGATCATCCCTGATAGATGTCTACCTAATCTGCTCTTAAATATCTCCAGAGATAGAGATTCCACAACCTCCCTAGGCAACTTATTCCAATGTTTAACCACCCTGACAGTTAGGAAGTTTTTCCTTATGTCCAACCTAAACCTCCCTTGCTGCAGTTTAAGCCCATTGCTTCTTGTCCTATCCTCAGAGGCTAAGGAGAACAATTTTTCTCCCTCCTCCTTGTGACACTCTTTTAGATACCTGAAAACAGCTATCATGTCCCCTCTCAGTCTTCTCCTTTCCAAACTAAACAAGTCCAATTCTTTCAATCTTCCTTCCTAGGTCATATTCTCTAGACCTTTAATTATTCTTGTTGCTCTTCTCTGGATCTTCTCGAATTTCTCCATATCTTTCTTGAAATGTGGTGCCCAGAACTGGACACAATACTCTATTTGAGGCCTAATCAGTGCAGCATTCAGTAGAAGAATGACTTTTCATGTCTTGCTCACAACACTCCTGTTCATGCATCCCAAAATCATGTTTGCTTTTTTTGCAAGTGTCACACTTTTGACTCATATTTAGCTTGTGGTCCACTATGACCCCTAGAATCCATTCTGCAGTAATCCTTCCTAGACAGCTACTTCCCATTCTGAATGTGTGTGACTGATTGTTCCTTCCTAAGTGGAGTACTTTGCATTTGTCCTTATTAAATTTAATCCTATTTGCCTCAGACCATTTCTCCAGTTTGTCCGGATCATTTTGAACCATGATCCTATCCTCCAAGCAGTCACAACCGCTCTCAGCTTCGTATCATCTGCAAACTTAATAAGCGTACTCTCTATGCCAATATCTAAATCGTTGATGAAGACATTGAACAGAACTGGTCCCAAAACAGATCCCAGCGGAATCCCACTTGTTATGCTCTTCCAGCAGGATTGTGAACCGTTAATAACTACTCTCTGAGAACGGTTATTCAGCCAGTTATGCACCTACCTTATAGTAGCCCCATCTAAGTTGTATTTGTCTAGTTTATTGATAAGAATATCATGCGAGACCGTATCAAATGCCTTCCTAAAGTCTAGGTATACCACATCTACTGCCTCTCCCTTATCTACAAGACTCGTTATCCTATCAAAGAAAGTGGATTGGTTTCACATGATTTGATCTTTACAAATCCATGCTGGCTGTTACCTATCACCTTATTATCTTCCAGGTGTTTGCAGATGAATTCCTTAATTACTTGCTCCATTTTCTTTTCTGGCACAGAAGTTAAAATGACTGGTCTGTAGTTTCCTCGGTTGTTTTTATTTCCCTTTTTATAGGGAAATATTTGCCCTTTTCCAGTCTTCTGGAATCTCTCCTGTCTTCCATGATTTTTCAAAGATGATAGCTAAAGGCTCAGATACCTCCTCTATCTTGTGCATTTTAAAGCTGGCATGACGCATGGAGCCCGGGGTCACAGAATCATAGAACAGTAGAACTGGAAGTCTTTTACATCCCTAGTTAACAATAATCATACTGGCAAACCTCATGCTTACTGGTATACTTACTTTAAGTAATGATAAATATTCCTTCCCTTTCTAAGGAAAAAAATAATTCTTCTTTCATTTTGCCTAAATCCTCAAAATCATATAAAGAAAGCATGATAGATGCCAAATATAAGGTGAACAGTTAATAAAAGATATTGTTGGAGAAATTATCTGTGATGTTATCTGATTATAATATGACCATATAGGTCATTGTTGCAATCATTGTTATATATTTGCAACAAATCTTGCAAAAATGAGGTTTAATGAGATCTATGAGAAGGTTGATTTGCTGGTTATAATTACGGTGTTTGTATGACATGTCATTAAGTTATGAGCTTTGGCTATGTACTTGTATTTCAGTGTGTTCAGTTCTTAGTAGCACCAGAGAAGCATTTGACCAGCATATTGTGAAAGGACTATTCAAGTTGAATAGACCATCGAGAAGTACTTTACTCACAATGGGCCTTGGGAGACACCAATGCACATCTGATGAGCCTTCCTTATAGCATTCCAACTAGCATTTGGGCAATGGCTTCTACCTGTAAGAATCTGAGTCATATATGGACAGGTGATTTGACCGTGTGCCTGGACACTATCTTATTACTGTGCATTCACTCCACATAGAAGAAACAATTAAAAAGGCTTGGCAATATCTCCATCTTGCCTCTTTCCTGATCCAGCTTCTCTACTGCTCAGACCTCTGGTTTATGGACTTACATCATGAGAGCATGCTAAAAAAGAGACTGAGTGCCTTTCAATGATTTGGAAGTAACTGGACACTTGACCTAAGCTACCAATTTACTCCATCACTGTTTCAAGCCTGAAACCAGAACTTTGCAATTGTTGTATGTATTTGATTCCTTTAACAATTTTAACTCACATCTATCTATCTTTCTTTTTTAATAAATAAATCTTTAATTTTTAGATACTAAAGGATTGGCAACAGCATGATTTCTGGATAAGATCTTATTTGAATATTGATCTGGATGAGTGGCTGATCCTTTGAGACTAGAAGAACCTTTAATTGGAAATACTGGTTTCAATAATCACTCATCCTTATAAACAGTGCTGCTAGTAATGATACAAAATCATAGAAGTGGAGTAATGTGAGGGAATTGCTTTTCTGACTTCTTGTGAGTCAGCTGATTTAGTATACCTTTTAAGTGGAGAGCCACCAGTCTTGGGACGTGACTACCCTTCTTCTCAGTACTTCATCCTGAATTGTACACTCTCAGTGGTATCCAATGATTGTACAGCTGTTTACACTATCAATTCAGAAAAAAACTGGGTCAGCTCCTGGCCCATTCTATAGCCCCTTTGCCATCTCTCTGCCAACACAAGGGATTTTACATCTGCCTTAAATGTGAAGCTGAGGTTTCCCACAGCATGAGGCAATCCTTGGCTGATGTTCTATACTATGTCTGGGCACAGAAGCATATGGGTGCATAGATAAGGAACTTTAGAAAATATCAACCATATTCAGTACTTTCCACAGAGGTATCCTAGGCAAAAAGAGTGCTAACTTTCACAAAGGAAGTCTGTAAACTCTTGTTATCTGTCAACATTTTTTTCAAAAAAGCACTATAGGCTTGACTTAATTCCTCTATAAAATCATCCTTCAATAGGACAGAATCCAAAGGAGGTCCTGAAACAATTTTAATATTATTAATATGAGGGAAGTCTTATTGTTCTATTTATCTTTCCTTCCTTCCATCCTACTTTTGTCCAAATGGCTGACTGGACAAAAAATCGAGTTCCTTTCCAAGTCTGGCCTTTCTGCTATCTGCGTTACTAAAGTGCTTTCTTTGTCTCAAGGCCCAATGTACATGAAATGTTGTTATAGTCAATCTAATAATAAGTACAGAAACACAAAATTCAACTTTGAAAGTACTTATATAGTGTGAGGATGTAAGGGCTATGACCAGGACCTGAAGTTTCATAGAGAAGTCTGAACTAACTCCATTATTTGCAGGAGAGAGTTTTGCTCATCAAAAGAGGTATAGTCTATGTAATGGACAGGGAGAGAAGTAATGACCTGAAAGAAAATCATCAGCTAACAAACTCCATATGACAGACTATACCAAAATAATGATTTGTGTTCCCACTTATAATTCTTCTATAGGGACTAACAAACATTAACTTCAGAGACACCCTAGCAAAATTGAAGATCCTGATATATAAAGCTCTTTAGACTAAGATGCTATCTAGGCTGAAATTATTCTTTAAAAAATGGGCATTTGATTTCTGTAACATTGAAAATGCAGAGGGAAGACAGTGTTTGCTAAATAGGATAACATACAGTAAAATAAAAAGTGAAAAATTGCTCCTAGATTTTCTACTCATTAGGGAACTTTGTAATGTGTGTCAGCAAGATTAATGTGCAACTCTGTGGATTGGAATTCACACCCTCCAGTGCAAATTGCTGTACCATATAGACCGGCCCCAAGAGAGAGAAAAATATATATATTTGTAATTATTGTTTTAATGAAGTGGTTTTTTTCTTTTTGCCATTCACTCATTGAATTGTTTGTGTAGTAAAATATAACTTTTAAGAAGTACATCGTCTTTATCTTTGTTTCCAATCAGATCCACAGGATTTATACTGGATGGTTTCCCTCGTACACTTGAAGAGGCCCAATTCTTATCAGAGCGAGGACTCTGTCCTGATGTAGCAGTTATTATCCAAGTGGAGGAAAGTGATATTTCTGACCGTCTTCTTCCTCCGCGTTTTAAAAAATGGAAGGATAGAAAAAATAAGAAAATGGAAAAGAAGAAGAGGCTGAAAGACATGAAAGAAAAAATAAAAGTGGGTTTTATTCTTTCAGTAACAAACAAATTTTAGAAACAACAGGCAGTCCTTTGGCATCTTAGCAACTAACAACTATATCATGAGCTTTTATGGGTAATACCCCCTTCATCAGATGATTTGGAGTGGAAATTACAAAAATCAGAGTATCTATAACAGCAAAAGCAATTACCTTTCAATTATAAGACTAATGTTAATGAAGCTAGTTGAGTCATGATGGATGTGTCCCATTCATATCTTTTTATGTGTAAATGTGAATATCAAAGGAGGGGGAAATTGCCTTTGTAATGCATTAACTAGTTAATATCTTTATTCAAGCACAAGTTAATAGTGTCGTACTTACAAATGAATTCTAGTTCAGTAGTCTCCCTTTGTAGTTGGGTGATAAAATTCATTTGTAGCAGAATAATTACTTTTAAATCCATTCTTGAATGAATGTCCACGGAGGTTAAAATGTTCCCTAACACGTTTCTGTGTGTTACCATTCCTGATGTCTGATTTGTGTCCATTTATCATTTATCGCAGAGACTGTCTGGTTTGATCCCTATACATGGCGAAAGAGCATTGGTAGCACTTGATGGCATATATCACTTTAGAGGATGTGCAATTGTATGATGTTGTGGCTTATATGAATAGGTCCTGTGATGGTGTCACTTGTATATATATGAGAACAAAGTTGGCAATGGGATTTCTTGCAGAGATAGGTTACTGGATGAGTGTATCTGTGGTGTGTGTGGCTGCTGGTATTTGCTTAATGTTGTGTGTAGGCGAACATTGGCCTGTTTCTCAAAGTCTATTAAAGTGAAGGATTGTTTTCCAGGTAGATTGTCAATTATATGCTTGTGGGGATTAAACTGGGGGCTGTAGGTGATGACCAGTGGTGTTCTTTTATTTTCCTTGTTGGGCCTGTCTTTAAGTAGGTGACTTCTGGGCACTTCTCTGGCTCTGTCAATCTGTTTCGTCAATTCTCCAGGTGGGCATTTAAGTTTCAAGAATCTTAAAGGTCTTGTTGTGTTTGTCTCTGTGGGAGTGGAGTAAATCTATCCTGTTAGTGGGTGAGTTAGTGTCCAGTCCGGGGGTGGAGTTCAGGCCTCTTCTTTTACCTCCCCTTACTCGGGTGTGGTTTGCAGAGGGACTCCAGGCCCTCCCACTCCTCCGGGTCCCAGCCCAGGGACCCTATCCGTACAAGTTCTATGCTAGGAGTTTAGGTTGAACTTAACCACATTTTAGGTCAATTTTCTAAACAATGAGTCCACACCACCAAGCTCATTCCATCGACTTTAAGGACCTTGCATAGTGGTCTTCTGGGTAGTGCAGATGCAGCCCTTTGACAGTAAACCAAGAGGTGTTCCACAGTGCCCCTCTGTGGCCGCTCTGGCCAGGGCTTTCAACTCTGCTGCTCTCCAGGTGCAAGGAAAAGCTCCAGGAAAAAATTAAATTTATTTCCTGTGTGACCAGCATGGCAAGCAGACCTCTCTCACTACAGACATGGCCAAAATGTTCCCCTTCTACTGCCCAGGTAGTGAGGAAGGCAAGGAAAAAGCAGAATAACTGGAATGCTGAACAGATAGAAGCTGAGTCTAAGGAGTGGTGACAGAAGAGACTGGAACTAAGAGCCAGTGTGGGGGAAATTGGGCATGGAGACACAGGGTGGGTGAAAGGGCACATAGAGATTAGGAGCCAAGGGAAATGGCGAGGAGGGTGCCCTGGAGAGGCCATGTACATCAAGGATTCAGGTTTCAGGGTCTGGAAAGGAAAGAAGCATCTGTAACCACTAGAGCACACTTACCTCAGGTCCTACAATTCCTTAATCTCAATAATTCTTTGCTTTCAGCAAATAGCTTTGAATGCCGATGGAAAAATGTGTGCCTTGTCACTTTCTAGTGCCGGGCCCACATAGGAGTAGTAGGTTGTTATCCTCATTAGTTCTCTGTTCAAGTGGCAAGTGTCTGTGTTGTGGTTCTAAAGTTTCTAAGCTTGTTAATAAACTGTGTGGGTCATTGGAATTCCATAGAGTGGAATATTTTTTTCAGGATTTTTTTTAAACCTGGGAAATTACATATACAAAACTTCATTAAAATAATGATAAGGTCACAAAGTCAAACACTCTAAAGTTAGAAAATGCCAGAATTAAGACTGACCATCTTTAATACACAATCACATACTTTTTTTCACCAGTCAGTGCAAAAGGTGGATGGTGTTCAGACACTTAATCAGCATTATGTAGTTAATGAGGCTGTTGACTGCTTCACTTGTTGCAGAAGTTAGAAGCAGGGGTGACTGGTGAAGGGGAGCAGAGGGGCCACTGTCCATGTGATCTCCCAGCCTGGGACAGTCCCCCACTGCCTTGGGCCCTGCCTCTGCATGTTCCTGCTCTGATCTTTCCCTGCCTCTTCCCCACCCTTGCTTCACCACTACCATGCCTCTTTCCCCTCCTCTTAAGCAATGGGATCCAGAAGATTAGCACCCACAGCAGACATCTGCCCCTCCCCGACATGCTCACCAGCAGTGATGGGGAAAGCAGAGCAATGCAGCCTCAGCTCGCTTTGCTCCCCTGACTGTATCAGTCCGCTTCCTGAAGCTGAGGTCCTGCACCTCCTTAAGTGATGTGACCAGAAGACTACAGTGAGCTGAGGACATTGCTCTGATTGTCCTGCCACTGCCGGTGGATGTGGGGGGGCAGACCCGTACTGTGGGAAGCAGATCCCCCACCTGCTAGTCCCCCTGCCAGCATTTGACCAACCCCTGGCCCTTCCTTCCTTCAGCATTTGGGTCATGTGTCCTTTCATGTCCCCTACATGTTGCCTATAGTTGGAAGGTGCTTAGCAAGTGAGACAGGAAAGTTCAGGAAGAGGAAGTATAGTCTTGTAATTTGAGTAATTGAATTACACCATGCTTTTTCCTCATTTTCCTTAACGCTGCCTGGATCTAGGAGGGAGCATTGGGGGAAAAATAGAGTCAGTTTATATGACTAGCATCACAATGGCCTACAACAGATGGTAGTCACAAGAGCAGCTTAGTTCCTGATTAGCTCTTATGGCTCTGGACAGCATTCCCATTACAGACAGTATCTTTGGAGAATTTAGCTTCCAAAACCTTAAAAAGTCACTACCAAGCAAGTACAGACTGAGCAGTAAAAGACACATAAAACACTTAGCTGACCCCTTTACCCAATTTCAGGTCCTTCAAAACATGGAGGCACTAAAGCATTTCAATATGAAGATTGTAAGAATTTTTTCAGTGTGGTTGGATCATCTTTTTTTCCGTAATCTTGTTCTCAGATGTAGCTGAACCATTTTTTGTTATACTTCCCCAAAAATTCAGCACGAGGCAGATCCCCAACATAGGAAATTATAGCCAGAATGGTTATACTTCTTCAAAGTTATAAGCAACTGAAAACTGGGTCTAAAAATGGGAAATGTTGAATAACTTTAACTTTACATGATACTCTCGGCTCCAGCTTATAATAAATACAGAGGGATAAATCCTGAAGTTTATACTCATTTTTACTTATACATGCTTATTTGATGGGAGTTTTGGACAGAGTAAAGAATAACTCATGGAATTCAGGATTTAGTCCCAAGTTGATAGGATTTTTATTCTTATTAGCATGTCATAATAGGTGAAATCCACTCTGATCCTTGGATCCAGGGCATTATAGAAATTCAAAGTATTGTAATTTAGTCTTTTTCTCACTAATAGGAAGAGAAGATTGCCAAAAGAAGGGCAGAACTTTTAGCCGAACAAGCTAAAAAGAAGGAAGAGGTAAGAATAATGTAGTGGAAAGAAATTTAAAAATGTAAATATTTTATTTGGTCTATATTAGGAATATTTATAATGTTTATGACTGTAATAAAACAACAAATAGTCTAGCAGCACCTTAAAGACTAACAAAACATGTAGATGGTATCATGAGCTTTCATGGGTACAACCCACTTCTTCAGATGTACCCACAAAAGCTTATGATACCATCTACATATTTTGTTAGTCTTTAAGGTGCTGCTCGACTATTCATTGTTTTTTCCAGTTACAGACTAACTCACTACCCCTCTGAATCTTATGGCTGTAATATCTGTTATTTAAAAAAACATGCAGTAGCAGTACCATAACTGAAGTTGTCACAAATCTCTATTTTTCACTATAATTTAACCAGATATTTAAGGCATTTTACTGTTGATTGGAAATAAAGCTACATATTAGAGAGAAGGAGTCTTGTAGCACCTTATAGACTAACAGATGTATTGGAGCATAAGCTTTCGTGGGCAAAGACCCACTTTGTCAGATGCATGCATGCCCACGAAAGCTTATGCGCCAATACATCTGTTAGTCTATAAGGTGCTACAAGACTCCTTGTCACTTTTACAGATCCAGACTAACACGGCTACCCTTCTGCTACATATTAGAGACTATTTATAACTGTGTTTTAAATTATTTGTAAATATGAATTCCTATTTAGCAAGGTACTTAAGCACATTCCTATCTTTAAGCACATGAATAGTCCCTATTAACTTCAGATGAGGCACATGATTTAAGTATCTTGTTGAACTGAGGCCATGGTTACTTTGATATATGAAGTTATGGTTTCTGCCCATACTCAACAGTTACAAAATATGATATAGCTGTATTCAAACTCTTTTTCTCCTTTTGGGTATTCTCAAGTATGGTGTCACCTATCAAGTTTGTTTGTAACAAAACCCTATCAAACTGCAATATTAAAAATGCTAGCTACAATGCAGTAGGAAACAATAGTTAAAACATATTTCTTTTATGTTAGCAGATCTGCACTCAGTAACTGCATTGAAGCCTTGGCACAGTGCTGTTCTGTGTTTTCTTCCCAAATATTAATCTCTGGGGGTATGTCTACACTACCCCGCTAGTTCGAACTAGCGGGGTAATGTAGGCATACCGCACTTGCAAATGAAGCCCGGGATTTGAATTTCCCGGGCTTCATTTGCATAAGCGGGGAGCCGCCATTTTTAAATCCCCGCTGGTTCGAAACCCGTGTAGCGCGGCTACACGGGGCTCGAACTAGGTAGTTCGGACTAGGTTCCTATTCCGAACTACCGGTACACCTCGTTCACTGTATATGGTTGAACTAGGAACTTTATTTGAAGATCAATGATTGTAGTTTGATTAACATTTATGCATAGTAATTTGACACATAAACATTAATAATACAATCATAAAACATGAAGCTATCACTGAAAATTAATCTTCAGAAGCAAACTTTTTAAATTCTCTATTCAAGCTGGTATGTTTCAGTGAAATAGTGTACTCTTTCCCTATTATCTCTTCTTATGCTTAGGTAGGCACCTCTGCCTATTTGAAAATTATTTATAAGCTAAAACAGTGGACAAAAAAGGGGAAAAGCATGTGGGAGAGAATGCTTTTATTTTCTTTTATCTGAACTTCTGTACAGTAGTCATGAAACAGAAGAACATTTTCTACATTAGGCTGACGCATATAGGGAAGAAGATGAAGAATATGAAGATGAAGATGAAGAAGAAGATATTGACGCTATTCTTGAAGAAGAGTTCCCAAAAGAGGAAGAGGTAGATGAGGAGGAGGAAGAGCAAGAGGATGATGCTGTTGAACGCATGAAAAATGAAATTGCAGAAAAGTATGAAGCAGATAGTAATAATTTACAAGGATTACAGGTACTTTCTTCACTGCATACTTTGTCAAATAATATGGCATGAGGCAAGAAGTGCTTCCAGTTTTATAGCTCATTTAATTTAGTTGTCAAATTTCAAAGTTATAGTACTTGAGATCTTCATTTCCTTTTTATGAGTCAAATGAATGGAGATCAAACTAAATGATCATAATGGACCCTTCTGGCTGTCAAATCTATTATTAAAATTTCTGAGATCCTCATTCAGCCAAAATTCCTTTTGGGCCAAATCCTTAAGTTCTTGTACATTTTTCACTAAATCTCATTGCAGTCAATTTTTGAAGGGGGAAGGAAGAAAGTGCAAGTGCTCTTTTAAAATCTGCAGCATAATTTCAATTTGATTTCACATTTTATTCATAGATTATTAAAACAGCTTCTGACGTAAATTACATTTTCAAAAAATGTATTTTCTACAAAGGTTAGTATCAGAATATAGCCCCACACCCAGATTGGAGCTTTTGCCCATTACAAAGTTGAGTGTTTCCCTCGCACAGAATTCTTATTCTAAACATAGTAGTAACCATACTGACATCCTTAGACTTCAATTACTTTTTCTTTTTTGCCAACAAATGGATTAAGAATCAGAATAATCTTTTAACACTCCTTGCATTTCAGGAAGGAGTGAGCTGTGGAGAAAGGACATTGTCTTACACCCAATGATACATGCTTCCATTAATTTCTTGAAAGACTGACTTTAATGTGCAGTTCTAAATGGAAAATTGTCTAATTTTTAGCATATTATAATAAGGTAATATAAATTTTAATAATGAAAATGAGGGAACAGATCCTCAGTTGAAGCTAAAATCAACAGAGGCACATTCATTTATACTAGCACAGGATTTAGTCCAAAGATCAATAATAGTTAATGGCAGTTGTTATTCATATCACCGTTTATTATAACATTTCATCATATTTATGATTTTTGTCATATGTTGTGCTTTAATTATTCAGGAAGAATTTGAAAGACTGCAGCTACCACAAATCACCATAAATGGAGGGCGAAAACCTCACATTGTACGTTACCAATTGTATAGCAAGTTGAAGCATCTAGTGGAATATCGAGAAAGCATTTTTGAGAAATGTTACTCAATAAGTTTACCACTTGCACGCAAGATGTTGGTTTTATCTTATAAACATCCCAGTTCTTTTGGTCAATGGGACCCAGTCAAGGTAATGTAATTAAATAGCTAAGGTGTACTTTCAGGAAGTAATATGCGCTTATCTTCTTTATGACCATATAATTAAGATAAAATATTATGAAAAGCACATCACTGAAGATCTTTATTAGCCAGCACATACTATTAATAACAAGAATTAGTCAGTTTAATGTTGTGTTTTAAGCACTGATTAATAATATTTTGTAAGCTTTGAGGATTGAGCAGGTGGAGTTTTGTGAATGAGTACAATCAAATGTGAAGATTAGCAAGAAAGAAATGTCTGATACTTAGGACACAGGAAATGTAGTGGTCAAAGAGGAAGGGTATGTCTACACTACAGCACTAATTCGAACTAACTTAATTCGAATTAGTTAAATCGAACTAAGCTAATTCGAACTAGTGCATCTAGACCTAAAAACTAGTTCGAATTAGCGTTTTGCTAATTCGAACTAGCATGTCCACATTGAGTGGGCCCTGAACCGAGGTTAAGGATGGCCGGAAGCAGTGCTGGCAGGGCATCAGATTAGGACTTAGAGCATGGAGCTGCTGTCTCATGCTAGCTGAGGGCTGTGCTTAAAGGGACCCAACCCCCACCCCGGACAGACAGTTCTCAGGGGTTCCCCACTCACTTGTCTAACTCGATGAGAGACAGCAAAGCAATCCTGGCTTGAAGTGCCCTGAATGCCCACACTCGGCACATCACAGCACTCAGCCATCAGCCCGGCTGCACTTGCCGCAGGCTGCCATCCGGGAGAGGGTCAATCGGGGGGCTGCAGGAGAGCTTCCACCCCGAGGAGCCCGCATAGCCACACCAGTCCTCCTCATCGGGGGCTCGTACCCCATTCCTACCTCACCTCCTTTCACTTACGCCTCCCTAGCCCCCCTTCTTGATGGACAAAATAAAGGACACGTGTTCAAAAATAGAAACTCTCTTTATTGAACAAAACTCGGAGAGACTGGGAAAAGGAGGTGGGAGAGGAGAGGGCAACTAAAATGATTAGGGGTTTGGAACAGGTCCCATATGAAGAGAGGCTAAAGAGACTGGGACTTTTCAGCTTAGAAAAGAGGAGACTGAGGGGGGATATGATAGAGGTCTATAAAAGCACGAGTGGTGTGGAGAGGGTGCATAAAGAAAAGTTCTTCATTAGTTCCCATAATAGAAGGACTAGAGGACACCAAATGAAATGAATGGGTAGCAGGCTTCAAACTAATAACAGAAAGTTGTTCTTCACAAAGCAAATAGTAAACCTGTGGAACTCCTTGCTGCAGGAGGCTGAGAAGGCTAGAACTATAAGAAAGTTTAAAGAGAAGTTAGATAAATTCATGGAGGCTGGGTCCATGGAGTGGTATTAGCCAGGGGATAGAAATGGTGTCCCTGGCCTCTGTTTTGGAAGGCTGGAGATGGATGGCATGAGACAAATGGATTGGTCATTGTCTTAGGTCCATCCCCTCCAGGGTAGCTGGTGTTGACCGCTGTTGGCAGACAGGCTACTGGGCTAGATGGACCTTTGGTCTGCCCCAGTATGGCCGTTCTAAGCTCAGGGCTCAGGGTCAGGGGTCTCACTGGACCACCTTGATTTTCATGCAAACCTGCTCCTGGGTGGCCAGGCTGGCAGCTATCCTGCCCTAGATGGCCATTTTCCTTTGCCTTGTGCGGAGGTCGTGGATGAGGTCCACGATGTCCGCATTAGACCAGGCGGGCGCCTGCCTCTTGCGGCCCCGGGCAGGCTCCTGGGAGCCACCAGCCTGGTCCCGGGAAGAGGTGGAGTGCTGGGTGGCAGCAGGTGGCTGGTTCGTGCCATGCCAGGTGCAGGGTCTGCTGGCTGGGTGCTGGCAGGCTTGTCCCTGGCACGGGCACCGTAGCCAGCCCGTGCCCCTTTAAGGGGTCCGGGGCTGGGAGGGGGGTAGAAGAGTTTCCCTGGTGGTGCCCAGAGTGGCCACCAGGGAATGCTGGGGAGGGCTAGCCTCCCACTAGTTCGAATTAAGTGGCTACACAGCCCTTAATTTGAACTACTTAATTCGAACTAGGCGTTAGTCCTCGTAGAATGAGGTTTACCTAGTTCGAATTAAGCACTCCGCTAGTTCGAATTAAGTTCGAACTAGCCGTTTGTATGTGTAGCGCCTATCAAAGTTAATTCGAACTAACATCTGTTAGTTCGAATTAACTTTTTAGTGTAGACATACCCGAAGTTCCTACAGCCTTGCAGGAGCAGCAGAGACAAGTTAAAGTGTTTTGGAGTTATGGGTAATTAACATAAAGCACAGGTGGGTAATCTGTAGGTCTCTTTGTTGCAATGCTAGAAATGTATCTTGGTTTGGTGAATAAGTCAAAAATGAGGAGCAGAGATAGCTAAGAAAAGCCCAATGAACAGGAAATAACAACAAACAAATTCCTGAAGAAGGAAGAGTAAGAAGACAGTTGAAAGAGTGATAACTTTGCAAGAGAGAAAAGATTCTTACATTTCTGAGAGAGTTATCTAAGATAAAACTAAGAAAGAGCAAGTAAGGAATCGAATAGTTTAACACCTGACACGTGAAAAAAACATTTTGTTAGCAGAAAGAGGCAAGTATAAAACTGTCTTAAAATGAAATCAAGGTTATGTGCTGTCAAAGCTGTAAGATACATGAAGTATAAGATGATGTCAGTAATGGAGGAGAAAATAGAGATGGTTTAGGATCAAATAGATTATGAGTACAACTAAGGAAACCAAAGTTTTTATAGATTGGAATATATGAGATATATCAATTGACAATTAAGTAATTATGGATCTGAAGATAAAACAAGACTATGGGAAAAATAATGGATAAGAATGACAAACCAGAAGGAGGAATGTGAGCACCAAAATTGGATTATGGCAGAACCCTACTGTCCTGTGCATCTAGGCATGTGGTTTGAAATAAGTATGTCTAAACCACCATCATGTAATAGATCATCTAGAACCTATTCTATTTTGTTCATGTCATTGCCAATCTGAATTATGTGGGTGTCTTTTTGCACTAATGTTTTTAAATTTAAGATTAGTGGGTCACTGTATACATTAAAAGCTGATACATATTTCTCAACCTTATCCCGATGACAAGGCTCACTTTGGATAATACATTTATTGTGGTAGAGGGGAACAGGCATAACTGACTCACATGTTGTGTGCATGGGGAGAGTAACAAGATATACCTGGAGTACAGTTTGTATTTATATAGCTTAGCCTAAATACAGAGAATTCTGGGAATATATAATATTGGCTCACACAGATTAGCTTCCTTCAGTGTATTTGTATTTGGCCAAACTTATGAATAAAAGCACCCCTAATGGAGACCTGAACAACATCAGCTCATTTAGCGGATGCAGTGTGTCCAATCTGCCTTCAAGCATTGAATAAGGAGCAGGCTTTCTCAATAAGTTAGGAAAAATTTTCCAACTATAAAGAGAGTTAATATTTGGAATAGAATTCCCTCCATTTTCTGTTTAGTCACAGAAATCCCAGAAGTTTCTTGATTAAAGAATATTATTTTCTCAGCCCTGTATGGAAGGTTAATCTCTCACCTTCTCTGCTCCTTGCTTGCAGCATTCCTTCAATTTTTCTTTATGCTGTTCTCTCCCAGTAGACAGCAGAGATCTTTGCAAGCACCTTTTCTGGACTGCCTGCACTCTTCTCCGTTTTTTTATGTTATGGCCTTTGTCACGAGGCTCCAGGCGGGTCAGGGCCAAGCCCTGGAATCCCTCAAAATCAAACTCAAACAACCCTACTACCACACGTCCAGCAGGGATCCCTTTATTCACAACATCCAATCCTGGGGTTGGTGTCAGTATCTCAGCAAGATGTCAGCTTTGGATGGTATGCCACTGTTTGTTATTGTTATTTCTCTCTCTGTCTTGAATACCACATGCTTCTCATCGAGCCTGGAAGGACCTGTAGCTCAGGGATGGTGTTCTATCTGAGGCTTATGTAATCAAGAGTAGTGTTTCAGAAATCTTTGCTTTCTTCCAGTAAGTATTTCCATAACAGTATACCTATGAATCCACTGTTGTAGGATGAGTGAAGAACAGATTATGGTAAACAGAAGTATCAGTAAGTAACTTTTTTCCATTTTGCATATGTTACAGCTAAGTGAAGGAGATGTAATCAAGCCTTTCCAAAACCAAGAGACTCCAAGCTTGCCTGTAATCCACCGACAATATATTTATTTCTTTTCAAGTAAAGAAAATAAAGAAAAATTTATGAAAAATCCCATCAAATTTATCTGTCAACCAAAACCCAAACCATTTGTGCCAGTTAAGATAGCAATTGTAGGACCTCCAAAATCTGGGAAAACTACAGGTAAGGTCCAGTATTTTTAAAAGGCAGGAGCATTCCTTATAATTGGGGTTTTGTTTACCATGATCATGTTAGCATGAAATTACAAATAAGTTTCTGAAATTATTGCTGTTGCTATGCATAGAATGCTGCAGTTAATTTTCTCATTATCCTATTTACCAGCCAGAAATACCTGTATTCCCCAACTCACTCCTGTCCCACTCCTCAGGAAGGAAGGATATTCTTGTGGTTGAGGCCCTGGACTGGCACTTGGGAAATAAAGGTTCTGTTCTAGTGCTGGAAGACTTCCTGTGCTAAGTGACCCTGGAAAGTCACTTCATCGCCCGTGCTTCAGTCCCTGTGTTGCATTTATGTCCCATCCCTTTCCATTTACTCATCTGTATAGATTGTATGGTCTTCAGGAAAGTGCTGTTTTTAATAGTGCCTAGAATGAGGAGTTCTGATGTTAATTGGGGCCTGTAGGTGCCACTGTAGTACATATAATAATAATCCTTATGTCTCAAATCACAGATGCAGTGGGAGGACAGTCATGCTCGTCTACGATAATGATCCCATTATATATCTGGGCATAGGAGATAAACTAGATATAGCCTGTGTAAAACACCCTTTTTTCCACTGGGAAATGCCATGTTCACTGTTCCCACCTCCCATATAAAAATAATAATTGTCACTTCAACCAAATATCAGCCAATCCTGAGAAAGATCAAACAAAATGGAGCATCAGTGGTTCTGATAGATCTCTGCTGGCTCAGGCAGTTCTGATTCTCCAAGTATTCTCCAGATATTCTCACATCCATGCCTCCATATGCAGCTGTTCCCAGTCTTATTGACTCAGAATAAAGGCAAGATCAAACATTTCAGCCCACATCATTTCATATAACGGTGTAGTACTTGGATGGAAACAAATCTTCCCTCTAGTGCTGAATCCTACTTCAGTATTGGACCTCAGACTTCTGCAGATTGATAAATGTATTGTTCACTTCAAACCCTTAGCTGCAAGTTAATTCATTCATTTGTTTGTGAAGTTTGCAATGTTGGTTGCTATCACCTCAGCCAGAAGTGTAGGTAAACTGAGGTCCTGATGGCTGACCACCTTATGCAGTCTTCCATAACAGTAAGGTTTCCTTGAAGTTACATATGAAGTTTACTTAAAATATTTGCAGCATTCCATCTGAACCACATCATCCATGTACATGTCTTCTATCTAAACCTCCAAGTCACTACAGAAGTCAGGAACCTCCACTCTCTGGATATCCATTGAGCTTTAGCCTTCTACTACAGAGAATGAAAATCTCCCAAACTGTCCGTCTCCTTTGCTGAATGCATCTTCTCACAGAGACTGTCAAAAAGGATATTATTCTGCATCTTACTGTGATTTGAGCTGATAGTGACCCTTCCTCTTCAAGGTGTAAGGGCTGATATAAACAGAGCACAGGCTCAGATGTTAGCTTCATTTTGAGATGTTCCTTTCCTAGAAATTTGCAGAGCAACACAGCAGTAATGTGGGGCTCCATCGATATCTTTGTGAGACAACGTTACACTTTGGTTCAGGCCTGTTCAGCATCTTTCAGCAGAGCAGTCTTTCAGTTTATGGTACAACAGGGTTCCTTGCACTCTCCTCCTCAATGAAAATTGCTTGAGGGTCACTTCAAGTGGAATACCATAGGGACCATCACTCAAAGAAGAAGAGAAAGTTACTTACTTTATACTGTAACTGGACTTCTTTGAGATGGGTGGTTCCAATCCACTCCCCACCCTCCTTCCCCTCTGCAGCAGAGCCTTATCCTATTCATGGTAGAAAGGTATCTAGAGAGGCAGTCAGACTGTACTACCCCTTATATCCTTGGTTGGGAGCACAGTGAAAAGGGTACAGGTACAGACCAAGGGACATTGCCAGCAAAAAATCTTCTCAGGAATGTGGAGTGCGCACACATGTCAAGTGAAATACCAATAAGGGACCACACATCTCAAAGAACTTATCACTGTACAAGATAAATTAATACTCATTTATTTAACTTTCAATTTTTAATCTCCCCACAAGAATCACCTCCACAAGTATAAGATTCTCTGTATATACTGTGATCCCCTGGAGTTTGCTCCCATCTCTTACCAACCACAGCACTCTTGAAACACTAATTTTTAGCCTGGTGTAGACTAGAAGAAACTCCTTGCAATGCTTCCCCTTAACTATCCAGAATCCAGGTACTTTGTATAACATTTTCCAAAGCTAAGTCCCATTTTGGAAAGTACTTATATCATTTAGGCTACATCTACACTGAAGCACTATTTCAGGATACTGGAGGTATCCCGAAATAGCTATTTCACATCTCTTGAGCGCGCCAGTTATTTTGAAATGTAATGGGCTCGCTATTCTGACATCCCTGTAAATCTCATTCCATGAGGAGTAAGGGACATTTCGGAATAGTGATTTATTTCAAAATTAGTGTTGTGTAGACAGTGCCAAATTTTGAAATAAGCTATTTTGAAATAACGTCAAAATAAGATACGCAATTTGAATATCTTATTTCGACCTACAGTGCTGTGTAGATGCACCCTGAGGCTCATAAGTCACATTGAAAGCCTATAGGCATATTAAATATTTTACAAACCCTTTGCCTCAATATTTATATTTTATTAATTATGTTATTCTTTAGAAACAGCATGCGTTTTCCACAGCATTCTCACTTCTGTTAGGTATGAGATGGCAAAATAACAGCTTTTTATCTATTGTTCATATAATCCTATACAGCCAGGCAAAGAATGTATTAAATTAAATTGAGAGTTGATAAGGTCAGTCCTTTTAAAAAAAATAAATGTTAGTAGGTGATTGGGGCAACTTGACTGTCAAACTGATAGAAATGAAGTTGTACTAAAACTATCTGTATACCATTTGCCATTTTCTGTAACCAAAATCATTTTATAATTTCTGGTTTTGTTTGGTGTATTTTGTAACAACAAAGTTTTTTAAATGTATGCAAAATTAGATATTTTGTATTTATTTACTTTAACTAAAATCATTTTATCATCTTTTTTAACTGTAAAATCCAGTAAAAACTGGTGTCCAACAAAGCAGACTTTTAGTCAAAAGTAGAGTCGCTTACATAATGGTGCAGAATATGAACCACCAGCTAAGCTTTGCCTTATATCTGTATTAACATTTTTTCACACATTATCCATCTGTCACACCAAGAATATAGTACAGCAAAGCAACATGGCAATTACCAAATTCTTTACCCTTTCTAATATTATGGATGAATGTAATGCTCATATAAATGGTGATCTATTGGTGTTAGTTAGGGCTGTACGTAGACTGGAAAAACACTCTGCAAGTTCCGAACATGTAGTTTGCTAATGCTCATGCACTTTGATTTGAGAGGCAACATCCTGTATCTGCTATTCCAATCCCAGACTTATACTAAGAAATGTCTGCTTTAGCAATGCAGATGTTACTTTTGGGGGTTCAGCATCAATATCTGGATATTAGTGCATTTTAAATTACACTTACATGCATAAGCTTGACCTACAATACATTTTAGGGAAGTCCTATATCTTGACTCTGTACCAGTAGCACACTACATTTATCCTAAGTTATCAAACTCATAATATTAATGAATATGAACAACATTTTGTGAATAAAATATTGCATTACATTGATGTCTAGGTGAAAACTGAGTGTTAAAACAAAACTATTTTTCAGTTGCTAAGAAGTTTGCAAGTGTCTATGGGTTAATGCGCTTGTCTATGGGAGATGCTATACGACTCGTGTTAAACGATCAGCCAGAGAGTGAGCTGGCACTTATGTTAAAGTGGCATCTTCATAAAGGACTGGCTGCACCTGATGAACTGGCCGTTCAGGCTCTAGAAGTGGCTCTGATGGATCATGTGTGCAGTACCGCTGGGTAAGAGGCTTGTCTGTTTTTTGTTTTGTTTTTCTTTTTGGTAAGTTAGCATTCTTTTCATAAGGACTGATTTGCATAAACATAATGAAACAAATGGTTTCACTAAAACAGAGATGGGGAGCCTATTTTCTGTTGGGGGCCACTGAGCCACAAGAAAAACAGTCAGGGCCTACAGGGCTACACACAAGTGAGAAACAAAAAAATAAAACAAAAACAAAAATCCTCACTGAGAAGAAAACTGAGGGGGCAAAAAGAGACACTCACAGGGCTTTAAGGTTCTCTCCCCACTCCAGCCCCACACAAAGGTGCCATTTCTCAGAGATTTGCCACAGAGATTGAGCACAAGTGCTGGCTTGCCCCGAGCCTAGCTGTGGGATGAGCCTGAATCTGGCTTGCGGGCCATAGATTCCCTGAGGACTACACCTATTACTATAAATACTAGTGGCAACCCAGACTTAACACTGGTCTCTGGAACTTGCCTATACCTATTCTGCCCTTGCACCAGTTTTTTTCTCTTTAGTAGTGCAAATTGACACTTCAGTGCTCCCCTTTTGATGTTTTAGAAACAAACAAAAACTGAAATCTATCTTCTGTCCCCTAACCCCTGTGGAATCCAATGAAATGACCCCACTTCTTCATCTCTCCAGCTCCTCTCCCAAAGAAGGGGCTTTCTCACAGGACAGGACATGTAATTGATCTCTGACGTGCAATTTTGAGCTTTGAGATCAGCACTGAATAAACTTTCCTTGATGTGTAGGTATTGAACTGTTTTGATGTATCTTTGTATATTGTCCCTCCAATGCCTACTATATGACAATTATGTTTCTTTTTCAGTATGAATTAGGCAAGCCTTGAGTTAAAGTACTTGATGTTGATTTAGATGTTATCTCTTTGGAACCTAATCCTGCTCCAGTCAAGTTACTAATTATGTAGAAGACCAGTGTGGATTGTTGGTAGCTACAAATAAATAGATAAGATCTCATAATTTAAAACTACAACTTCAAATGACTCTCAGCCTCCAGGCTGTGCACATCCCAGGCTCTGTAACCATATGTTCCTACACTTTTCTGCTTGGCCTACTGCCTCCACTCCCTCAAATTTTTGTAACAACCACTTCTTGTATTAAATTTTATTATAAACTCTGAGGCTGAAACTTCCTAGAGGTTTGTACAGCCCCTCGCTCAATATTTTTATTGAGATCTTCACAGTACTGTAATACCACTGCTAATCGTTATTAATAATAGTAAATCTCTCATGCACTGATTTGGAAGTGCAAGACCACAGACCTTGTATCTTTTTTTGTAAATAAAAATATGTTCTTGCTAATTCCAGTTTAGTGTTAATGGTGAATTAGGAACTGACAGGTTTTTTTAACCTGTATTCGTTTTTCTGTTTGCATACAGAGTAGTTATTGATGGGTATCCTGTAACAAGAAAACAAGTAAACATCTTAGAAGCAATGAGAATAATTCCAGTGAAAATATTTGAGTTACAAGTGGATGCAAAGGAGGTTTTTAGAAGAGCACTGATAGACAAGGAAAGCTCTGACAGGTAGCAATGCTAACAAAGAGTGTTGATTTTATCCTTGTAAATTGTATCTCTTTCAAGTATTGATTTAAGTACTCATACATTTCTCATCAAAATAATATCTGACTGCTGCTAAAAGTGGCTACCAAAAATTGTATCGGCTACTGAATTTTATTACTCGTACATACAAGAATTATTGTTAGTAAAATTGATACTTAGCTGACTCTAACATATTCTGTCTCTTTTCTTAATTGTGGGCCTTTTTAAAGGTCAGCAGTAATGTTTCATTTCTCCTAAGTACTCTGCAAAAATTATTTATGCAAACCTTTCAGTGAAAACTTGCCCCTAACTTCTTTGCTTTTCTGATTATGTAAATATTCAAACTCAAAAGGTGTCTGTTTGGGTGGAATTTTTTTTATTAAAATAACATTTTATAACTGCAAAGATCAAAAAACAAAAACAGAACACTCAGTTTAAACATTAAGTTGAATAAAAATCTTTTCCGTATTAGGTGAAATGTTTCCCGGAAATAATTCCAGAATGTTTTTAGCATGTTTATATTTTTTTATTTGATTCAGCAACAAATGATTGCACTATTTACTTGTTCACTTCCATTACAAAAAATGAAACTAGAACTTTTTTTGCAAGAGTTTTTCAAAACTCCCATTTTTAATTCCAAACAAATTATATTTTATAGCCTTAAAGCTGACCAATTGTGCAATCTGAATAATTACTAAAAGTTAATATTATATTCAGAACCTTATCTTATTGCTTTAAAAACATCCCCAATATAGGTTTTTGGCACTGTTTAAATTAAGAACCAGGATACTCTATGTATTTAAACTAGATACTTCTTAGGATACTTGCAACTATGCTCTAATCCATATTGCTCTGAGAGTTTTACATAACATCCCAATTTAAGGTTAGTTTATTTTTAATTGGATTAAATATTTATAACTTGGAGTTTAGAGCTTGCATTTTCCCTAAATTTATTAGAAGATTATTGCTCCTTATCTCCAAACAAGTATGGCTCACTGTACTCTTTTGTACCTTAATATCACAGATTTCCAGTTCAGATACTTGATGTAGCATTGTGCCTTTCAGCATATGGCTTTCCCCATTTTAAAAGGTTCATGATCCTGATGATGACAATCTGAATTTGAAGAATTTTTAGGCACATTATTAAAATGTGTCCATAAACATGTACTAACAAATACCCAAGGGTATGTCGACACTACAGGAAAAAGTCAAATTAAGATATGCAACCTCAGCTACATTGTGTAGCTGAAGTCAAAGTAGCCTAATTCAGCTTTTTGTACTGTCTACAGTACAGGAAGTCGAAGGAAGAACACTCTTCCTTTGAATTCCCTTACTTCTCGTGAAAACTGGGTTACTGGCATTGACCAGAGTGCCCCTCTCACTTCAAATTAGCTGTTTTAACTAGACCACTAATTTGAACCCAGGAAGATTGATAGCAGCAGCTTCAAACTTCCTCTGTAGTATAGATGTACCCCTAAAGTCCTCTTCAAAATATTCAGTCTAAAATCAGGAAATACAGAGAGCATAATTTTCTAAATTTTAGTTGGTTCCTGGACGTCTACTTGGTTCCTCAGAACTGTGTAATGGTAAGAATGAAAGACAGTTTTTTCTGCATTCATGACAATATTGTTTTTGATTACAGAGCTGTATTCCCTCAGCACTACTATAGACTTTCAATAATCATAATTAAAAATATTAATAGTGAGCTCTAATGTATACATTTTGACATTCAATCAGATAGTCATCATCAGGGAACAAAAACTATTTTGTATGTTTTTATTCTTATTATGTTAATATAGTTTCTTAAATCATTGCTATTTTTTATTTTCTTCAGTCCTCCTTATCCAATACATGACAGCTCACAGATTCTAGCTATTCAGAACTCCTGCTATAGAAAGCAAATTGATGCTATTAGGACTTACTATGAAGAGAAACATCAGAACTGGTGTGTGGTTGATGCATTCCACAGCAAGTGGTGGGTCTGGAACAAAATATTTGAGGAAGTTCAGGTGATCGTTAAACAGATCCAGATATATTTGGAAAGAATAAGAGAAGGTAAAAGAAGAATACCTGTTTACAAATAGTACATGCTGCTTTGTTTTAAGAAATTGTAATTTAATAAACCCATTGTATCACATTCAGTTTTAATTTGCCTCTAATTATCCATGGCAGTACAGGCAGTCCCCGGGTTACATGGATCCGACTTACATCGGATCCCTACTTACAAATGGGGTGAGGAAACCCCGCACTAGCTGCTTCCCCCCAGCAGAAGCAGACCAGGGAGACGCGAAGCTAGCGCCCCCCTCTCCCCAGCAGACCAGGGAGATGCGGAGCAGCTTTTCTCAGCAGACACATCAGCTTGAGAATAAAGGACTGAGGGAAGTGAGGTGTGGGAGAATAAAACTGAGCTCTGGAGAAATGTTTGGCTAGAGTTTCCCCTACAATATGTACCAGTTCCGACTTACATACAAATTCAACTTAAGAACAAACCTACAGTCCCTATCTTGTACGTAACCCGGGGACTGCCTGTAATACCCAGGCAAAAACATTAAAGCTGGATGTTAAATTTCAGAGCATATTTCAGTTACTTAGTAGCAATACAAGTTTTACAATAAAATAGTACTTATAAAAAAAACCTAATTATCTTGACTATGCTGGAAAAAATGCATCATGTCAGAAACTAATAAATGTTACCTAATATGCAAAACAGCTTGCATAGATTGAGGCTGAACATGTTAGTTGTTCACTCATGGTTAACACTGTTGGTTTTAGACATGAGTCCCTTTCTACAACATTTTACATTATGTTGACAGAGAGCTTGTCTACACAGTTAAGTAATGCACTCTACAGGGGTGTGATTTCTAAAGCCTACGAACAAGTGGTGCATTAATTGTTCCATGTTAAACTTCCTGATGCACACTAAAAGTTCCTGAGCAAGACTGTCCTTACTCCTACGCAGATTAAGCAGTTGCAAAGGGCACCTGAAAATTTGGGGCACCACTGGGTCTTAATGTCCATCCACCTACCTTTTCCTAACCCTAGTCTTTGGCTTTGCTTCCTCCAGAGAGGATCTAGTTAACTTGCTTGCCTAATCCATATTGAATAACAATGGGAAAATCTAAATAGTGAGGTCCCCCAAGAATATGTATAAGGACGTATGCAGTCCAGTATCACCATAAATTATCTGTGAAGGAGGGTAAACGGGGAAGTTGCAATGTTTGCTGTTGATATTAAATAACTCAAAATAGTTAAGTCCTAAGCTGACTGTGAAGAGTTAAAAAGGGATCTTACAAAACTAGACAACTCGGCAACAAAATGGCTATTGAAATTCTATGTTGATAAGTGCAAAATAATCCACATTGGAAACAATAATCTCAACTATACATCAAAATGATGGATATTAATTAGTAGTTCCACTCAAAAAAAGAGATCTTGGCATCATCATGGATATTTCTATGAAAATATCTGCTCGCTGCACAGCAGCAGTCAAAAAAGCAAATAGAATATTAGGAACGGGATTGATAATGAACCAGAAAATGTTATAATGCCACTATATAAATCATATATGTCCACACCTTTCATATGAGGAGAGTTTTAAAAGCCTGGGGCTGTTCAGTTTAGAAAAGAAGAGAATAAGGGAGGGAGGAGAAATGATTGAGAGATAAAAAATCATGAATGGTATGTAGAAAATGTATAGGGAAGTGTTATTTATCTCTCCACATAACACAAGAAATAGGAGTCATGAAATTAATAGGCAGCAGGTTTAAAATAAATAGAATATGTATTTCTTTAAACATTGCATAGTCAACCTGTGGAACTCATTGCCAGTAGATGTTGTGAAGTATAAAAGATACAGAAAAGAAATAGATAAGTTCATGGTCTATCTCTGACTATTAGCCAAGATGTTCAAGGATGTAAACCCATATTCCATGTGCCCCTCATTCAACCAATGCAATTTAATGTGTGGCTGTTCTAAAATCAATTTAAACTTGGGGTATAGCTGTTTAGTTTACACCTTTATATTTACTAATGGAAATTAAACCACTGTTAGGCCATGTCTAGACGACATTCCTTTTTCGATAAAGAGATGTAAATTAGGCACGTCGATATTGCAAATGAAGCCGGGATTTGAATTTTTGCAGATTGGCAGCTGCCGCTTTTTTTCTAATTGGGACTTTTTTTAAAAAAAGCTGGCAGTTTAGATGGGGCATTTTTGACAGAAATGCCCCGTTTTGAAAGATCCTGTACTCCTCAAAAAATGAGGTCTAGTCTAGACATAGCCTTACTCGTTTTAAACTGGGAAATATGTCCACAAAAAGAGTTGCATCCGTTCATGTAAATAAGTTTTCAAACCAGTTTGGTTAAACTGATGCATCTTCTGTGTACACAAGCCCTCAGATACATTTTTCCTTTGTGGAGACAAGGTGTAAGGATTTATCCCCACCTTACCAAAAACTAAACATTTGTGTAAACAAGTCTTAAGAGACTACTTCTCTCACCTTGGATATGTCTAGACTACAGAGTTGGCTATTAACTTGAGTTAAGTCCACACTGCAAGCGTGTTCTTTCACAAGTAAATCAAAAGAACAGAGGGCTTTTTGCACAACTGGTAATCCTCATTGAAGCCTTTTTGTGAAGTGGATGGGAAGGAGGGATTTTTTGCAGAAGAAGAGGCCTCCAGGAAAAAGCACAGGTGCTCTGGTGGCCACTCGATAGAAGCTAATCACAACTCTACAGTTCCTTCTCCTGGCCCCTCTTAAAGACGCAGGCACCTGGACAAGCCTTGTGGCAGGAAGTAGGACAGAGAGCAGCACCCTGTCCACGCGGCTCTCCCTGCCACAGCAATTGTCAGCCATGTTTGCCTCTCAAGCCCCCTGCGCTCCCCCAGCCCTCGTCGGGAGCATCCCCAGGGGTCTGAGGACCCACCCAGGGGGACCAAGAGATACGCCCCGTCCTGGTCTGGTCCGGACATCCAGTCCCTCTTCGAGTTGTGGGGCGAGGAGGAGATGCTCCAGGGCCCCCGGGCCAAGTGGCAGAATGCTGACATTTATGGCCGGATGGCCATGTCCCTGGTGGAGCGCAGACACCCACCCCAGACCATGGAACAGGTCCGGAGTAAAATAAAAGAGCTCCACCAGGGATATGTTCGGGCCACCAAGCGCAGCTCCCATTCAGGGGCAGGACCCCACACCTGCCCCTATCATAGGGAACTGCACTAAATCCTGGGGGGGGGGAAACGTCTTCCCCATCCATCCTGGTGGACTCCGGGGTCAAGACCCCCATCATCATCCAGCCAGAGGTCACTCCAGAGGAGGAGCAGGAGGACCAGGGACAGCCAGCTGCACTGGAGGAGGAGGAGACAGGCACTATGACGTCTCCCAGGCCTCCTCAGACACCTGGGAGGGATCTTCAGGTGAGTGGTCTTACTTTGTCACACACACCGGGAGGGGGAGGCAGGCACACAGTGGGCAGGGAGCGAGTGTCACGTGGGATGCACATGCAACCATGTGCTGCATTGCTGTGTAGCACATGGATGCAACAGGCAGCCCCTGAGCGTGCCTGGGATCCTGCTCCTACACTCAAGGGAGGCCACACACATCTGGCCCCGGGTGGGAGGATGCCCCAACTGGAAGCAGGCTAGCTACAAGGGCACAGGCATGACCCCACACAGACCAAGGAGTGCCACACACAGCACATGGGCATGCCTGCAATACAAGGCAGCAGCTGCTCCTGCAGTCAGCACTGTGACCTGCAGCTTTGTGGGTCGGACCCCAGGGAGGGCTAAGCTGCTCCCGGCTCGTTGGCCACCAGTGAGGGAATCCCACCATAGCCAGACACTTCCTTTGGCTGCCTGTGCGTAGGCCAGGGGAGGGAGAGGTGGGAAGCGGGTAGCACAGTCCCCTGGGCACGTCAGGGGCCCAAGAGATAGGGCCCACTGGCTTTGCACCCAGGACATCCCCTGCCTCTGGTCCATGGACTGCTGGTTGCTGCTCACAAAGGAAGGCACCGCCTCAGGGACAGTGTCTGCAGGAATGACTGACCGCCACTCCCTCTTTGTGTGTTCTCCACAGCTGGACCAGCCGGGACAGAGGGCCAAGCCATACCACCGCAGCCACCTGCTAGAGCCCGGAAGACCCAAAGGCACACCAGGGTGCACAAGGACCTGATGTGGCAGCACATCTGTGTCCTCCATGACATCCTCCAGACCCTGGCACACGAAGTCCACGCTGACCTGAAGTGGCGGGAGCACGCCTGGGACCAGCTGATGAAGCGGCGCGATAACATGTGTGCCGTCATGTCCCACCTGATGGAACACACGCCTGATGCTGCTGCTCCTGGCTTCCGCCCTCCTGCCCCCCACGCTATGCCCATTCCCCCTCCTCCTGTACCCCTCCGCCAATCCTGACCCTGCTGCATTGCTCCCCCTCCCCCCTGTCCACCCCTTTGTGGTCCCCGGACCCGCACAACCCCGACCAGTTTCCCATAGCCGAGGTGGCACATCAAGCCACTCCCCTCCCAGTTCAGAGCTCCCTTCCCAGTTCTGATCCCCCCTCTCAGTTCAGAGCCTCCCTCCCCATGTCCACCTTTTCTAAATCTTTAATTAATACAGACTGTATTTTTTTCAAAACCAAATAGTTGTGTTTATTGGGAGGACAGAGAAGGGGCAAAGGGAGGAGTTGTGGTGAGGAAGGGATAGTTAGGGGAGAGTTAGTGGAGTGTTTGAGAGAATCTTTCCCTCAGGGCCTCCCAGATGAGCCCCCCAACTGATGGGCCTGGCGGATGGCAGCTGTCAGGTGCTGCTCAAATGCTCGGCTCTTGCAGCCGATGTCTGCCCCCCAGCCCAGGAGTAAGTCCCTTCTGCTCCACAATATTGTGGAGGACACAACATGCTGCCACCACCTTGGGGATGTTGTGCTCCCTTACGTCCAGGTGGGTGAGGAGGCACTGAAAATATGCTTTGAGGTCGCCGAAGGCGCACTCCACCTGGATCCTGGCCCAGTTCAGGTGGGCATTAAACAGATCCCTGCTGCGATCCAGGTGGCCGGTGCATGGTTACATGAGCCATTACATGAGGGGGTATGCCATGCCACATCCCCCACTATGCACAGAGGCATGTGCATGTCCCCAACTGCAAGGTCCCAGCGGGCAAAAAATGTGCCCACCTCCAGCTTACGGTACAGGTTTGAGTTCCTAAACACACAGGCAGTGTGTGCCCTGCCCGACCACCTGACAAAAATGTCGGTAAATTGTCCCCGATGATCAGAAAAGTAGGCCTTCCGATTTATGTACTGAGCTGCTCGATGGTCCGGTGCATGAATGGGGATGTGTGTCCCATTGATTGCTCCCCCACAGTTTGGGAACCCCAGGGCAGCAAATCCAGCCACAGTCACGTCCAGGTCTCCCAGACGGATGACCCTCCTCAGTAGGAGGGAGTTGATGGCCCTCACCACCTGCAGAAGGAGACAAAGAAACACACAAAACAGAGAATGAGAGAAGGGGTGCCTGAGCCCTTGGGAGGTGTCCACCCTGCTTCCCTCCCCTGCTCCCCCCAAACACCCCAGGAGCCACTTCCTATGAGGCTGCTCCTCCCCCAGCAGCAGGGCTGTGTGATGGTGGGACAGCACAAGCCCCCTGGGATGGGGCTTTCCTCCCCACCCCCACTCCACTCACCACAGTCCCCAGCCCCACTCTCCTGAGGGTCCTCCTTATCCAACACTCTACCCACCCCCATGCAGGGACTGCAACCCCACAGTGCCTTATCATTGCAATACTTTTGTTTAAACAACTTAATCATAGCCATGCGGGCCATGACATTTTTGGGTGTAAAAAGTACAAAAATAATAAAGTGCTGTAAAACTTAAAACAAAAATTCCGTTTTCTCCAAATTTCAGTTGTTGACATACCCCCCAGATTTCTCTCAAGTACCCCTAAGGGTACTCCTACCACTGGTTGAGAAACACTGTCTTATACCACAGTTGAATTTGGCCACAGCTGTGCTTGAGGATGGTGCAAGCTAAATTAGAATGTTTGTGAAAAATAAACTGGCTTATTTTACACCTTCCTTTTGCTTCTTCTATTACATCCTTCACATTTGCACCTAAACTTCAGTCATAAACCAAATGATATTTAGTTACTCTTTAATATACAGGCAGTCCCCGGGTTACGTACAAGATAGGGACTGTAGGTTTGTTCTTAAGTTGAATTTGTATGTAAGTCGGAACTGGTACATATTGTAGGGGAAACTCTAGCCAAACATTTCTCCAGAGCTCAGTTTTATTCTCCCACACCTCACTTCCCTCAGTCCTTTATTCTCAAGCTGAGGTGTCTGCTGAGAAAAGCCACTCTGCGTCTCCCTGGTCTGCTGGGGGGGGAGGGGCGCTAGCTTCGCGTCTCCCTGGTCTGCTGGGGGGAAGCAGCTAGTGCAGGGTTGCCTCACCCCGTTTGTAAGTAGGGATCCGATGTAAGTCGGATCCATGTAACCTGGGGACTGCCTGTATAATTTGAGCATCAGACTTTTAAAATATACTTTCTATTTTCTTAAAAGACATTTTATTCCAGGAGATCTTGAATGATCCTGAGTTAGCTAGACCTGTGAGTTTGTAGGACTGGGGTAAATAAATGAGAGCTTTTATCACATCCAAATTTAAACTCCTTTTCATCTCTGTCAATAACTCACATAACAATTGAAATGTCCCTTCACATCAGAGGAATGAAACTGTACACTCCTAATGCAGAACTACTTCAAAGAAAGTTGTCTAATTAATTAATCATGTGCAGGATCCTGCAACATTAGCTATTGTATTTCTTAAGTAATTGCTAAAGTAAAAGTTACCAAAACAAATTAATAAAATATTTGCAGTCTAGTTACTTTAATAATCAAATTATTTATAAAGATTGCCAGCTCATAATTCTTATCACTGAGTATAAATGTTTCATTTCCACACTGGATATAATCTTCATAAATGGCGACATTTTGTACTGCACGTGAAAAATGTTTAAATGTTATAAAATAACATTTTATTCTATTATTGACAGGAAAAGCAGCCAGTATTGCTGATTTATGTATCACACCCCAAGAGCTGCAGTCACGGCTGGGAGAGTTTGGACAATACTGTCCTGTCAGCCTCGCAGAAAAGAGTGAACTGGTTGATTGCTCTGTAACCTCATCATTGCAGTTTGCAGCAGAGTTTCGAGGACACTATTACAAAATGGCTTCGCAGGAGGAATTGAATGTAAGGGCCTCAATGGCTTCAGCAAAGGTGGGATGGGAGTAAGGATGGCTTTACTAGGAACAGGTGCTGCATCAACCCTGTGAAAGAGAGGGAAGTAACAAGCAGCAGCGGATATAGGGCAGGACGAGCGGGGTGGCTGCCCCGGGCCTCGCACTTCAATAGGCCCCACGCATGCACTACTACCTGTCGGCTGTGGCCATGGTGCATACGCGAAATTGTGCTGCCCTGGGCCCTGCACTTCAATAGGCCCCGTGCCCTGGGCCTCGCAAAACTCTCATCCGTCCCTGGTAACAAGAAAGGGCCTCAGAACCAGAATGCAGTCAGCCACATCTTGTGCAGTTTGTATAATTCTTGTATTGTGCAGTGTTTCATTTATCATACAAAAAGTTTGCTTTCTCTTACTACAGAAATTCTTGAATGCACCAGAGTTGTACGTGCCACCATTGGCACCTCATCCTCTTCCCCCACGAGATATGCTACCAAAGAAACTGACAATGGCAGAAGTGAAGGCCTTATTCCCTAAAAAGGCTGAAATGCAAGGATACTGTCCAGTCACTTACCTAGATGGAAAACAAAGGTAAATCCTCACATTTCCCAGAATATTTATTAAAAAACAAATAAGGGCCTGACAAAGTACTTCTATTCTGTTTTCAGCAGGAAAAACAATTACAACTCCTTGCCAAACCTTTGTTACAAACTTTTGAAATATTTTGGGCTTTGGGCTTCATTATGTTCCTGAAACATTGATGAAATCGCATACAACATGAAGTGGGCTAAACCACCATAGATTTGTGTTCCCTAAAAAAGCCAAAGTTCCCGCTTCTGTCTGGTGGGGTTCGTTAGCCTTTCATTCTTCAAACTTTCTGATATATTCACAGGGCAGCCTGTGAAATTATCCCAATCTCTTTCTTATATGTTAGGTGAATGTGCATCCACTAGGCTATCTCTTCCCTCCTCAAGATCTATGAGTGTCTTCCTAAAGCAGGGATGGACCTAAGGTGGACCAGATGTGGCCCTGGCTTGACTGGATCTGGCCCCTGAGGCTCGGGGCTCCCCTCTCAGCCAGCTCCTATGCTCTTCCTCCCACCCAAACCCCACACCTCAAGCCTGTTTCCCGGCAATCCCTTCCCAAAAAATCTACTAGTCTGGGTCCCCCCTAAGCTCTGGTATGGCTCCCAATTTATTTTTCTGTGGGTCAGCAACTCCTGATCCAAAAAAGGTTCCCCACCTGTGTATTAAGGATTAGTGATATGACTGGTTCTTTTTCTTTCTGCAGTAGTGAGAATTAAAAACAACTGCTGCTTTAGCTGCTGTTGATGCCCCATTAGCTGTCATTGTGAGTCTGAAAGATATCCTATTAATTTTCAATTCTGTTATCCTGGTCTGAAATATTTCTAATGAGCAGAATGAGGCGCATCCTCAAGAGGATCAGCTTCTACACATCTCTTGCAGAAGAAACAGACAGCGAGCAAATAGGTTCATTATCCCTCCAAAGATCTTTGCTGGAGCTAAGGTGCAAACCTCCCACCTGGTCTCCTGCAACAAGTAGGGGAAAGTTGACCAAATGGCTAACCCCTGAACACTTTGGGGCATAGATTGGGGGAGGTAATTATACAGTAAGCTCTTTCTTGTACAGTGCCAAGCATATTATTGTCATTTACTACGTAACACATAAGACTAAGGGTACACCTACACTGCACAGCTATTTCAAAATAAGCTGTTCTGGAATAGTTATTTCTAAATGGCTTATTTTGAAATAGCACATGTACACTGCAGGGAAGCCTCAAAATTAGTCCGAGGCAAGCTTCCCTAATTTAGAGCCTCAAGAGGCACTGGGGAGGGATAACTTAGAATGGTCCTGATGAGGGTCTATTTCAAAATAGCAGCAGTGGAGAGTCTACACACACCTTATTTTGAAATAGCTATTTCGGAATAGGTGGTATTCCTCAAAAAAGGAGGTTTACAGATTTCAGAATAAGCTGTCCATTATTTTGAAATAACAGAATGTCTGTGTAGACGCTCACATTGTTATTTTGAAATAATGCTAGTTATCTCGAAATAACGGTGCAATGTAGACCCACCCTAATATTATGTCATGGAGATCACAGAATCTGTAATTTACAGAAACCTCTATAACATTTTCTGCTTCAATCCTAGGGTAGTAAGGCTGGTGCTGTCAGTCAGTGGGGGCTCCAGAGCTCTCAACTACTACACGTGGCAGGACTCACCACAGTCTCAGCCAATAAAGGGAGGCTGTGGGCATAGGAGAGAGTGCATAGCTCTCAGCCACCATGGGTAGTGGGTGGCAGGACCCTGGGGCTCCTGAACACCGTAGATTGCGGGGCCCCACCATAGCTCCCAGCTGCCATGTGGGATCTCAGCTACTGTGGGTAGTGGCACAATGAGTGGTTGGAGACCCTGGATCTCTGAGCCACCACAGGCACTCAGGGCATGCCAGGGCCTCAACAACAGTGTGGGACCCCCGTCCTCTCCATTCTGTCATGGTTATTTTTAGTAAAAGTCAGGCCAAATCTTCTGTCAATTTTTGTTTATTGTCCGTGACCTGTCCCTAACTTTTACTAAAAATAACCATGAAAGAATCTTAACCTTAAGACTAGATCACATAAGACTCCCTCCTCTACCTTCTCTGAAAATGCTTAACATAAGGTGATCATGAGCATTTGAAGGGTAATAGGGCCTATGAAGAGAGGATCTCTGTAACCTTATTTTCAGTTGTGAAAAAACTTGAATGGTTTCAACCAAGTTTTACTTTGTGTTTTCAAGTTGTTAATTATTTAAAACAGCACCCAAACCTGCATGCATTCTAAAAAGATACAAACTGAGTCATCGGTATCACATAATAAGGCAACAAAGCTCCCCTAAACAGGTATTGGGGCATTCATTCATGGGGAAATCCATGGTTGGGGCAGAGCCAACATAGCCACTTCTATATCACCCCTTCTCAGCTTTAAAGATACTCATCCAGAGAAACGGTCCCTGCAGGAGGCTGTTTACAGGCAAGTCTAGAAAAGGGCCCATGTTCCTTATTGAGGCAATGTACCTGCTTCAAATTTTGAACTATGAGTAGCTCTGTCAGTCAAGTAGTGGGAGCATGAACTATCATACCCAGTTGTTTTGGTAATTAATAGAGCTATTGGATCAGAACTGTCCCAGTATTCAATGTGTTTAAATAGCACAAGTGATGTTTCATATTCCCTGTAAATACACACTTGTTCTTGTTCTGTCTTTTGAGATATGAAGCGTTGGTACCTGGCACTACTGAGTATGCTGTGGAATATCGAGACAAGCTATATATTTTTGAAAATGAAGAAAAACTCCAGAAGTTTATGAGGTGAATTTATTAACTTTAACTTAATTATTTCATATTTTCTGTGTCCTGAAAGCACTTCACTTCTGTGTCTTAGGTTACCAGAGCAATACTGGAATCAGAAGCTTCCACATAAACTCCCTCCAATAAAGGAACCATTTCTACTTACTGCTCTTCCTCTGACTGGATACCTTGAACAGGCTAGTTTTTCAGGTTTTTTTATTTAAATTACATTTAAGCTACAACATAGGATCATACTATGTCTTCTGATTTTTAGTTTTTATTTTAAAGTGTAATATTAATCTTGGTTTTATTAATAGAAATTTAAGAAAGAACAAGATAATATATGTCCTTACAATTAAAGGAAAACACTAGAAGTAGTTTTAAAAATGGCAGCTATTTAAAGCTATCCAGAGATTTGTAATCTTAAAGCACTCCTATGGAAGATTGATTAATGGGCAGAATTCAAGTGAGGCGATCAAAGATCAATGATAAACTACAAAACAACGTGATAAAATGTATGCCTGGTTCCTCAGTTTAGCCAGATTTTTCATAGTTATGAATTTGGTAGGGCCCAACTTATGACTCTCTTAATTTATCCCAGAGTTGTAACTACTACATATGTAGTGTTTTGTGTAAAATATATATGGAGTGAACATCAATACCCATTCAGTTTGTTACATGCCTATGATCATACATCTGCCCACTAATCCATCTTGCAATCCACTAATCCATTGTAGGTGGAATGTGCAGATGATATAAAGCTGGCATTTACATTGTTCTTATATTGGTGCTGCTTTGTGCATAGAGATCTGCTCTATCTTAAGCCAGGCTTTAATGGTGAGGGAAGACCAAGGATGCAGAGGACGGGCATGGTATATGGAAATATCTGTGTAGTTTTGTTTGTATTGCACTTGCACATAGGGTCTTAATCATAGTGTAGTGTTGTTCTGTACGAACACAAAACAAAAACATAGACCCTGGCCCCAGACGCCTTCTTTTCCATGCTGTGTTGGCAACAAGGAGAGTATGGGCATGTCTACACTAGGAAATATTTTCAAAATAAGTACAATCGAAATAATAACTCCTGAAATAAAATCGAAATAGCATGTCCCCACCATGGGGAAGCATTGAAATTGTTCAGAATTTTTTCCAAATAGCGCGCCCACACTGATTGAAGCCTGCCTCAGATTTAGAGCCCCTGGAAGCACTCTGGAGAGGGCACCATGAGGGTGGATACTTCCTGTGGCTGCTTGGTCAGGCAAGCTGCAACGTGTGCTTTCAGGGGCTCCTCTCTACAGCTGCATCTCACATGCCACTCCTCTGCTACCTCCCCTCTCGTGGGACACCAAACAGACACAGTGTGCTCTGGTTGCCCTTGCAGATACCACTGCACTAACAACATGGAGCTGAAGCTGCTGCAAAGCAGTGTCCGGTTCACAGGCCTCACGCTGTGCCTTATGGCACAGTTTGTCCAGAATGCCCACATGCTGCTCCAGCCTGAAACAGAGGACCTCTTCAACCAGGTCCTGGCACTCCTGCTGCTGCAAATGTCCTTTAATCCCCTGGACACCACTGAAAGCCGCTTCTGGCGGAGGGAGACCAGTTCAGACTAGTGAGACCGCATTGTCCTGCAACAATGGGATGACCAGCAGTGGCTTTAGAACTTCCACATGAGGAAGGGCACCTTCCTGGAGCTCTGCTAGTGGCTCGCCTCTGCCCTCAGGCAACAGGACACCCACATGTGACCCACCATTCTCAGGCAGAAGCATGTTGCCATTGCCCTGTGGAAGCTCACCACATCAGACAGCTACTGCTCCATTGGGAACCAGTTCTCCATGGGGAAATCCACAGTCAAGGCCTTGCTCTTGCAAGTAGCCAAGGCCATAAACTATGTGCTGCTACAAAGGGTCGTCACTCTGGGGAATGTGGACACCATCGCTGATGGCTTTTGCTGCCATGGGCTTCCCCAACTCTGGAGGGTGGGATATAGACAGCATTCACATCCCCATCCCCAACTCAGCATGCCTCCAACTACATAAACAGAAAGGGGTATTTCTCCATGATGCTGCAGGCCCTCATGAACTACAGGGGACACTTCACCGACATCAGTGTCTGCTGGCTGGGGAAGGAGCATGATGCTTTCATCTTCCAGAACTCTCGCCTCTTCCAAAAGATGCATGCCAGCACTTTTTTTCCCCGACTACACCATCAGGGTTGGGGACTTTCCCATTACATCCCGGGCAATGCAGCCTACCTCTTGTTCCCCTGGCTTATGAAGCCCTACATGGGCAGCCTGGAGCCCACCAAGGAGCACTTCAATGCTAGGCTGAGCAGGTGCTGCATGGTCATGGAGTGTGTATTTGGATGCTTAAAGAGGAGATTCAGGAGTCTTCTCACCCTCCTGGACCTCAGCAAATGCAACATCCCCTTTGTGGTGGCAGCCTGCTGTGTGCTCCACCACCTCTGAGAGAGCAACGGGGAGACTTTCCTGCTAGGATTGGGGGTAGAAGCTGAACAGCTGGCCAGGGCTTACAAGCAGCCAGACCCCATGCCATTTGATGCACACATCAAAGGGCTGTGCTCATTAGGGAGGCCTTGAGGAAGAGTTTCAGCCAAGGCCAGCTGTGAGACTCTCCCCTGTGCCTCTCCACAAGAGGCTCCTACATTCCCCCTGTGTGTCTTTCTTCCCCCACTCTTCCCTTCTCTTGTCATCCCTTCCCACCTTTTCCCCTCCCCAGCAGAGCACATAAAAAAGCCTTTTTTGTTTGAAAAAACAAGTCTGGTTATTTGAGGGATATACAATGGGAAGGGACTGGGGAAAGAACCTGCAGTGGGCAGGAGGGCGAAGGGGGGCTCAGGGACAGAGCTGGGACTGGTGCCTGCCTCAGTCAGCTCTGGCTGCCTGAGAGGTCCCACTGCCCTGTGTTTTGGGGCTCCAGTGACCCCTGGGGGGCCTATGAGGGGAAGCCATGGGAGCAGGGCCAGATTAAGGCATGGGCTAGCTGGAAAGTTGCTCGGGGCACCAACCTATGGGGGGGCGCTGCATGCCCAGCTCCTGGATCACAGGCTGCAGCAGCTCTCAGCAGCCACCCTTCAGTGGCCGCCCGGAGCGGGGGCCGCGTTAACTCCCGCAGCACCAGCCAGTAGCGCCCTTCCCTCCGTGGCCACAGGGCCCTGCACGGCCAGGCTCGGCCCACCCCAGGCGGTCCCGGGCTGTGCGCCAGCGGCAGTAGCCAGGTTGGGCACATGCGTCCTGCCGCTGCCAGCCCCGTGCACCCTCCCTCACGTGCCGGCACAGGGGCGGGGCCGCGCATGCGTCCTCCCCCACATACTGGTACGGTGGTGGGGCCGCGCATGATCCCTCCCCCAACCTAGGGTGCAATTCAATTGTCTGCCTGGGGCACCAGAATGGCTCGGTCTGGCCCTGTATGGGAATGAGGAAAGTGGCTGGTGGCCCGCTCCATGCACGAAGTCATGTGCTCCATCACTAAGGCGAGGGAGGAGCACATGGCCTTGTGTTGGCATGCCAGCTGGTCCCAGTATGTCCTCCTCCATTCCCAGTCAACCTGGTGCACCTCCTGGTCAGCAGCCTGCTCCTGGTGCTCCTCATTGAGCTCCTGGATGAGGGACTGGAGCCAGGCCACACAAAATACTCACACTCTCTAGGGGAACCCACTCTTACCTGTTTGTAGGGCTCAGGTGTAACCTTTCCAATATAGGCACCCTCCCTCACCCATTCCTAGGGCTCAGGCGTAACATTACATTTTGCAGGTTTGTGGAATCTTTTACCAGTGAAAGAGCCTTACACAGTGATAGCCTACTTAATCTCTATTTATTATTATCAAAAACAAATGCACACACCAGGCATACAGTGCTCACCACTCCCAATGAGACAGATGAACTCATCTTGATGGCCAGTCAGGATCAAGTCCATCTGAGGGACTCCAGTTTCACAATGGTGTCATTGGCACAAGGTTGAGGTCTGGCAGCTCTGATCTTGGAGCTGTGTCCTGGAGTTAGTTCCCAAAGAATTTTCTTTTGGGTCCCAATTTATATAGTGAAACCTGAGACCTGCTTAGCTATACTGTAACCAATTGTTTTAGTTTAATTTTACTAACCAATTATAACATACTGTAACACAATTACCTAATCAAGCAGACCCCACCCCCTTAGTTGATTTACACCTAGCATAATTAATTACGTAGCAGAAAGAAACAATTAAAATCAAAGATCATACAAACAATAACAAAGTGAGGACCATAATAATAGAATGAGGATTCTACAACCTCAACTATTGATAAACAGTCTTTTGCCAGATGAAATGCGGTTAAACTAAGTCTTCTTTACTCATCTTGAGATGTTTCTTTATCTGGTGACAGTGGGTGCCATTAGGACAGAGTCTCCTTAACAGTCTGATTTTACACTATTTTTATGCAATTAAGATAGAATGTAAGAGTGTGACTTCAAGCTTTACAGCTAATGGCTGCTGCTCTTCAATCTGGCTGCAGAGGAAGGCTTTAGGCCTTTCAATATGGCTAGAGGCCTTCCAATATGGCTATAGAAAAACCATATTGTTACACTGACGCAGCAGGTGAGTTTCCTTCAGTGGGTCCTGGTGGTGGATGTGCCACGCTCACAGCTGGCGCAGCTTTGAAGAAAAGTAACGAGGGCAGTCATCCCAGGAGAAACTGCATATGAAGTCTAGCCCTAATCTCTGAGCCAACACTGAGGGTCTCAGTTCAGACAATGGCTGTGTGCTTCGAGCAAAGCCGTATGTTGCTTAGACAATAGGCACTTTCCTGCAGGGGCACGTACATCCCAGGGGAGCATCACAACACCCATGGCCTGGGGACAAGCAGGCATTGGAAGATGCTGGCCAGGCCAGGAGCCTGTGGGTGGGAGGGAGGACAGGGAGGCTCAGCTTCCTTCTGTGTCCTACACACACCAGGTTCAGCATTGGCAGCGTCCTGCAGAGAGAGAACTTCTATCTCTGACCCCTGGAGGAGGGGAGGGGAGTGTGGGGAGGCCATTTGCCAGAGAGAGTGCTACAGGGATCCCCTTCTCTGCCTCCCTCCCTCAGGTTCCCATACAGGGGATCAGTCTCCTCCACATCACCACACTGAGTGCAGGCATAACCCTGTGGCATGTGTGGCACTCCTGTGTATTTACATGACCCCAGCCTCCTGAGCGATGGCTTATCATGGGAAGGTGTCCCACCATGGAGGTCAGAGTAAGGCAGGCCGCTCCAGGAATCTTGTGAGAAGGACCAAGGGGTTCCTGTGTGAAAGCATCAGAGGGCTGGGTGCTCTGGACTGCACTCCATGTGCACCAGGTGCCCAGGCTGTTGTGCAACTCCCAGGCCGAGTAAGGCTAGCGAGGAGCATGCAGCCCCTCGCAGTCCATCACCTGCCCCTGTGTGTCTAGGGAAAGTTATAAGACTCACCTGAAGTGCCTTTCCCGGGTTCATCCAATGTCTGGGAGACATCGTAGGAAGCGGGGGACTAGTCCTACGGTGAGGAACAGGTCCTGGATTGCAGGCATGGTTGCATGGCTGGCCTCCTCCTCCTCATCATCTGCAACCCTGCCCTCGAGGAGGCTGACACTGAGTGTGTCCTAGCTCCACTCAACAATGATGGTGCGGGTGGCTGGTCCCCTTCCCAGGATGGCATTGAGCTGCTGATAGTAGTGGCACGTGTGAGGTGCCATCCCAGAGTGTTTGCTTTGCTCCCTGGCCTTGTAGGCTTGCCAGAGCTCCTTGATTTTCATCTGGACCTGGTTGAGAGTCTGGGTGTGGCCTTTGTCAGACAAGCTGATGGCCTTCCGGCTTTCTGGTTTGGAGACCCTGGAGGTTGGTCTCCTCTCCCCAGACCTCGATGAGGTCCAGGATCTCTGCACCTGTCCAGGCCTGTGCTCTCCTATGTCCCTGGCCAGGGGCAGCTAAGAGTGCTGTGAGAGTGCTGGCAGTAAAGGGGGGGCTCAGACGGAGCACTGAGATCTGCCATGCTCCATCTGCTGAGGCTGTAAGGCACAGAGCTGGCAAAGCTCTCCACATGCCACAAGTCCTTTTCCTGCAGCCTGCTGCTTTAAGCTCTGCAGGAGAAGGGGAGCAGTGGATCTGGCAGGTGTTGCAAGAGTGGCCCCAAGTACAGATGTGAGCAGCATTATTATGAAATAACATAGTCCGCGTCTACACAGCAAGCAGTTATTTTGGTGTAATGTCGAAATAATGTCAAGCTGGGGGACTCCTTACTATGACTCCTATCACCTCATTTTACAAGAAGTAAGGGAAGTCAGAGGAAGAGTGCTCTAATTCGGACTTCCAGCTGTGCAGACAGCGCCAAAAGCTGAAATAAGTTATTTCGACTTAAGCTATACAGCTCAAGTTGCATAGCTTATTTTGGCTTTGACATGCCCTGAGAGACCTCTAGAAGCCAATTATTTTGAATTAGCAGCACCAGATCATCCACACTAATGCTAGTTCAAAAAAAAAAAAAAACAGTTTCAAAATAAGCGTTATTCCCCCAGGAAAGCAGGAGTACAGATTTCAAAATAACCAGCCCATTATTTTGAAATAATGGGCTTGATAGTGTGGATGCTCTGCTTGATATTTTGAAATAAGAGGTGTTATTCCGAAACAGCTCCCTAATGTAGACTGGGTCTATGTGTCATAAGAAACCCTATTTTGGCACCTTGCCATTGGAGGATCACCCTTGTTCTGGGGTGATCCTCTCTGAAAGTTAAACTGAATTCTTAAGTATGATAACAGTGCCATGCAGCATGGAGCAACTACACTGCACTGGTGAGTCTGGACATGCATGTGTGTATACATATGTTTGCACACACTCTCACTTAATACTTACATGGTGTTGCTAATAATATGGCACCTTGCCATGGGAAAATGTTCTTTAAATAAATACTAAGCAGGCCTTTTCTTTCTCTATGACATATACATGGAGAAAATAACTATTTAGGGTCTGATCCTACTTCTGTTGATGTCAGTACCAAAACTCCCAATTATTTAAATGCTTGGATACCATGGCATATCAAAACTTATATAGACAGATTTAAGTGGCAGCAAGATCAGGCCTTTAATGAATTTTTTGGTATACTGTGTTCAAATTCTTACTATATGGCCTTTTAAAATGTGTTTTATATCTTCAGGGGATAGCAACTGCCCTAATAAAAGCAATGAATGAAGTGGGCTGCTTAAAGCCAAAGTTTCCATTCCTAAGTGTAAAAAAAACTGCTCTGTTGTTTGTGGCCTATCATTTAAAAGGTAAGATAAAACATGTGCTATAATAATAGCATTAATTGAATAAATACAATGGATTATTGTATATAATATTGTTAGATAAAAATTATTTCCCCACTCTTCTAAAGTCTGATTCCTTAAAAAATAAATACTATACATAGCATAGTAATAACAAGTTTTTATTGAGCATCAAGGTGACAGAGGTGTTAATATCCCCACAAAAATATTGTGAGTCTTTACTTAGTGCACAAGGGAAATGTTCCCCATCCAAAATTAACTAGTTTGAAAAAAAAAAACCTAAATTGCTTTTAAAGCTAGCTGGAGTTGTAGTACAAGCTAGTCTTGGACAACCAGGACCATTTTAAAAACTGGTTGGAGTCGCTGTAATAAAGGATACGGAAAGATCAACTTAGCACATTTATCTGACCTACGTCAATTTCCAGAAAAGGATCGACCAAAATATCAGTGCATGATCTGTTTTTAAAAATGGTTTAGCTGAAATAGATTTTAGTGTCATATGGAGCATTAGTAGCTCTAAGGCCAGCTCAATAGCATGGATTCAGATACGGATCAACTAAATTAGACCTAGTTATGATATAAAAAGCTGCATTGGTAACTTTCTAAGGAAGGATACAACTCAAACATTCATGATGGTGTCATTAGATTTTTAGCAGCCTTTATCACAGTAAAGTGTTGTTGACCTGCCTGCTTATTTATGGTGTCACTGGGGAAAATTTCAAAACTTATGGGTAAGGATGTGAGTCTGTCACTGATGTCACAGATTCTGTGAATTTCTATGACTTTTGCAGCTGCAGTGGCTAGTATGGCTGACCCCAGAGTTGCCTCAACAGCTTTGACCAGCCTGGGGACCAATCACACAGCCACTGCTAGCACGGCCCTGGGGCCAGCTACACTGGCTGCTCCTCAGGCAGCTCCAGGCAGCTGGCTGAGGGGCTACCTGAGCAGCAGCCAGTGACAATGGACTCGGGCTGCCAGAGCAGCAGCAATCCCAGGAATGGTCCCAGAGCAGCAGTCCTGGAGCAGCACTGGTCCTGGTGACTGCCCTGGAGACTATTAAAGCAGCGACCCCAAGAGCCTTGGAGCAGCAGGTAGCCAGAGGCAATTAGCCCCTGGGGCTCTATAAAGTAACAGCACTCTGGGGCCCCAGTAGTAACTAAGATTTATTCAGGGATATTTATAGTAGTAGTCATGGGCAGGTCATGGGCAGAGAATTTTTTTTTTATTTCCCATGAGCTAGCCATGATTTTCTGTGTATTCAGGAGTCTAACATTTCCCTGGTTTGTGACTGAGCTATGCCTTCTGTGCAGATATAGAAGGCAGGTCGGTGCTGTTGCTTGAGGACTCTGGTGCAAGACCACACCCGTTTCTTCCACCCACCAGAAGTCTTGCCTCTGACTGAGCAATATGTTCAGTGATTCAGCTCTCCCCTGCCTTTTGTTATTTTTAACCTCTTGTTTTATGTGGGCTGTTTTTTGCTTTTGTTTTTAAGGTAACTGCAAGTTTATTTTCTCTGTCATTTTCTTCATATACTTTGTGTCTCTCTGGAGCTTTCAGAGCACTGGAGTCCTCTCTAAAAGATTAATTAACACCTTACTAGCATCAGTAAGGGAGACATGTCTTGACCCTTAGGAGTGTGTAGTGAGCTCGAGCAACAGAATTATCCTTCAACCACTCATAAGCCTCCAGGGCTATTAGATGCCTTACCACTAATTTTGAGAGACGTGTGACTATCATCCCAGAATGGGACTTGCATTTGGTCTTACAGACTCTTGCTGCTTTGCTCAATTCTTCTTTGAGTGTTTGCACATGGAGCTCCCATGCTTAGGCTATGTCTAGACTGCCACTTTTTATCAGAAAAAGGTACGCAAATTGCGCTCCGTAATTTGCGTATCTTTTTCCAATTGTTTTTTCAGAAGAGGCTTTTCCAAAATTTGGTCAAATTTCAGAAAAACCTCCTCTTTCGGAAGAGCCCTTTTTCCTTGTGAAATAAGGAAGAAAGGGCTTCCGAAAGAGCACATCTGCTCTTCTGCAAAAAATGTCAGAAGAGCAGACGCCTTCCCTAGACACAGTGGAGTTTTGGTATCCCGGAAAATCTCCCTAGTCTAGACCTAGTCTGTGAACCCAGCACAAAGGCACTGGAAATTTCCCCCCTCAGTGGTACCTATTTAGTGGCCTGAGCTCCCCTTGCTGATGCATGTTATGTGTAGGTATGGCAGACCCTTTCTTACCCCTCCTTCTTATACTGCTCACAATTTATGTCAAAATTATGTTCTGTACTGGAACAATTTCTCTCTCATTCTTCATGTGAGTGAGTGAGTGAGTGAGTGAGTGAGTGAGTGAGTGAGTGAGTGAGTGAGTGAGTGAGTGAGTGAGAGAAATCATGTGGTTGTTCAAGCCTAGGATGAAGAAGGATAGGAAGGACTAGGCTGAAATTCCTGCTAAGGAAGCAATTCTCAGCCCACAGTCAGTTATCCCAGTCTGAGTGCTGCAGCTTCAGTGAGAAGCACATCTCAAGTGTTAGCAGAATCCTGGCACCATTCCCCCTCGCCTGTACTAATGAAAAAGTATAAGACTTCCAGGGAAAGTCTGGTAAGATGGTAAAGATATTCAGTAACATGCACTTGAACCCTAAGCACTCCTTCTCCAAATGTATGCCTATGTTCTCAAATTCAGTTCCAGAACCACAAGGGGCATTGTTGAGGCCAGAAGAGGCACCATCAACATCTTTGGTTCTGCAAAAAGAGCCCATCGCAGTGCCATCTACACCAGAGGTTTTTGCAGCAGCAAGAAACTTGCTTTGCCTTTCTGTGCTGGTGTCCCTGTCCTTACAAGAGTCAGGTCCCCAGCAATGCTACCAATGATTCCACCACCAAAACCCCAGTTGCCCACTTCCCAAATAGGTGGTCTCTTAGTGCCACTCAAGGGAAAGCCTGCTTTGATGGTGTCACTCTGCCCATCACCTGAATCCCAGCACAAGTCCTTGAAACCAACAGCATAGGCTCTGCCATGGTCAAAAGAAAGGGAATTATCCTCATTAGACTGGTACGTGTCATACATGTCTTAACCCTGAAGTAGGATGTGCTGGTTTTAGCCGATGCCCTCTCTTCCTACTTACCACCAATGGTACCTCCCATAGGAATGTGGCCAGGACAATGAAGCCTGGCCCCCATTCCAGTAGCTGTTTTGGAACCCATGGGGATTTCCCACATTGTTCAGATATTCTCTATATTGTGTAAACTCCATGTTCTTGTCTATAAAACCTGAGTCTATCTATGCATCAAGCAGCTCCATCTCCAGAGTCTGGTACTAGGTCTAGTACTGAGCATAAGGAGGAGACTATGGGTGCATCTACACTGCACCCTTACCTCGAAATAAGCTACGCCATTGTGCAAATTACGTAGCTTTTTTCAAGGTAATTTCAAAATAGCTCACTATTCCAAAATGCCTCTTAATCCTCATGTACTGAGGGTTTCCGAGCAGGGGCGGCCCTAGACTCACTGCCAGTAAATGGTGCCCAAGGCGAACCATGCAATTGGCGCCCCCCCTCGAAGCCCCTCAATGATATTGCGCCATCATTTGGCGCCCTAGGCGACCGCCTAGTTCGCCTATATGGACGGGCCGCCCCTGTTACCAAGACATCAGAATAAGTTGCCCATTATTTTGAAATCTATTTTGAAATAATGGGCTGCTTCAATAAACATTGAATAGCTATTTCAGAATACTTCCGGTATCCCGAAATAGCTCTGCAGTGTAGACATAGCCTCTAGTGCCAAAGCAGCAACCCATAGAGGAGATTCTAGCTCTCCCAGACTTGACTTGCCCTTTGTCCTTGACAAATGATGCTATTTGGTCTGGAACAGTGTCACAAGGTAGATACACCCTATCTCAGGGTGCTGTGTCATGGAAAAGAAAAATGGAAAAGTTGATGACTGCAATGGTCTAGTAGTTAGCATCATTACAGCTGCCCTTGCTTGCTGAGCAGTGCAGCCAAGTAGTCCCAACAGAGCCAGTGTGGGGTAGATACACCTTATCACAAACAACTTCACCTCCTAATGACTTTAAAGTATATCAGGAATTGCTAAAGAAAGTGGCTGAACACTTAGGTGTGCAGACTGAAGAGGTCAGAAAATCTTCATATCACCCAGTTGACTTTTTAATCCTCTGGCTCTCTCTCAGTTAGCTTTGTAGTTAACAAGATAATAGTAGATCCTATAAAGACTTTGTTTCTGATGGTTTTCACTGCTTTTCACCTCAAAAAGAACAGAAATAAAATATTGTGTGTCCTATCAAGGTTTTGAGTACCTCTGTACGAACGTACCACCAAGCTCATTAGTTAGGACAATAGCTAATGACAGAGAGAATGTCAAAGATAACAGGCTGCCACCCCACCCCACTCCAAATCAAAGGATGCTAAAAAGATGGATATATTTGGCAGAGAAATTTATTCAACAGGGAATCTGCAGCTGTGTATCGCTAACCAACAGGTTCTGCTGGAACTGTTGATTTTAATTTATGGAGTTCCATGGAAAAGTTCAAAGAGCTGCTTTCAGAGAATGCTAGACCAGAGTTCTCTTCCCTAGTTAATGAGGGCAGATTAGTAGTAAGAACCTCACTGCAGGCAGAGCTGGACACTGCAGAGTCAGCAGCTAGAAACATGCCTTCTGCAGTGGCCATGAACAGATCATCCTAGTTACAGTCTTCTCATCTTCCCTCTGAAGTAAAGAGCGCTATCTAGGACTAACCATTTGAGGACCACAGACAGCAAGCTTCCTGCACTTAAGGAATCTAGACCCATTCTGACATCCCTGCCCATCAGCAAGCACTATTGGCCACATCAGACATGCCAGTGTTCTGCTTCTTCTCCTTGACAAGACCTAGCAAAGAGAGATCCAGGTGTACAGGCTTAGGCCTCACACTCCTGCTATTCTAGCTCTGGGCCCCTCAAGTCATTCAGGAATGGCAAAGCAGGCATTTTGGTGGGCCAATCTGAATCAGTATATTAGTCTCCATCTCTCCAGAGCCAAATCTTGTCACCTTCACAAGCCATCTGTCCCACTTTTGCAGTACTTCCTCTTAAATTATTGTGGATCAGTGGGTCTTGTGCATTGAGCAAGTGGAATATAATCTCCCATTTTTTCTACCCCATCTCTGCCTTTTCAGGGATCACAAGAAATACCGTGTCCAGGAAGTTCAATCACTTCTTTATTTGGGAGCAAGAGATGAGGTTTCATATGGTCTCAGAATGAAGGGTTTTTAATTCCAACATTCCTAATTCCAAAAACAAAAAGGACATCTAAGACCAATTTTAAACTTATGTCAACTCAACAAATTAATGAAAAGGGATAAAGTTTCACATGATCACCCTAGCTTCTATTATCTCTTCCTTGTATGCTGGGGACCAGTATGCCACCATTGACTTAAACGATGCCTACTTCCATCTGGCAATCAGTGAAGTTCACCAGAAGTACCTCTGATGTCTGGTAAATAAAATCCATTACCAGTTCACTACAAAACCTTTTGGCTTGACATCATCCCCCAAAGTCTTTACAAAGGCCATAACAGTTGTAGCTGCATTCCTTCAAAAGGACAAAAGTGTAGGTTTATTCCAGTCTAGACAACTGGCTTATCAAGGGCTGATCCAAAGAGCAAATGCAGAAGTGTTACCCTGAATCAACAGTTATTGCTCAGTGTTCAATGATCTGGGACTGTTAATCAACATAGCAAAATCTCTCCTCTCCCCAGTTCAAAAAATTAAGATTATAGGGGCAGCTCTCTCCCCCTCCATTCCCTGGCTGGGTCTAGGATCAGGTCCCATCCTTTTCTAGAGCTCCATACTATGTCTTTCTTCCTGGTCTGCCAGCCCCCACTGATCTCTCTGGCTGGCTTTTAAACTGTGCCTCCAATCCAAATATGTTTGCCATGAGTGAAGAGGTGGGGTCTCCTAAGACTAGAGTTGCTTCTTAATCTCCTGCTGTCCAGTGAAGGGTTTATACACCTTGTCACAAGACTGTGCTAGATTAAACTCAAGCTTTGGACTTTCTTCCAGACTTTGAGTTCAGGCAATTTGAACAAGTGTCATAGAACTGAAACCTAACCCAGTCTCAACAACACAAAACAATTTGAAGCTTCTGGGTCACATGGCCTTTTGCATTCATCACACTAGACTACAACTCAGAATTCTGATGGGCTGGCTGGCATCAGTCTATTTACCAAGCTACCACCAACTGGACTACATGTCCTTTCCTTCCTAGATCAGTGGAGAGATGCAACCAATGTGCGGGTATGTGTTCCATTTGCTTACCCACAACTAATTCTCAAGCTAGTAGTGACAGATGCTTTGTCACTGGAATGGAGGACCCAGCTTGGTTCTCTACAGGCACAGGATCTGTGATCCTCAGAGAACATAGCTTTACACATCATTATTAAAGAACATCAGTATTACAGAAAGCTTTCAGTCTGGAGTGTCAAGTATTTCTGTTGCAGATTGAGGAAGCAACCTATTAGTTCACATAGACAACATGACAGCAGTGTTTTACCTCAACAAACAGTGAGGAACTCACTTTTCTCCACCTCTCCAGCACATCACCAAGGATCTACAACTATCCTAGATTACAGTCCCTCACTCTCACAGACCTTGAAAGGCAGGTCAGTCTTTGCTTACAAGATAGCCCCCAACCTAAAGCATATACTCATCACCAACTACACACCATACATCAGAAACACTAAGCTGGGAACCAATCCCCGCAACAAACCCAGTTGCCAAATCTGTCCACATATCTACCCCAAGTGACATAATCATAGGATCTACGCACATCAGCCATATCATCAGGGGTTCAGTTACCTGCACATCTATTAATGTGATATATGCCATCATATGCCAGCAATATTCCTCTGCCATATACATTGCCCAAACTGGTCTGTCTCTATGTAACAGAATAGACACAAATCAAACATTAAGAATGGTAACATTAAAGAAAACAGTAGGAGAGCACTTCCAGCTCCATGGACACAAGTAACAAACTTGGAAGTTGAGCAAAAATACTTCAAAAGAAGACTGCAGTGTGAAACACTATCAGACTGGGTCTGAATAGAGACTGTTTTTTGATGATCCAATCAACCTGAATAGTCTTTCCCAAACATGCTGCCTAGCTGTTTTGTCAGTATAACTCTAGGAGTTAACATCTAAAAAACAGGTACACAGTTAATGTTCATATCTTCAAGTACAGAGATGATACATGCACATAAATAGCATATCAATCATAACCAGAAAATTATGACATTTATTTTGTACAAGATTTGTGGCAAATATAGAACAGTGGTTGTGACAATGATCTATATGGTCATATCACATTCAGATAATATCACAAATGTTCTAATATTTATCTTTCTATCAAGATCTGTTTCCTAATGACTGCTCAACAAGAAAGGTTTCAGAGCTGAATATTCTGTTAATACAAGAACCATATCATGTATTATACAAGAACAGAGGTTCTCCTATCTCCAAATACTTTCTAATCAATCTAACTACATTTTCCACACTTCTCAGGAAATCGTTATACTGACTTTCAAACTATTAGAAACCTAAAAAGAAATTAAAGCACCATCTGGACAGGTAATGGAACATGAAAATGTGTCTCAAATGCACAGATTCATCTGCAGTATCAGCCTCATGTTTCCTTTACTTTCTCCCTAACCGAGCAGATGAAGTGGTGAATTAATACTTTTGTAGCATCTGTTAAAGAGTTCCAAGGATTCAATTTCATTCCACAAACTCTGTATCAGTTTTCTGGACAAAGCCTTGACTTCAACAGAGGAGATATAGAGCAACCACTTGGTCTTGAGCAATACTTTTCACATTGAAGTGGGCCTCCTGTCGTCTTAAAATACATCCTTTATGGGAAAGTACTTTGTGTACAGGTCCCATTGTAATTTTTTTAAATCTTTTGTCTGAAGCAGCTTGGATTTCTGTATCCCTCACTTTTACCTTCACTGTCTCTTTCCTTGTTTGTTCCTGTATTTTACTATTTCACTATTGTGCTGTACCACACATCGGTTACAGATTGTGGCAGATGCTGGGTTCCAGAATGGAAGTTTTGTTACCTGATCATTTCTTTTCACAATATGTCCCTCAATCCATCCACCCTGCTGATTTTCAAATAGGAAAATCAGAAATAGAGTTCATGTCTAGCAAATGCTCCAATTGAAAAGATTCCTAGTTTGTTAGGGTTTTGTTTAAAATCACATCTCAGTGTTTTTATGTCTTTGAAAGCAATCTTCTGATGGGCCAAAATAATAGGCATGGTCTCACCCAGAGTTCCCTAATAACAGTGCTGGACAGATTGTTATAGCACATGCTATCCAGTCCAATTCTAGGTCCCATTCAAGATATTTATTATCATCTATACAGCATTGACTGACCTGAGATTTGACTGTCTTAAATTACCATTACTCCTATGCCTCATGACAGTTAACAAGAATATTCTTGCTTTCTGTTACCATGGTTGAATACCAGAATGTGAAGTGGAAGATTGTCATCTGTGTAAGGCCTTTGGTCCTGAAATTTGTTTCAAGTTGGCTATTTAAGATGTATTTTAACATGCTTTGTTCATTAAAGGCCTAAAAGCTGAGAACATATAGCTATTTAAATCCAAGTTATGAGTGCTCTGAACTTCTGAAAATCACACCCCAAGCCTTTTTTCTTTTTTAAATCTGGGCAGGTTGCCTTCAGATGTAGCCTGTGATAGTGTTATCAGTAGTTGAGGTGGAAAGATGTTTGATTTTTCTGAATTGAATTTGTAATATGACGCCATATATCATGATGATGGCAATATAAATTAAAAATAAATATGATATATTTTAATATGTTTATTTTTTGCAGCTTATAACCCCAGGAGCTCAGAATATGTACGCAAGAAGTACAAGAGGAAATTGGAGCAGTTCATAGATCACTGTGCTCTCATCCCTTACTTGGGTACTAAAATGACCCGTAAATACAAAGAACCTCAGAATAGACCTATTGACTTTGATCACAAATTACAGATGTTTTTTTCTCTTAAATATGTGGATCCAACCTCTGGTTAGTTTGGAATGTGCAAAAATGACGTACTTGAGCATTTTTATTGAACTAGTGAATTCTGATTAGCTTGGTAAATATACTTATTTTGTACTTCAACTGGTTATAAAGGCATATCCATAAAAGTAATTTTGTTAACAAAGAAAGTTATATTTTTATGAATAGATAAAAGACTCTGATAAGTATTTAGGAATATACTCTGATAGGTATTTAGGCAAATATTGTATGTACTTTATTATAAAAAACAAATATTTAGTTTAATATAGTGATATTATACAATATATTTTATAAATGTTTATAATCTTGAAAAGTAGGGAATATTTTCATCAAGAAAATTATTAACTATTCTGAAAAATACCAAATTTTACAATTTTGTGAATAAACAATAAATGTACTCTTTTATTACACACAGTGGAACAAGCTTAAATTTACTTTCATGCTGTTGTACAGAAAGAGGCAGTTAGCACTTATGACTAAATTCATTAACTTATTCTAGTTACCCTGGCTGCATGTAGCCACTAGGGCAGTGGTCTCCAACCTTTTTACACCCAAGATTACTTTTTAAATGACAGAACAAGCCAAGATCTACCTCCCCACCCCTTCCTTGAAGCCCCGCCCTCTCTAGTCTCCTCCTCTCCATCACTTGCTATCCCCAACCCTTATACTGCTGCTTTTTTCCCCAGTTCTTCTGTAGGAAGAGGTTTTCCCAACATTTGGCCTATCTAGACTGGACCAAATGTCAGAAAAAACCCTTCTTTTGGAAGGCCCCTTATTCCTCATGGAAAGAGGAATATAAGGGTGACCGAAAGATCATGTTTGCTCTTCCACTAAAAGAAGCGGAAGAACAAATGCATCCCTGGATGCAGAAGTGTTTTTCTGGAATATCTCCGGAATCCTGAAAAACTCCTGCAGTCTAGCCTTACCCTCACTGGGTTGAGACAGGATGTGTAGGATCTGGGGTGTGAATGAGGGATTTGGGGGTGGGAAGGGCTAAGAGGTGCAAGTTCTGGGAGAAAATCTGGATGCAGGAGAAGGTGGATAAGGGGACGCTGGCTCAGGGAGGGGGCTTCAGGCCAGGCAGTGTTGGGGTCAGATGTAGGGTTAGGGTACTAAGCAAGCCACAGACTTCTGGATGTGAGGGTTCAGGAATTTGGGTTGGGGTGTGTGAGGGGCTCAGGGCAGGGGGTTCCAGTGTATGATAGGCTCAGATGTAGGGTCTGGGGGAAAGGGGAGTGCAGGAGTGTCATGATGCTGTGGCCAGATGGGGGCTTGGCCCCAACTGGGGGTTTGTTGGCCAGGCTTCATTTTTAAATAAAATACTATGTCAAACAAAAAGTTTCTGCATTGTCTTTATTTATGAGAAGGGCAGGGAACCTGTTTTGAGTCAGGGGTCACTGACCCAAGAAAAGTCAGTTGGGGGCCACACAAGTGAGATGCAAAAAAAAACCCCTTCAAGCTTCACTAATGTGGCCCCAACTGTGTGGGAACAGGGGGCATAGTACTGGGGAAGGGTGCTAGTGGGTGCTTTGGCAGGGGACAGGATGCCAGTGGAGACAGAGTTCTGCAACTGGGGGCAGGGGAGAGGGAACAGGGTGCTGGGAGGGCAGAGGACAGGTTTCTGCAGCTGGGGACAGGGTGCCAATGGGGACAGAGTTCTGTGGCTTGGGACAGGGGAGTGGGGACAGGGAACTGGGCAGTGGGGAGAGGGGGCAGGGTGCCAGTGGAGGCAGAGAGTCCCCTGCATCTGCCTCCTCCCAGGATTCCCCCCCCCCCCCCCGGGAACCCGGCACGTGCCTCCTCCGGGCCCGACTCCCCCCGCGGCACAGGGAAACCCCACGTGTGCAGAGAAACTCCCCCGCGTGCCTACCCCGGGGATGAACCCTCCCCCCCCAGCGGCGCAGGGAAACCCTGCTGTGCTCCTCCTCTGGGACCGACGCCCCCTCCCGCAGTGCGCCTGGCAGAGCAGCCAGCAGACGTCCGGAACCCCCGGAAGTGGCGCTAAGCTGCGGGACTTCTGTCCACCTGCGGGAAGTCAGCACTACCTCCATTTTCACTGGAGGTAAGTAGTGGGACTTCTTGGGGGTGGGAGGAAAATGGGGGAGGGGGAGCCGGATGCCTCTCGATCGACCTGTTGGTAACCATGGCACTAGGGGTAAGTCTACACTATAGGACAAAGTTGAATTAAGACACGCAACTTTAGCTACATTAATTGTGTAGCTGAAGTCTAAGAAGCCTAACTCGACTTCTGGCGCTGTCTACAATACAGGAAGTTGAAGGAAGAACACTCTTTCTTTGACTTCCCTTACTCCTTGTGGAAGCAGGGTTACTGACATCAACCAGAGTGCCCTTCTCACTTCGAATTAGCTGTCTTCACTAGACTACTAATTTGAATCCTGGAAGATCGTCAGCGGCAACTTCAATCTTTCTCTGCAGTGTAGACGTACCCTAGGTGCTTTTTGTGCAGAAACAATGGCCTCCAGGCAGTGGTTGGGGGGGAGGAGGGGAGACAATGTATCAGCCCCTCTCCCTGTTGCTCCTGCCCAGCCTCTGGAGACAGGTGAAACACAAGACTGCAGGAGAAAGGGGAGTTCTCCAGCAGACTTTAGGCTTCAGCCTTGGGGTAATTGTATGCTGACCATCTGCCCTGATTTTCCCGGGACAGTCCCGATTTCTAATGTCCTGTCCCGGTGCCCCACACAGTTCTGAAAAGTCCCGGAAAAAAATGCTGCTGCGCACTGTTAATTCCCCTCCCCCTCACTTGGACAGGGGACTGGAGGGCCAGTTCCTGAAGCCTTTCCCTGCTGCTGGAAATCCAGCCAAAAGGAGCAGAGGGAGGCATTTCCTGTTGGTACCCAGGAAAGCAGCTGGGTGGAGAGGAAGGCAGGGATCCGTCTCGCTGTTCAGCTAAGTTTCAGGGGAGATAGCGGGGGGAGGGGGGGGAGAGGAGTGCAGCTGGTGCAAGGGCCAGCTGGGTTGGGATGGGCAGAGAGAGTGCAGTCAGTGCAAGGGCCAGCTGGGCACAGGGAGAGCAGGGGAGTGCGGTCCATGCAAGGACCAGCTGGGCGGAGGGAAGGCAGGGGAAGTATGGTAGGTGCAAGGGCCAGCTGGGTTGGGGGAAGAGGGGGAGTGTGGTTGGAGCGAGGGCCAGCTGCAGGGGGGAGGGGGAGAGGGGAGGGTGAGTGCAGTTGGCGTGTAGTACACTAGCTTTGCGGGGGGCTTCTGGGGCTGGACTGAGGGCTCCAGTCCCCGCAAACTGGAAGGCACAATGTGAGGGAATGGGCAGGGGGAGAACTAAGGGGAAAGAGGCTGAGGAGAGGAAGGGGGTGCCCGGAGAGGAGAGGTTAGAAGGAGCGCTGTGCATGAGGAAGGCGGGGATGGAGCAAGTCACATGTGAGGGCACAGAGGGGCATGAGGAGAACTGGTGCAGAGTGATGAGGGGGTGGGCACCAGGGAGAAGGAGGGCAGAGGGAGGCACCAGGAAGGTGCAGGGGTAAGGGCAGGTGCAGGTGCCAGGGGACTGTGGGAGAGAAGCAGAAAGGCAGACATGTGTAGAGGAGGGATGGGCACCAGAGAACAGAGGAGAGAGGCATGACAGGTGGACCCGGAGGTGTTAGGAGAGGGGATGGAGAGGGGTAGCTACAGATCAGAGTGGGGCTAGAGGAGGAATGGGCACAGGGGGAAGAGAATGGCTGGTGCAGGGGAGGGGGCAGGTCCCCAAAGGGGTGAGCAGAATGAGAAGGGCAAGAGCCAGGACAGCAGAGGAGGGTGAAGGGTGGGGGGGGGGGGGGAAGCAGGCATCAGGGAAGCAGATGTGGGAAGGGAAGGGGACATGGCAGCAGAGGGAAAAGGGAGCGGTTTATAAGATATTTATTAATAACTTGGGTGCCACAGTGGCACACATCAGAACAAGCCCATATGGACCCAATACTAGAGCACAAGCAGGGGCGGCCCGTGAGCCTAGGCAAACTAGGCAATTGCCTAGGGCACCACTGGCCTGAGCGCCTGATGATGATGTCATAGCCATTGATGGCAGTGCTGGTGGGGGCACCGATCACTCCTTCCACCTGGGGGCACCAGCTGCCGCAGCCGGCCTCAGGCCACTCCTGAGCACAAGACAACATTCACTCTACTCATGGGAGGAAAATTTTAGAGGGAACACTTCCCCCAGCCACTCCCCCTGAGTTAGTGGAATGCAAGTTGGGTTAATGCAATTGCAGGATAGTCTGTGGGGCCAAAGTCATCCCTATTGGCAGAGGGTGGGAGGAGTTCTTACAGGGGGTCACAGGACACTTTTTACTTCTGGTCATGTGTCCATCTTGACGCTGGGAGTACTACCTCCAGGGGTGGGGCGCCTTGTGGCAGTGGGGGTGGCCAGCTGGGATCACAGGGCGTGGCTGTGTCCCTCATTTTGGTTAAGAACAGATGGTCACCACAGGTAACTGGGCACAGGAGGACCAGAGGCATGGAGACGGGCGGTGCTGCAGCACCGTGGCTTGAAGTGCCTTGCGTCAGGGGCCGGGCTTACAGTGTGGGCCAGGGGCTCTAGGCGCCGCCCTGTACAAGCTCCGCTGACAACGCCCCAGCCCCGTGCAGCGAGACGCGCGCGAGGGGAGCAGCTGGGGACTCAGGCACGTTGGGGGGGGGGGACGTTGTTGCTCGCTACGAGAGGGCGGGGCCTGCGGATTTGAGGCTGCCTGAACGGCCGAGAGCGACGTGCGGGCAACTCAGCGCAGTGACGTAGCTACGTGCCCCCCCCCCTCGGGGAGTGCGGCGTCCGCGCAGCCTCCCAGAGCGCTGCTTGCGGTTGCTGCTGGTGAGTGTCCGGCCGCGCTTGAGCGGGACTCGTCTCCCCCCCCCGCCCCGGGCAGGATGGTCCCTCCGGGCCGGGTAGCTGGTCGGGTCCCGCGTCTCGGCAGGGGGCTCTGGGCGGGAGCCGGGCCTGGTGGAGCCCTGCGGCTACGCGGGGATGGCGGGGCCGGGGGTGTCGTGAACCTGCCCCCCCCCGCCGGCGTGCGCCTATCCCCGCCCCCTGGCTGCTCCTGCCCCCTGCGCCTGCCCCCCTTCCCCCTCCCCTGCGCCCCTTTCCCTTCCCCGGCCCGCGGGCCCCCAGGAGCCGGAGAGTTTTATCCTCTCGGCGCCCTGGCACACGTAGCCCCCCCCCCCCCCCCGCGCGCCCTGTAACCAGGGGACCGCAGCCCAACCTAGCGCGCTCTGTCAGGGGCCGACTTGCAGCTTCTGGCCGCTGCACGCGACTGGCTGCTCGCAACCGCTTTGTGGGGCCAGTATCCTTCCACCCTTCTATAATTAGGGAAACGAATGTGTGTGGGGAAGTCTGCCTTGCTCAGGAATAGGACCAGAAGCTGAGGGTAAAACGTGGAGGCCCTGGTTTCCGAGTCACTGCTCAAATCACAGGGCACAGTCTTGTTTCAGAAAATGTGTGTTTTCCTGTTGGCTGGGAGTTTTTTATAAAAAGCTTAAAATAAATCATTCGGCTTCTGTAAAAGAGAGCAGATATGTTCTGATCTGTGACTGTCCAGTATGCTGTTTAGTGCCTCTTTAGCTCCTTTTCTGATTATTCCGGTTTTTTAAAATTAGAGATCCTGGTAGTATTTTAGGCTCTGTGGTAAATCATGGTAATTTAGATGTTCTCAGACTTTCACTGTACCCATTTTTATACCAACAATGTTTAAGGTAACCACCATCCCCTCCCATTTATAAGTCTGGAAAAGAACTCCCAGTTGTACAAATCTGTGTAACTGTTACAATCATTGTTTATATTTAAAATGTCCTAATGCTAATTTGGATGTTTATTATTTTTAGTTCTGATACATTTTAGCTCTAAGGAGAAATTACCAGCTCTCTGCAAATCACCAGCAAATATCACATGGGCCAAAATTGGCCTAATCATATTAGTGGGACAGTGTAGGTGAGGTAATATCTTTTATTGTACTAACTTCTGTTGGTCAGAGAGAAATTCTTTTGCGCTAAGTAGAGCTGCTCTTCATATCTGAGAGAGTGTTTCAGGTTGTCACAACTAAATACAAGATTGAACAGATAGAATATGTGCTAATGTTCTTGTGCTAAACTGTCTGTTCAATCTTGTATTTAGCTCTTACAATCTGAGTGCCTTTCACAGACCTGAAGACTTCTGAGAGAGCTTGTGTCTCAATCACCAACAGAAATTGGCCCAATAGAAGATACAGTCTCACCCACTCTCTTACTAATATCCTGGGAACAATCTGTCTACAACTCAGAATGTTACATGTAAGACCCTATGATTTTATAACCAGAAAAGTAGTGATACCATTGTGTGGTTATGAATGTATACAGTACCAAAATGCATACAAGCATCCACAGCTTTTACAAGTTAATGTTATGAGAAACATAGATTGGAATTGACTCGTTTAAACAGATAACCTTGTTTTATATGAAAGTTAAGAATGTTATGAATGTCACAAGTTGCCCATATTGCCCAAGTTGTTACTGTAAAATGAGTGGGCAGGTTGCCATTTTAAACAGCAGGCTTCTAATTGCTCTGCAAGTTGGGCAGGGAGGAGAAAGCTTTGTGTGCTGACCTTGATCCCTAGCAAAATCACCAAGCTCCGATTGGCCAGTTTCTGGCCAATAGGAGCTGAGAAATTTGCTGAAATCAGGGTCAGCAAATGAAGCCTCCTCACTCCCCCCTCCCTGTGCTGGAGCAGAGCCACGTGGAGCAGCACTGCCTCCTCTCTCTCTCTCTCTCCCTTCCCCCCCCCCCCCCAACTATCTTCCCCCAGGCCACCATCCAAACCCTCTGCCTCCCCTCTCCCTACCTCCTCTAAGTCACAACTCTCTCCCAGAACCTGCATCCTCTTCTATACTCCTCCCCCAGGCCAGAATTCTCTCCTGTACCCATAACCCCTCCTGGACCCTGCACCCTATTCTCCTGCCCCATATCACCATCCAAATCCTCTGCACCCCTTCTCCCAGATCACAACACTCCCTCAGACCCTGCACCATGTCCTACACCCCTTCCTCAGGCCGGAATCCTCTCCTGCATCCATAACCCCTCCCGGACCCTGCACTCCAAACCCCTACCCCAGATCATAATCTCCTCCTTCACCCAAACTTCCCTTCTACACCCCACCCACTGTCCCAGACCTGACACTGCCTCCACAGAAGTGCAGCCCTTGACTATTTACCAACATCTATTAAAAATTATTGTTCACACCTGCTGTAAAACATAATTGTTGCATTCCCTGACAACTTTGTGCCTAAACATGCTATTTTATTTCTTGCCTATTATTTTTTTCAGGGAAAAAAGTTATCATTGAAAGGAACAGTATCACTACTTTTCTTACATTTCAAAAGCTGTTTCAGATGGGGCAGTCGTTTTGGGTACTGAATAACATGAGGCACGTTGGTACTAAATAAATAATAATAAAAAATAATTTCCATCTCAGAAGTTACTATAACTATTCTTCGGTATTTAAAAAAATTGTTTTATTTCAAGTGAAAAAGTATGTCAGCGTTGACTTTTTATAATTCGATCAAAAGCTCCAGTTTTGCTGCAGAAACTCCTTGTTTATGGAGTATCCTGTAATATTTTGGTTTTTGTAATAGATCTTTTTTTCAATAATACTGTTTTACTCTTGTAGGTAACTCTTTTCCTGTTTGCACTAAAAATGGCAGACGCAACTGCTGACACTCCAGAGAAGCTGCTTGTTATCCACTCCAAGGCTCATAGAGATACCATTCTAGCAAATTTTGAGGAACAAAGGAAAAAGAATTATCTTTGTGATATCACTTTAATAGTAGAGGATGTGCACTTCAGAGCCCACAAAGCTTTACTTGCGGCCAGCAGTGAGTACTTTTCAATGATGTTTGTAGAAGAGGGAGAGATAAGCCAGTCAATCTATATGTTGGAGGGAATGGTTGCGGACATTTTTGGTGCGCTACTGGAATTTATCTACACAGGTTATCTCCATGCCAGTGAGAAAAGTATGGAACAAATCTTGGCAACTGCCCAGCTCCTAAAAGTGAATGATTTAGTATGGGCACATGCAGATTATCAGACCAACCATAGCCCAAATACCATATTACCTGTCACATCTAATAGTGGTGCTTCAGTAGTTGTCTTTGCAAATGACAAGAAAAATGGAGATCCACCAAAGCGAAAACGGGGAAGACCAAGAAAAGTAAAAAATATGCAAGAGGAAAAATTTGGGATAACTCCTGTTGAAGATGTGCAGTTAAGAGAGAACAATTCAGTGCAAAATAAACAAAACTTTATGAAAAAAGTTGCAGAAGAAGCAGTTGTCAGTGAACAGGTTCCAGTAAGGAAAGAAGTAGAAGAAACTGAGTCAGCTTGTGGTTCAGAAACTGTTGTAGATCGATCATCTGAAAAGGATGAGAATTATGATCCTAAATCTCAAGCAATACAGAGCAATCAGAGTCGTTACAGCAAACGTAGGATACGACGGTCCATCAAATTAAAAGATTATAAACTTGTTGGTGATGAAGATGGAAAAGTATTATCAAAGAGAACTGATCGAAAAAGAAAACGCACAGGTTCTGAAGCTGCTTGTAAAGAATGTGGCAAAGTGTTTAAGTATAATCACTTTTTAGCAATTCATCAGAGAAGTCACACAGGTAGGCATCTTTAAATCTTTGTGGAGGTTAGATGTATAGTAAAACTCCAATGGTCCGGCATCTGATGGTCCAGTACTCCTGATGGTCCGGGACCATTGGAGCTGCTCTGCCCCCAGGTTCCCCGATTCAGCCGCTGCTAAAACTGACCAGCGGCTGAATTGGGGATACCTAGGGCAGAGCAGCTGGGGCGCTGCCGGGTTGGTCCCATAGCGCTGCCCCTCGGGGCTGCGGGACCCAACCCGGCAGCGCCCCAGCTGTCCCCGATTCAGCCGCTGCTGAAACTGACCAGCAGCGGCTGAATCAGGGATGCCTGGGGCAGAGCCAGACTATCGGAAGGGGGGGCTATGAGGGGTCTGGGGTGGCATCCCCCCAGACCCCTCATAGCCCCCCCTTCCGATAGTCCGGCAAATCTGATAATCTGGCACCCCCTGGGTCCTAAAGGTGCCGGATTATCGGAAGTTTACTGTACATTTAAATGTTGCTTTATATTGGTATACACACGCTATATATGGTGAATCAAGATTTTTTTCTACTATTCTCACCTTCTGAGATTATTATAAACTTCATAGTTTACACGCTGCTATCAAGTTAATTGGTTTTTTTAAATACAAATATTAAATTGGATATAATAGTGCCTATGCAATGATACTTACAAAATAATTTTTGAATGATTGTTGTAAGGAAGCTTAGATTTTTGTCCGTGTTAATCCTCCTTGTCTATTGAAAACTCATTTTTTAATGGTGGTAATGTTCTTTAACACATCTTGCTATCGACTTAAAATATTTACTGATAATAACTCTGTTGTTGATATTTGTACTTTACTTTTAGGAGAACGCCCTTTTAAATGCAATGAATGTGGTAAAGGTTTTTCCCAGAAGCACTCTCTTCAAGTTCATGAACGGATGCATACTGGAGAGCGACCATATACCTGTACTGTCTGTAGTAAGGCTTTAACAACTAAACATTCTCTTTTGGAACACATGAGCCTACATACGGGTAAGTAATCCAAGACAAATATAATCAAGTTATGCTAAGTATTCGACATTTCAAAAAAAAATTTCTGCTCTGTATTCTTTTTTTAGAGCAAGTATTAGCTATCTGATATATGGAGTTGTGCAAAAATGTTAGTTATGTTTTATCTTAATTTTTGGTATTTAATTCTCTGTATTTTTAAGGATATTGATTTTTATTACAGGACAGAAGGCTTTTACATGTGATCAGTGTGGAAAGTATTTTAGCCAAAAGAGACAACTGAAGAGTCATTACCGAGTGCACACAGGTATAACAAGGCTGGTGTGAAAGGGTGAGCGGGCTTCCTGGCTTTGCCGGGAACCATGATCAGTTAGGCTGTCACGTGGTCTCTTGCACTAGAGATGAGCTGAGTGGTGTAAAAATAGTACCATCACTGTCTGTTGTGGATATTCTGCCTTGTGGTGTTCAGCTACTTCTCTGGCTGAATGGTATTGATAAGCTTTAAAAGAAGTCCCTAGGTTTATTCTAGAAGGATGATGGATGGCTCATAGGCATGTACAGTGAAGGCGAATTAAAGAATATCACAGCACTAAAAACAAAAAGAAGTGATAGATTCCTGATGGGGACCAGGAGTTAAGGCAACCAGCATACTTTCTTCAATGATGAAAATAACTGGGGAAATGAATTAGAATGATGCTGCCATTTCTAGAGTTGATCAGCAACAGAAATAACTACTGAATCATTGTTGTCTTTGTATATAAAAGTGGTTATTTTACAGGGAAGTGCTTTAACAAAGATCACTGAAGAAATACAGTGGATCACTTATGCACTGACACTTTTTTTATTATTGCGACAAGGCCATTCGTTGCCGGAATGTATCCAGTGTCATCGCAAATTCATGGATGCAGCTCAGTTAAAGAAACATCTAAGAACACATACAGGTAATAAGATGTTACATTTTTCTTTCAAGCTTGTTGGCTTTGAGGTTCACACACTCCATCCCTGGTTGGCAGTGAGACATCTGCTATGTGTGCAGTGAAGTCCTGGCTCCTAGTGAGGAGGTATGTCCCCTGGGAATGGCCACAGGAGTTTGTAACTAGGAATGTAAAATCCTATTTAACTGTCTAACTGTTTAAACATATTGGTTAACTGATTAGAGGGGGGATGAGCAGCTGGAGCAGCCCCCATGTCCTTTGCTAAGCTGGAATGACACCCCCCCCTCCACCAGAGGTAGGGTCTGCTCTGGCTGGGATGTCAGAGCAGCTCCTGCCTGTGGAAGGCCCATACACTCTGCGGGCAGGGGCTGCTCCAGCATCCATGTAAGGCTGCCCCTTCCTACTAGGGATGTTAAATATTGAATAGTTGAGTAATCTCATGAATTCTTATTGGTCAGTTGACTATTCTATAGTCTTCGGGGTGGGGCCAGCAGCCAGTGCACTCCAGCCCTACTCCCGAGGGAGCCCCTTGTCACTCTGCACTGCTCCCTCTGTGTTAGAGGCAGCAGCACAAGATGCCAGGCAGGAGAAGATCCATGAGGGGAGCCAGTTTAAAAACCAGCTCCCCTCATGGACTGGCTGCCTATCACCCTGTGCTGCTGCCTCTGATAAAGGGGCAGAAGCGCAAGGTATCAGCAGCCCGTTTGGGGCAGGATCTGAGCTCTGGATCTGCCACAAGCTAGAACTGAGCCAGGCTGCCTGTCCACCTGGCTCCTAATACACTTTAAATGCAGAGCTGCAGCAGGGGTATATCTCGGACCTGTCACAAGCCAGCACTGAGCTGGGCTGCTGGTCAGCCTACTAATACATTTACTGGTGGGAGAAATGTGGGAAGTCGGTAGCATTAAACTATAAGCTTTTGCTAATTGGTTATTTGACTACACTATTACATCCCTACTTCCTACAGGGCACCCAGGCTTGTTCCAGGCAGAGGTTATACTAGAGCAGCTCCTGTCCACAGCAGGCACCTGCAGTGCTGGAGCAGCCCCAGGCCTGTGGCAGGTGGAGAGCTATTCCAGCTCTACCAGTTAACCTTAATTGGGATGTCTCATCTGTTAAGAGTGTGATTTACCAGTCTAGCCTTCACATCTTTATTTGTAAACAGTTCAAAAGAGAGGATCGTATGGAGGCAGCATAAAAGCAGTGCCTACTTTTAGGGCTGCTTTTCTCCTAGACCTAGAAGAATAACTCTTTGCTATTGACATTTGTTCTGAAGAAAGTATTGAGAGCTCTCCAGCGGCACAATCCTGGATGAGGATTGTGTCAGGCTGATGAAGACCCAGGTGGTATTAGGAACCTACTCACCTAGTTTTTGCAGCCCAAGCTGCTCCCAGAGGTATTAAGAGATGGATTATTTGTGAACCCTATTGATAGGTAAAAGAGTTTATTTTTATTATGTTTTCATAAACTAGATTTTGAGAGGGGGAACATAATTTGAAACTTAGGATATATATTGCTTAGAGAGTTGGAGGGCAAGCTGAGGCCTGGATAGCCAGATGTGGGCATGAAGTAGACTGGCCCTCCCATGCTGGTTAAGCATAACTTTCCAAGACAGTAATTCATGTTGAAGGTCATTTCGAAAGGTGACCTTCAAAGATTTCTTTTAACATAATTATAATAACTGTAAGAATTCCAAAAGAGAAAAAGTATATTACATTATTCTAAAGTATTTTGTGCCCACTTGAAAAAGAGTCTCTACGCTTCAAGGTCCTTAGAAATCTCAGCTTTAGGCTTTTTTTTTCTACCAATGACATCACAAATACCATTAACAATTGGAATTAAAATAAAGGTTAGAATGTAATGAATTTCAAACACTTACAGCACTTGTGGATTTTATCAGGTTTTTCTTCCTCTTGGAATAAGGGGGAAATAATTTAAAATACAGTGCTACTTGTACCTTAAACAGTAACATCAGTGATAGATTCCAGTTTTTCCTTTCCTTTTAAATGTACCAGAGTCTTCACAATTCATCTTTACATCTTTGTTGTGGAGGTTAGAGTTGCAAAATTTTCCACTGAAAATGAATTGGTAGAAAAATGAAAACATACAAATCTGAAATTGCATGTATAGTACAACTTCTCATAGTTTCTCTCTGACAGGAGAAAATTGTTTTATAAATAAGGATAAATATAAATATTTGCTTTTTGTAATTCCCTAAGTATGTATTGTCTGTGTTGTTGTGTCGGTGTTTGCTTTCTCATTTACAAGCAGGTGAATATTTTTATTTGCATGATTTTGCCCACTGTATTTTCTGTCTAGGACAGTATGGTGTGCTATTAGATTAAAACTTCCATTGTTAGCGGTCGGGAGAGCACAGTAAATATAGCAGTGGGATAAATGTGTAGTGAAGAGTAAAGAGGCGTGTCAAGGTCTGTGTTAAAAATAATGTAGTTGTCTTCAGAAACAGCAGGTAGTGCATCGGAAATAGCAGGTGGTGAGAGGTAAACTGATTTGGCCCTTCTCTAAAGTAAGGATGTTAAGGATAGTCTATTTCCCCCCTGCCTCTATCAGATAGAGGCAGCAAAGGTGGGGGGGGGAGAAGGGGTACTTCAAAGTAGCATTTCAAAGGGGCAGCAGGTGCACAGCTGATGCGTGGCTTAGCTGTGCGACACTGCCCCTTTAAAATGCCGAAACCCCATGGAGCCTGGGGTCAGCTGGGGTTCCACTGAAATGCTGTGCAGAGCCTGGGATCAGCTGGGAAGTCCTCCGCTGACCCCTGGGCTCTGTAGCTTTGAAATGCACAAGAGCCCATACTGGGGACTCTTGTACATTTCAAAGCAGGCATTCCCGTGAGTGGGGGCTCTTGTACATTTCAAAGGAGGAATGCGGAAGTATCTATCACTGGTCGATGCTACTCGACTAGTCAGTTAACCAGAATTTAACATCCTTACTCCAAGGGCTCGTCTACACTGGCCCCTTTTCCGGAAGGGGCATGTAAATTTCACCAGTCGTCGTAGGGAAATCCGCGGGGGATTTAAATATCCCCCGCGGCATTTAAATAAAAATGTCCGCCGCTTTTTTCCGGCTTTTAAAAAAGCCGGAAAAGAGCGTCTACACTGGCCCCGATCCTCCGGAAAAAGTGCCCTACTTCAAAGTAGGAATAAGACCCTCCGGAAAAGGGCACTTTTTCCGGAGGATCGGGGCCAGTGTAGACGCTCTTTTCTGGCTTTTTTAAAAGCCGGAAAAAAGCGGCGGACATTTTTATTTAAATGCCGCGGGGGATATTTAAATCCCCCGCGGATTTCCCTACGACGACTGGTGAAATTTACATGCCCCTTCCGGAAAAGGGGCCAGTGTAGACGTAGCCCAAAGGTAGAAAAAAACAGGAAAAAGTGACTAATCTCTATTTTTTGTTGTTGAATGTAAGTGCCCTGCTATGAATTTTGAATTTTAAATTCTTAAATTTGCTTTTACTCAGTCTCCAGTTTCCTTTCTTCTGCCCAGATAGTGATAGGAACTTAGATCACTGTGTGATGATTGATGATATATTATATGTCTAGGCACTGTAGAGAAATGTTACTTTACTTTCACTTTGCTTTGTTTGCTATTATGTTGCTTTTTATCATTGCATTTAATCTCTCTGCCTAGTTCCATGTAAGAAGAGTATTGAGTATACCATAAAATTCCAGTTTACCAACTCCTGTTAACTGAAGTTCCATTGTGTTCTCTGGAGTTGGCTTCACTGTGGTCAGCCTCTTGAAAAACAATACTTTCTCCCACCAGAAGGATAAGAATTTAACTTGCTATATTCCTGAATTAACAAACATGAATAACTTGCTTTTACATTTTAGTGTGCACAGAGGCAATTTCTTAGCACTTACACGAGCAGGCAGTGTAACCTAATGGATAGAGCATGGGATTCTGGAGACCTGGGTTCTGTTCCAGGCTCAGCCACTGGCCATCGAGGTGACCTTTAGCATTGTTTTTCCTCAGTTTCCCCATTTGTAATGTGCAGATAATGATACTTAAGGTGCTTTAAGATGTACTGATAAGTTCTCTGTGAGAACCTGGGAGTGGTATTATCTATTATTACAGTAATTGTAACTTCTGAATGTACAACAAACTATTGTTTTTTGTAGGTGAGAAGCCATTTACTTGTGAAATCTGTGGCAAGTCATTCACAGCAAAAAGTTCTCTTCAGACTCATATCAGAATCCACAGGTTAAGTACAGTTTTTGCTCTTATTTTTAAAGTTGTTTATTTAGAAAGCTTTAACAGGTTTAAATCCTTGCCATGTAAATGTCAGAGGAAAAAACAACCATTACAACAGTGAAATTTTGTTTAGAAAAATATACAGTAATATAATTATTGGCACTCCCTAACAGGATATTATCATCCTACAAATGAGTATTTTTACACTACCCAAGACATGTATGATTGTTATAATCTCTGATCTGCAACTTCTAATTCAGTAGATGTCCTATAAGGGTGTGATATGTGGAGTCTACGGAGAGCCAACTGAGGTCACTCAATTAGGCTGCACAACAAGAAATGGGACAGCCAATCCCCAAAGCTGCTGATTATTCCTATATTTACGTTCACCAAGCCAGCAAAAACAGTATCTGTATTACCTCATTAGTCAATCGGAAGTCCAAACAATGCATGTTCCTTAAAGTACCCAACCTGAGGCTTCCACCTAGACACTGTAGTCAAATAAAATTCTACCACACTCAAAGGATGGGTTACATTACCTTCCATGTCAATAAATATTTCAGACCTTATCCCAAATACACACTTATTGTGAATCCTTATTAAATAGATTAAAATGTATTAAAGAAAATAGAGTATTGGTTAAAAGATCAATATACATACAAACATGAGTTCAATTCTTGACGTTCAGTTATATAACTGTGAAGGTGATCTTTAGCTGCAAAAGTTCCTTTATCATTTAGTGCTTTAGAGTTTTGTCAAACCTCAGCTTCGTAAAATTGATAATCTCAATATTTCGGTATGACAGCAGTCCTGTTGTTAACTCATAAATATGAACAAATAAGGGAGAACTTTCACACTATTGTGCAAGTCTTAAAACTAGAGTCTAGAAAATGTATCATTGAATATTTTTCTTACATGACTGCCTGTAAGCACTACTATAGTACAGCAGAGATTATTAGTAGTTATAGTATTATATGTATTATGCGAGTCATTTGCCAGATAGAAACTCGCAGAAAGCAATAGTTTTAGAATTAGTATTTCTGATTATGTAAAATATTCTCTTACAGAGGGGAAAAGCCATATTCTTGTGGTATATGTGGAAAATGTTTCTCGGATTCGAGTGCTAAGAGAAGACATTGCATTTTACACACAGGCAAAAAGCCTTTCTCCTGCCCAGAGTGTAATTTGCAGTTTGCACGCTTGGACAATCTGAAGTCTCATTTGAAAATTCACAGCAAAGAAAAGCAATTGCAAGAACCCAGCAGTGCTCCTAGCAGCAGCAGTAGCTCTGAGGAGGTCAGAAACATTCTTCAGTTGCAGCAATATCAACTGTCCACCTCTGGCGGACAGGAGATTCAGTTACTTGTCACGGATTCCGTTCATAACATAAACTTTATGCCAGGTCATAATCAAGGTATTAGTATTGTTACTGCTGAGAATTCCCAAAATATGACAACAGGCCAGGCTGCTAATCTTACTCTGCTCACTCAGCCACCACAACAGCTGCAGAACCTGCTTCTTGCAGCCCAGCAGGAACAAGTAGAACAAATCCAAAGTATCAATATGATGGAGAACCAGGTAGACACTGCTCAGTCAGAGCAAATGCATGTCATCACTCTTTCAAAAGAAGCACTGGCACATCTTCATGCCCATCAAGGGCAAACTGAAGAACTTCATCTTGCAGCAGGCACTCAGCATGTGCAGCTGACCCAGGAACCTAGCCGTCAGTCTCATACTAACCAAGATGCAGTCCATTCCCATCAAATCAGTGAAGAACAGAACCCAAATGTACGCATTTCTGAATCACATCCACAATCTTTGTCAGTAAACCAGCCATCCCATGAGCACCAGATTCAGAGACAGGCTTTTTGAAATACAAGCTAGGATTGCTTCTTTTTTAAATGCTTGCCTTCAGGGAACTGGGCTGAATTGCGCTTTTCATTCAGATAAAGACCTACACATCACATTCTGTTTGCTGCAAAATGTAATCTATATGAAGCTGTATTTCTTGGTGATCTTGATGGATGGCTTTCAGTTTCCTTTATTTTAATCCATGTATTTTTAGGGTTTTATTACTTTAGGTGCCTGATCAACAAGCATAGCCTTCTCCTCAGGAGGTCAACGTGACTATTATCTGAACTATAAATGTCAAGGTAACCAGTATTTTTTTTTCATAATGTTGACAACACATCTTCTATTTAACAAGCTTTCTGTCTCTAGGTATATATGTAATTTTCAGTATGACCATTCCGATAAGTGCATTTTAATTCATTGAATACCAAATTTGTTCATGCTTTTGATTAAAATTGATGCACTCATTGATTGCACTGTGGTTCACTGTAAGAATGTTAAATTTCAATTAAGCAGCTAATCCAGTATTCGATGGAATTTCCATCAATTATTTGATTTAAGGGCTGGGGTAGGGCGCTTGCTATCCTGGTTGCACCTTTTCTGGCAGCTCTTACCACATTTAAAAGGCAGAGATGCAGTGGGAACCAGGGTGAGCAGGGACTGCTTGAGTCTCCGCTTGCCCCGGGTTCCCTGCTGTGCCACCTCTGCCTTTTAAATGTAGCAAGAACCCCATAAGGCTCTTGATACATTTAAAAAGCAGAGGCACAGCAGTCAGACCAACGTGAGCAGGGACTGCTTCAGTCCTCACTCACACCATTTCCTGCTGTGTGTCTGCCTCCTCTGCTGCACACTTTTCCCTCCCACCTTCCATGGAGATGGGGCTGGGCGGAACCAGCTTTTAAGCCAGCTTACCCCAGCACCGGCTCCTGCTCCTGTTCCCATCCCACTTACTGCCTCTGTATCAGAGACAGCAAGGGATGGGAATAGCGACTAGTTGACTCTACTACCCAATAAGCTTATGCTTATTGGGTAGTTGACTAGTCAGTTACATCCCTAGTTCACTGTTTCTTTTTTCTGTGTTCTACAATTCCTACTCCCCAAAGGAATGTTTAAATCTGTGCATGTAATTTAGAGGGAAGAGGCAATGAGATGTTGTGGCTAGAGTGGACTACTGGAAAGCTTGGGTGCTATTCTTGGCACTGCAAGTGACTTGTGTGATCTTGGGCAAGTCACTTAAGTTCTCAGTGCCTTAATTGTAGTTTCTTCTTCTACAAAATGTGGATAATGCTTAACAACCTCTGCAAAGCACTTTGAAGATCTGATGTAAAGCACGATAGATGTGCCAAATGAGTGGGGGGTTTTCCTGACAAAGACTATCTTAGTTGAGGAGCAAGTTTATATATTTAAATCATTATTTTTATATTTTTGAGAGCAGAATGTGACATTACTTTTAATGTGATAATTTTGTTCGTTGTGTCTGAAACAATGAATAAAATCATTCTGGAACATGAGCTACAAAAAGGGTGCATTTTGTAACTAGATTAAATGTGTACAGTTTACATTACTAATGCCTGATTTCCAATGGAGAAGGGATTGAAGTGGTATTTAAAAGACATCCCAGAAAGAAAAGCTGGGGAAGATCATGTGCTCTACATTTGGGGTTCAGTTACTAATTATCTGTTTAATGCACTTGTGTATATAAAAATCCCAATTAAAGTCATATGGCCAGCTACAGCAGTTTGAAGGTTGAGGCTGATGTTAAAAATGTCATGGGATTTAAATATGTATCTTGGCTTGTCATCTAGAAATACAACTTTTCTCTCAATAATTACTATGGATTTTTTTTTTTTTAAAGTTTCCTACATAACTGGCTGTCCATGCCATTGGCTGGTCAGAAAACCACTAGAATGTATTTTTGGATGTTAGCCATCTTGCAGAAACAAAGTATTCAGCTGGCTACTGAGAATGTGTTACTGTAATTTGGGTGAGAAGTACAGGCAGTCCCCGGGTTACGTACAAGATAGGGACTGTAGGATTGTTCTTAAGTTGAATCTGTATGTAAGTCGGAACTGGCGTCAGCCGCTGCTGAAACTGATCAGTTTCAACCGCGGCTGAATCTGGATGCCAGTTCTGACTTACATACAGATTCAACTTAAGAAACCCAGGCGTCCCCAAGTCAGCTGCTGCTGAAACTGATCAGCGGCTGATTCCAGGAAGCCTGGGGCAGAGCAACTCTGCCTCGGGCTTCCTGTAGTCAGCCGCTGGTCAGTTTCAGGAGCAGCTGACTTGGGGACGCCTGGGGCAGAGCAGCTGGGGTGCTGCTGGGTTGCTCCAGTAGCGCGGCTCCTCGGCGCTACTGGAGCAACCCAGCAGCACCCCAGCTGCTCTGCCTCAGGCATCCTGATTCAGCCGCTGCTGAAATTGACCAGCAGTGGCTGAATCAGGACTCCTGGGGCAGAGCAGCTGGGGTGCTGCCGGGTTGGTCCGGAGCAGTGCTGCGGGACCAACCCGGCAGCCCCCAGCTGCTCTACCCCAGGGGTAGGCAAGAAAATCCTGGTCTGCTGGGGGGGTGGTGGTGGGGGGGGGGACACTAGCTGCACCCCCCCCAGCAGACCAGGGAGATGGGGGTGGGGACGCCCAAGTCCTCCACGGCTTTGCTCAGTCTCCCTGGTCTGCTGACCTGGGAGACACGGAGCAAAGCCGCAGAGCACGCAGGCAGCGGGACAGTCCAGGCGCGCCGCGCTGTCCCACTGCTGGCGTGCTCTGAGGCTTTGCTCCCCATCTCCCTGGTCTGCTGGTCAGACCAGGGAGACGGGGAGCAAAGCCTTGGAGCACGCCCGCAGCGGGACAGCCCGGGCGCGCTTGAGCTGTCCCCCTGCGGGCATGCTCCGTGGCTTTGCTCCCCGTCTCCCTGGTCTGCAGGGAGACGGGGAGCAAAGCCTTGGAGCACTCCTGCAGCGGGACAGCCCAGGTGCGCCTGGGCTGCCCGGCTGCCCGAGCCCCTCCGCGGCTTTGCTCCGCATCTTCCTGGTCTGCAGACCAGGGAGACGCGAAGCAGCTTTTCTCGCCCCGGAGTACACGGGTGGCGGGACTGTGAGGTCCCGCAGTCCGTGTCCTCCGGGACGGGAAAAGCCGCGTTCGTAACTGCGGATCCGACATAAGTCGGATCCACGTAAGTCGGGGACTGCCTGTATATCAGTTTCTCCAAAGAGCTGTACCAACTTTTAAATAAGTTGATGTGAGGAGGGAAGGGATGACAAATTTTAATTCTAAAAATGACTTTCAACTGTAAAACTGTCTTTAACTTGATTCATTATCTTAAATTCCTTCAAAAAATGGAGAAATATTGTCTATATATGTAACCTAGAAAACCATTACCAAAAAATAAATATATTGTAACTGTAATCCAGAAGCTAAAGATTTTGATGTGGCAGGAACCTAAACAAAAAAAATCTATTTGAGCCAGGAAAATATTATTTAACACTTAAATAATCTTTACATAGTAAAATTGTTCTGCTTGTTACACCATTGGAAAATAAAATTTGGTTGAGTCTTAAATATTGCAGCAGATATAAAATACTGTCTCAAGTTTTCACTTTACAACTGTATAATGGTTGCCATGGAGAAGTTTTAGCAACTTTTATAACCCATGTTTCTGGTTTATTCAGGATTGAGACATCCTATTATGTAAATTCCTAAATGTTTTGCAGAGCAAAGTGGTTGCCGCTTTCTTAGGTTAAATTCTAGAAGACTTATTAATGAAAACCCCCAATTATTCAAGTACAAGAAAGACAAGGCAACGGCGGCGAGGGCAGGAGCCGGTGCATGTTGGGAAATGAATTTTAAGCTGGTTCCCAATATATTTCCACTCCCATGGAGCTGCCTGCCCCTCAAGCTGTTGTCTGTGTATCAGAGGCAGCGGAGGTGGAGGGGCAGGTGGAAATGGATGCTTGCAGGGAGCTGGCTGCCACCTGCCTCCCTCTGTGTAAACAAAAGTTCACATATACTAGGGATGCTAAAATATGTTTGTGTACCACCAAAAGAAACACACAACCTAGCTATGGATGCTCTTCTAATCAGCTGGACAGCATTGGAAGCTCTCCTGCATGGCCACACAAGTGCACAGCTTACGAGGAACGCTGATATTCAGTCATCACAACAAACTTCATAATTAACAAGGGCCATTGATGCTGACTTTCAAAAACTCTTGGATCACTGGGGAAGTTTGAGGCCTGGAAGAAAACTAAAGCTGTGCCAATATTTTAAAAGGGTAAATGAGATGATGCAGGTAATATAGATCTGTTAGCCTGACATAAGTTCCATATCATTATTAGGATCTAACAAATTAAAAGAATGTATTATAATCAATACCAGTTATCCCTACCTGCTCTTTCCTTTGTGCACATCTTGTTTAACATCATTGTCTGAGTTGGTCAAGTTACCTTTTATGCCAGGGGTGGGCAATAATTTTTGGTGTGGGAGACCCTCTTAAGATTTTGGAAAGTGGTCAAGGGCCACACTTTTCTGTAGAGGAGGTGTGGGATCTAGGATGGAGGCTGGGTGCAGAAGGGTGCACAGGGTAAGGTACTGGGATGCAGGAAACGGTGTAAGGCCTGAGAGGTAGTTTGGGTGAAGAAGAGGGTTGAGACCTGCATCAGGATTGGGGTGTAGGGTCAGGGGAGAGTATTAGTGCAGGAGATGAATCTGGCCTGGGGGAGGCACATAGGAGGGGGTTAGAGAGTCTGGAGGGAGTTGTGACCAGGTGCAGAGGGTTTGGATGGTGACCTGCAGGAGGGACATGGGTGCCAGAAGCCTGCAGCATCCCCAGATCACTTAAAACTGCAGGCTGTTCCCTACACGTGGCTCTCCTCTCCGGGACAGCAGAGAGGCTTGTGCTGCCCTTGTCCTCAAGGCCAATTTCTCAGTTCCTATTGGCTGGATGTTTTTGGCCAATAGGAGAGCAGGTTGGCTGGGGCCAGTTCCTATTGGACGGTTGTTTCCAGCCAATGGGAGCTGAGGGTTGGGCTGGGGTGAGGGAGATCACATCAAGCTGCCTTCTCCCTCCAAAGCAGAGAGCCACACAGACCATCACTCTGCTTAAAACAGCATTGGCTGTGTGCTTGAGGGTTCTGGCAAGGTGGTTGGTGGGCTGGATTCAGCCTGTGAGAAATATCTTAGCCACCCCTGTTTTATGCCTTCTAAGCTTCCTCTCAGCATGCCTGTATATTTCTGATGTTCTTGGCTGTTTTTCTTAACTTAATTTCAGTGATCCTGCATGTCTCTTCAGAAACCACTGATTGCCTGTCTCTCACTTCTGGGCTTGAAAATCTACTAAACTTTTATTTAACCAGATTAAACAATTGCATTCAATAACCTTTTTCTTGCTTCACTAAGGACGTCTGATAAAAGACCAGCAGTACCTCCCTTCCCAACTACCCCTCTGATCCTGCTGCTCCTTTCAGAAGCCTACCTGAGGATACTTCAACTTCAGGGAGTTCCAAATGTGCCAAATTGATGGAGCTTTCAGCTAGCTGGCCAAGCCTCTGTGTCTCCATGCATCCACAGTCATCCGGGTTTTTTATTCATCCCACAGCATACCTCATCATGCAGTTTTGCTTAACAGTTGTCCTATAACAGCATTTCATGCCAAACAATTTTAAATTAGCATATGCACTTCTCTGCACCAATCAACATGGCTTTATACAACATTGATCTTCTCAACCCAACTTTTTTTATGATATTACAAACTTGCTTAAGGGTAGTGTTTGTGTAATTTACTTAGATTCCATTAAGGTATTTCAGTTGTTACTGTGCTACAATTTGATTAAGGAACTAGATTGATATAAAATCAACATGGCATATGTTAAATGGATTAAAAACTGACAACATTATAGGACTTGCTATAACTGTACATAGGAATCCTCACTGAGTAGGTGTGTTTCTAGTGGGCTTCTACAAAGATTGGTTCTTGGTCATATGCTATTTAACATTTTTATGAAAGACCTGAAAAAAGCAGTTATTGCAAGTTTACAGATAACATAAATTGGTGGAGTGGTAAATAATGAGGACAAGTCATTAATTTAGAATCATTGGACTTGCTTTGTAAAGTGGGCACAAGCAAATATGCATTTTAATACAGTTAAACATAATTTTATACACACAGGAACAAAAAAGGTACAGTCATACTTCCAGGATGGAGGGGCTGTCTTTGGAAGCAATACCGCTGAAAAGCATTTGGGGGCTGTGGTGGATAACTAGCTGAATCCACGGCGGGAGCCATAAGGGAATAATACAATCTTTGGATGTACAAAGGGAATGTTGAGCAGAGGGGTTATTTTACCTTTGTATTTGACATTGGTGAGCTGCTATTGGAACAGTGAATCCAGCTTCAGTGTCCACAATTCAAGAAGAATATTGATGAGCTGGAATGGGTTTGGAGAAGAGCCATGAGAATGACTATAAGATTGGTGAGCATGCATTATAGAAAAGATTTAATCTCAGTCTTTTAACTAAGAGAAGGTTAAGGGGTATTTTATTCACAATATATAAGTACAGGGAACAGCAATTTGATAGTGGAATCTTCAATCTAATAAATAAAATAAGATATAATGGCTGAAAGGTGAAGCTAGTTAAATTCAGATTAGAAATGAGCCCCAAGTTTTTAACAATGAGGATAATCTATTATTGGAAAACTTATTAAGGTTTGTGATAGATTTTCTATCATTGGACAAATGTAAATCAACACTGAATGAATTTTCTGAAAGATGATGTAATTCCACCTTCAGGGAAGTTCAACAGCCTCTGCTATACAGGGGTCAGACTAGATCATCACATCTAGATGAAGATGGCCCCTTCTAGCCTACTCTGTGAGCTAAGCCTTGTGACAGCCATAGACTGTCTAGCCTGCAGACTTCTTTTGGAAGAAGCTTTTCTAGAAGAGATCTTCAGGAAAAACTTCTTCTGAAAGAGAGCCACACTGCCAAATCGCATTGAAAAAGCAATCTGCTTTTTCAACAGATAGCGTCCACACTGAATGGACACTATCTTGAATTTTAGCTGTAATTACCATAGATGGAATGGCTGCCAGGGCATCTGTGCTTTTTCCTTTTTCCTCCTCTTGCAAAAGAACTCCCTCTTCCCTGTCCACACATGCCTTTTTCTGAAAGAGCTCTTTTGGAAAAAGGCTTCTTCCTCGTAGAATGAGGATTACCAATGTCGGAAAAACCCCTCTATTTCGATTTTCTTTCGAAGAATGCGATTGCAGTGTGGACGTAATTGAAGTTTTTTTGGAAAAACGGCCAATTATCCAAAAAAACCTCTTTAGTGTAGACATACCCTTAGAAGCTAACTAAATCAGCAGGGACATATGACTGTTTATTACAATTAGGAAAATATCAGCAGAGGGGACACCAGCTTTGTCACTGTGCCAGTCCCTGATAACGAGTAGGAAAAATTGAGGATTCATTATTTGGCATTCCTCTTACAACTTGTGAATTCTTCTCCTCCTCCTTTCTAACTTTGAATCTTCTCTTAGAAGGTTCATTTTATAACTATCAATCTGGTCAGCCTAAGGCTTTACCACACAGCTATGTACTGTTTGAACACTCAATATTTGGAGGTACCAGTCAGACACATGAATGTGGATTTGAGAGCTGGGCTTTAGAAGCAAATTGTTGATTAAAAGGTCTCAATTTGGATTTGGTCCTTTTTAATTTTATTGTAGCTCTGGTATCTTTGATATATAATATGACTAAGTTTAAATAATTTGTAACATTTGTTTCATTGCAAATTTAAAAAGTCAGAAGCCTCAGAGCAAAGCATTTTATTCAAACAAATACTTAAAAACTGGCAAGAGCATTATCAGATATTTTTATTTAAATTGGATTTGTAAAGTTTTTAAATAAAATAAGCTATATTTCTTATTTAAAAATAAGTTACAATTAACCCTTATCACAAATATGCTATTCCTACACTTAGTCTCATAAAAATGAATTAATGGCTCTAATCTGTCCAGTCTAGCAACCAACTCTTGCTTCCATGAAAGTTCTGGGCTTTCAATTTGTTAGTCTGCTAAGAAATATGTGCAAAGACAGATACAGGGGCTACGTCTACACTGCAAGGTTTTTGCGCAAAAACCTGCAGCGCATCCACACCTCAAATGCACTTTTGAGCAAGTAAATCAGCAGTAAAACAGCAGAACAGAGGGCTTTTGCCGGTATAGGTAAACCTCCTTCTACAAGGCATAACTCCCTTTTGCACTAAAGCTATTGTGTAAAAAGGCAAGTGTGGATGCTCCAGAGGGGTTTGTTGTGCAAGGGGTTTCATAAGAAAAAGCACAGGTGCTCTGATGGCCATTCTGTAAATGACCATCAGAGCTTTCTTGCATGAGAGCGTCCATGCAGTGTGGATGCTCTCTTGTGCAAAAGCATATCACTTTTGCAATGCACTTTGAGGTGTAGATGTGCTCTTGTGCAAGATATTTCTGCGCAAAAACTCTTGTGCAAAAGGCTTCTTGCGCAAGAAGCCTGCAGTGTAGATGTAGCCAGGCTGGATAGGATTTTTTTTCTTCTGTGCTTATGTGGTCGTGAACCTGGACCAAGCACTGGAGAGTTAGTTAAGACATTGTCTAATGACAGACAATACATAGGAAAGGATGGAGGCAGTATAGAAAGGAACATTGGAGTGTACTGGAAAGGAAAAGGGAAGGTGTTATTCAGCGTGCACCCAGCTTCCTATATTCCCCTACACTTTTGACACAAAAAAAACTCATGACCTCTGGGTGTAAAAGAGACCCTATATGGGAATAATTTGAAGAAATTCATTCTGTGAGTAAAAAAGGAAAAAGTGTCATGTGTAAGAAGAGCAAGAAGATGATGCAGGGCCTGGCTGCAAGAATGAAACATCATAAAAAAAACTGCTTATTGGGAGAAAATGATGTGGATCAACTTTCCAATGCATCATTATTCAAGTCCCTCTTCACACCTTTGAAGTATAAATGTGATTTTTCAAGTAAATTCCCAAGCTGTTTGCCATGTTGAATGTTGCTAGAAAAAAAGTGTTTAAGCTAATCTTTATGGCTTGTTAGATTCTAAATGTAATTAACTAATTAATCACTGAAGTATACAGTACAGAAGCTGCAGTAAGAGAAATCTAGAGTTGCCAATGTAATTTCCTTACTTTATATTACATAATTAATACATGCCTCTTATTTTGGAACATCATAGCCACAGACCATCATGGTGATGCCATAAGTCTATTCCCTATTTTACTTCAGTATAACTTAGCTTTCCCAAAGGAACCCCATCCTACACTTGTCTTCAATGGGGCTTACTCCAAAATTAAACGCTCTCTAAGCATAGTCAGTCTTAGCTTTTTTAGTAACTTGGAATCAGATCTGCATCAAAATGACAGTGGGAGTGGGGAAGATGAGAGCTAATTGTAAAAGTTCTAACGATATCATTCATTTGAGGACTTGTCTGTTAGTTTATAACATTTTATAAACTCTAAAAAGAAGTGTAAGGACAGTTGGCAACTCAGAAGATTGCGGCAACTGCAAGTGTGAAGCATTTATGTAACATTTAAGATTTCATTTAATAAAGTATACATACTGTTGTGTTTGTGTGTAACTTAGTTCTTACCATTCCTAATGTACTACTGCTGCATCTGCAGCTTGATACAGGTAATGAGTATTATGTACTATTTCCTAAATTAATAAAAATCATGTTATCTAAAAAAATCACACAGTATATGTTCTTATATGATGTCAAATGCTGTTCTGAGCTGTAAATTAACATGTTTTAGTTATTAGTTTTTCACCATTGTTTGAAGCAATATGTGAAGACGTATCACTGAGAAACTTAATTTAAATCAATGATATTTTTTTTGTTATTTTAAATCAATCCACCCTGATTATCAGCAAAGCTACTGCAGGCAGGGGTATTTTAATGAATGTACCAGCAAAACCCATACAACTATGCTGCCAGAGTACTTCCGCTGGCATAGCTTATGTCATTTGAGGAGGTACTGCTATGCCAGCAGAAAAATGCATTCTGTTGTCATATGCAACATCTACACTAAAAGGTTCTGTTATACTGGCAAATCATATGTAGTTTAGATAAGGCCTCAAACAGAACAATATAAAGTATTAATAGTAGCTAATTAATCTTCCCGACATTCCTATCAGTGTCTTACTGGACTACCTGTCTAACTATTGTTCTGAACAGTGCCCCAATTAAGGATATGCCAATTCCTCAGTGGCTGGTAGGGGAACCCAAACCTGCCCACTACTCTGCATTCCAGACAATAGACCATTCAATCAGCAGTCAAGGTTTGCTATGTCCCAAAACCCTACTGCTCTTTTCCTGGATTGTTTCTTAATTCACCTCTCTCAAACCATCAATTCCTTCAGCAGCAGGCTCCTAGGAGTTTTTTCTTCCTGATTTTCTACCTTTTGCTGCTCTAAGTCCAGAGAGTGACTGCAGACTTCCATGTTACAGCTGCCTCCACCCTCACTTCCTGATCTGAAGCCTGCCCTGTCCCTCTGGGTTCAGTCCTCAAAGAGTGCTTATCTATGAAGCCTATCCAGTTAGCCCTTTTGAATCACATTAACCCTTTCCAGACCAGTGTGAGAGGAACACACCGTCATAGAAGCACTTAGATTAGCACGTGATAATAGAAAGGATATAATGTACTTATGACAAATACATTTTTGTGGGATTTCTAAAAGATTTTAATTTAACTGTCCTAATTGTGAAAGTGGGATGGTTAAATTCATATAATCTCCATAAGTAGGTCTCTTTTAATTCTGGAAGGTATCTTCCATGGGAAGAAAAACTAAACATTGTATTTAGTTGTCTTTACCTTTTAATTGTTTGTCTATAACTTGTAATACTATTTTTAAAATTTCATTTGCTGATTGACTATCCTACCTATCTACATGTTGTGCACTTTGGTCACTATGGCACATCTAAATACACCATCCAAGGAGAACAGTGTAGGATGCAGTTAAAAATCTAGTGCTATGTGAATAAGATGTCCAGTGAAAAAGGTACTTTCATAAACAATCCACCCTCCTAGGGTACATCTACACAGCAGGGCTAAAGCTGAAATAAGCTACGCGACTTGAGCTACATCAATTGCGTAGCTTAAGTTGAAATAGTTTATTTTGGCTTTTGGAGCTCTATACACAGCAAGAAGTCTGAGTTAGAGCACTCTTTCTCCGATTTCTCCTCGTAAAATGAGGGTTACAGGAATCGAAGTAAGAAGTCCTCCAGCTCAACATTATGTTGAGATAACTGCTTGCTGTGTAAATGTGCACTGTTATTTTAGAATAATATCTATTATTCCAAAATAATGCTGCTGTGTAGACATGCCCCTAATGTGCCGGCAGAGTTTCTGTCTTTAATGCTTGTAGTACAACTTGGATCTACAGCGTACTAGCCCTCTGATTGGAGTTGCTATGGTGAACAGAATTCTGTTTACATTCTGTCTGCCTAAAGTGAGGCTGGGCAGCTAGAAAAGCAACAGCAACCAAAGGAGAGAAAGCTGGGAGACGGTGTGTGCTGGGGAGTGAGGGAGCCATGGGTCCCCTGCAATTGCAGCAGTTGGTGATTGTGGGGCTTCTCAAAGAGCCTGTGTTCCATGTGGCAAAATGCACAGCAGAGGTAACTTTTCTTGCAGGCTGTTACTGTAGCAGAAGCAAATAGTTTGAAATTCTTCCAAACAGTGGCTGGCATTATTTTTAAAAACAAATACATAGCAAATTAAGAGAATGTCTGTGCGTTCTTGGTATTTTTAAGAAATTAAGATTAAGAATTCTGCATTTATGTATTTAAAATATTCCCTTGGTATCTACATATTGGTCATACGTTTGCTACTGTCAAGCATATGGTGCACAGGGTCCTTCTGTTTGTTGTAAAGCATTTATTGCATATTGTGATGCCATATGAGATAGTTTCATTATATTTACAAACTGACTTGCACTGCAACCTTAGGCAAGTGACTTAATCTTTCTCTGTGATTCAATTTACCCAACTGTGAAATGAGAGAAAAATATCCACCTTGCAGGGATTTTGGGGGGAGGTGTAGAAATGCGACCTTTAGTCTACTCTAATGCTAAACAGACTGGCTGCTGAGCTTGTCTATCATCTTTATTTAGAGCTGTCTAAATTACACAAACTTCAGATACAGTGGAAGGACAGAAGTTGGAGGGGGGATGAAGGAACAACCACAAACACTAATGTGGGCACAGAGTGGGGGCTAAGTAGAAGCCTCTTACACTGGGATGATCCACCAGTGCCCAGCTACCAAGATTGTAAAGCCATGATCAGTGTAAAGCACCACAGGCCTTTAGTAGGTTCATGTTTGTAATACATGGGGGCTACATCTACACTGCAGGCTTTTTGCGCAAAACAGTTCTTGTGCAAGAGTGTGTCCACACTGCCATGTGTCTTTGCACAAGAGATGTGCTTTTGCGCAAGAGCATCCATGGCAATGTGGACGCTCTCTTGCGCAAGAAAGCTCTAATGGCTGTTTTAACCATAGGGGTTTCTTGTGCAAGAAACCCGTGTTGCCCGTCCACACTGCCTTCTTGCGCAAGAGGGCTTATTCCTCATGGGGAGAGGAATAACTCTTGCACAAGAAGCCCTCTGTTCTGACGCTTTACTGTAAATTTACTTGTGCAAGAACACGCGTGCAGTGTAGACCGCTCTGCAAGTTTTTGTGCAAGAACGGTCGTACTTGTGCAAAAAGCCTGCAGTGTTCATGTAGCCTTAGAGATTCTTAAATGGAAGATCATTGTTGAGAAACTGCAAACCAGACTGAATACATATACAGAAAATATACTCCCGGGAACAATTTTACATTCCAGAGGATGAACCTAAATGGCCTAACAGAAATGTTCCATATCTAACATCTACTGTACTGTTCAAAAAACAATGAGAGGCAACAAGGACTAGAATTCAGGAATTCCCAAGTTCTAACCCTCCTGATTCATAGAGCCCTGAAAATAATCAGGTATTCACATCTGCAGATATGGATGCCGATGTCCGTGGCTCATTTTTTGCAAATGCAGATACAAAATGTTGTATCTGCGCAGGGCTCTATGTGATTCACTTTATGGCTGGGACTGATCTCACAAGATGCAGAGAACCTGCAACTCCCCATTAAGTCTACAGCAACTGATGATGCTCAGAAATTCATAACGTCTCTGTGGCAGTTTCCCTATCTGCTTATCCCCCATCCCTAGTTGGGGTAGCGTGAGTATAACTAGTTAATGTTTGGAAAGTAGCAGATTTTGCAAGTGCTAAAAAAAAAACCCTTAAATTTAAAATACTAATTTAAAATGTGTGTGTACTTATAACTGTTAGGAACTGTTACGTGTGTGTAAACAACTACAGTAAAACTCCAATAGTCTGGCATCAAAATGGCAAGAGCCTAGTGAGTGAGCTTCGGCAAAAAATGAGTCACAAGATAACAGCGGCAGCAGCTGAACTGAGCAAAAAGGGTAAAAAAGGCTTAAAAAAACTAAAACATTACAGTATACTGTATACAGTATGTACAATAAAAAGGGTTAAGAACACTTTATATACATTATATAATATATACAGTATATATATAACCATCTTATAGTACCTCCTGATAGTCTGGCATATCTGATAATCCGGCACCACCTAGGTCCCATAGGTTCCGGATTATTGGAAGTCTACTGTACCGTGAAATAATCAAAACTAAAATATAGATGACCTCAATCTATTTGAATAAGAAAATACAAAATGTAATGGAATATTTTAAGTAAAATACATGTAAGTAAATATTTCTTTTATTTTGAAAATCTAGGCTCTCAGGCTGAATTTTCCAACCAAGATTGCAGAACCTGTAGTGCTTCCTCTGTTAGAATTTGCATGGCATGAATATTTACAGGAGAAAAAAAAGGTGCCTCTTTTTTCCAATGTGAATTAGGCTTGAATTACCTAGATTTAGTTCTGATTTGTCAAGTGAATGTTATATTCTATGCAGTAGGTAAACTGGGTTCTCTATACCTTTGCCAGGCTCTGTTCATGATACCATTTGGTGCAGAAACAAATAAAATAAGCAGATGTTTTGTTTGACTTAGGAGGAAAACTAAAGTAGATTTAGTCTGAAAGAAGAGGGCAATGGTCTGTCCTTTTTCTAAATGAAAACTTTACTTTAAATATATTTAAGGAAGATAGAGCATTGGACAGCATTAGAAAACTAAGAGCTGTATTTACAGCAGTTGCAGTAGCAAGTACAACTTCGCCAGATTGCCCTGCCAATGTAGCTGGATCCAAATCTGAAGAGACCACTTCTAGGGTTAAACAGAATAGGTCACCTTGCACATCCATTCTGAGTCTGCCAGTAAGAATTACGCTTTATTGAGGGGTCTCGATATCACAGAATCATAGAAATGAAGGCCTGAATGGACCTTGGGAGGTCCTATAGTCCAGCTCCAGGCACTGAGGCATGACCAACTAAATTTAGACCATTCCAGTGCAGGGATGTAAGGAACTAGTCGAGCAGTGATTATTTTGAATTAGAGCACGCTTCTTCCAACTTCCCTTACTCCTAATACAATGAGGAGTCAGAGTAAGGAGTCCTCCAGTCTGACAGTATTTCAACATTATTTTGAAATAACTGCCTAGTTTGTAGACGCAGACTAAGTTATTTCAAAATAACGCTAGTTATTTCGAAATAATGTTGCTGTATAGCCATACCCATTAGCTACGTCTAGACTGGCATGATTTTCCGCAAATGCTTTTAACGGAAACGTTTTCCATTAAAAGCATTTGCGGAAAAGAGCGTCTAGATTGGCATGGCCACTTTTCCGCAAAAGCACTTTTTGCGGAAAAGCGTCCATGCCAATCTAGATGCGCTTTTGCGCAAAAGGACTTTTGCCCGAACGGAAGCAGCATAGTATTTCCGCAAGAAGCACTGATTTCTTACATGAGATCGTCAGTGTTCTTGAGGAAATTCAAGCGGCCAGTGTAGATAGCTGGCAAGTTTTTCCACAAAGCTTTTGCGGAAAAACTTGCCAGTCTAGACAGCCATTCTGTTTTAATGTAACTGGATTTTGGACAGCCTTTTATACCTTTTGGATGTTTATTCTTAACAATTTCAGGAGCAATTGCTAAATATAGTTGTAAGATTGTATGTTTTATTTTTTTGTGGTGGTGTTTGAAGGGAAGGTTAGAGTTTGGGAAGGGAAAGCATAAACACCCAATAAGTAATATGGGGAAAAAAATCCATCTAGTTAGGTATTTGTACCACATTCATCAGCCTGGAATCTGAGTATTACTCACTGCTTCTGCACTAAATCCAAAGTGTAATTTCGGAAGGCTTTCATTTTTTTCCTAATTTTTTTTCAGGAACTGAAAGGTGAAACATGGGAGTATCCCTCCAATGTGATGTGTTTTATTGATGGTCAACTCCTGGGAAGTGAAAAAGAACTGCTCAAATGGGCTTATGATAAGTGGAACTATCAAGATTTTAAACCTGTGGCACTTTACCAAGCTATAACTGAGGATTTTTGCACCAAACACATGCAAAATAGCAAGGCAGGTTACACTGGTTTCTAAAACGCAAGTGTAAAGTCTGTTACAGATGTACTATCTAACTGTAAATTATGTGACTTATCAATGGATTGTTTGCTTGTGGTTTTGTGGGTAGTGCAGGGGTTTACAGAGGGAAGGGAGAATAGGAAGGCTTGATATTTTCTCAACATAACGTCTTAGATCCATCCATATAAATCTGCGGTATGTTTGTCACCCAGTTTTTTACTTTTTGATATGCAATCTCAGTGTCTAAGACAGTGGTCCCCAACCTTTTGGGGCTGCCGAGCACCCAGGGGAGGGGCTGCTCACGCATCGCGCACGCGGGAGGGTGGGGCCGTGCATGCGCCGCACGACCAGGTTGGGGCCGAGCATGCACCACGCACCCGGAGGCGGGGCTGCGCCTGCGCCACATGCCCAGGGCCAGCACCGCGCACGCGCCACATGCCCGGGGCAGGGGCCACGCATGCAGGGCCGGATTAAGGGAGGGCTAGCCGGGTAGCTGCCCGGGGCACCAACCTATGGGAAGCGCTTGATGGCAGCTGTAAGGCGCGCAATGCGCCGGGGGGCGGTGCCACACTTGCATCGCGCGCCTGCTGCCCAGGGCGCAGGAATGGCTCGAGCTGGCCCTGGCCACTCGGCGGATACACATAAATACACCCGGCAGGCGCCATGGCACCCGCGGGCACCGCATTGGGGACCACCTGGTCTAAGACAATAGACTTGCAGTGAAGTTCATGATGCTGTCATACTAAAGGACTTTTGGTGAAATACTCTGACTTAGTGATCTTGAGGAAAAGACTAGTCCGTATGCTCCCTGCCCTACCTCATACTTAGTTGGCAAAATGGCAAACCCAATAAGAAATGAAAGGAGACTACTGCACTTCAGTCCCTAGTTCTCTCTTTCCTCCCACCCTCACAGCAAGGAGAAATGTTCACTGGAATCCTACCAAAGAGACGGAAAAGAAGAAGCAGTAAGTCCACATCCGTGGAATGGAGAATGGAGATGGGAGATTTTGTTCCTCCCAGCAGTCAGGAGGGGAGGGAAATTGTGCCTAGCAGCCAGAAACTAGAGGAATTTGGGACAGTCCCCTCTCAGCAGCTAGGGAATATAGACAGAATAGAACTAAGTTGTTTCTGATCAGAACTGGACAAAAAACTGCTGAAATGCTATAGAATCATAGGGCTGGAAGAGACCTCAGGAGGTCATCGAGTCCAACCCTTTGCCCAAAGCAGGACAAACCCTAACTAAATCATCCCATCCAGGGCTTTGTCAAGCTGGGACTTAAAAACCTCTACGGATGGAGATTCCACCACCTCTCTAGGTAACCCATTCCAGTGCTTCAGCACTCTCCTAGTAAAATAGTTTTTCCTAATATCCAACCTAAACGTCCTCCACTACAACTTGAAACCATTGCTCCTCAGTCTGTCATCTGTCACCACTGAGAACAGCCTCTCTCCATCCTCTTTGGAACCCCCCTTCAAGTGGCTGAAGGCTGCTATCAAATCTCCCCTCACTCTTCTCTTCTGCAGACTAAATAAGCCCAAATCCCTCAGCCTCTCCACAGAAGACATGTACTCCAGTCCCTCTGTTGGACTTGAAGGAATATTCTTTTGAAATTTCTAAAATCAAAACTGCTACAAATCTCATGAATAAAGTTATTCTATTGGGCTACGTCTATATTGCAGGCTTCTTGCACAAAAACTTGCAGAGCGTCTACAGTGCACACGTGTTCTTGCGCAAGTAAATTTACAGTAAAGCGTCGGAACAAAGGGCTTCTTGCGCAAGAGTTAATCCTCTCCCCATTAGGAATAAGCCCTCTTGCGCAAAAGCTCTTGCACAAGAAGGCAGTGTGGACAGGCAACAGGGGTTTCTTGTGCAAGAAACCCCTATGGCTAAAATGGCCATCAGAGCTTTCTTGAGCAAGAGAGCGTCCACACTGCCATGGGTGCTCTTGCGCAAAAGCACGTGGCAGTGTGGATGCGCTCTTGCGCAAGACCTTTAGCAGAAGAACTCTTGTGCAAAACAGTTCTTGCGCAAGAAGCCTGCAGTGTAGACGTAGCCCACAGGTTTCCTGCCCAGTTTTATAGGCTCTGAGTGTATCTTCACTGCAGCTGGGAGTAAACCTCCTGCTAGCAGAACTTAAGATAGTGGGCTTAGAATAGCAATATGGATGTTGCAGCTCAGGCTCTCAAGCCCACACAATTCCTTAGACCTGGCAGCCTGAATTCCAACCTGGGATGCAGTGTCCATTCTTAGTGAACTAACTCCAGCCACATTAGTGTGAGTCTGTCTAACTGATCTGAAAGGCTTGCTTCCAGCCTCTGTGTAGACACACTCTTACAGGGTGAAATCCTGGCTTCATGAATGGCAGTAGCAAAAACTGATTTCACCCAGGATGTTCAGGTAATTTTTAGATAAGGAGCTGAACTTTTTGATGTTTTTCCAAAGCAGTATGATGTTTGACTAATAGTTATTTCTAGAAAACAGTATGATGTTTGATTTGTGGTTATTTCTAGCAAACCTAATTCAGTTGTCATTTAATTTTTTAAAACGTCTTTTTCCTATCAGAGATCAGTTTATCCATGAGAAATGATAAACTAAATTTGCTTCTTGCTGACTGCAATTGAATTATTTACCTCTTTATATCGGACCAGTGATCAGCCATCCTGCAAAATTATTTAATTAGGCATAGCAATCACTACTATGGATTTGTCGGTTGTGATTTTTACATGGGCTTCAGAGAACCTGCACCTGTTTACACCACTGATTAAATGGGTCCAGCCTGATCTTTCCCAGTGCACCATAATGGTGGTTTTGTCCAAGAATGACATGAAACTTGCAGAATGTTTTTGTTTCAACAAAATATTGGACTATATAATACATATGTTATCATTTGTAAAGTCTGTTTGTTGGGTACCTAATTATGGGTCTATTTTAGATGTTAACTATAAAAAGAAACTGATACCATTTCACTGAGCATCAGACTGTATTTTGATAAGAAGAGTGAACATTTTTTTAGAAGATATTTGACGCTTTTCCCATTGGATTTGTTTTCCCAATTATACAGCATGTATTTGTGTACATGGACATAGCTGTTCAGGAGCAGCCCATTGGCACTTTGTTATTTGAGGTAAGTTACAGAAGGAAAAATCAATTATCAGGCTCTGCTTACAGCCCTCACTCTCAAGCAAAAAGATTGCAGGATCTGGCCTTTGAAGTGATTTACCAACTTCCCATCTTTTTTCTCCATTCATTTTGCAGCTGTATTCTGATATGTGCCCCAAAACCTGTGAGAACTTTCGCTCTTTGTGTACAGGAGAAGCAGGGACCTCATGTAGTGGTCTGAAGCTTACTTATAAAGAGTCAATTTTTCATCGGTTAGTAAAAAACGGATGGATACAAGGAGGAGGTGGGTTTGAAATGTCTTCAGTAAATCTTGTATAAGATATTGGATGGAATAATCAGCATGAAAAATAGGTAGCTTGTCCAATAAAATAAGTTGAACTTAGAGATATAACCAATTTGTGATGAACTGAGTCATGTATAGCAAAAACCAGTATCTTTTCTCTTGGTCCCTAATTATAGGTAAAGCAAGAAATTGGATAAGAAATTGATAGTCCATATTATTTCTTTATTAGCCAAAAGTTTATAACAAAGATGTTTGGCAAGATATTTCAAAATTAAATGGAAACATTTAAACACTGAGAAAATCCATAAGAAAAATCCTATTATGTATGTTATATAGATGTTGCTTTACAGAAATATTTAACCAGTCATAGACACCCAAAGACATTAGTGAAATGTAGCATATTTGAAGATCAGGCTTGTGCATGAAAATGTCATTATGAATCTAGGAGACTAGAATAATAAATAATACATAATCAAAGAAAACATCATTTCATAAAACAGGTATGTTTCTTCCACTCAGCTTCTCTTTTCTCACCTCCCTTCAACTATTCCCTCTGTCTCTTTCCTACTCCAAACATTGTTTGCTTAGTACTGTACTATTTTTGGATCAGAGTTCCAAGGCATCCTTTGAGCTTTGCCCCAAGTAACTCATTTAATACAGATATGTATGAGGTCCAGGAAAGCAACTTAATATAATTGGCTTATTTCTGAGGAGAATTTCCTCTTACCTGACAGGCATATACAAGAATTTAAATAAACTAACAAAAACTGTTTGCTTTTGTTTTTCAAACTCCTTTCAATTGTATTTTTATATATTGACTATACTAGTCAGTTTTGTTTAATGGGAGTTGACGAAAGACTTGCTAGCCCTGTCTTTCTGTGTCACAGCTTTATTTTCATCATCCCTTGTTCTAAAAACAGGTAATTGTTTATGGATACAGGGTGTATTCACTGTGGCACATTTTTATATACAGGTTGGACCTCCCTGGTCTGGCACCCTCGGAACCTGATAGGCCCCGGATAGGGAGTTTGCCAGGACTAGGGGAGGTGAGGGCTCTCCCAGGACTGCTGGCCTCCTAGCTGGCTCCCCTCCTGACTGTTGCCCTGCTCCTGGTCCCCAGCGGCTGCCAGATGGTCTATGCTCCCAGCCCAGGGACTGCAGAGCTGGCTGAGCTGAGGTTCCAGCCCCTGGCAGCTGCTGGGTTGGCCAGGCTGCCAGCCCCCAGCAGCTGCTGGATGGGCTCTGCTGCTAGCCCTTTGCTGGATTCCCAGCAGACAGCAGCTGGGGCTTTCTGGTCCAGCAACATCTGTGGTCCTGTTGGAGTCCCAGACTGAAGAGAGTCCCAGACCGAAGAGGTTCAACCTGTACTGAAATCTGTTCCTTAAGACTAGTACCTAGGTACACAGGTACTTGCATTAGCATAAAAGCAAGAAGGTATTTACATATGTACTTTTTGTTGTGTATACGGAACAGTTATTTCTGGAGACGACACCTCTTGGAGTGAGAGATTAATTCATTCTGCAATTCCAGTATGGCCTCAATTTTGTAATTGATAGCATGCAGGTATACAGCTGCATCTGTGTGCAGACCACTGAAGTCAATCAATGCAGGTGCAGCAATTCACCCAGTTAGTACCAGTTAATGCCAGTGGTGAATATTTATATTTTGTCACTTTTGTCTAATCACATACAGATATAACAGCTGGAAGAGGAGATGGCGGTGAGTCAATTTATGGACCCACTTTTGAAGGTATATGTACATTTCCTTATCTTACTCAGTGCATAAGTCAAATTTCAGGTAAATAACTGAATTTTCACTGAAGTATTCTAAGATTTAGTTAGATTTGTTTTCCTACATTTTCATGACTTACATTTTGGCAGTGGTTTCAGACTTGCTCATATTGATCAGGATTATTATCTGTTGGTTATTAGCATTAGTGGGTTGATTTTTCTGCCTTGTAATTGTGGTTCTGCCACTGATTCTCTATGTGATTTTCAATGTCACCTGTCTGCAAAATAAGGATAACCCTTAACAACCTACCTGACAGGAATGTTATGAACAATAATGTTTGTAAAAGGGCTTTGAAAATTTGAAGCACTACTTAATGGGTAAATTTTAAATATGGTTAATGTGCTTCCACTGATATTGCATATTCATTTGTGATGATTCTCTGGCTGACCAGAACTGTGAAAAATCTTATTCTCCTCCTCCTCCAGCAGGAGGAAGACTTGCTGGTGCTTAACTGGATGTAAGCTCCTTGGCATTATCAGCCTGTTTACCCACTCAAACAATCTCTCAGATCTCTGCAAGCCCTTAGTTTGCCTAATAGCTGTACCTGATACATGCACCCCTCAAGCCCTTTGAAGCATTCCTCTATGATGTTCAGCACTTTATTACTGAACACTCACAGTAATACCAGGTCTGTTGTCCCCAAAAGAAGACTGTACATACCAGTTTGCATAATTCAGCTCAGGATCAGCTCTTTGTACAACGCCACAGCACTGAGATCTGCTTATAGTGAAAACTATTATTAACGTATTATCGTGTGTCAGAGAGGTAGCTGCGTTAGTCTGTAACTTTAAAAATGAGTAGTCCTGTGGCACCTGAGAGATTAACAGAAATATACAGTATCATGAGCTTTCATGGGTAAAATCCACATCATCAGTTGAGCTGGATCATCATATGAAGTAGGTTTTATCTAGGAAAGCTCATGATACTATATATTTTTGTTAGTCTCTAAGGGTACGTCTAGACTACAGGCTTTTGTTGACAGAGGGTTTGTCGACAGATACTGTCGACAAAGCCTCTGTCGAAAAAGAGCATCTAGACTGCATTACGTGGATTGAAAAAGCAATCTGCTTTGTCGACAAAGAGCGTCCAGACTGCCGGACGTTCTGTTGACAAAAGAAGGCACCTGGAAGTGATTCTGGCAGGTCACAGGGGCAGCCTTAAAGTCCAGGCGCTGCTGCATGCTCTTTACAGAGATGCATGCTTAAAGGGATTCTCCTGGACAGCCGTTGCTCTGCTCCTGCTTCTGGCTTGCCTATCTCCTAGAGGGAAAGCAAAGTTACTGGAGTTTTTGCTTTGGTTGCCCTGCTTCCTCAGACACCACAGCAGTTTATTTTCAGGTTTGGTTTTTTGCTTTGCACGGTGTTTTTGGCCATGGAGCTGCCCCTGGGCAGGCAGGCTGGGATGGAACAGTAGGGGGCTGGGCAGGAGGTGGGGCTGTACCTGGGTCTGGGATGGCAGAGGCTGAGGGAGGGGGGGCAGGCTGAGCAGGAGGAGCAGGAGCAGGCACAGGACTGGGGAAGGCCATGCCCTCCTGGATAGTGGTGCAAATCTCAGTGCACTGCTGGACAAACTCGTCCAGCAAGAGCCTGCACCACTCTGACTCTGCCTCCATCCTCCAGTTCATTGCATCCTGCATCCCTTGCAGGACTGAGATGTGCTGGCGCACCAGGTCCAAATACATGCACCAGTGCCAATGGGTTCCTTGCAGCCGTGTGGGTGGTGAGGCAGGTGTGACGCCCCCCTCCTGGTCAGCTGGTCCGGCTGTGGAAGACAAGAGGGAAAAGTCGTCATTCATGCATGCCCACACTTTCCCTGTGAGAGCATGCCCTCCTTTTCAGCAGTCAGTGCCTGTCCTAGGGTCAGGGGATGCTCATGTGCGTCTCAGTAAGACACGATGTGGCCTGGCCAGCAGCCATTGCCTCCCTGGAGCCCAGAAGGTTTGCAGGCCACCATCCTGCCCCCCACCCCACACACCCCATGGCCAAGCAGCACAGACAAGTGTCAGGCCACAGTTGGGGTTTCCACAGGTTGCAGAGAAGCCTGAAGCTGTGTGGTAATCCCAGTGTCCCCAACCCCTGCCTACACCTGGCATCACTGCCTGCAGGAGCATGTGGTGCCTTGCAGCCATGAGGATGCAGAGGTAGGACGGCCCTCCCTGAGGTCGGCCGTGTGTGTGCCCTCCCCTCCCACCCCCCGGCTGTGATCAGCATGATATGTCACAGCACTGCACCATCCACTTTGCTCCCACCTGCCCTGCCCTGTGTGTGTTGGACCCTCACAGCACTCACCTGATGTTCCCTCCCTGGTGTCTGAAGTTGTCTGGGAGGCCTCCTGAGTGTGGGCGTCTGGCTCCTTGGTGCTCCTGGTGCTGTCTTCCTCCTCCTCCTCCTCTTGGAGCTCCTGGTCATCTGCTGGGGTCTCACCCTGGAGTTGCGGCCGCTGCTGCACAGGGGTCTCCAGGACAGACTCCACAACCCTCTCGGGAGCCAGGGGTTCCCCTGCCCCCAGGATCCGGTCCAGATCCTCGTAGTAGGCACAATAATGTGCCGTTTCCCCAGAGCGGGAGCTGGGAGCTGGGATCACGGACCCTGACGTACCCCTGCCACAGCTCCTTGACCTTGGCTCTGACCTGGGCTAAGGTGTGGGAGTGGTGGCCTTTCCTTGCCAGGCCATCAGCCAGTCTGGCGTAGATGTCTGTGTTCCTCCGCCTGGACTGTGGGGCCTGAAGAGCCTCCTCCTCAGACCAGAGCTCCAAGAGGGGTTTTATCTCAGGCCCAGACCAGGAGGGTGCCCGGCGTTTGGTGCCCCTGACTTCCTGCAGGGATGTGTCCCTGGAAGGGCCAGAGGGGCTTTGGGAGGCTTGTCCCCGAGTTGCCTGACTGGAAAGAGCAGCACAGTCTCAGGGTCCTGGCTGGAGCTGGCTTGCTGCCAGAGTGCTGATCCTAGCTGCTTGTGCCTTTTAAAGATGGCTACAGGCAGGAACAGTAGAGTTGAAAGCTGTGGCAGGAGTGTCCACCAGGGCTTCTTCCTGGAGGCCTTTATTGTCGACATAAATCCTTCCCCGCGTCCACACTTACCTTTTGTCGACAGAACTCTGTCGACAAAGGCGTTATTCCTCATAGAATGAGATTTACTGCCGACAGAACTTACTGTCGACAGAACTTGGCAGTAGTGTAGATGCAGGTATAGTTTTGTCAACAAAAATCCACTTTTGTCGACAAAACTCTGTAGTCTAGACATACCCTAAGGTGCCACAGGACTAATCCTATTATCAAATACAAGATATAAGAAGCTTCAGGGGGTAGCCAACTTAGTCTGTTACAGAAAAAAAAACAAATGGTTTGGTAGCACTTTATAGACTAACAAAACATGTAGATGGTATCATGAGCTTTCGTGGGCACAGCCCACTTCTTCACATGACCGGAGTTATGAGTTTAGGATGTGCAGACCCAAAATAAATAGGAGAGGAGAAGGGTAGGGGGAGGAGAAAAAAGGGAAAGGGGGTGGGAGACAGGGAGCTAGAAGGAATCAGTAAGTATCTGAAGATTGGGTAGTTAAAACGAAGCAGAGTCAATTGATAGTATCCTTCCTGACTTAGGAGTCTACATAAAGAGCTGCTTGCATCTTCAGCAGCTGTTAAGTTGGTAGTGTCCCAACCAACTTTAATCACGATTGAGTCCATTAGCATGTGAATTGAAGATGAACTCTAATTCCAATGCTTCTGTGTGGATCTGGCTAGTAGAATTGGTTTGTGACAAGACATCTACTTGAAGATCTTTTAAACAGTGATTCGGAAGATTGAAGTGTTCCCCCATAGGTTCTGTATGTTTCCTTTACGTATATCTGATTTGTGTCCATTGATTCTTTCCTGCAGAGACTGTCCAGCTTGTCAAATATATATAGCAACAGGGCATTGCTGGCATTTGATGACATAGTCAAATGACCTTTTGATTTGGTAGCTTATGTTGTTGGCCCCAGTGATGAATTCACCAGTATAGATATGAGGGCAGAGTTGGCATCATTTTTGATTGCAGGGCTGGGTTCCTGGAGGCTTATGATGTGGTTTTGTGGCATGGTTACCAGAAAGAATTCGTTTCAGGTTGGGGGTTGTCTGTAAGCGAGAATAGGCTTTTCTCGCAAGGCCTCTGAGAGCGAGGGATCATGTTCCAAGCTGGGTTGTAGATTGTGTATAATGTGCTGGAGGGGTCTGAGTTCTGGGCTATAGGTAATAACAAGAGGAGTTCTGTTATTTTCTCTTGTGGGTCTGTCTTGAAGTAGTTCATGTCTGGGTACTTTTTTGGCTCTGTCAATTTGTTTTTTCACTTCTCCAGGTGGGTATTTCAGTTTTAGGAATGCTCTGTAAAGATCCTGTAGGTGATTGTCTCTGTCTGTGGGGTCGGAGCAAATCCAGTTGTCTCTTAGGGTTTGGCTGAAAACAATAGACTGAGAAATGTGTCTGGAATGGAAGCTGGAGACATAAAGGTAAGTGTAGCGGTTGGTGGGTTTCCGATATAGGGTGGTGGAAATTTGTCCATTATTTAATTGTATTGTAGTGTCCAGGAAGTGGATTTCTCATGTGGACTGGTCCAGGCTGAGGTTGATGGTGGGGTGGAAGTTGTTGAAATCCTTGTGGAATTCTTCAAGAGTCTCTTTTCCGTGGGTCCATATGATGAAGATGTCATCGATGTAGCGTAAGTAAAGTAGGAGTTTTAGGGAGCGAGAGCTGAGGAAATGTTGTTCAAGGTAAGCAATAAAGATGTTGGCATATTGTGGTGCTATGCGAGTGCCCATGGCTGTGCCACTGACTTTGAGATAGAAATTGTCTCTGAACTGGAAGTAGTTGTAGGTGAGGACAAAGTCACAGAGCTCTGTAATCAGGTGTGCACTGTTGTTATCAGGGATGGTCCTGATGGCCTGTAATCCGTCTTCATGTGGAATATTGGTGTAAAGGGCTTCTACATCCAGGGTGGCTACGATGGTATTTTCAGGAAGATTACTGATTTGAAGTTTCCTCAGGAAGTCAGTGGTGTCACAGAGGTAGCTAGGAGTGCTAGTAGCATAGGGTCTGAGAAGGGAGTCAATATAGCCAGATAATCATGTGGTTGCAGCTCCCTATACCGAGACTCTCTCGTCTGGCAACATTTGTGGTCTGGCAGGACCATGGGTGTTGCTGAATGAGAAAGCTCCGGGACAGGAGCGCCAGCAGCTGAGAGCCCCGCAAAAGGCGAGGCTGATGAGAGCGGGGCCAGACTGGTGGTAGTAGCAGGACTGTGGTACCGGGGCAGGGTCAGCCCATGTGTGCCAGCCCGGCAGTGGGAACAGACCCACGGCAGCCTGGCTAGGCCGCAGCAGCCCAGCAGGGAAAGCCTGTCTGGGGCCGTGGCAGGTTGCCAGCGCGACTGGGGCCGTGTGCCAGCCAGCAGCAGGACTGGGGCCGCGGCAGCAGGGACAGGGCTGCATGCTGCCGGGCCTACAATGGGGCTGAAGCAACAGGTATGGCAACAGAGCCAGGGAAGCTGTGTCACCTGGCTGGCAGCGGGACCGAAGGAGCCAGGAAGGGGCAGTAGGCTGAGAGGGCAGGTGGAAGGGAACCTTCCCATGTTTAGCAAATTCTCTCATCCTGAACCACTCGGGTCCCGAGAGTACCGAACCAGTGATGTCCAACCAGTATTATCTCAGCCAAAGCCTTTGTCAGCCTTTTCTACCTCATTGAGATCCCATTTTCGTGAATGTGAATCTGTTGTCTATTTACCTCCAAGGTGCAGGATAAAGGGCTGTCTCCTTGTCTTCTGCTGATCTCCCAAAGTTCCAGGTCTCTCCTCAGTGACAATAGAACCACTCACTGTCTCTTGCTTTTTTTCTGTTTATTTCACATCCTCTAATTGACTTCATATGTAAATGAAGCGGGGCCAGACTGGTGGTGGTAGCAGGACTGTGGTACCGGGGTAGGGTCAGCCTATGTGTGCCAGCCCGGCAGTGGGTTATTTCCACTGTGTTATTTCCAATGTTTACTTTATGTGGTGACCAGCATAGACAAGGTGAATGAACATTCTTTGCCTGTCTGGCGGAAACCTTTTTATCTACTCTGCCTTAGTACAGATTTTAGGAATGTATTTTTAGTATACATATATAACTTTTCAATGAGAATATTCATAACCAATGGGACACCAGCTTTCATTTGAGACTTCACACGATGGATAAACACTATGAAAGAAATTAGTTAAGTATAGGGAGTTTGTCATTTAGAAGTTGTTGTTATAGAACAGCAAAACCTTTGCCAGCTGGCACCAAAGGGCGCCTCTATCACATCATTATTCTGGGATGATTTAAATATGATAAAATTAATGGAATTTACTTGAAGTTCATTCTGAGAAAACCGGAATTGGGCAGCTTTAGAGTCTTAGGACCAGAGTTTGATCTCATTTACGTAGCACTGTTACTCCACTGGACTTTAAAGAGGGTTCCTGGATTTACACCAGAGTGAGATCAGAGCCACACCCTTAGTCTCTCAACTAACTGAGGGTACGTCTACACTACAGCGCTAATTCAAACTAACTTAGTTCGAATTAGTTAATTCGAACTAAGCTAATTCGAACTAATGCATCTAGAACTAAAAACTAGTTCAAATTAGCGTTTTGCTAATTCGAACTAGCGCGTCCACATTAAGTGGACCCTGAAGCGGGGTTAAGGATGGCCGGAAGCAGTTCCGGCAGGGCATCAGAGGAGGACTTAGAGCGTGGAGATGCTGTATCAGGCTAGCCAAGGGCTGTGCTTAAAGGGTCCCGACCCCCACCCCGGACAGACAGTTCTCAGGGGTGCCCCGCTTGCAAAGCAGTCCTGGCTTGGATTGCCCTGAGTACCCACACTGGGCACATCACAGCACTCGGCCATCAGACCGGCTGCACTTGCCGCAGGCTGCCATCTGGAGAGAGGGGGCAATTGGGGGGCTACAGGAGAGCTTCCACCCCCAGAAGCCTGCAGAGCCAGCCCAGTCCTCCCCATCGGGGGCTTGTGCCCCATTCCTCCCTCACCTCCTTCCACTTACCCTTCCCTAGCCCCTCTTCTTGATGTACAAAATAAAGATAACGTGTCTTCCAAAATGGAATCTGTCTTTATTGAACAAAACTGGGGGAGACTGGGAAAAGGAGGTGGGAGAGGGGAAGAGAGAGGGTGGGAGAGGGGAGGGCAACTAAAATGATCAGGGGTTGGGAACAGGTCCCATATGAAGAGAGGCTAAAGAGACTGGGACTTTTCAGCTTAGAAAAGAGGAGACAGAGGGGGGACAGGATAGAGGTCTCTAAAAGCAGGAGTTGGGTGGAGACGGTGCATACAGAAAAGTTCTTCATTAGTTCCCATAAAGAAGGACTAGAGGACACCAAAGGAAAGGAATGGGTAGCAGGCTTCAAACTAGTAACAGAAAGTTGTTCTTCACAAAGCAAAGAGTCAACCTGTGGAACTCCTTGCTGCAGGAGGCTGTGAAGGCTAGAACTAGAACAGAGTTTAAAGGGAAGTGAGATCAAGTCATGGAGGTTGGGTCCATGGAGTGGTATTAGCCAGGGGGTAGGAGTGGTGTCCCTGCCCAAGGTTTGTGGAAGGCTGGAGAGGGATGGCACGAGACAAATGGCTTGGTCACTGTCTTCAGTCCATCCCCTCCAGGGTCCCTAGGGTTGGCCGCTGTCGGCAGACAGGCTACTGGGCTAGATGGACCTTTGGTCTGACCCAGGACGGCCATTGTAAGCTCAGGGCTCAGGGTCGCAGGTCTCAGTGGACCCCCCGGATTCTCTTGCACACCTGCTCCTGGGTGGCCAGGCTGGCAGCTATCCTGCCCAAGCCGGCCACTTTCCTGTGCCTAGTACGGAGATCGTGGACAAGGTCCACGATGTCCGCACTAGCCCAGGTGGGTGCCCGCCTCTTGCGGTCCCGGGCAAGCCTGGTCCTGGGAAGAGGGGGAGGGCTGGGGGGCATCGGGTGGGTGGCTCGATCCGTGCCAGGTGCAGGGTCTGCTGGCTGGGTGCAGGCAGACTTGCACCTGGCACGGGCACCGTAGCCAGCCCGTGCCCCTTTAAGGGGGCCGGGGCCGGGAGGGGGGGAGTAGAGTTTCCCTGGTGTTGGCCAGAGTGGCCACCAGGGAAACCTGGGGAGGGCTAGCCTCCCACTAGTTCTCATTAAGGGGCTACACACCCCTTAATTCGAACTAGCTAGTTCGAACTAGGCTTAATCCTCGTGGAATGAGGATTACCTAGTTCAAACTAAGCGCTCCGTTAGTTCGAATTAAATTCGAACTAACGGAGCGCTAGTGTAGTGCCTATGAAAATTAGTTCAAACTAACGTCTGTTAGTTCCAACTAACTTTGTAGTGTAGACATACCCTGAGAGAATCTAGAATTACCAAACAGGAGCTACATCTCATAACATTAAACCCCTATAATTATAGAAAGTAATAAGAAAAATAAAATGATTGTCAATAGCAAAGCAATATTTAAGAAATAAACTCAGGTATACAGTCAGAGAAGAAATTTAAAGGGAGGAAGGTTTGTTTAGATTAACAATTAGCCATAAAGATATTTTATAACAGTTAAAGCCAGTTGGGAGCTAGTATATATTCTCTTACACAAAGCATCCTTGCTGCCAGTGTTGTAAACTATGTCACATTTCAGCAGTCTGGCCCACCAGCGAACAGTTCAGAACTGCCAAGTGTAAGTGCATGCTGTTGTCGCTGTGTTGGTCCCTGGATATTATAGAGACAAGGGAGGTGAGGTAATAGCTTTTATGGGACCAACTTCTGTTGGTGAGAGAGACAAGTTTTTGAGCCACGCAGTGCTCTTGTTGCAGTCAGTCCTGTGAAGATATTACCTCACCCACAAAGGGTAACTGCAGTCTTTATAAGAGCAGCGTGGAGTCCTGTGACACCTTATAGACTAACCGAAGTGTTGGAGCATAAGCTTTCGTGGGCAAAGACCCACTTTGTCAGATGCATGTAGTGGAAATTTCCAAAGGCAGGTATGCAGGCCAGAATCAAGCTAGAGATGATGAGGTGGATCCAATCAGGGAGGATGAGGCCCACTTCTCCCTGATTGGATCCACCTCGTCATCTCTAGCCTGATTCTGGCCTGCATATTTATACCTGCCTCTGGACATTTCCACTACGTGCATCTGACAAAGTGGGTCTTTGCCCATGAAAGCTTATGCTCCTACACTTTGGTTAGTCTATAAGGTGCCACAGGACTCCTTGCCGCTTTTGCAGATTCAGACTAACACGGCTACCTCTCTGATACTCTACAGTCTTTATATTCACAGACAATTTAGTATACAATGATGATGATAAGTGACTTGTACTTTGGTCCAAAGTTTGCTTTTCAGCTATATCCAGGTAATTTGACTGTTTTTGAGGAACACATGAATTACTGCCATGCAGGCCCGGCCCTAGGGCAAAGTGAGCACGGCAAATGACTTGAGCCCCGCACTTTTGGGACCCCGTGCTGCTGAGTATTCACCATCCACCAGCCAGGCTTGGGGCCCCGCTCCCAGTGTCCTGCCTTGGACCCCGTAAACCTTTTGGCCGGGCCTGTTGCAATGGTGCTGCCTTGCTGGAAAGTAGCATCAAAATGCATGAAAGTATACAGGAACTTTCAAGTAATTAAAAATTAAACAAGTGCAAACTTTTCTGAGTTCCTGTTATTTTCCCTCAGGAACCACTGCATATTGCCTACCAAAAATGGGGCAACAGAAAGGAGAGTGGCCTGTCCTTCCAACATCACATGGACCTAGAGTAGTACTGTGAAGCATAGATCCTCAGTACACAGGATCTCAGCAAGAAACTAGCCAGTTTCCTGGGGAAACAATCATTAGAACAATCAATCAGGTCTATAAGCTAAATCAGTGGAGACCAAAACATTTAATAATGTGCTAGAAATGTCATCTGTTTCCTCTTGCCTACCTACACTACACAGATAGCTTACATAGACTGTACTGGAATACTACCAGTTATGTACTTGCTACTGTTTATATGTTCTCTTTCAATGCACCTACCCCAGAGCTGTTCTGGAAAGTGTGGGCTTTCATTCTGGTAGAAAGAATCTCTTCAATCCTAAAACAAACAAACAGTGTGCACTGGGCAGCCCCAGGAGAGACTGTGTGTGCCTGTGATACAACCTCAACTGTTGCTCCTCCTGGATTGGTGTAGCTCCACACCATTCTGTGCACACATGCAATAGTCTAGTCCTTAATATTGTACAGTGCTCCACATGTACAAAATACTATACCAATGTTAATCCTGAAAACATCCATGTAAGGTAAGCATTGTGCTCTCCATTTTACAGATGGGGAAAACTAAGACAGAGAAAACAAGGGATTAGTCCAAGGCTATACAGCAAGACGCTGGCAGGGGCAGGATTAGAATTGTCAGATTTAGTGACTTGCAACTCTGTGTTTGTTCCTCCCAACAAACCCAGTACCTGTCATTTCTTATCTTGGACAGAAGCTTGTCTTGTATCACTCTTGTAACTCTTGTTGAGGCAGCAGTCAATGTTCTAGGACTAGGAAAGTAATTTAATTTTAAGATAGACTTAACTTGAGTTTTGTCAACCTTATAATTGTCCCTATAAGGAATTTAATCACCCTCTTTCACACATTACAGAAACCGGTCTTCAAAAGAAGATTGTCTATACTGAGCCCTCTTTTAAAATTAAAATATAAGTATTGTTTTCAGTCCTTTATAAAGGTGCTCACTCAGAATTTTAATCTGATAATTATATTGCTTTTCTACTGCTTTTCCACTAATTTACAGAGATATTTTAGATATCTGAGAACAGTGACAGATGTCACTCTCAAATGCTAAGTTTCCATAAATGTCCACATTTGATAAACATCCATTCACTACAATATTCTGTGAAATTAATGGGATGTTTCTACATTTCCTTGAAATGAGCTCAAAGTACTGAGGTAATTACAGAGAACCACTTGTACTGAAGTGTCATTATCTAAAACAAAGAAGCCTAATCCAAAATTATACTGTAATTCACAAAGCAGTAGCATAGAAGCATCTGCTTCAGTTAGAATGTAATTGCCATTTTAATTAGTTTGGAAGAACAGCCCTCAAATAGAGTCAGAACAAGCAAAAAATGGGAGAATAATAAAATGCCTGCTCACATCTTCAGTCAGTTTGTGGAGAGCTCTGCTTGGGTTCTTGCTTACACAATATATCCCATCAGCAGCTAAACAATAAAGGGGAGATATTTTCAGCTTGTAGCACTGGATTAATTCCTTCACTGACTACCTTAGATTCATTTTCAATGTGGTTTTCACTTGCAGGTGCTTCCTTGCTGATCTCCCTCTTGCTGAATGACTTTGAAAATCATAATTGTCCCCATGTCCCAAGCATATCTCTCATTTTTTCTGTGACCTCCCACCTACCCGCATGTATTCGCTGATGCTTTCCACTGTCTCTCTTTCCCTTACCAGCTTCATGTGTTCAGCTGACTCACAGTATTCATCAACAACTCTTCTGCACGCTATTCCTTTGACTTTCCAGCCTCCAAAATGTCTTGCACCTTGCATCCATTACTCCTCTGCATTGTGGTATGCTTCTGGAAAAAGTCCAAGGACCAGTCAGACTTCCTCAATTAACCATCTCTTCTGTATTTATTGAGCGCTATGAGTATACTTGCTAAACAACTCTGTTTCCTCCCTGGCAGTCTGTCATCCTGCCAAAATCCTGCTGCAAATGTCATCTAAGTGTACTACCACCCCAGCCATATCCTACCTCTCAACTTAGGGGTGAAAGTAATTTACATTTCTGACAGGTACTGTCCTAGTGCAACTCCCCCTCCCCACTGGGGGCAGGGTAGGGAGTTGTGGGGAGGGTTTTCAATAAGACAGTACCTGTAAGAAATTTAAGCAGGGGATGATGGAATGCAGGGGCAGGAGGCTCAGGGCAGGGGGTTGGGAAGTGTGGGGGGGCTCAGGGTAGTAGTGGAGGTCAGGAGTCAGGCAGGAAATGGGGAGCTCAGGGCTGGGGGATATTCAGGACGGGATTGGGTGTGTGTGCAGGGAGCTTGAGTCTGGGAGTGCAGCCATCATGCTTCCTGGAAGCTCTGGGGCTGGTTGGGGCGGTGGGGCTTGCACTGCCTGACCTCCTGAGCATTGGGGCTAGAGCATCTAGGGACCCCACCCCAGCCAGTCAGTCTCATACACTCCAGCTTACTTTCACCTTTGCCTCAAATAATCCCTTCCCTCTCCACAACAGTCCTAAGCAACTTGTCCTGGTCTTCAGGTCTCTGCATAAGCTCCTGCCTACCTTTATGCTCCATTAACTCTTCTCCCCATCGCTGCTCTAAATCCTTTGACTTCAGTTTGCTTCTTATGTGCTCTTGTTAACGCTCCATGTGCAGCAAACAGCACTGCATGACTTGTAATAAATAAATGTGCCAATTACTGTAAGCTGTCCTAATATAGTGTCTTCTGTTTTCTGTGGTTTAGTTAATTGTGTTTAAGCATGACCAATACTGTGTATTTTGGTGAGGAACGTAAGCTCTTTGGTGAGAGTGGCTGCACTGAATTTTTTTATTTTCTCTGCTCACTTTAACACTGAGAGGAGATGAAAAGAAAATTATAGCACTGGGTCTCCCTCTTTCATTTTTATCTTCACCCCCATCTAACGCTAAGGGCAGCAACTTTCATCACCACTATCAATACTCTCCCTTTTCATCCCATCCCAGAGACCCAGTTGGCCTTCAATCATGTAATGCCCAGAACATGACAGAACTTGGTGCTCCCTAAAATTTAGCAATTGGAGATTAATATGGAGGGTCCATTGTCCTGTTGTAAGAATGAGAGTCTTGAAGTCAACAGGTCTGGGTTCTACTGTTGATTTACTGTGACTCAGGGCAAGTAATTATGGCACAGAACTATGGGTGCTGAAAATCAGGCCATTCACATCTCATTTCTTCAGCCATAAAATAGGAATACTACTAACCAGCCTATATATTGTTGTTTCTCAAGTGCTCTGAAAGCCTTCAGATAAAAGATGCTATCAAAGAGTGGTCATAATATTAAAAAATTATTGCAGTGATAGCACTTTCATTTTGAATATTTATTGGTCTTTTTCCAGGATAGCCCAAAATTATTTCTAAACCTCTTTCTAGAAAGCAGAATCTAGTGATCTAGAGCAGTATTTCTCAACCTTTTTTTTATAAAGTAACCCTTTAAAAAAATATATATATAAGTACCCCCAGTACCTACAGTTTTCAGACACACAATTTTTTTTCTATGGTTCAACACATTTGTTTAAACAACATAATTGTAGCCGGGCAGGCGATGACATTTTTTAGTATAAAAAGTACAAAAATAATAAAGTGCTGTAAAACTTAAAACAAAAATTCAGTTTTCTCCAAATTTTAGTTGTATTGACATACTCCCCAGACTTCTTTCGAGTACCCATAAGGGTACTCATACCACTGGTTGAGAAACACTGATCTAGAGTCAAAGGAAGCTCTAATCCCCTTCATTTCAATTTATTAATTTGAGGGCAAGTTGAAAAGAGAGCTGCTGAAAGGTTCCCAATGTATATAATAGAAAGTAATAACAAGGGGGAGAGGTGGAAGGAAACAAAAGGCAAGAAAGGGGTTGCAGAAGAGAGGGGCTGTAACAATTGCAACAGAGTAAAAGTGGAAGGAGTGAAACTTAAAGCTATGATAATTTATTATTGTAAACTTTCTAGATGAAAACTTTTCCATTCCTCATGAAAAAAGAGGGATTCTTGGAATGGCCAACAAGGGACGTCACAGCAATGGTTCGCAGTTTTATATCACACTCCAGCCAGCTCCTTATTTGGATAAAAAATATGTGGCTTTTGGGTACGTAAAATATAGATATATAATTTTTAAATGTTTAAAAAAATCTCCTAACTATATAAGACACCATTAACAAGATAGAGATTCTGTGCTGCATCTCTGAGAGGCACAGCATAAAAATCACAGCTCAGGGCTGGAGGGTTTTAGCCACCTTTTCACCCTCCCTGATCTAAACACCACCAATGGCTGGAGAGGCTCCTGGTGAAATGTAAGTCAACTCTGGGGCCCTGTCTATGTCCAGGTCTACACAGTTGACTTTTGCCAGCATAGCCATGTTTTGCAGGAGCAAGATGATTTCTGACTGACATAGCTGAAATAAGGATGTTAAGGACAAGTCGATTCTCCCCCCACCCTCGCCCTTGCTGCCTCTATCAGACATAGGCAGCAAAGGGGGAGGTAAGATGGGGTACTTCAAAGAGACCATGCTTCACAGCTGAGCTCAGGATCAGCTGTGCGGCATTGCCACTTTGAAACACGGAGGCGGTGCAGTGCTGCCCCTTTGAAATGCCGCATGAAGCCCAGGGTCAGCTGGCTTGGGCTTCACGTGGCATTTCAAATCAGCAACACAACATGGAGCCCAGGGTCAGCAGGGGACTCTGAGTCACTCGCTGACCCTGGGCTCCATGAGGGCGCTTTCACTTTGAAATGCACAAAAGCCCCCGCTGGGAACTCTTGTACATTTCAAAGCTGGCACCCGCATGCAGCCCGGAGTCAGCGGGACTTCCTGCTGGCCCTGAACTGCACGCAGAGTTCCACATTCCTGCTTTGAAATGTACAAGAGGGGGCTCTTGTACATTTCAAAGGAGGAATGCAGAAGTGCCTATTGACTAGTCGAGTAGTCGATGGAAATTCCGACTACCTGACTAGTAAATTAATTCTATCTCATAAAATGCTTAATGTGCGATATTTTCAAAGCAGCTAGGATGTTAGTCTGCTGTGAACAATCCTATAAAGAAAAGAACCTATAAGACATAAACCCTTTATTTTAAGACACAGCCATATTTAGAAAACTACAGTTATGTTTTAATAGCCTAATAGAAGGAATTCAGGGTTTCTAAATGACTTGCTCTGACCCACTGACAGGCACTGAAGGTAGGTAAAACAATTGTATAGGTGGAGCCTCTCTAGTCCGGCACTCTCTGGTCCGGCAACATCCGTGGTCTGGCATGATTTTAGTTAGCCAAATGTCCACTTATCAGGGGTGTGGTCAAGTTACAGGACCCTGGGGTCCTGTAAAGTTTATAGCCACCAGTCCTGGCTCTCAGTGTTCTGTGTTGTTATTTAGCTCTAAATTACCCCTAAAGAGACCAGCAAGCAGTGGAAGTGCTAATAATGCATAAATTTTATGCTTTATCCACTTATTTCCTAGTGCCAATACAGTAAAATTGTGTAACAACACTAACACTTTGTTATGGAGAGACCTGATAAATCTTAGCTAGTCATAGGCTTATATAGGGTGTATCAGAACAGTCATACATTATTAAGCAGCATTGCAAGTGTTGTTCCGTTTGTCTCAGTGAAATAAAAAATAGAGACCCACTCAGTACATTATTGACCTCTCAGGTTCGGAAAATTCTCTGGTTTGGCACCAGTTAGTTTCTAAGGTTGTGGTACTAGAGAAGTATAACCTGAAGTTGCTACTAAATTATAGTTTCCTGATTTTCAAATTGTTACCGTGTATTTTCCAGATCTTCAACCCATATGTACCATTTATATGTCTATGAAGTCCGACATTTTTGTTACAAGTTATGTTAAATGTGCATAATTTATTGGAAAATGAGTATCATGGAACCCAAATAGTCAAATAGATTACTAAAACTGTAGAATTTAGGACAGTGATCAGATAATCATAATTATATTGATTTTATATATAATTTCTCTTCTTACTGTAGACAGCTAATTGAAGGTACAGAAGTTCTTCAGAAACTAGAAGATGTATCTACGTACAATGAAAGGCCTGTAGTAGAATGTAAAATTATTAACTGCGGTGTTATTGTGCCTTGATTACAAGCCAATTTCCCTTCCTACAGTAATGTATAACAATGTATATATTTTCTGACTGGCCTTTTATAGATTTAAGGCTTTTTAAAAAATCTAAAATAGCATTTTTATATATCTAAACTTTACCGCTTGATTTGTTTTTTAATATATCCATGGCTTGTTCACACACAAATTCTTACATGAGTATACTAGTGGGCTTGGGAATTTAGCCTGATGCCATTATTAAGATATACAATTATTGTGTTAATGTGGATGTCCAGTGAGCAATTACATTTCTGCAGGCTACACTATAAATAATTCTATTAAATAGAATATCTATTAACATTACTTAATAAATGAAGTCACGATTGATTGTGATACATGTACACAATTATTTACTTTTGGCCCAATTCTGCCATTCTTGAGTCACACTAAGTCATATCTTACTCCACTGGAAGTAATATTAAAATCAGTGCTTTTGGGGTAAGGTGTAGAAGTCAACATAATAGTGGTACTGGGTGTTCTCTGAACATCAGAGGTCTGATCTCCCTTTTGCCAATATGAACCAAGAGTAACTCCTCTAAAATCAACAGATACACAACAGAATAAAACTAGTGTACAGGCCCTAGACATATATTTAATTATTTTGTTTACAGATTGTATCAATTAAGATATTTTAACCCAGAAGAACCCATTAAAATGCACAAATTACTCTAAAACAAGACATTTTTAACTATATGCTACAAGAAATCCATGAGATTTTGCAAAATGAACAGCAATGAGTAAATGTGGATTCAATGAGTGTGGAAATTCCACATAAAGAAGTCAATGTTTATAAATGCTGTAAAAACACTCTCATGTATGACTCATGAGACTAAACATACAACTTGTTGCCAATTGCCATGGTAATAGTTTGATGAAAGATCTTTAAGCATAGCACAGAAGTAGTGACAGCAGATGGTTTCAGCAGAAGCTGGCAAATGGATGGCAAGAGTGTGGAAAAATGAAAAAGCGTCCCAGAATCTCAAGCAAAATAATCCACAACAATTAAAATCTCCTTAATACATCTGCAAATAGCAAAAGAATCTTAAGTTTTATTTTACTCTCCTATGTAAAGCACTCTGAACTTGACAGAGGAAAAGTTCTAAGAGCTAACTATAACACTGACTGTTCTGTGGTAGCATTTGGATTCTGGCATTCAGAACCAATAAGATTTCACACTGTAACTTAACTATATAATTATCTTTATTGCTTACTTCTATGGCAACATTGAAATGGACCAGTTAATGAATTTTCTACTTAAAAGAAAAACGACTAGAAAGTTATTTGTTAAAGGGATTTTGTTTCTCTTCAGTAACAAGATATGGCTATTAAGCACATTTTTCCTTTGCAAAACTACATTAATTCCATTAGTAGAAAGTACTCACGGGACTGTCTCACTATGGCTGGCACATTTAAGAGGGAAGTGTTCAGTTCAGCTATCTGTTAATGCCCTCCCACTCCTGATGACTCCTGATAGACGGTACCTCTCCTCTACGAAGATTCAGTTAACAAAGCGTTTCCGGAAAATCATGCCAATCTAGACGCAGCCATAGGGTCATTTCAAGAGGTTTCCTGTCTTAGGTTTCCAAATTTAAAAGGAGTGAATGGTGGGGATGTATTCTGTACATTAGAGTTTTAAAAACATGTATTTGATTGGACTCTCTCGGAAGAAGTCATATCGCTGTCACAGCTCTGAGCCCTGACCTAGGGATGTCAAGTAGCAATTAATTTACTACTCCAGTAGTCAATGGAATTTCTATCAGATAGCAGCAGCAAGCGAGGAGGGGGAAGCAACTAATAGACTAGCCTGTCAACTAGTCCATTCACATCCCTACCCTGACCCTGCTGACCATGTTGCAAGGCTTTCCCCTTTCCACCCGGAGCTGATGGGTCTGCCGGAGCAGCTCCTTGACACAATGCTGCTGGGGGTACATAAAGAGGCTGACAGTGGGGCTGCACAACCAGCCTGGGGGGGGGGGGCTCACTCCCTGCACTGTGGCCAAGAGCCCACACGTCGCTGACACCCGCGCGCCTGGTTAATGGGCTGAACACGGTGCGCGGCGCTAATCGCTGGGTGCAGGTGGCTCGCGCAGCGCCCCAGCGAGCCCCGCCCCCTGCTCCTGCCTCTCTGGCGCTGTGAGCGAGGCGCCCTGGCAGCCCGGCCGCCGGCGCGAGGGGCTGAGGCGCTGCGGCTCTGCCCCGCGTGCAGCCGCGCTCGGCCACGCCCTGTCAGCGCGAGCGGGGGGGAGGGGGGCTTGTACCATTCTCGCCCCAGCTCCCGAAAGGGGGGCGGCGGCGGGGCTAGAACGGCCGTCACGTGATAGGGGGAGGACGGGGCCGGAGCGCCCGAACGCGGTCACGTGCCAGAAGGGCGTGTTCTTCAACCGCCCAGGTGCTTCCACTTCGGGACTGTTCCATGGGAGCACAGGCTGCGGGCGGACTCGCGAGGCGGTTCCATTCGCTTCTGCGTCATAAATTCAGCGCCCCGCCCCGCTTGCCCCAGTGACGTAGCCGGCCGGGAACAGCAGAGCAGCGCGAGCGTGGTCGGGCTCGGAGCCGCCCAGTCAGGCAGACACGCGCCATGGGCCGGACCGCGGGGCTGCTGCTGGCCGCGGCCTGCTGGGCCCTGCTGAGCGGGGCGGCGGGCGCAGGTGAGTTGGGAGCCGGGGCGCGTGGTGGGGGCGCCCCTGCGCGTTCCGTGGCGGGACCGGGCGCTGGGCCGCCGGCTCTGGGCGGGACCGGCTGGCGCCCGGCGCCGCTTGCACCTGGAGCGCCCAGCTGTTCGGAGCGCGGCGGGGGAGGGAGCGGGGCGGTCGCGGAGGCTTGAGCGGCAGCGGCTCCGTGGGACACGCGGCTGCTTGCTCCTGGGCTGCTGGATCCCGCTCCCGAAAGCCCAGCGAGTTGTTGGCGCGAATCGCGGCTGCGTCCCGCGCGCAGGCAGCGCCACTTACCCGCTGGTGAGTAGCCTGGGGCCGGGAGTGAGCCGGGCTTGAGAGCTCGTGTGTAAAGGTACAAAGGCCGTTGGGCGGAAGCAGTGCAACAAAACTGAGACACTAGGCACCGACCCTCTTCTTGGCCGGACAGGAGCTGCTCCGGGCGGAGGGGCACGGGCTGGAGCAGCCCTTTAGCTGCCGTGGGGGAGAGCTGCTCCAGCCTCTAGGGTTAACCAGAACCGTAAGCCTTCTCCGTTAATAGTGAGGGTTACCTGTTAACCTTTTACCTCTTTCCTTCCCAATGGAGGGAATGACTTGCTAAAAGCTCCCACTAATTCAGTGGCATTAGAAACCAGGGCTCACTATTGCTGATCAGATGCTTAAGCCTCTAGATCAGTGGTCACCAACCAGTCGATCAGACTCTTGGTGCCTAATAGGTGATCTTTACTGGTTTGGCCAAGAGGCCTATCAAGTGCTGGCACTTCTGATGCCCCTTCCCCCACTGCTGTGCAACTCCTACCCTTTGCCTTACAGCTGCCTCCCCAATCCTGGCTAGCCTACTGCTTGTTGTGCAGGGAAGGAGAAGAGGGATGCTGATGTCAAGGCGTCCCCACCCTCTATTTGATCTCCACAGAGCTGAGTGAGAGCACAACAGGAATGGTACAGGGCCAGGGCAGGGATGAGTCTGCCTTAGCCCCCACTGCACCACCACCCAAGAGCCATCTGATGTAAACTGTCTAGTTGGAGCCCACATCCTGAAACCCTGCCCCAGTCATGAACTCCCTCCTGCACTCCAAGCTCAGACCTAGCCTCAAGCACCCTCCTAGAGCTTGCACCTAGAAACCCTTCCAGCACCCCAACTGCCTGCCCTAAACTCAACTGTGAGCCCCTCACACTCCAAATCCTTTAATCCAGGACCAGAGCCTGCACTCCAACCCATTGCCCCGCCTGATGAAAGTGAGGGAGGATGAGGAAAGGGAGGATGGAGTTGAGCAGGGGGTGGAGCCTTAAAGGGCACAAAGGAGGCAGGGCAAGGGTATTTGGGTTTAAGGTAGATCTCAGCTTGCACTTAAATTCAAAAAGAGATTTTGTGCTTTAAAAAGGTTGGCGATCACTACCTGAAATCACCATGTTTTAGGCATTTCAATGCAGGTCTGGGCACATCAAATTTAGTGAAATAAAACAATGAGAATTTCAGTGTGCTAACTTAATGTGTTCAGAACATCACTATGCAGTCTCTACTTGCATCTACTATAACAGAAGTCCTGATTTTTATAAACACATGGTAAAAATTAGAGCTGTTATACAATCAAATCTTTAGAAGCTATTTGGAACAAAATGAGACAAGTTATGAGTTAATACAGTAAAACCAATTATGTGAACAATCATGATTTGTTATCTTTGCTAGTAGTTCCCTGTCCTGATATGATTTGCATCATCCCCTTCAGCATAAGGTCAGGTCTATACTAGACCTGGAAGGTTGGCTTAAAGTATGCAACTCAAGCTACTTAAATAACCAATGTACCTTAAGTCAAGCTTGGCACAGTCTTCATAGTGAGGTCAAGCAGAGCAAACTTCTCTTACTCCTTGCAAATGGCAGTACCAGTGCCAAGTGGGTGCACCTTCAAGGTTTGATTTAGCAGGTCCGTACTAGACCTGCTAAATCAAATGCCATAGGATCTAGCTACAGTGCAGAAAGTATAGACATGGCCTAAAAGGGCAGTGTGTGGGACTGCAAGTGAGGAGTTTGATGGAGGAGCAGCTTCCAGTTATCCTCCTTGAAAACTAAAGAGGCTGTCCTAAACTGTTGTAGTGTTATCTACTGCAGCTGTGTCCTGAAAGCAGATCAGAGTTGGCAGCACCTTATGCTAACAGTTTTTGATGTTCAGTTCTATAGTACTGAACTACAAGTTCCTGTTGAGAAACTTGCTCTGCAGAAGCACTGAAAGCAAGAGGCTGTCCTCTGTCTTCATGCAGCCCTGAACGCAACCTTTTAGGTTTGACAAGAGTACTCTTTGATGGCATCTAAAGATCTGACTCCTTGTGACTAAATTATTTTTGTATTACTGTGGAGCCTGAGAATCATGGGCTAGGACCCTGTTTTGATTAGGGGCTGTACAAATAGAACAAAGTCCCTGCCCTAAAGAGAATGCAATCTGCACTGAGAACCTCAACAAAACTGGTGTCAGCTGCTATATCTTGGCTGCAGCTTCTGTCCTGCCATCACCATTGAAGTGCAGTGCCAAGTTGCCTGTGTGGCATTATGGGAAAGTATCTGCAGATGAGTGCTATTCAGATTCTATTTAGGATATGGTCACTAGCAATATATATATATCCATCCACAGAGGAGAACTTGCAAGCTGGGTTTTTAAATCTGTGCCTCTGTAGGAATTGTGGCAATAATTGCTGGATAGCTGGACCAGCTTTCCTGTGGAATGGGATCAGTGTGTCAATCCTATTGAAACTTTCTCTAGGAAGTGGAGAAATACTCAAGACTTCAAGTTTCTCCAAGGGACTGTGCCTGCATGTCTCCCTTTGGGATAAGGGTGCCTCAGTTATGAAAGGGCTGAATTCAAGACCCTAAAACTGTGGTGTCAACCAGTTTTGAAACTAGCTGCGCTCTACCAGCCCAAATAGCCACATGTGGCTATTTGGCTAGCATGTTGGGGGCATGGGAGGCTGCTGCAAGGCAGGCCCTAAACATGGTGGGCCCGCGCTGTCTGGGCAGGAGCTGTCTGGCTCTTACTACACTTAAACTGCAGAGCCATGGCAAAAGTAGCTCCCAGACCGGCACAAGCTGGGACTCCACCTTCCCTCAACTACACAATTAGTTGATAAGCAGGTAGTCAATAAAATTTTAACTCCTAATCTACTTCCAGATGAAGAAGCACTTTGTTGGGGAGGAAATCAAAGCTGGTATTGCATGAATTATGTATCTTAAATCTTAGTATTGCAAAAGATGGGGTTGAGTTAGACAAGCTGACAACTTTCTAGTTACAAAAATAAGTACAGTACCAGGCCCCACATGTTGGGGAAACCCAGTGAGAGTAGATGGCCTCTGTCCTGTAAGCCATTTCTGGCTTTTTCAGTTACTAGTATCTTCCAACTATCTCAAACTACTTGCAACAGACTCATATGAATGAGTGTATATATATTCAGCAGAAAGGAATAATCAGTCTTCATTTTCTGAGTTACTGTTTTGCAGAACTTAGGGACCTTGATATTTGAACCTGAGGGAGATGCATCTTTTACCCATGTACAGCTGTCAGGTCTAGTGCAGTTATTCTGATTAATACTTAAGACTGTTCTCTAAAGCTGTGTTTCTCAAACTGTGGGTCCCCAACCCCCCAGGGGGTTGCAGCAGCTTGGGGGAAGAGGAGGTTGTGGTATCACAAAGTTTGAGAACCCCTGCTCTAAAGCATTTTATAGTACTTGTCCACTCCAGGAGCCAGAATAGAGGTCTAGTGTATGGAAAATTCAACTTTAACAGTTAGCATTTTATCAGCTAATGCGTGTACTATCAAATTGCATGCTGTTGCACAATGAATGCTGAAGAAACCTTTTGCTGCCTTAGCAAAGTCTCTTTGGAGTGCTTGTTGAGAAACTTACTTTGGTATGTGCAGATCTCTTTGGAGATCCAGAGTGAGTCCATACAAAACTAGCTGCTGTTATTATATGGTAAAACAGGAAAACTATTTTCAGTTTGGTCTATTCAGCACTCTTTGGTAAAACTGTAACCCTTAATGCTGGCCTAATTGGTATAAGCCCTCAAGTGACATGTTGCTTTCTCCTGTAAGTATTTAACTGAGTATTTTTCTGGCTGTCTCTTCCTTTAATAAAGGCGTTTACTCTGAGGTTTCAACACATTCCTGTGAAGTCTGGTGGGCAGACTTAGGATATGTCTACACAGCAAAAGTCATGCTTAGTTCATGCCAACTAGGTCAGGCTGAGACTCTGGTGCCTGAGCCTCTGGGACCCTCCCAGCTGCACAGGATCTTTGAGTCAAGAGCCTAGGCATCTTGCACAGCAGAGAAACAGTCCTGAAGCCTCAGTCTCTTGAATGTCAGCTGCCATTGTCCTGCCATGGATTTTTCTTGTCTCTGACATACCCTTGTAAATTTTCTGTTCTCCAATTAAATTTTTAGTATATTCAGAGGCCACTATATATGGTATAATTGGCGCATCTGGTGCATGACATTGGAATAGTAATAGTATTGTTCTGGAGTAAAAGGCATTTGAATCCACTCCAGCCTAATGTTAGTGATGACATCTCAATACTGGGGGTGGGGGAGGAGAGTGACCGCGGGGGGGGGGGGGGGGATGTAAGACAAGACTAGTGTTGTCAATCTGGTTTTCATGCCATGGCTTTCTGTGAATTAAGCTGGGCAACAGCTTATCTGAAAATAGAGATGCTGCTTTCTTGGATTGACTCAGTTCATATGTAAAGCACTTTTGAGGATGATACGGAGATCCTCTAAGTAAAACTAATCTGACTTAAAAATTCTGGAAAACTTTGGAAACATTGATCTTCTGGTGATCATGTGGCCCATAATTGTGTGTGCTTTTTTTCAGCCAGCTGTGAGGCTATCACCACCTGCCATGATTGTGTTAATAGAACAGAATGCAAGTGGATTAATTGCTCAGGTAAAAATTGCAAAAATAACTAGATGTGGGTCTCTGGGTCTGATTTTTTTTCACTAAAAGGGGTGACTAATGATAACACTGCTTTTCACTATTTCTCCAAAACAATCTTAACTTATTCTAACTGTTTGTATCCATTACTGCTTTAGGATACTAATAGAAAAACTGACATAGTTTAACTAATCTTTAAACTGTTAAAAGAGGCAGCTGAATATTATGCCCAAAATATAACTAAAAGCAGAACTTTTAAAGGCCCACTAACCACAGTCTATCTGAAGCACCACAGAAAATCCTTGCTACTAATTGTGCATCAGGCTTTTCAAGACTGATTCCCTACTGGTAAGGAGGCTATGGATGAATATTAAAAAGGACATGCATTCCAACACTGCAGTCCCTTCGAAAACTATCTCCCAGAACTAAGTCTCTTCCTATACTTTTTTTGGGCAGGAGAAACTTTTTCCTGTGGAAACGCAACAGATTCCAACTGTACTGCCACTTCTCAGTGTTCTTGTAAGTATATGGATATTGTTTAGGCCAACTCAATGCAGACTCTTCTAATCTGGCTATTTGAGACAGTCTTCCTATTCTTTCTAGCTTCTGATCCTATTCTTTCTAGCTTCTGATACAATAACTATAAGCATCTACAAACTATCTTGCATAAACAAATCTATATAGTATGTAAGCTTCAAGAGAATTGTCCAGTTAAACTTAGACTTTAAATTTGTAACTGTTTAAGGAAGCATTTTAACCTCTCTCATTGTACATATTGTTGCCTTTAAGCAGCTTACCTTGCTTAAAAATATCCAAGTACATTGGCTACTATTGTAGCTTTTTTCTTGTTGAAAGGATGCATTTCTGCTCAGCTGCTCTCAATTGTATGTTGCCTCTGGGGAAAAATTTAAGTCTTAGCATTTTTTAAAATATATATACACTACTCATTTGACTCTTATCTGGGGTGTTATACTGGCTTCAGCTTTGTTTCATATGGTAGGAACAGTCGGTCTTTAAGGGCTGGCTTTCCAAAACTAGATATGTGCAAAATTGCATATGTAACAGATACTCAATTTAGAAATCCAATTTTGTGTAAATTGTGTGTGCCATACTTGAAAATAGGCTTATTATATCTAAATCACTGTTGGATGGTATCTTTGAATTACTATTCATAACAGGTGCACACTTTCTTGCTGAAGCTGAAAACAGGCAGAAAATAACCCTTCCTTACCCAAATACACACTTAAAGAAACTTTATCTGTTGGCTTGACTAAAATTTTCCCTGTTTCAACTCTTTATAGCTCGATTAGCTCTGCATTGCTATGAGATCTAGGTTTCATTGTACTTTACACAGACTAGTTAAAAGTTTTGACTGTAGAATCTTATGATGTACCTAAAAGGATGTTATGGGAAGAAGAGGGGAAAATGTTCTCATTGATATATAATGCTAGGACAAGTAGCAATGGGCTTAAATTGCAGTAAGGAAAGTTTAGGTTGAACATTAGGAAAAACTTCCTGTGAGGGTGGTGATAAACAGGAATAAATTGCCTAGAGAGTGTGGAATATCAAACACTGAGGAGAGGTATGTTAGAAAAATAAGAACGGCCGTACTGGGTCAGACCAAAGGTCCATCTAGCCCAGTAGCCTGTCTGCTGACAGTGGCCAGCACCAAGTGCCCCAGAAAGGGTGGACCAAAGACAATGATCAAGCAATTTGTCTCCTGTCATCCCTCTCCAGCCTCTGACAAACAGAGGCCAGGTACACCATTTCTATCTCTTGGCTAATAGCCTTTTATGGACCTAACCTCCATGAAATTATCTAGCTTCTCTTTAAACTCTGTTATAGTCTAGCCTTCGCAGCCTCCTCTGGCAAGGAGTTCCACAGGTTGACTACACACTGTTTGAAGAATTTTCTTTTTCAAATATCAGCTAATTGAGTAGTCAATAGAATTTCTAATGTCCCTCTCCCCAGTGTTGGATACCCCACAGTCGGGGGCACTTGCTATTCCACTGTACCTCTGCCTTTGAAATGTATGAGAGCCGTACGTGGGTGGCTCTTGTGTGTTTCAAAGAGGCGTAGCAGTTGGGATGCCTCTGCCTCACCTGCCCCTGAGGAGATGGTGATGAGCGGACTGGCTTTTAAGTTGGCTTCACCTGGCACTGGCTCCTGCTCTTTCTCCCCCACCTCCTGTTCCACCCCTCCCCCACTTGCTACCTCTCTGATAGAGGCAGCAGGGTGAAGGGAAGCAACTAGTTGAGTCATTACTCAACTTCCCAATAAGCATATGCTTATCGGGTAGTCGACTAGTCACTTGCGTCCCTAACTGGAGATTTCTAAGAACAGGTTTAGCTAGATTGCTGGGTCCTGCCATAAGGGTAGAGGACTGGAATTGATGGCCTCTCAAGGTCCCTTCCAGTTCTAGTCTTCTGTGTAGAAGCCAAAAGAACCTTGTACTTCTGATTTCAGGTTTAGTGACTAGCAATTGGAAAAACCTCTTTGTAAACTGATTATTTATCCTGAAGTCCATCACTAAGGCAAATATGGCACCCCAGAATGAATGCAAAGTGCACTCCAGGCCTCACCCCTGGGGCAGCAGGGGGCTCCATGCTGATGCTTCTGAGGCAGCAGTGCAGAGTGGCAGGCAGGAGCTGGTCTGCAAGAGGAGATGGTTTAAAAACCAGCTCCCCATGCAGACTGGCTGCCTACCACCCCACACTGCTGCTTCTGATAGAGGCTGGAAGAGGAGAGAAATGTGAAGTCAACAAGATCAACTTGTAAGCTCAGGCTTATCAGTTATCTACACATTGACATACCTATCTATTTCATTATAGCATTCACAATGGCTCATTTAAGCATTTTACAATCCTTAAATGGGAGTCATCAATCATAAGTTAACTCTATTTTTTACAGCCAATTCTACAGATTCCTCAACTGCTGCTACCACAACTGCTAATGCTACCATAATTAATGCTACCACAGCTGCTTCTGCTACAATAGGTAAATATTTGCTGTAACTAAGTGATAACTGAGCTAAGTAAGGTAACTGTAAGCAAACTTTGGCAGAACCCTTGTTTTTTATAAAAATTGATTACAATAGGATCAGGGCATTCCTTTGAAACTACAAAGGAATTACCAGTGATTGAAGGCATGGGAATATGAAAGGAAGTAAACTTGTTCATCTACTTTCCAGTCAGGAAATGTGGTCCATATTGTTTATTTGTAGGATTAGTGCTCATAATACTATAAGGTTCTACTGTGTAAATGACAGACATCTAGCTAAGGGAATTGTTTCAAATCAGTTATGTTGGTGCTCAATACAAAATAAAAACTTCTAGTGTAAATTAATAATCATTTATAATAGCAGAGCTTTTAAGTTAATATTTCAGATACCATGTGTATTTAAACTAACAGCATGCAGTTTGTAAGTTGACATCTTTGTAAGCTAAGTACCTCTATTCTGTGTATACATAGTCTGCATTTTTAAGGGTAGTTCTTGCTTGAGGAGAACCTATACAAACCAAAGCAATTACAGATATAGAGCTTAGTGATATGTCTGTACACTTGAACTGGGAAGTTTCTCTCTACCAAACAGCGAACATCACCAACACAACTTTACCTGCTGCATCATCTACTGCTTCAAGTACTTCAGTTCTCACAACAATCAGTACACCAGGTAACTTTTTTACTTACAGTATAAGTAACTTTTTTCCAGGGGGTGGGGAGATAATTTAGTAGGTAACAAGTAGTAGTGAAGAATAATAAGTGCAAGAAATCCATGATCTTGCATGCCACAATTAGCTTTATAAAGGTGGAATATCTGTATCTGCAATACTTTCTTGACAGTAACAAAGATCAGTGGGATTTCAAACTAAGTGGATTGGTCATATTAAGCAGTTTGACTGGCTTAATTCCAGTCAGGCAAGTATTTCAGCACAAGAGGAACATGAAGCCCAATGACAGTCAGAATACTTGCATTCATGACAACAATGGGTAAAAATTCTCAGTTTCTCAATTTCTTTAATAGAATGAACCAGCTTGCTTCTCAGGTACTGGTGTACCAATCCATGGACCAGTCATAGTGTTTCTCTATCGTAGGCAACATAGGAGCAAGTTTAAGAGTCTAGATCTTGAAGTCAGTTCAAATATACCACCTCATGAAATACACTTAACAAGGAAAGCTTTTAAAAACCTGTTTGATGGCTACAATATCTGGGGCCATATGCATTGTGATATAAATCCTGTCTTTTTTTAAAAAAACTCAGTGGGGGACTTCAGCTACCCCACACTCACTGAGTACAACACAGATAAAGTTCAAGTGCTTCTTGGAGCAGCCAGTTCTGGAATCCACGAGAGAATTCTTGATTTAGTCCTAAGTGGAGCACACTATCTGGTCCAGAAGGTGAATATGGCTGGACCACATGGAAATAGTGACCATAATATAACTAAACTTAACGTCCCCATGGCAGGAAAAATACCACAGCAGCCTAACATTATAGCATTTAGTAAAGGGAGATCACACATTAGGTTCAGTAAGTAGAAATGAAAAAGTACAGTGCCAAAAGTGAAATTTCAGCAAGTTGAATAGAAACTATTAAACACCATAATAGAAGCTCAACTTAATGTATACTCCAAATTAAAAAAAGTAAACCAAGAAAGTGTTACCATGGCTTACCCAAGTAAAGCAGTGGGAAGGCATTTTAAAAAGTTAGAGCCTAGGGAGGAAAATGGAAAGGCACAAACTAAGTGTGCTAAAAATTAGGAAGGTTAAAAATCAAATTTGACACAGCTAGCCAAAATTCAAAGCACACTTAAGTACTTAACCTCTGGGGCCTCAATGATTGGGGTGCTAGAGGAGCACTCAAGGCTAAGGTCACTGTGGGGAAACTAAATGAATTCATTGCTGTAGTCTTCACTGCTGAGGATGTGAGGGAGATTGGCTCAGGTTTGGATTCTTGTTAGATGACAAATCTGAGGAACTGTCCCAGACAGAGGTCAGTTTTTTGAACAAATTGATTAAAACTAAATAGTAAGTCTCTAGGACCAGATGGCACTTACTATAGAACTGCTAATTGTGGTTTGTAACAATCCTCCATCTAAATCATCTTCTATATCCAATGTGGTGCCTATTTTTTTAATACTCTAGAGGTTCATACTGGCAATTACAGGTTGGTCAGTCTAACTTGAGTACCAAGAAGCTCCTTACTGCAAGTAAACCATGAGATGAGGGAATGTCCTCATGGAGTGGATCCAGTCTAAAAACTCCCCAAAGAGCAGGAATAAATGGCCAGTATTCAGACTGGAGAGGGATAAATAGTGGTGTCTCTATTGGGACCATTCCTATTTAAATGATCTGGAGAAAAGGATAATGCTCATGTGGCAAAACTTGCAGATAAACTGCTCAAGATAGCAAAGTACAAAAGTCTGCAGAGCTTCAAAAGCATTCACGAAACTAGGTGACTAGGCAACACTGATAAATTTTGATAAATGCAAAGTAATGCTGTGACGTAGTGGGGGTACTTGCTGGGCTGTGGTGACCTCTGCTGTCTGGAGCAAGACCCAGCAGGGAAAACCTCACTAGGCAGAGGTAAGGCCAAACTTGTTGAACCAGTGGCCAGACACCCCCCATGGAGAGGAACAAAGGAAGGTGAATGCGGCCCTGGCTGGGGGGCAGGGCTGGAAGGGGGGTAGTTGGTTGGTGGCTGTCTGTGAGCATGGAGGAGACAGCCTAGGGAGAGGAGCTGGAGTTTTAGGGGCCCAGTCTCCCCCATCTCAAGGGGGCCTGAGGCATCCTAGCCCAGTTCCTGTAACCAGATTACATCTGTGCTGCGCTGTGCTGGAGGAGCAATAAACCACCCTCAATTCCACTGGCTGGTACAGTCTGTTTGTGCCATTTCGGGGTGCAGGAGACGGGGAACCCCCAACGCGCCGTCACAAATGCATATTGGAAAACCATCTCAATTGTACATATAATTAGTCTCCATTTTAACTTATCACTTGAGAGCTCTTCAGAGTCACTGTGGATAGTTCTCTGAAAACACTCAGGCTATGTCTACACTGAGTTCTCAGCAAAAAATGCTAATGAGGGACTCATTTACATGAGTCTCAATATCATTTGCATAGTCTGCACCATTTTTGTGCAAAAACAAGCAGTGTGAACTTTTCTTTTTGGGCAAAATACCTTTTCCCGCAAGATCCTTATGTCCCAAAAAGTTTAATCTTGCAGGAAATAAGGTTTTTGCGCAAAAGTCCATACTGCTTGTGTTTGTGCAAAAACGGATTGGCAGGATAATATGCAGATATGACTCATGCAAATGAGTCCATTAGCATATTTTTGCTGAACTTGTACTGTAGCCTTAGCCTCACTGTGTAGCAGCAGGCAAAGCAAACAACGTTAGCAATAGTCCTTTTAAAAAAGGATAGAGAACAAGGCAAAGAATCTTATTGCTTTTATATAAATCCATGGTACATCCACATCTTGAATACTGCATGCAGATGTGGTCACCTTATCTCAAAACATTTTGGTATTTGAAAGGTCAGAAGGCCAGGAGAAGAGCTTGAAGAAATGACTAAGGGGATCTTTAGAGGTCTGTGACTTGTGTGGAAAAAGTGAACAAGGAAAAGTTATGTACTCAAACTAGGGGTCACCAAATGTAATAGGTAGCAGGTTAAAAACCAGGTACTTCACACTATAGTCAACCTGTGGAACTTCTTCCCAGAGGAGGCTGAGATTGCCAAGACTTGAACAGGGCTTAGAAAAGAGAAATTCATGGAGGATAGGTCCACAATGGTTATTGGCCAGAATGAGCAGGGATAGTGTTCCTAGCCTCTGAGAAGCAGAGGATGGATCACTTGATTACAGGATACCAGGCTAGGTGGACCTTTGGTCTGACCACCCAGTATTCTTGTTGCTAGAAGATTTTATTGCTCAGGCACAGATTGAGGCTTTTTAATAAGGTCACTGACTAAATAGGAGCAAAAAATACTGTAGGGTGGGTAAAAGATTGAACCTCTCTAGTCTGGCAATCTTGGCACCTAACTCATGCCAAACCAGAGAATTCTCATATGTGGAAAGTCCGTATTGTCTAGCAGCACTACCAACACTTCCACTGCTTATTGGGCTCTTAAGACATTTAGGGATAAACTAGAGTTAAATAATGGCACCCAATAGAGCCAGGACTGGTGGCTGTAACAAACTTTAAGGGACTATAGGAAACTGGCCACACCCATGGTCCAGCAGGGAGGCTTGGGACTGGCATGTGGGGAACAAGCAGAGACTAAATGGCTCCCCACACTGTTTTCTGTCCCTGGCTGGAGGAACCGCCTCCCAGGGCTGGAGGAACCGCCTCCCAGGGATGCACTTCCTGGAGGCTTCCCCTTTTTACCACCAATGGCCAGAATCCTGCAAATGAGAATAGTGGGAGACCATGTTACACAGTACCTGCAACATGGTGAGCATGCTCTTGCCCCCCTTCTCCTTTGCCAGACACCCTGCCCCCAGCCTGCTTCTGCACTTGCCCATTCAGACCTCACCCCTTCACCTGGTCCTGCAGCCCTGTCCCACACACTTAACCCCTCACTTTCCCCCCACCCCGCAGTGTAGGGGGACCCACAAAATCCATTAGCTCTGGAAACCCAGAAGAGTAAATCTGGCCTGAGGCCTCAAACCTCACTCCTCCCATCTGCCCCTTCCTCCACTGTGGTGCTGGAGCCCCAGGGGAGTGAGGTGTTTCAGTTGAGGGCCATATCAGTGAGGGTGGGGGGTTCTTGGAATTTTTTGCTTCTCACTTGTGAATTAAGAAAGCAAAATCTGTTTAGTATCAAGCCTTTTAGTAAAAATTCCTAGTACAAGAAGGAAAACACCAGATTCTATAACTACTGTAAATGACTTCTGTTTGCTATTTAACAGGTACAACTCCTACAGGAAGTACCCCTAAACCAGCTCCTCACAAGTCTACATTTGATGCTGCAAGTTTCATCGGTGGGATTGTCCTTGTGCTGGGTCTGCAGGCTGTAATCTTTTTCCTGTATAAATTCTGCAGGTCCAAAGATCGAAACTATCATACTCTCTAGAATCTGCCATTTTACAATGGACTAGTAGCCCAACACCTGTAGTTGACTGAACCAAAATGTTTTGTCCCATATGGAACGCCACAGTTCAGAATATTCTTTAAATCTTCAAAAGACTTTTTGAAAGGATGATATTTTTTGCAACGCTATACTTGGCAAGAGATGGTATGAATCTCTCTGGCTCAGAGGTACTGAATATGCTGCATGAGTCCTTGTGATTGTCTTTAGTGGCTGCAGCTGTGGGACTTCTAATCTTCACATGCCAAATGTAGACCTACAATGGTTCTTGTATTCAGTGGTAACACTGTCTTGAGTAGACTCTTATGATTGGAGGCTGATTTAACCAACCTTAAGTGCGGTATCCCTATAACTTTTATCAGACAAATTATCACTGATTTCAGGGAGTAAAGACCATTTGTGCTAGCTTGTGACTCTTATAGCAAATTGCAAGTAAAGTGAATGAAGGCTTGTAGAAACCAGTTTCTTTTCATAAAATATCCTTTGGTGAAAATGTCAAACTCATATTTTTCTACATGAGGATTAAAGATGCCAACCAGCAAATTGCATTATACACTTTAATTTCTTAAAATTGGCCTCTTCAGTAGTTATAATTGGAAGGGTGGTGAGAATTTCCCTTCCATGTAAGGAGAAGTTAAGTTCAGTGCCTTAAATATAGGTTGCAAATACAAATGTTTGTGCCACAGAGTACACTCTTCCAAACTCAACATTCACTGCATCAAAAGCATGACTGACCATTTTCTGACCTCTTGTGCCTGAGGGATTGGGATATTGGACTAATGTGAACTAGGATTTCATTAACACTCAAATTGTTTCTGGCCTGTAAGAAGGCAAGCCTAGGAAGGCTATATATAGCATAAGTTCACATGCCTAACTTGAAAAGGGCACCAACTTATCTGAAAATGTTAAATGTGATTATCTATTGTTAGATGTTCAAGATTATAACAGATGTTTGCTTTGTGCATAGTAAATTTCACTGTTCTCCACTGCCTACACCTTCTCTGTATGAACATTTCATGCAGTTGGCATAGCTCTTGAAGTTTTAACTATCAAAACAACTAGATTTAAAATGGATGGTGTTCCTTATCCCTATTTTGAGGAAATTCTATAGTCTTATGCAGCTACTGACTTGCATGATTAAAGATATTTATCTTTAAACTGGGTGTCTAAACACTGATGGCATGATTACTATGTCAGAGCAACGTGTGGGTTTTCTAGCATGTGAAAAACAATTTTAGTTGCAGTGAACTTTGCTTCCTCATGCTCTAACAGCATTCAGTGTAACAAACTACATAGACAAACTTGATGTATAATTTTGTCAGTGCTGTACCTTCAGGGAATTGCAAGTTAATGCACTCCTGATAAAAGCCAAGTAGTCAGCTCTGTTTTATTAACAATTTGATAACCCAACTTCCAGCAAGTGACATTTGGATGGTGTCTCTTTAGCCTTATTTTAAGTCACTTAGCCTGTCATTCCCATCTCCTGAATTTGCCCAAATGAAGTTATGGAAGAAAAGAACATGATCCATGCACTTATTTGTAATGTGGCAAATAAGACTGTATAAAGTTCACAATTGCCAATAGTATTCCTTAAACATTTAGTATTGTGCCGGATTCTCTCATCTCTCAACACTTTGGTCTTAAACTTGCACCAAAAGGCTACAGGACACTTGGGAAAACAACACAAACTTGTAGTTTAATTACTGTGTAAAACTTTGCTAAAATGCTTACTTAGTCTCTCACTGATCTTGATTTAAGTTAAACTGTGTGCTCATTAAGCATCTGAATTTAAGTGCCTTTATTTTGAAATCAATTTGAGGCCAAAGCTTTGAAGGGGGGGGAGGAGGTAACTTGCCTTACTTAGATTAATCCCTTGGTGTTAGCTATTGCTACTTAAGAAACCCAGGATCTTAGTGCCAGAATGTCAATTTTCAGGAAGCTTGAATTTTGTAACAGTTTTTGCAGAACTATGTTTAGTGTTCATCTAGGAAGACAAGTTTTATGCAGCAACCTATATGCTTGGCTTGCTAAACTTCAGTAACTTGATTTAAAATCATAGCTAGGACTTGGTTTCTCTGGCAACTTAGAATGAGTTGCCAGGCACATGCTTGGGCTACCTCTCAGATGTTTAAAATTGAGTTTCCTTGCAGAATTAAAGTACAAGTTAGTCTTTGCTAGCTACCATGTGACCTATAGCAACAAAACTTTCAGATCCTCTTAGCCTTGTGTTGATGGATGGTAGCTTTCTTAGATTTATTTGCTAGTATGTTGCCCCTTCAATTCAGTTCTTAAACACTGAATTGTAGCTTTTTTCAAACTGTTTATCTGACTTATTCCTGAAGCCAATTTGTACAACTGTATCAAATCTGAATTTTATGAAAATGTTCCTTGCAGACATTGCTGTATCTTTATTTTGTCTTCAGTGAAAGATGCAAAACAAATTGAGAAATAAAATTATTTGAACAAACTTTTTTGGCTGTATTTTGTAACTAGCCTCTACTTAAATTCCCCATTTGTCTTGCAAGTATGCAGTACTTGCAGTCTTATGGCATTGCATGGAAATATATCCACCATACTGATTCTGACTTCATAACATCAAACCTTAACCCTAGTGATACCTTGTCACTAATGGTGGATGAAAAGGAAAATTTCCATTTAAACAAATTAGTGCCTCTAGAACAATGTTACAGCTTATTTTTGTATTACAATGTAATGGTTGAGTAGGGATCGATTGCATTCATGGTCACTAAATTTGAGTTGTGGGATTTTTTTAAATAGTAAATTTCATGGTGTTATATTTGTAGGGATCCTAACAAAAGGAGTTGCATCATGGTCTCAAAGGAAAGGGGTGGGGGTGGGGGCAGGGACAGCATTACATGCCACTACCCTTACTTCTGTGCTGTTCTTGGTGGCAGAACTGCCACCAGATCTAGGCTCCCAACCAGCAGCTTCTAGTGCCCAGCTCTGAAGGCAGAACGGACTGCAGGGCTCAGCATGCTGTCACAGCTGCCACCTACTTCTGAAGGTGGCAGTGCAGAAAGGGTGGTACAGGTCAGAATTTGGCACTCTAGCTGCCCAGCACCAAAGGCAGCACATGAGGAGCAATAGTGTGACCCTCTCCCTAAAACAACTTTGCAACCTCCCTGTAACACCCTCTTGTTCAACTTGGGCAATGTGACCCAACACTAGTCTTGTAAAGTATTCATAGTATACAATAAAAGGAGGCAAATGTAATAGTTTGAGTTATTCGTGAGCATGAATTTGGTAGGGCCAGAAGTATAGGGAAGTAACTTATAACAAACTTTCACCTTGGTGCAATTTAAAGTAGTTGCCTTAGATAAAGAACTGTAGGGAGGACCTGAATAATCACTAAGGACTTGCCCTTAGTTGTCCTAATAGCACTGGCTATGGTACTGATAAGCACATTCCATCTCCTGTGATCCCCAATATTAGAATAGGTATCAGAGGCCAAATAATGGGAAAGAGCTTGACCTTGGCAATATGGCTCATACAATTTCCCTCAATATTTAGCTCCACTCAAATTAGCTGATACTATTCACTCAAGAGCAAGTTAGACCTTGTCACTGGACATAAAACCAGTGAGTAAAATCTGTTTCCTTTACATCTGTTTCCTTTACAATCTGTATGTGTAAACTGAAGACTGTGGATCTCAGTCATTCACAGGCAGCCACCCATCCCCATCTCTTAGGCTACGTCTACACTGGCCCCTTTTCTGAAAGGGGCATGGTAATTTCAGAGATCGTAATAGGGAAATCTGCGGGGGATTTAAATATCCCCTGCAGCATTTAAATAAAGATGTCTGCTGCTTTTTTCTAGCTTTTAGAAAAGCCGGAAAAGAGCGTCTACACTGGCCCTGATCCTCTGGAAAAAGCGCCCTTTTCTGGAGGATCTTATTCCTACTTCAAAGTAGGGAAGCCTGCTGACCCTGGGCTCCTTGCAGGCACTTACACTTTGAAACACAAGAGCCTCTGTGAGCTCTTAAGCTGGCCTTCCCCAGCATCTCTTCCACTTCTCTCTCTCCCCCCCCCCCCCCCCAAAAAAAAAATCAGGTAGTTGACAAGTCAATAAGTTGCTTACACCCCTACTCTCCATAGAGGCATGCACATCCAGGTTCCTTCCCCTATACATGTTGCTGCCATCTCATGATCTGCTCTCTGCTGTTGAGCCTGTTGCCTACCCCTCACTAGCCATGACTGAAGTGATGTGGAAGGTGTGTGCACTCTATTAGCTGTGGGGAAGCAAATAAATCTGTGCCCCACACAGGTTGCAGAATTCCTCCAATGGTAAATCTAAAGCATTTAGGCACCTAACTATATCTGGAGCTGTAAGCCTTCATTTGGTAGAGTTTAAGGCTACACTATTAGATAATCTAATTATTTTATGAAGTCTGTTAGAGTAAAAAAATGAAACTGTTTAATTTCAAGAGTTAGTTTAGTTTTTGTCCTTCATTATGTCTTCATACACAGAAACCCCTAATTGACTGTTGATCTCATCAGTCACTAAGAAATCTCTGAAACAGATGCTAAGTTTCTAATTGGCTATTGATATGATCAATTCTAAACTTAGATTGTCTCCACATACAAGCATGGTTAATATTCAGTTACTAGCCATTGGCAGTTTGCCACGTCACCTTTGCCAACAGCCTTGGCTGACACTATTATGTTTCTGTAATTTAATTATAGCACTTCTGCCATACAGATACCATCCTGAGTGGATGTAGCTTAGAAGTCTGTTCCTCCTTTCCAAATTGTGCGGCAAGACACCCCAGAATACTTTATCTTGAGGGATGCTGGTATTAATCTGTGTGCCTCTCCTCTATCCCCTGCTGATGCAATGAAAGACAGCAGGCCAGATTTTCTCAGAAAGCACTGATAGGCAATGCATTGGACAGATCGTTGTGCTGTGAATAAAGCATCTAAGGGGGACAACTCAATTGTGTTTATTCTAACCAGCTCAAATGAGGGCATCAAGACCTAGCTATGGTTACAATTACAGCCTAAATAGAGCTATAGCAACAGTTCATTGTTACCCCTAGATGAACAAACACTAGAATGAAGGGCAATGCATTCACTTACTTTCGGGCTTGATGTTACAACTACAGACAATACAGCCTTATTCACATTAATGAAAAATATAAACTTGTGCATTCCTGCAGCCTGCTTTTCTTGACAAAGTGTGTTACTGCTAAGATGTGAGAACTGTTAGTTATTCTGTATTGGTTTATTACCTGACAAAGGACTTCTTGTGCTGCTCGCACTACAAGACATCAGATTAGTGGACTTCTTCATACCTTTTTAAAGAAATAAATTACAACATCCATATTACAGTTACACAATTAACACCATAATCATCAAGAAAAAGGTAGAAAACAGCATGTCCTTTTAGTATTTGGGGATTAGCAATCTTCAGAATGTCTGTATTTTGAAGCAGGCTACATTTTAAATAAAGGCTTTTCCATGCTTTCAAGACAAGTTCTTCTCCAGCTATGCAGCATGTTGAATAATGGCCACCCCCTGCAGGCCAAATACTTTGAAGTGTCCAAGCTGATCTTCACTTATTTCCATCCAATGTGTTTGAGTTGCCTAGATAGAGCTAGCTCTGATTGGTTCAGAATTTACCCATCCTTACTTGCCATTTGGTTTTTACACTATGTTTCTCATCTCTGCTAACACTGGAAAGGCAGCTCAATATTCTTGTTAACAGTGCTTATACATTTAAGTGTTTCTGAAAGGCGCTTGACTAACACTGCTGGAAATGGAGGGCTTTTATTTACCCACAGAACAGATGCAGTATGGGCAGCAACAGCACAAACTTCCCCACACTGCCTTTCTATCAGATTTCTGTCCTGATGTAGAGGGGCCACCATGACGAGCCAAGGCTCCATGATGGCCCATTCAGCTTTTGTCCTCTCTATTGAAGAATACCTTGATAGCAATGCCAGTTGTAGTGACTTTGATGAAGTCAACATCTGTCCGATAGGAACTTGTGACTCAAGCACCTATCCTCACATAGGACAATGAAAAAACTTCCATTGACGTGGGCAATTTTTTGTCACTACCATCAACCTACAGGTGTAATGCTTTCTATGCCTCAGCAGTTCTAATGGCATCCCTAGAATTCTGAGAAGATGTAAGGGTGAGCAATTAATGGAAGTATCTGGGATATTTTATACTGAAGTGAATTTGCAGAGTTGAACTTGCTGCCAGATCAGAATCTTCTGCTGGCTCTGAAATACTAGATTTGCTTCTTCTGAAAGTCAGTGACTAGAGAAATCTTCACCTTCCTTAATTCCCCTTAATCTTTCAGTGGAAACACAGATTAAATGCATCAAAACAATATATTAGAAAGGGAAAACACACAATAAGATGTAAATCAATCCTGCAGCTACCCAACATACAGCAAGAAAACCGAGCAGGAAACATCCTTTCACATAGACTCTCTGTCTTAGCTGGAAATGTTTTCAAGAGAAGGAATGAAACTATAAAAATAAGACAAACTCTCCTAGGAGAGGACTCCTCAAACTCACTCTCTTTCTTTGCTTATCCCATTCACTGCACCTGAAGAGACAAAGGAAACAACCATTGGATTCGGGGAAGGGGTCCTGACCTGAAAGTTTGGTCAGTAATTTTCTGAAGCAAATGGGAAAAAAAAGCTTTGCTTTGAATTTAATTCAGTTTGTTAAATTACTACCCTCAGTAACCATTTTATCATTACTTTTCTTGTAACTATTTCTGACATTTATGCCTTATTACTTGCACTCATTTAAAATCACTATTTGTAAGTTAATAAACTTGTTTTATTGTTTTGTATTATCCAATGTATTTAAGTTGAAGTGTCTGGTTAGTTCCATACCATCTGGGGTTACAAGTTGTTAGTATATTACTCCACTGAAGGAACAACAGACTTTATATATTTGTGTATTTCAGGAGAAGGTTGGCCATTACAGGACATAGGTTTCTGGGGGGAAATATGGGATTGGGACTTCTTTGGTTTCACCCCTTGTGGTAATCTTTATGGCTGGTAAGAGCTCACAGTGGGGCTGGGTGAGTGCAGTGCACACACAGACACAGCTGAAGTGACTTGCATAGAATCATAGAATCATAGAATAATAGGACTGGAAGGGACCTCGAGAGGTCATCGAGTCCAGCCCCCCGCCCTCAAGGCAGGACCAAGCTCCGTCTACACCATCCCTGACAGATGTCTATCTAACCTGTTCTTAAATATCTCCAGAGAGGGAGATTCCACCACCTCCCTTGGCAATTTATTCCAATATTTGACCACCCTGACAGTTAGGAATTTTTTCCTAATGTCCAATCTAAACCTCCCCTGCTGCACTTTAAGCCCATTACTCCTTGTCCTGTCCTCAGTAACCAAGAGGAACAACTTTTCTCTTTCCTCCTTGTGACACCCTTTTAGATATTTGAAAACCGCTATCATGTCCCCCCTTAATCTTCTTTTTTCCAAACTAAACAAGCCCAGTTCATGAAGCCTGGCTTCATAAGTCATGTTCTCTAAACCTTTAATCATTCTTGTCGCTCTTCTCTGTACCCTTTCCAATTTCTCCACATCTTTCTTGAAATGTGGTGCCCAGAACTGGACACAGTACTCCAGCCGAGGCCTAACTAGCGCAAAGAAGAGCGGCAGAATGACTTCACGAGTTTTGCTTACAACACACCTGTTGATACAACCTAGAATCATATTTGCTTTTTTTGCAACAGCATCACACTGTTGACTCATATTCAACTTGTGGTCCACTATGACCCCTAGATCCCTTTCCGCCATGCTCCTTCCTAGACAGTCGCTTCCCATCTTGTATGTATGGAACTGATTGTTCCTTCCTAAGTGGAGCACTTTGCATTTCTCTTTATTAAACCTCATCCTGTTTACCTCTGACCATTTCTCTAACTTGCTAAGGTCATTTTGAATTATGTCCCTATCCTCCAAAGAAGTTGCAACCCCACCCAGTTTGGTATCATCTGCAAACTTAATAGGCGTACTCTCTATCCCAATATCTACATCATTGATGAAGATATTGAACAGTACGGGTCCCAAAACAGACCCTTGAGGAACTCCACTTGTTATCCCTTTCCAGCAGGATTTAGCACCGTTAACAACAACTCTCTGACTACGGTTATCCAGCCAATTATGCACCCACCTTATCGTTGCCCTATCTAAGTTATATTTGCCTAGTTTATCAATAAGAATATCATGCGAGACCATATCAAATGCCTTACTAAAGTCTAGGTATATGACATCCACCGCTTCTCCCTTATCCACAAGGCTCGTTATCCTATCAAAGAAAGCTATCAGATTAGTTTGGCATGACTTGTTCTTCACAAACCCATGCTGGCTATTCCCTATCACTTTATTACCTTCCAAGTGTTTGCATATGATTTCCTTAATTACCTGCTCCATTATCTTCCCTGGGACAGACATTAAACTGACCGGTCTGTAGTTTCCTGGGTTGTTCTTATTCCCCTTTTTATAGATGGGCACAATATTTGCCCTTTTCCAGTCTTCTGGAATCTCCCCTGTCTGCCATGATTTTTCAAAAATCATAGCTAAAGGCTCAGATACCTCCTCTATCAGCTCCTTGAGTATCCTAGGATGCATTTCATCAGGACCTGGTGAGTTGCTGACATCTAACTTTCCTAAGTGATTTTTAACTTGTTCTTTGTGTATCCTATCTTCTAAACTTACCCTCTCTCTGCTTGTATTCACTACGTTAGGCACACCTCCAGACTTCTCGGTGAAGACCGAAACAAAGAAGTCATTGAGCATCTCTGCCATTTCCAAGTTTCCTGTTACTGCTTCTTCCTCCTCACTAAGCAGTGGGCCTACTCTGTCCTTGGTCTTCCTCTTGCTTCTAATGTATTTATAAAAGGTCTTCTTGTTTCCCTTTATGCCTGTAGCTAGTTTGATCTCATTTTGTGCCTTTGCCTTTCTAATCTTGCCCCTGCATTCCCGTGTTGCTTGCCTATATTCATCCTTTGTTATTTGTCCTAGTTTCCATTTTTTATATGACTCCTTTTTTATTTTGAGATCATGCAAGATCTCCTTGTTAAGCCAAGCTGGTCTTTTGCCATATTTTCTGTCTTTCCTACACAGTGGAATTGTTTGCTTTTGGGCCCTTAACGTCCCTTTGAAATACTTCCAACTCTCCTCAGTTGTTTTTCCCTTCAGTCTTGCTTCCCATGGGACCTTACCTACAAGTTCTCTGAGCTTATCAAAATCTGCCTTCCTGAAATCCATTACCTCAATTGTACTGGTCTCCCTTCTACCTTTCCTTAACGTCATGAACTCTATTATTTCATGATCCTGTCCCCTATACTGTCTTCCACTTTCAAGTTCTCAGCTAGTTCCTCCCTATTTGTTAAAACCAAATCCAGAACAGCTTCTCCTCTGGTAGCTTTTTCAACCTTCTGAAACAGAAAGTTGTCTCCAATGCAGTCCAGAAACTTATTGGATAGCCTGTGCCCCGCTGTGTTAGTTTCCCAACATATGTCTGGATAGTTGAAGTCCCCCATCACCACCAAATCTTGGGCTTTGGATAGTTTTGTTAATTGTTTAAAAAAGGCCTCATCCACCTCTTCCACCTGGCTAGGTGGCCTGTAGTAGACTCCTAGCATGATATCACCCTCGTTTTTTTACCCCTTTTAGCTTAACCCAGAGACTCTCTATCTCCTACGTTCATCTCCACTTCAGTCCAAGTGTGTACATTTTTAATATACAAGGCAACCCCTCCTCCCTTTTTTCCCTGTCTGTCCTTCCTGAGCAAGCCATACCCTTCCATACCAACATTCCAATCATGCGTCCCATCCCACCAGGTTTCTGTAATACCAATGATATCATAGTTGTATTTATTGGTTAGCAATTCCAGTTCTTCCTGCTTCTTACCCATACTTCTCGCATTTGTATATAGGCACCTAAGATACCTGTTTGAGATTGCCTTCCTTATGAAGCCTCCAGCCTGGACTGTTCACAAAGGCACGCCAGGTTACAGAGCAGGGATGACTCAGCTACTCATTGGTCTAGACTGTACCCTGTTATGTCACAATTGGATATGGTTTATTTTTTTAAGTCTTCATGATATACAAAAAAGGCCTGGAAAGTATGGATTTTCCCCTGTATTTAGTGTACAGGCAGTCCCCGACTTATGCGGATCCGACTTATGTCGGATCCGCAGTTACGAATGGGGCTGCCCCGGAGTACACGGACTGCGGGAGCTCGCGGTCCCGCTGCCCGTGTACTCCGGGCGAGAAAAGCTGCTACGCGTCTCCCTGGTCTGCAGACCAGGAAGACGCGGAGCAAAGCCACTGCCCGAGCCCCCCCCCCGCGGCTTTGCATCGCTGCCGGCTTCCCCGAGGCTTTGCAAATCCGCGGGGGGGCTCGGGCAGCGGGGCAACCCAGGTGCGTCTGGGCTGCTCCGCTGCCGGCTTCCCCAGGCTTTGCAAAGCCACGGGGGGGGGGGGAGGGGCTCGGGCAGCGGGGCAACCCATGCGCACCTGGGCTGCTCCGCTGCCGGCTTCTCCAGGCTTTGCAAAGCCGCGGAGGGGCTCGGGCAGCGAGGCAGCCCAGGCCACCTGGGCTGTCCCGCTGCCGGCGTCCTCAGAGGCTTTGCTCCCCGTCTCCCTGGTCTGCTGGTCTCCAGCAGACCAGGGAGACTGGGAGCAAAGCCGCGGAGGACCCAGGCGGCGGGACCGTGGTGCGTCTCGGTCCGCCGCCCGCGTCTTCCTGGTCTGCTGGGGTGGGGGTGGGGCGCAGCTAGTACGCCCCCCCCCCCCCCCAAGCAGACTAAACTTTTCTCTGGACGCCTGTGGCAGAGCAGCTGGGGCGCTGCCGGTTGGTCCCGCAGCGCCACTCTGGGCGCTACTGGACCAACCCAGCAGCACCCCAGCTGCTCTGGTCCTGATTCAGCTGCTGCTGGTCAGTTTCAGCAGCGGCTGAATCAGGACGCCTGGGGCAGAGCAGCTGGGGTGCTGCTGGGTTGGTCCAGTAGCGCCGAGGAGCGGCGCTACTGGAGCAACCCAGCAGCACCCCAGCTGCTCTGCTCCAGGCATCCTGATTTAGCCGCTGCTGAAACTGACCAGCGCTGACTACAGGAAGCCCGAGGCAGAGTTGCTCTGCCTCGGGCTTCCTGGAATCAGCTGGTGATCAGTTTCAGCAGCAGCTGACTTGGGGACGCTTGGGGTTCTTATGTTGATTCTGTATGTAAGTCAGAACTGGCGGTCAGTTTCATCAGTGGCTGAATCTGGACGCCAGTTCTGACTTACATACAGATTCAACTTAAGAACAAACCTACAGTCCCTATCTTGTACATAACCCGGGGACTGCCTGTATTAAAAATTCAGGTATTGTCCATCCCAATTTCCTGCTTGACTCTACAGTTGGACTGAAGAACTAGCAGGATTTTGATGTCACACAAAGAAAGGAAGTGAAACTTTAGCAATTGTGGGAATGGGGATTTTTTATCAACCCGTTTAAAGCACTTTGAATTAGACAGATGTTATAAAAATAACTGGAAAGAAAAGAAAAGCTTTGCTAAAGCTTCAAAATTCTTGTCCCTCGAGTGAAGAACTGAGAAAGTTCCAAACTCCTGTTCTCTTGTTCATCAAAGAGACTCCCAGTAAAAACAGGAAGGTTTATGTTGAATATAGGAAAAATTTTCTGTCATGGTAGTTAAGCACTGGAATAAATCATCTAGGGAGGCTGTGGAATCTCCATCGTTGGAGATTTTAAAGAGCAGGTTAGACAAACACCCGTCAATGATAGTCTAGGATAGTGCATGGTCCTGCCATAAGTACCGGAGACTGGACTTGATGACCTCTAGATGTCTCTTCCAGTTCTATGAGTCTATAAACAACAGTATTATATTCCTGATGGGGCTAATGTTAAAACAAGAAGCAAGAAAAAAACCCCTAAAACTAAAGCAATACCCCCAAAACACCAAACCATTTCTCTGGCTTTCTTCATACAGGAGGAGGGAGGAAAAAGAATTGAGTAAAGGGGAAGAGAAACTGTATTTCTGTAGCTGAAGGTTGATGAATAGGCAGCCATGCTCAATTTTGGAAATCCAGGAGGGGGTACAATACCTAAGGCACACAATTAAACTAGAAAAATCTACTGGCCTAGTTTGGATGCTCCACATCATTTAAAAATAAATGTGTGTTTCCTTACCTGTGGATGAGTTTCTCTGGGATGTTACAGCTTCCAAATCATAAATCTGACACTGAAGTTCATCCACCCGCTGGAAGGCATCCAGTTTTAATCTACGTTCTTGGATCAGTTGGCTTTTTATCTAAGGAGGATGGCAATACCACGTGCAGAGGAATCAGATTAAAAAAAAAAAATCTGACCGTCCTCATACAAAGCAAAATCATAGCCTAAAGGGCTCAAGAAGAGGAGAAGCAGATGGCTTCAACATCAGAGGTGGTCACAGTTCAGTTGCAGATGAAATTAATTCCTAGATATAATTTTTATAAGATGTGCCTGGGATCCTTCTGGAGGACAGATAAACTCATAAGTATTTAATAAAATCTGCAGTTTTCCAGAACAAGGAGCAAGGAACAAGAACCAACAATTGAATCAGATACTGCTGAGATGATAGCTTAGTGCTGTAGAGGGTAGCTGTTATAGTATGTTTGCTTTCATGCTCACACAGATCTCCTCGGGAGCTAGCAGCAGCAGGAACCACTGTGTAGCACTAAATTCCTGGCACTGAAGTGGCTTTTTTTAATTCAATACCAAATTATTAGCTTATTGTCTCAAATACCAATTCAGCTACTGATACTTCTGGGCACTCAAAGGGTTACATGTGTTTTATAAACACATCAAAAGGGTGCACAGCTGACTGCGTCCCAGGCACACTGCAAAGAGCTACATAAGGATTTCTCAGAACTGGGTGACTGGACAATAATATGTCAGATGAAATTTAATGTTGATAAATGCAAAATAGTTCACATTGGAAAACACAATCCCAATTATACATATAAAATGATGGGGGCCTATATTAGTTGTTACCACTCAAGAGAGAGAACTTAAGAGTCATTGTGGACAGTTCTCTGAAAACATCCACTCAGTGTGCAGCAGCAGTCAACAAAGTGAACACAATGTTGCAAATCATTAAGAAAATAAGACCGAAAATGTCATATGTGACTAGTCAAGTCATTACTTGACTATCCAATAACCTTTTGCTTGTAGGACAGTCGACTAGTCAACTGGTCGCTTACATTCCTAGAAAGGAAGAGGAAAAAATTCTGCTCTGTGAGTTTGCTTTCATATTTAGGCCTCAATTGGAGTCCAGTTCTGGGCACCACACTTCAAGAAAGATGTGAAGAAATTGGAGAAGGTTTAGAGAAGAGCAACAAGAATGATTAAAGGTCTAGAAAATATGAGCTACAAGGGAAGACTGAAGGAATTGGGCTTGTTTACTTTAGAAAAGAGAAAACGGAAAGGGGATATGATTGTGGTTTTCAAGTATTTATAAGGGTGTTACAAGGAGGAGGGAGAATGTTATTCTCCTTGGCATCTGAGGATAGGACAAGAAGCAATGGGCTTAAATTGCAGCAAGGGAGGTTTAGGATGGACATTAGGAAAAATATCCTAACTGTCAGGGTGCTTAAACACTGGAATAAATTGCTAGAGGGGTTGTGGAATCTCCATCACTGGTGATATTTAAGAGCAGGTTGGATAGACAGCTATCAGAAAAGATCTATAACAGGGCTATTCAACTTTGGAATCCCCAGGGGCCACAATGATACTCACAGCACCTGCCGAGGGCCACAACTTAAGTGTAATTGCATATACGTGCAAATATATATGCAAATAGATTATTTCACAATGACAGGCATGAATACAAAGATTAAGGCAAGACTACACAACACATAGGCCCCATTAAAGTCAATTCTGTTTATATTAATAAAATGCAATATTTACCCAATTTCCACCCATATGACAGCATTGTTAATGAGCAATGACAGTCCAGGAATTTAACTACTAAAATGCATATCAACAAAAGACCATTATATTGACAATTTTTTTGTTCTGACTCCCACCCACAGGCCGCATGTTGAGCCCCGCATAAACCCAAACTGCAACGCAGGCTGCAAATAAACGGTCCACAGGCCACATGTGGGCTGTGTGTTAAGTAGGCCTGATCTAGACAATGTCTGCTCCTGCTATGAGGGCAGGGGACTGGACTCAATGACCTCTCGAGGTCCCTTCCAGTCCTATGATTCTATGATATTGCTTCTATATAAATCCATGTTCTGCCCACATCTTGAATGCTGCGTAAAGATGTGGTTGCCCTGTCTCAAAAAAGATACATTGGAATTGGAAAAGGTTCAGAAAAGGGGTAGCAAATATTATGAGGAGTATGGAATGGCTTCCATATGGGGACAGATTAATAATACTGGAACTTTTCAGCTTGGAAAAGAGATGACTAATGGGGGATTTGATAGAGGTCTATAAATTCATGATTGTGTAGAGAAAATAGATAAGGACTGCTATTTATTCTTCATAACACAAGAACTACGAGTTGCCAAATAAAATTAATAGGCAGCAGGCTTAAAACAAATACTTGGCAGAGTATTTTTTTGCACAGTGCACAGTCAACCTGTGGAACTCCTTGCCAGAGGATGTTGTGAAGGTCAAGACTGCAACAGGGTTCAAAAAAGGGTTAGATAAATCCATGGAGGATAGGTTCATCAATGACTATTAGCCAGGATGGGGAAGGATGGTGTCCCTAGCCTCTCTTTGCCAGAATCTGGAAATAAACAACAGGGAATGGATAACTTGTTAATTGTCTATTTTGTTCATTCCATCTGGGGCACCTGTCACAGGCCACTGTCAGAAAACAGGATACTAGGCTAGATGAACCTTTGTCCATTCTCAGTATGCCATTCTTATGTTATATGAAGATGAGGAACAATGAATTCATGGGTCTATATGCCAGGGCTGAATGCTCTGCTCTTCCAAAAGTCTCTTGTATATGATCTTGATAAAGGCAGTCAGTAAGTGCTAGCAACCTGCCAAACTGTTCCTAGCAAAATGCTGTCATCCCAACTCTGCCAAGTGGTAGGTGCTTTCAATTTAACTGTTTAGGGTTTCCAAGAGAGAAAATACTTTGACCAGGCTTACAGGAGAGGCAGTCAGATAAGAACAAGGAAGTTTCATCCAATCTATGATATGAAAGCCACACCTTACGCTCTTAGATCCTGTGGAGTGCTTGAAGTGCAGCCAAGGGGACTTACACAAGTAAAATGTAATCAAGTGATTTTCAAAACATTTTCATTATTCAGGTCACTTTGTAAGACATACAAAGCATCAATCACTGACCCCTTACAGGCCTGACAACCCAATCCAAGGGCAGGGCAATAGAAACTGTACTCAATTAAATCAGCTTCTAAATGGATTCAGTTAAATCTGTGCCAGTCCTTTTTGCAGATGATCTAATAATGGAGGCCATTGTTAAGCAATTAAATTAAGCTAAATCAATATCCAATTTCAGACCATCCACAGAACGTGGTGGCACTGAGTTAGTCTGGGCTCAACTCTGCCTGTCCCCAAACATTTCCTTTAGCAGGACCATCACACAGGGTTCCTTGAACCACAGTTTGAGAACCACTGGTAATCAGTGTAACATCAAGCAAGGAGTATATGGCTCTTAATTCCAAATCATATCAGATAAAAAATAGATAAAACAAAGGAATAATAAAATTTTTACAGGCCAGCTTTGTATGCTGTCTGCAGTGGCTATATACAACCTGTGTTATAGTATCAAAGCCTTGACAATTACCATAAATGCTAGACACAGTTTTATATTTCTTTTTACAAGAGTAAGCATTGGGAGTAGAGATAAAAATGACCTACCTATGGCAGTAACCAAGATGTTTTGTTTTGGTTGCCCCTCTCTTGCCCTGAGTCAATGGTATTGCCCTGCATTAGTTGGACTAACTGGAGCAAGCCATTTTTTTTTTTTGTTATTCTACCATAGTAATGGCATTAAGATATGAAGATGAAAAATCATGTGGTTTTGTTTTATACTAAACAGCAGCTCTTTTGTGTATGTTTTGGCTGCCTGGCAAGGCACTCTTGAATCTACTTTATATTTCAATAAATCTTTGAAGAAAATCTAGATTATAACTGTTTAAAACAAAAAATATGTACTCAGATAAGGTCAGTGAAATCTTTCTAAAAACAGTTTAGCCAAGTAGAATTTGAAAAACTTTTATTGTAAGTTAATACTTGTGCTGTTGTCAATGGTTGGCCATGCTCTAATTTATACCAAAAATAGCACTGTGTGTTTGATTTCACCCAATAAGAACAATTACATGTTGATAAATTCTAATTGTATGAACAAGCACAGGAAGGTGGTGAACTGCTGGAATGGATTTCCTCATTGACAGTTCACATGGCAGTGCAGGAGATGAGAAAGAGAGATTTAATATAAAAATGGTTAACTAGCAGGCACTCCTGAGCTCCTCCATTCCATTCAGTCACACCTTTCAACCTTACACCTGCCAGCATGTGATCAAAGCAACCACAAGTGACGCAAATGGCTGATACATGATACACCTGTGTTTTGTTACACATTATCATCTGTCAATTGTGGTATATATTAACTATAAAGCCATTTAAGGCTGTTCTCTCATTCACTAAACCAGTTGTTTAAACAGAGAACTGGAAGGACAGCAATTTCAAATATACAAAGTACCAGTAGAACTTGAACCCCGAGTCTTCAGATCCCTATCACAAAGCAAAAGAATTCCCAATTACTCTCTCTGTAGGCTAGTAGCTAGCGAGAAATGTGACACACATTTCCCAGTGGATTACACAACTATTTGCTAAGCAACAGCAGCATGTTGGGGATCAGTGTACCTGGGAAGGGAGTATGACCTAGTGGTTAGAGCAGTGCTTACCAACTTTGGCACATTGAGTGGAAGATATTTAGGCTTGCTATTTTAAACATCTGGGTTCTATCCACAACTTTGAAAGAAATGACTTTGTATGACCTCTCCCTTAGTTCATTTGTAAAATGGGTGGAGGAATATAAAAAACTGTGGAAGAGATGAACTTAGACCCAATGATCTCCAACCCAGTGCACCGTTCCTTAGAGCCAAAGGTCATTGTGTGTTGAAGAGTATGTATCTCTTCAGTACATATCTTAGCTTGGCAAGGCTGTTGCTCCCAACATTCAGAGTGTAGTGTGAAATCTGGGATCCTGAGGGGATGCATTCAGTATTGATCAGAGAAAGACATGCAGCTGGTAAACAATACTGAGGACCTATTACATTTCTCAGGGAATACTAGCTTCCTTAATAGTATGATACATGCTAAAGTGTTTAAAGATGTAGTTATGTGCCTACCTGACGCATTTCTTTTTTGATCCTTTTTTGCTGAAGCTGCACTATTTTAGAAGATTTCTCTGCATCTTCAGTCAGACATCGCAGCCTCTGTTCTTTCTGCCCCATGTTTTCCATCATCTTCTCAATGTTCGCTGCCTTCTAGCTGTTGTCTGCTCCGGGCTTCTTGAGTCAGCCTACATTCTACCTCCCATAGCAAGTGTTTCTATAACATGAAAATACTAAAATGTCTCATTCCTTTCTAATGTAAAAAACAAACAAACAAAAAACCCCAAGCAGACTAAAACACAAATTAACCCTCAAACTTTCTGGAATCAGAAAGAAAGAAAATAAGGCAAAAGCCTCATTTTTTCTCCTTTGTACATCACTTTTAAATAATGTCTGGAAAGGATCTCCCTGCTCTGGTTGGGCATGTCTATAATACAGTGTTATTTCAAAATAACAAGGTGAGCATCTACACAGCAAGCCTGTTATTTAAAAATAATTTTGAAACAACAGGCTTCTTATTCCAGAATAATAGACTCTCATTTCACAAGGAATAATGCCTATTTCAAAATTGCTATTTTGAAATAGTGGTGGTGTAGACGCTCCAGTGCTGCTATTTTGAAAAAGCTCCTCCCCAGGGCCATTCAAAGTAGTTACTCCCCCGTGCTTTCTGGAGCTCTAAATCGAGGTAGCATTTCCACATTATGGGAACCTGCCTCAGACTAATTTTGAGGCTTCCCTGTAGAGTAGACGTGCTATTTGAAAATAGTTATTTCAGGTGTTGTTATTCCGAAATAACTTATTTTGAAATACCCTTGTAGTGTAGGCATACCCGTAAAGATGTCATCAGCTGAAGACATTGGGATTTTATGGAAAACAAGAGATGCAGAATCAAGCCTACATTCAAAATCCAAAATTCAGGTATTGACAGGAAAAAGGTGTCATATTCATGTTTATAGAATTTTACATATTGTATATATATAATCTTTTAAGGTGAATCTGTTGCAATACTGGATGCTGAAGAAATCCAATAAATGGATGTATAAATTTTAATATATTGGTAACACTTAAAGAGTAAATATTAGACCCAGTGATGCAAAACACGTATATCAGCCAAGACTCCCATTTACAGAGGCTGTGTCTACTCTGCACCCCTTTTCCGGAAAAGGGATGCAGATGAGACAAGTCGGAATTGCAAATGAAGCGGGGATTTACATTTTCCCCGCTCCATTTGCATGAACATGGCTGCCGCTTTTTTCCGGCTCGGGGCTTTGCCGGAAAAAAGCGCCAGTCTAGACGGGGATCTTTTGGAAAATAAAGCCTTTTCTGAAAGGTCCCTTATTCCTCTTAAAATCAGGAATAAGGGACCTTTCGGAAAAGGCTTTATTTTCCAAAAGATCCCCGTCTAGACTGGCGCTTTTTTCCGGCAAAGCCCCGAGCCGGAAAAAAGCGGCAGCCATGTTCATGCAAATGGAGGGGGGAAAATGTAAATCCCCGCTTCATTTGCAATTCCGACTTGTCTCATCTGCATCCCTTTTCCGGAAAAGGGGTGCAGTGTAGACACAGCCAGACTGTGGGACTCAGTCTCCTGACTAAATATGTGCAGTAATTTCATGTGTTGAGAGAAGCTTAGGACCTGCCTCCAGGGCACCAGCAAAATGCATTTGAGGGGACTTGTTCAGCACTCTACCTGCTCCACATGGACCCTGCTATTGCACTCCAAAAGGACAGATACACATTAATGTAGTCCTGTCACCAGAAGGGCCTACACAAGCAATTAGAGCATAACACAGTAAGGCTGTGTCTACATTGGCATCCCTTTCCGGAAAAGGGATGCTAATGAGACACTTCGGAATTGCAAATCCGCGGGGGATTTAAATATCCCCCGCGGCATTTGCATTTACATGGCTGCCGCTTTTTTCCGGCTCGGGGTTTTTGCCGGAGAAATGCGCCAGTGTAGACGCAATTCTCCGGAAAATAAGCCCTTCTCCGGAAGATCCCTTATCTTAAGGGTAGATAAGCCCTTAAGAGAGCCTAGTTTTCTGTTAAAAAAAATTGAGATTCATTAAAATACAAACTCCTATATGCTGTTGCGTAACTGATATATGCTGGAAGCAGCTCACTGCAATATATTAGCCATGTAAATTTAGGTCATATTCAAAAAAATTAACCACATGAGGGGGTGATTGTGCGCACTGAAAGTACCAGTGTCATTTATTCAATGAAATTTAGTTAATAGTTAATATATATTTTGAGGGGGACTGGCTAGAACTGGTGAAAAGCCTCCCCCTCATTTGTGCATGGAGGAAATGCTGCAGGAGACCAGGAACTGTAGAGGTAACTGTCAGGAACCAGGAGGGAACCCTGCAGGTACAGAGGCAAGGGTCAGAGTCAGCCCTGCTTGGAGACCAGACCCTGTGGGCCCCAGAAGTCCAAGGGAGGTAAGCCCCTGATAGAGACTCAGTTAAGAAATCTAGAATGTTGACTCCACGTCCTGAAAGGCCACTAGAGACCAAGTGCTCCTCCTGCTAATGCCAATGATGAGAGTGGCTAAATCAGACAATAGCTTGCCCCTGAAGAAAAGGAGTTAGACTGAGAGCTGTAGTGAGTCACTGAGGTGAGCAATTAGACCTCGAGTTGCAGATTTCCCTAGACAGGGAGAGGGAACACGCACCCTACCACTTCCCAGAAGTGCAGGACTCACTGGGTGAAATTAGGAGCTTTGTCGCAGTATTTTTAATTTTTCATAATATTAAAAACTACCGATTCTCTGTAAAAATGGAAATTCTGCATTCTTCCATGGCAAGTGGATTTATAGGATTAGTGGTGCTTAGCAGTATCAGGAATGTATAATCTGATCTTCCTTGGTTTTGTTGGAGGTATAGAATATATTTGTTATGAGCTCTTAATATAATGTTAAAGGCTGAGGATATTGATTCTAGCAAAAGCCTTCTTGTATTCAAAGAAGTTGTAAACAAATAGACTGACTAAGGCTATGTCTACACTGGGAAGGTTTGGCAACGAAAGTGCTGTCGACATGCCAAAGTTGTCAAAAGTGAAAACCAGTCAAACCGGTTTTTCTGTCTCCCATTGTCGACATTTCATGGGCACATTGCCTGCTCCCCTGTCAACAGAGCAAAGCAATATGGGCCAGCATCCCATAGTGTAGCGTTGTGGGAAGGCAAAGCTGATCCCTGCATTTCTTGGGATTCCCTCGTAGCTCTGTGAGTTCTCTGTGCTAAGGAATGTCAAAGCAGCACAGCAGTCTCTGCAGCCCTCCCCCTGCAACAACAGTCTGCCTACTGCTATGTTCCTAGCAGGGCAGAACAGGAGCACTCCAGTTATTTGTTTCTTTTTTGTTCCCCAAACAGAGCTGCTCACTCAGCTGTCAGATACTTCCCAGAGCTTTGAAAAGGGAGGGGCTCATGCCTGCAGAGATCACAAACTGCTGAGCACTGGCATTATAGTATACTGGTGGAAGCCAATTCTCTCAACAAAACAAACAGCAGAGTCCTCAATGGCTCTTTGTCAACAACAAAGGGAGGGGAGAAGACAAAAGTCTCTTATAGGGGTGGAATTTTTTTGTCGCCAAAAACTGGGTGTTTTCCCAACAAAAATGGCATTGCAGTATAAACATTCTGACTCTTTTGTTGCCAAAAGGCAGTTTTTGGCAGCAAAATGTGCCAATACAGACAAGACCTAAGAGCGACTCACCCTCTTAAAATTTCATCATCATTCATGCTCTAGGTACATTTTCACTGTAAAGTTAACTCCGACTTTGACTCAGATATTGTTCCAGAGTTGGTGGGTGTTTTAAACCCAAGCTAGATGGCACTACTCAGGCTGGTAACCCTTGTACTTTGCAATGAGGATGCAGGCCACATCACTCAAAGTTGCGATAGTCCTCCAATGATTTCCCAGAATTCCTGTCTGTCCAGAATGATAGTCTTGTCCTTCCACAATTCACTGGGAAAGAATCAGAGATCAGCTTTCTGTTGTGCAACCCTAGAACATGGTCTGATGATTTGTTATGACACACATGACTGCATACAGAACCAATGAGGATTCAGTAACACAGAGTTACGGCTTTGCCATTCAAACCTAAGCTAAGGCAATTCCAGTATTGGCCACTCAAGTGAACACTGATCTTCTAACCTAAACATGATCTCTATTTCTACGGTAATTAAGAACCAATCCCCACATCCTAAAAACCACCAACCCACAAAGCCTCCAGATTCAGGCCTCCTTCATACACACAAAAAGTATGAGTCCATTTTAAATAATTTGTAGTTCCCTTCTGCATTGGTGTGCATAGTGCTTGCCATAGAAATCAAATTGTCCTAAGCCGCCACCTCTAACGTCCTCTCTACACCAAACTACATCTACAAATACCCAATCTCACCCACTAAACAATACACATTTTCCTAATACCATTGCCCCTCCTCTTTCTCATTTCCTTTGATCAATAGTGAAATAGTTCATTTTTATATTTAAAATGTCAAAATTAGTCTTCCTAGTCAATTGCCGTGATTGGGGTGAATGTGGGCTGTTCACAGTCATTTTCACACTTGTTTTTTCAGACTGCTGATTCAGGTAGACATCACTGTTCAGGTTTACACTCTGTGAAGATAACCTCTGGAGTATTTGAGACACAGGTGCACAATCACCATGAAAAGTACTGGCTTTTTGCGCTACTGTGCATTGGTCATATTTGATTCCAGTTTAAGCAGAAAACAAAAGACAGTTATGAAAATGAAACAATCAGTACTTCTTACCTTCTCTGCATTCCTCAGCTTTCCATGGAGCTGTGCTTTCAGAAGAGTCTGCCTCCAGCAGCTCAGGGCTTTCAGCTTATACACCAGCTCCCCAAGCCTGCCGTTTTCATCCTGCAAGGCCTGCAGCTGGTCTTGCTAAAGACATTATTGTGTTTACTATTAAGCATGCTCCCTTAAAGCAACCTGCAATGTTTTTACAATACATTTTCTCTCCAACTGAAATTTGAACTTCCAAATCTTCAAATTTTGCAGTTTAAAACTGTGCACTTTTCAAAATGAAGCACAGTTTACTGTAACTCTGAGGGAAGAGAAGTTAACATGGCCCACATACAAAAAACGAACAAACAGGTAAACTGTAAAAATCAAACACCCCTAACTGAGATAAAATACAGAGAATTGTCTGTGGATATCCTAATATATTTAAAAAGTGGTTATGGCCTATGAGTCATATTCATTGGTTCATATTCAGTACCCCACTTATGATTTTTCTGAGAAAGATAACATAACAGCACTGGCAAAATCAGAAGATTTGTGAGAAGCTGAGCCATATTTTTCCTGACATTGCTCCAGCTGGGAGGACTGTTGAAGAAAATTGTACTCAAGACACGTCTGAGGCTGTGGACCACCGGGGCCGCTTCGTGGACATTTACGGGGGCTGGTCCGGCCGGGCACACGACGCCCGCATCCTCCGGAACGCTGGACTGTATCGCAGGTTGGAGGTGGGCACCTACTTCCCCGGCGGGACTTGACTGTCGGGGATGTGCCTATGCCCATCTGCGTCGTCGGGGACGCGGCCTACCCCCTGATGCCCTGGCTAATGCGGCCCTACACGGGGCAGCCGGACCAGAACCGGGCCTGGTTCAACGACCGCCTCAACCAGGCCTGAAACCCAGTGGAGCTGGCGTTTGGACGTTCAAAGGCCCGCTTCCGTTGCTTGCTCACCCGTCTCGAGATGGGTGAGCAGAATGCAACGGAGGTCCTGGCCACGTGCTCCACAACATTGTGGAGCGCAGTGGGGAGGCCTTCCTCCCTGCATGGATGGCAGCCAAGGCACAGACCTTGGAACAGCCAGATACAGCTGCCGTCTGCCAGGCGCGCCAGGATGCGGTGCGCATCAGAGAGGCCCTGGTGGACATGTTTGCCCAAGCCCCGTAGTAGGGTCGCCTGGGTCTCCCCAGACTACTCCCTCCTATCCCCTCCCCTCCCCTCTCCCCTTACCTTCCCCCCCAATTTTGTAAAGCGTCGGGTCAAAGCACGTCGGCCGTCATCGAGTCTGTTCGTCGGGTGCGTTAGGCTTAGTTAGGGTTTTTCTTTTTAGCTTAGGCTAGGGTTTAGGCCACCATCGCCGGTCCCGAAGAATAGCCACGAGGATGCGGGGTTCGTGCAGAAGGCTGAAGTCAGCGTACCTGATTCCAGTCATCTTCCGTCGAGGGATCTCCTGGCTGTTCCTCTCCTGAGGCCCGGCAGGACCAAAGGATTGAGGTGGCCAGCAACACCACCAATCGTCCTCCCTGCGCCTAGACTATGTTTAATTATCTGTTGTGTGTATCTTGTAACTGTTCTTGCTAGTTTGTTATCTATGTAAATATAGTTTGTGGTTTACATGTTACTGAAAAGTGTCAGCATTTCTTTCTGCGCCACAAACCACTGACACTTACGAAGGGCCTCCCCAGTGATAGAGTACAGATTTCGTTCTCCACAGTTTGCCACCATGTTAAATTTAAGTGGCTACTTGGCATCTCACATCATTTCGTACACTACCTCGAGTTACACAATACCCAACACCGGAATGAACAGCAAAATAGAGAACTGTTTATTTACAAGGGGAGAGGGGGAGGAGACCTTCAATTGGGACAGGAAGGGGGGCAGTTACTGGGATGGGCGGCCCCTGCGAGCGCTCCTCCGGGGGCCAACCTGCCCACGCTGGGCAGACCGCTTCGGGGCAGGCTGCACGCGGAGGTGGCCAGGGGCAGGGGCAGGGGCAGGAGCAGGAGCAGGGGCAGAGATGGGCAGGAGCTGGGATAGGAGGAGGGGCAGGAACAGGGGCAGGAGCTGTGCTACGGGAGGGATGGCGGGGGCCTGGGCTCCGCCCATGCCATAGTGAATCGCATGCACAATATGTGCCATCAGCGTGTCCATTGTGGTGCGCATCCCTCGGCATTCGTCCAGGAAGGCAGCCCAGCTGTCCTGCCGCCACTGCAGGTCCCCCTGCACCCACTCCGCGATGGAGGCCTGGATTGCCTCCACTGCGTTGACGTGCCAGCGAAGCAGCTGGTCCCTCTGGCGGAGCCTGTGACTCCGGGGTTGGCCTGGTGGGGGTGCCGCTGCTGCCGCAGTGGAGGGTCTGGTGCTGGGTCCCGCTGCAGGGAAGAGAAGAAAGGATGGGTCAGTCAGGCAGGCCGTCCACTGTCCCCACACCACATGCCCTCCACCCCTGAGCCCAGGTGACCCCACAGTTGTGTGGCTTGGGCCCACTCGGTTCCCCTCCTGCCCTCGTGTTGTATGTTTGCAAGGAGGACCGCCCCTGGAGTAGGGTCCCCCCTCCAGTACTGTAAGCACCGGTCTGTATCCTGGCCCCATGGAGGGTGGGAGGGTGCTTGTGCTGCGTTCATTTGTGGAACTCCCTGCTGGTGGAGACTGTGAAAAGCTTTGGGCTAATCACTGGTATTAGGGAGCGAGATGCATCCCCACGCAGTGCCTGGGAGCACATCTGGCAGAGGCGGTCTGGGCTCTCAGATCCCCTCGCGTGGGATATCTCCTGGATGGAACCAGAAGAGTGACTAGGTGGGGAGATGTTCCATCCTTGCAGCAACACTCAGGGGCCCTTCCCCCTACCACTATCCCTCCCGCAAGCCCGGTAGCCCAGGGACATGTGTGGCCACAGTGGGGACTACCCTCGGGGAGGCAGCCAAGGCACTGGGAGCAGGCAAGGGGCTCGGTGGGGGTCACAGGACCGTGACGCTGCGGTGTACCCAATAGCAGCTGGCTGTGCCTCACAGAGAGGCATGGGACAGTGTGCCGTTCTCCGTGCTGCACCCTTGGCGGAGCTGTGGGCTCTGGGCTGAGTCCCTGGGGCCCTGGCCGGTTCCAGCCAGCATCCACCCTTTCCCCTGGTCTCGCAGAATGTGTGTGAGTAGCACCGTCCCAGGCATGCCCTGCAGCTGCCTGCCGCGGCCACGTGCCGCTCGGTCACCAGGCTGCACGTGCTGCTTGCTGCCTCATGCTACGCAGTGTGCAGCTCACGTGGCCTGAGTGACATGCTCTCCCCCTCCTCCCTCCGGGCACCTGGCCCCCCCGCCTATTGGGAGTGCAAACTGCATAAACTCACCAGTGGGTTCCTCCCCGGCCTCGGCGGAGCTGCTGGAGGGGGCCTGCTGGGCGGTGGCAACGCTGGCCTCCTCACCGCCAGACACGCTGGCGCTGTCTTCTCCCTCCCCTGGCTCGGTGGGACAGTTGATGGGGGGGCGCTGGCAGGTGTCCACAGGGACAGCTGGGGCTTCCGGGGCTGGCTGGCCCAGAAAAGCATGGAGCCAGTTGTAATAGGGGCAGGCATCGGGTCCTGCCCCCCTTCCGTCGGTGGCCCAGCCGCAGCTCTTTTACTTTGGACTGCACCTGCTCGCAGTTGCGGCCGGGGTGTCCCTGCTGCGCCAGGTTCTGCGCCAGCCGCGTGTACAAGTCTGCATTGCAGCGGCGGGACTGCAGGTCGTGGAGATCCTCCTCCTCCTGCCACAGGTCCAGGAGGGTCTCCAGCTCCCAGGGGGTCCAGGATGGGGCCCGGTGTTTCCGGCCCCTGGGGGCTTCCTCCCCTGCGGGTGCAGGTGGCTCACCACCTGGAGCTGCCATGCTGGGCTCAGAGGTGGCTGTTGGGCAGCGTGGCAGAGCTCAAGCTGCACGCTCTCCGGCAGGCTCCTGCCATGGGCGCCCAGCAGCCTCCGAGCTCTGTAGGAGCTCGGGTTACCAGGAAGTCCACGGCTCCTAGGGGGTCTCGCGGCATCCAAAGCGCTTTTTTCCGTTTCTTTTGCTTTTCCGGAAAAGCTGTCTACACTGGCCCTTTTCCGGAAAAGCTTTTCCGGAATAAGGACTTATGCCCGAGCGGGAACAGCGTAGGGTTTCCGGAATAGCAGCTGATTTTGTACAGTAGAGCGTCGTTGCTTTTCCGGAAATTCAAGGGGCCAGTGTAGACAGCTCGTAGCTTATTCCGGAAAAGTGGCTGATTTTCCGGAATAAGTGGCCCAGTGTAGACACAGCCCAGTAGTTTCTGACATGCAACAGAACTAATCATACTAAATTAAGCAAGTGCTGAAGTGCTTCGCTGTGTGTGTCTGTCCCAGAATAAGGATCTATTCTACTGCTGACAAGATTCAGAGAGGTAGCTGTCTTAGTTTGCTTGAGCAAAAACCATGACGAGTCCTGTGGCATCTTAAAGACTAAGGCCAGGTCCACACTACAGAGGAAGGTCAGCTTAAGGTACACAATTCTTGCTACCTAAAAACATAGCTGGAATCAACTACCTTAAGCTGAGTTTTGGCTTCATCTTCACAGGAAGAGGTCAATGGGAGAAATGCTCCCATCAGCTTCACTTAGTCCTTGTGAGGAGTAGGAGTAGCAGCAGTGACAGGGGCACGCGCAGCATTCAATTTAGCAAGTCTTTACTAGACCTGCTAAATTAAACACCAGAAAAATCGATCACCGCAGCATTGATCTTCCCACAAATAGAGATATGGCCTAAAAGATTTATTAGGGCCGTGGTCACCAACCCGTCAATCAGGAGGGCTCAACCAGTCGATCATGAGGCATGAGGCACCCCACATTTCCCCACGCCCCCAAGAAGCTCCACTACCTACCTCCACTTCTGCACCATCCACACACCACAAATCTATGTCCTCCTGAGTCCATCATACTTCCAACCTCCCTGCCCTGAGCCCCTCACATACCCCAACCCAAACTCCTGCACCTTCACATCCACAAGCATGTGGTTTGCTAGGCACCCCAATCCTCCACCTGACCCCAACACTCTCCAGCCTGGAGCCCCCTCCCTGAGCCAGCATCCCCTTCTCCACCTCCTCCAGCATCCAAACTCCCTCCGGAGCTTGCACTTCTCACCCCTTCCCACACCCAAATCCCTCATTCCCACACCAGAGTGAGGGTATGGCTAGACTGCAGGAGTTTTTCCGGGATTCCAGCGGTATCCTGGAAAAACTCTTCTGCGTCCAGGGACACATTTGTTCTTCCGCTTTTTTTTAGCGGAAGAGCAAACATGCTCTTTTGGTAACCCCTGTATTCCTCGTTCCACAAGGAATAATGGGTCTTCTTAAAGAAGGGGTTTTTCTGACATTTGATCCAGTCTAGACAGGCCAAATGTTGAAAAAACCTCTTCCTACAGAAGAATTGGAAAAAAATAGCAGCAGTGTAGCCATACCCTGTGAGTGTATAAGGGCTAGGTATAGCAAGTGATGGAAAGGAGGAGAACTGAGAGGGTGGGGCTTCAAGGAAGGGGTGCGGTTTTGGAGGAAGGACGGGGCAGTAAATCTTGGCTTGTTCTGACATTTAAAAAGTGATCATAGAATCATAGGACTGGAAGGGACCTCGAGAGGTCATCGAGTCCAACCCCCCGCCCTCAAGGCAGGACCAAGCTCCGTCTACACCATCCCTGACAGATGTCTATCTAACCTGTTCTTAAATATCTCCAGAGAGGGAGAGTCCACCACCTCCCTTGGCAATTTATTCCAATATTTGACCACCCTGACAGTTAGGAATTTTTTCCTAATGTCCAATCTAAACCTCCCTTGCTGCACTTTAAGCCCATTACTCCTTGTCCTGTCCTCAGAAACCAAGAGGAACAAATTTTCTCCTTCCTCCTTGTGACACCCTTTTAGATATTTGAAAACCGCTATCATGTCCCTCCTTAATCTTCTTTTTTCCAAACTAAACAAGCCCAGTTCATGAAGCCTGGCTTCATAGGTCATGTTCTCTAGACCTTTAATCATTCTTGTCGCTCTTCTCTGTACCCTTTCCAATTTCTCCACATCTTTCTTGAAATGTGGCGCCCAGAACTGGACACAGTACTCCAGCTGAGGCCTAACTAGTGCAGAGTAGAGTGGCAGAATGACTTCACGAGTTTTGCTTACAACACACCTGTTGATACAACCTAGAATCATATTTGCTTTTTTTGCAACAGCATCACACTGTTGACTCATATTCAACTTGTGGTCCACTATGACCCCTAGATCCCTTTCCGCCATGCTCCTTCCTAGACAGTCGCTTCCCATCTTGTATGTATGGAACTGATTGTTCCTTCCTAAGTGGAGCACTTTGCATTTCTCTTTATTAAACTTCATCCTGTTTACCTCTGACCATTTCTCTAACTTGCTAAGGTCATTTTGAATTATGTCCCTATCCTCCAAAGAAGTTGCAACCCCACCCAGTTTGGTATCATCTGCAAACTTAATAAGCGTACTCTCTATCCCAATATCTACATCATTGATGAAGATATTGAATAGTACGGGTCCCAAAACAGACCCTTGCGGAACTCCACTTGTTATCCCTTTCCAGCAGGATTTAGCACCGTTAACAACAACTCTTTGACTATGGTTATCCAGCCAATTATGCACCCACCTTATCGTGGCCCTATCTAAGTTATATTTGCCTAGTTTATCAATAAGAATATCATGCGAGACCGTATCAAATGTCTTACCAAAGCCTAGGTATATGACATTTACCACATAACCCTTATCCACAAGGCTCGTTATCCTATCAAAGAAAGCTATCAGATTAGTTTGGCATGACTTGTTCTTCACAAACCCATGCTGGCTATTCCCTATCACTTTATTACCTTCCAAGTGTTTGCATATGATTTCCTTAATTACCTGCTCCATTATCTTCCCTGGGACAGACATTAAACTGACCGGTCTATAGTTTCCTGGGTTGTTCTTATTCCCCTTTTTATAGATGGGCACAATATTTGCCCTTTTCCAGTCTTCTGGAATCTCCCCTGCCTTCCATGATTTTTCAAAGATCATAGCTAAAGGCTCAGATACCTCCTCTATCAGCTCCTTGAGTATCCTGGGATGCATTTCATCAGGGCCTGGTGACTTGCTGACATCTAACTTTCCTAAGTGATTTTTAACTTGTTCTTTGTGTATCCTATCTTCTAAACTTACCCTCTCTCTCCTTGTAATCACTATGTTAGGTACACCTCCAGACTTCTCAGTGAAGACCAAAACAAAGAAGTCATTGAGCGTCTCCGCCATTTCCAAGTTTCCTGTTACTGCTTCTCCCTCTTCACTGAGCAGTGGGCCTACCCTGTCCTTGGTCTTCCTCTTGCTTCTAATGTATTTATAAAAGGTCTTCTTGTTTCCCTTTATGCCTGTAGCTAATTTGATCTCATTTTGTGCCTTTGCCTTTCTAATCTTGCCCTTGCATTCCTGTGTTGCTTGCCTATATTCATCCTTTGTTATTTGTCCTAATTTCCATTTTTTATAGGACTCCTTTTTTATTTTGAGATCATGCAAGATCTCCTTGTTAAGCCAAGCTGGTCTTTTGCCATATTTTCTATCTTTCCTACACAGCAGAAAAAGGATCTTGGGTGTAAAAAGGTTGGAGACCACTGTATTAGAGCATAAGCTTTTGTGGGCTGCTGCTCACTTCATCAGACACATGACTTCATGTATGACTTAAGGTGCCACAGGACCCCTTGTTGTTTGTCCTAATGTTGATTCACCTCCTACATTTCAGACTAAAAAAGCTCCCAGAACACTAATTTCTTTCTCTCTCTGTTTTTGTTCAGTGCGGAGAACATTGTATGTTCTAAATAATAACAATGACCTTTAGGTTTTATAGTTAAATTCCATGTATACTGTGACAGGGCATTCCATAAGCTTTATGAAAATATGCTTATGAACATGAATATGACATAAATGGAATTTGCCCGATACAAAATACTTCATAGACTCAGACTCATAGACTTTAAGGTCAGTGCAGGCCACAAAATCTCACCCACCCCTCCTAGAATAATCCTCTCACCTATATCTCAGATATTGAAGCCTTCAAATACTTTGAAGACCCCAAGATGCAGAGAATCCTCCAGCTGTGATCTGTACCCCATACTACAGAGGAAGGCGAAAAACCTCCAGGGCCTCTGCCAAATCTACCCTGGAGGAAAATTCCTTCCCGACCCCAAATATGGCGATCAGCTAAACCCTGAGCATGTGGGCAAGACTCATCAGCCAGACACCAAGAAAGTTCTCTATAGTAACTCCTATCATCCCTCCATTGACCTATTTCCCACTGATAATGAATGGTCAGTTAGTTACCAAGATCATGTTATCTCATCAAACCATCCCCTTCATAAACCCATCGGCTACGTCTACACTGGCCCCTCTTCCGGAAGGGGCATGTAAATTTCAGCAGTCGTCGTAGGGAAATCCGCGGGGGATTTAAATATCCCCCGCGGCATTTAAATAAAAATGTCCGCCGCTTTTTTCCGGCTTTTAAAAAAGCCGGAAAAGAGCGTCTAGACTGGCCCCGATCCTCCGGAAAAAGTGCCCTTTTCCGGAGGCTCTTATTCTTACTTTGAAGAATAAGAGCCTCCGGAAAAGGGCACTTTTTCCGGAGGATCGGGGCCAGTCTAGACGCTCTTTTCCGGCTTTTTTAAAAGCCGGAAAAAAGCGGCGGACATTTTTATTTAAATGCCGCGGGGGATATTTAAATCCCCCGCGGATTTCCCTACGACGACTAGTGAAATTTACATGCCCCTTCCGGAAAAGGGGCCAGTGTAGACGTAGCCATCTAGTTTAATCTTGAAACCAGATAGATCTTTTGCCCCCACTACTTCCCTTGGAAGGCCGTTCCAGAACTTCACTCCTCTAATGGTTAGAAACCTTCGTCTAATCTCAAGTCTAAACTTCCTACTAGCCAGCTTATATCCATTTGTTCTTGTGTCCACATTGGTATTAAACTTAAATAATTCCTCTCCCTCCCTGGTATTTATCCCTCTAACATATTTAAAAAGTGCAATCATGTCTTCCCTCAGCCTTCTTTTGGTTAAAGTAAACAAGCCAAGCTCCTTGAGTCTCCTTTCATAAGACAGGTTTTCCATTCCTCGGATCATCCTAGTAGCCCTTCTTTGTACCTGTTCCAGTTTGAATTCATCCTTCTTAAACATGGGAGACCAGAACTGCACACAGTATTCCAAATGGGGTCTCACCAATGCCTTGTATAATGGCACTAACACCTCCTTATCCCTACTGGAAATACCTCGCCTAATACATCCCAAGATCGTATTAGCCTTTTTCACGGCCATGTCACAATGGCGGCTCATAGTCATTCTATAATCAACCAGGACTCCAAGGTCCTTCTCCTCCTCCGTTACTTCCAACTGATGTGTCCCCAGCTTATAACTAAAATTCTTGTTATTAATCCCTAAATGCATAACCTTACACTTCTCACTATTAAATTTCATCCTATTGCTATCACTCCAATTTACAAGATCATCCAGATCTTCCTGTATGATATCCCGATCCTTTTCTGAATTGGTAATAGCTCCCAACTTTGTGTCATCCACAAATTTTATTAGGACACTTCCACTTTTGGTGCCAAGATCAGCAATAAAAAGATTAAATAAAATTGGCCCCAAAACTGATCCCTGAGGAACTCCGCTATTAACCTTCCTCCAACCTGACAGTTCACCTTTCAATATGACCCGCTGTAGTCTCCCTTTTAACCAGTTGCTTATCCACCTCTCAACTTTCATATTAATCCCTATCTTTTCCAATTTAACCAATAATTCCCCATGTGGTACTGTATCAAATGCCTTACTAAAGTCGAGGTAGATTAGATCCACTGCATTTCCTTTATCTAAAAAATCTGTTACTTTCTCAAAAAAGGAGATCAAGTTGGTTTGGCACGATCTACCTTTTGTAAAACCATGCTGTAATTTGTCCCAATTGCCATTAGCCTCAATGTCTCTAACTACTTTCTCCTTCAAAAATTTTTCCAGAATCTTACATACTACAGATGTCAAACTTACAGGCCTATAGTTACCCGGGTCGCTTTTTTTCTCTTTCTTAAAAATCGGAACTATATTAGCAATTCTCCAGTCAAATGGTACAATCCCTGAGTTTAGAGATTTATTAAGATTCATGTGAGATATCACTTCAAAGCAACTGAATATAATTATTCTTTGTATGCATGTATCTTGTATTTGAAATTAGAACATGCATTACAAATGTACACAAGTTAAGTGAGGGCCATTAGTACAGGTTGAAACTCTCTAACCTGGGACTCTCTGCTCCAATAGTATCCGTATCCGTGCTCTGGCATGGATGTTGCATAGAGTCCTGGTGGAGAGCCAGCAGCAAGGAGCCCTTCGGGACCAGCAGGGTAGTGGGCTGCCTGCAGAGAGCTGCCAGCACGGTCATCCAGTGCATAGCAGAGGGGCCAGGAGCCCCAGTGTGTGGCTGCCCAGTATGGCCGGGTGCCCTGGCATATCCAGGAACTATGGCAGTCAGGTGGGGTTGGCATGGTAGTGGGGCCAGCAGTAGGTGGGGAGTTGGCAGGGAGACTGGCAGGCTGAGTCAGGGCTGGGAGCCAGAAATGACCTCCCTGGTTTGGCAAAATCCCTCATCTGGCTCCGATCAGGTCCCAAGGATACTGGACCGGGGTGGTCCAACCTGTAGTACTCAAGGAACTTAATGGTCCAGTACTATGGACAATGATCTGTGAACAGAATTGTTTTTCTTGTAAGCTTGGAGAAGGGATTATGGTGGCTACTACCAAGAAAAATGACCATGTCACCTGATACTACAATCTATCTTAAACCCTGTACTTTTCTATGAAAAGCTGGGAAGGGATTAGACTGAAGACAAAGGATTCCTGCCTTAAGCAAATCCTATTTAAGAATGGGTATTGATTTTTTCAAGATTGTCAGTTCTTCCTGGCTACGCCACACAAGATGACTGCTGGAAACATCTAAGACTGAATGATAGGAAGTGATGAACCCAGATGGGAAGTCTGTGAAAGAAGCTTATCAGAACTTTGAGGGTGAGATTACATGCAACTAGGTTCTTAGAGTAGTAAGGTTAGCTTGCATGTTCTGTTTTATTTTCTTCAGTAACCTACATTGTTAGGTCTGCTCTCTCAATCATTAATTTATTTAAAAAACCAGCGTAAATAATTGTAACTTGGGGGGGAGACAAAGTTTATCTCTACACTGCACCCATTTTGCGCAAGAAATATGCAAATGAGGTGAAGTGTGGAATATCGCTGCACCTTATTTGCATAATTAATTAGGCTCTGTTTTTGCACAAAAAACCCCTCTTGCACAAGAGCCGTTCTTCCTGAAAAAAATGCGGAAGAACGGCTCTTGCGCAAGAGGGGTTTTTTGGGCAAAAATGGAGCCTCATTAATTATGCACGAGGCACGGCGATATTCTATGCTTTGCCTCGTGCATATTTCTTGCGCAAGAGGCAATAGTGTAGACATAGCCAAAGAGTCTGTGCATCTCTCTCTTTACCCAAGAAAGAGGGCAAACATGAGGTTACCTTGTAAAAGAGTTGATACAAAGTAAGACAGATTTATCTGGGGTTCTGATCCCAGTGTGGCTGTGCATTTGGGTGCATTTAGCTGAGCTTATCTCAGCATCTGTATTATACTGCAGAGGGCTGTGAGACACTATCTCGGTCACTGCTAGAAGAGACCTGAGGGCCTGGCTCAGCAGCACAGAGCTGAGAGTCACAAATGACGGCAGGAAGGTGAGCTCTGTGATAATTCAGCACATCAAGTGACAGTCCCAAGGGAGGCCCCAGAGACTGAACCTGTCACATGTACATTTTCATTTCAACCTCAGATGAACCTAAACTGCAAAGTTCAGACCCAGAACTCTGCCTCTCCAAAGTTCATCATGAGTAGGATGCAAGTTTTTGGTCAGCCCATTATAAACGCACAAGACAATTGCCAAGTTCAGAGTCAAACCCACCACAAAATTCAGTAACTTTTAGATCCAGTAATTTGGTTGAACCATACAATCCCAAACACTTAAAAACAAAGAAAGAAACAAAAAAATATACCCTCTGCCCTACTTTAGACAAATGTTCTTTCAATTCATCATCACCTTTGGTGGAACCAGATTTTTTTTTCAAATTAATCATTTTGTCAATGCCTTCTTTTTTCACTTCATTGATGATTTGAAACACTTGTTGGCTCATATTAAGGCGATAGCCATCTAACTTCCCCTGAAATTTGAAATAGAAGTCAACAGTATGGATGAGGGAAGACACATGCATATGAAGTTAAGAAAACTATATTCTAAATACTGCTTTCATATAAAAATATGCAGTCAACTCATTGAAAAGCTTCTCGCAAAAGCTTTTAATTGAATGAGTGGCTCTTTTAAAAAATATGAAAGACCTTTGTTTTTCTGCAACTCTTTCTACCACCTCTTAATGGATTTTTATTCTGCCCATCAGATGCTGGAAAAAGAGGAACATAGGCTAATAGTCTCCATGGAGTCCCTTGCACAGTGTTTTAGAAGGTATGAGAAGTAGCTCAGTTCCTACATGAAAGCTTTATCTGATCATTATTTTCCAGAGTCATAAAGTATCAGAATTAGGAAGCAAATTTCTTCCTCTAGTCCAGGGGTGGGCAATAATTTTTAATGAGGGGCCTCTCCAAGATGTTGGCAAGGTCAAGGGCCACTTTTCTACCGAGAGGGCTTGGAGTCTGGGACAGAGGTTGGGTGTAGAAGGGGCTGTGGAGTCTGAGAGGGAGTTTGGGTGAAGGAGTGGTTTATGATCTGGGGCAGAGGCTTGGGGTGCAGAGCATAAGAGAGAGTATGCAGGAGAGGATTCTGGCCTGAGAGAGGGGCTCTAGGAGGGGACGCAGGTTCTGGGAGGGAGTTGTGACCTGGATGAAGGGGGTGAAGAGGGTTTGGGTGATGACTTGGGGAAGGGGAATGGGGTGCAGGGTCAGGGAAGAGGGATAGGTGCCAGAGAGGATTCTGGCCTGGGGGAGGGGCTCTAGGAGCTGGGTGCAGGGTCTGGGAGGGAGTTGAGACCTGGGGTACACAGATTTTGGGTGGTGGCCTGGGGCAGATAATTGAATAGGGGATGAAGGGGGCGTGCCAGAGGCGGGCTCTGGCTAGCAGGTGCTTACCTAGGCAGCTCCCAGTCAGCAGCCCTGCAGGAACCTGAAGGCTGAAGTTGCAAGCTGCTTCACATGGCTCTGCTCCAGGCAGGGGGAGGGTGGAGGTAAGAGGCTTCATTGGCTGCCCCTGCCACCAGCAAAATATCTCAGCTGCTATTGGTCAGAAACTGGTCAATGGGAGCTGAGAGATTTTGCTGAGGGGTGGGACAGAGCACAAAGCCTCCCTCCTCACTCCAAGAATAGAGCAGTCACATTTAAAGAGGCTGCTGCTGTGCTGTGCTGTGCTGTGCTGTGCTGTGCTGTGCTGTGCTGTGCTTAAGGGTCCCAGTGAGGCAGCCGCATGATGGATCTGGTGGCTTGGTGGGCCGAATCTGGCCCACTGGCAGCCTCTTGCCCACCCCTGCTCTAATCAGATATTTCAGACCATGTCATTTCAATTGCACAGCTTTGCAGAGAAGCTACCAATATGCACAGGACACATGTTTAATGGAATTTGCAGCATGTTGTAAGATCAACTTTTTGGTACAAAATGGATTCATGTTAGAGACAATACGTGATAGAGTGGGGAAATGAGACCCAGGTAATTCTGCTACCACCCTTGCCATCATCTGGGGGTATTAATGGGCTTGTGGATACATCATCTATAATCCTGGACTACAGCCCCAATTTTATGTACTGAATTGCTTCTAGAACAGGTTACGAGAGGCTGGATTCTTATACCATCAGTCATGCTGCCCAGTGCCACATTCCTCAAGTAACCCCATTGAAATCAACAGGACCACTTGAGATACAAGGCACTACTCAGCAGGAGGGATGGCATAACAAGTTGGCCCTAGATTTTTAAGAAAAATAATATAAAAAGTAAAAATGTTAAGTTAAAAACATTTTCATCACTGTAGCTTAAAACAAAAAACAAGTATCCCCACCTTTTTAATAGGATATTAATCTCCTTTAAAATGTGCCTTTGTAATACCAACAGATGGAACTGAACCTGGGACCTCTGGAGCTTCATGAATGAGTCTCTACAGCTTGAGCTAAAAGCCAGCCAGCTCAGGCTGTAGAGTGAACTCATTCTTTCTCTCTGTACGTCAGCATTTCTCAAAGTGGTCCATGAAACCACACTGAGAAACCTGTTAACTGGCCATACCAGTTTGTTTTCTTACTTGCTCCGTGGCCATGGAGCCTCGCAGTTCCTATTGGCCTCCGTTCGCTGTTTGCAGCCAAGGGGAGCTGCAGGAAGCAGTGGCCCGGCCCACGCCACTTCCCATGGCTCCCCTTGGCTGCAAACAGCGAACCAGAGCCAAGAGGATCTCCGAAGCTCTGTGGTCACAGCGTCAGTAAGTAAACAAACCAGCATGGCCAATTAACAGGCTTCTCAAAGTGGTTTCGCGGATCACTTTGAGAAACACAGCTGTTAAGTAGCCTAAGTGCCTCTATTTGGAATAGTGAACCACACCCACTAGTTGTGTGGGTTACATCTTCTCTTATCAGAATAGATACACATACTTCCCAAGCTGGAAATTTCACCTGAAATACCCCAACAAACATAAAGAGATGAACAAAGTAATTCATCCATCCACTTTAGCTTGTGGGCACATTTGTCTAATTCATTCCTTTCTATGCCATACATATTAGGTAAGTAATAAAATGGTACATACAAGGGACCTATCTGTTATCCACTTTCTTTTATACTTACTTTGAGATTCAAGCAGGTCACAAATAGATTCTGTACTAATGTTTCATATTCATCTTGTACTTCTTTCCTTATTCCCTCTTTGAGGCAGATATTTTCTTTTTCTACATTAGTGAGCCTGGCTCTGAGAGCAGTTATTTCCATAATCATCTCATGACTCAGCTCTGCTATCTATCAAAGGAGAAAATAATAAATCAGTGAAACTGGAGAAGGCCTAAACAAAAGACCTTAGTCTTAACACCCTAAATTTGAGAATATTTAGATACAGATATGAGCCTTTCTAACTGAAAGGCTTGACTACAGTAAGAATGCACCTCTGTAAAATTACCCATGTTTTGTTTCTCTATTTGCTTTGAAGTTACTCGCTTTCTATTGGCTGAATCCAAAGGGTCCCTGAGCTTCCGACACAATGATTTGAGGGTGGGAGAATGCATAATGACACACGAAAAACCAAGAGTCTATTTGTGGTTATGAGGAGAGGGATAGAGAGAGAAAATTAGCAGTGAATCCAGTAGGTAAGAGGAACTGAGAGAAAGTATATTTTTAGTGGGCCAAGGGAGGAAAATCAAGAAGTCTGGTATTAGAAGAAAAAAAAGACTTAATGGCCCCACGTAGTTTTGATTAACCCTGATCCCACTTACCCAAACCACCCTGATCCTTAAAGATAGACATCAGAACTGTATTTAAGCAGCAAAGTAAACTACTCAATGGTAAGTTTTTTGGAGCAAGTAAAATGTCTCCTTTTAGGTTTGTACAGCTCCAGGCACAGACCACTTAATAAAGAATTAAGTGAACAGCCGTGTATTGTTGGTAGGTCTCTTGATACTTGAAAACACAGCAGTAATACGATTTCTAAAGATAACATCCAAAGTAGCAGAAATGGGAGCACAATGGAATGTAGATGTCTGCCTGGCTTGCAGGCTCAGACAGGTGGTTATTAGATGTATAAGTTCTGTCATTTTCAACCTTGATCTACTGCATTTGCAATCAGTTTGCATTTGTACTCAATTCTGAGTATAATGTTAGAAAGTAATGGGTCATTAAAAATGTGACTCCAGAAGCTTCATATGCAAAAAATAAATAAATAAAATGGTAGCAACAACTATTTATAGGATTGCCATTATAGAACTCCATTGCCACTTCTCATTATAGAACTCTGGTTTCAACTTTGGTATAACTCTGCCAGACAGTTAGACTGATTTTTTTCCATTCTGGGTGTGTCTGCCTCCAGTTGAATTCTTCTGGAAAATTTCATCCAGAATAGTTCAGCCATTTCTAAGGAAAAGGCTAGAATAAGAATTGCCATGTTAAAAAATTCTTGTGATCTTTTCTTTGAAGTACTCTAGTGCCCTCAACAGCCTTTAGAACACGGGCTTTAAATTTGGTATGTCTGTGTGTCAGGGATGTGCTTTTCCTACCCCCAATGAAAATTGGCCAAAATTTGACCAACTTAGAAGTCTTTGGGGGGAAAAAATCACAGTTTACACATGCTCAATAATCTCTGAATATTCCATCTTCATTGAACATACAGCTCCTAGTGCTGATCAGACTGCTCATTTACCATCCCTACATGTACTCTGTCAAAACACAAAAGGGGACAGCTGTAATCTGACGAGCAATTTGGGCTACAAAGAAACTTCAAAAGTCATTGTGCAGTGCGCATCTACACACCCGTAAATATGACAAATAAAGTAATAAGTAGGCTCTTTTGGTCAGTGATGGTCTTTATGTGTTTATACAATGCCCTGTACAGGATGGCTCCAATCATGAGTGAGAACTCTAAAAAGCAACTGGAGCACAAATCCCCACAACCAACCTGACTAAGGTTTACATCATTTTGCCTTCCACCTTCTTCTACTACATGCAGTTCCTGAAAAAAAAAAGCACAAACGCATATTGTGACTAAGCTAGTACAGCAGAATTGTCCTACAGTTATTTTACCAGCCATTTTTATTTGGTAATGGCTTCCCATCTTGCAAAATCTCTTTGACATTTCTTCCCTCTCTACAATACAGAATCAGCACTAGGCATGTACCTGTTCTTTTTGATAGAGTAGCTGATGTTCCTGCTGGAGTAGATTTTCATAAAACATAGAGTAAGTCTCAAAGTTGCTGCGCTCTCTGGCCATAATGTCACAGCCCAGTGCAGTGAGGCATTTTTGTAAATGGCTTTTTTTAAACGTAATCTGGAGATTTAAAAAACATATAACCTCAAACTTAGGTGTTTAGTAATTTTAGATATTCCCTGCTATCACAGGTATTTACATCTATATCTTGTCCTCCACCCCCACTCCACCCCAAGGCTTCTGTATTTTGGTTTGACATATGATGTGCTCCCAGACAGAACTGCCTACTTTCAATTTTTCTATTCATTTGGAGATAATTTCTCCTCCTCCTGTAGAAATACATCAGAGGAAAAAAAACCCTTTTCCTCCCCGCCTTACACATACAGCTTGTCTACATGGAAAATTGCATTGATTTAACCAAAGGTGCAATTTTAAACTGAATTTGTTAAACCAGTGCAAAAAGGTCTGTGGGCGTTCTTGTTTTGGTTTAAACCAGGCTCATTCCAGTTTAGTTAAATCAGTTAGGATATACGTTATGCTAAATTGAAATAAATGATTCTTAAACTGAACTAAGAGGGTCCAACATAGGGGTTTGGACCAGATAAATTAAACCAGTACAAGTTTACGTGTAGACAAGACTTTTGATCCATAAGCTCACTTGTAAATTGGAGAGCTCTGAAGGAAATTTCTCAACTCTCTTACCCCAATTCACACAGAATTTGGATAGGGAGCAGGCTTACCGCTAGGAACCAAGCAATGTATCTCAATACTGAATCTCATTTTAATGAAAACAATGAAGCAGGTGTGATGATAACCTAATATTTCATTATAATTTAACATATATTTATAAAATACCTTTCATCCCTAAAGGTCTCCAAGTTATAAATTTAAGATAAATACAGGAATCATTTCATCTGCCATGAAACTGCTCTCTACCCTTAGGGTAAATAAAGAAACGTGTGACAAACCCATGTGTTGTAGAGAAGAGACTACTACTATATAAATCAAAAGCATCTCTAAGAAACTAGATTGAAAGCCTTGTCCTTCAGGTCAAAAAATACAGGCTTCTACCAGTTAGCTGTCAGGAAGGCCCTTTGCTTTCTCACAGAGGATCCGCAGAGAATGAGTGTCATATATGCACAGGAAGCATGTGACAACCCTACCTTAGGAAATGAGTATCTTGTCCAACTGAAACAGCAACAAGATTTTTAGATAGAAAAATGTAATTACCGATTTGGAAAATGGCCTAGGTGCTGAGGCCAACATCCCTCCTCCCCTTCAGAATAAATACATCAGCTCTTTAATGATTAAGTGCTCAAGACCTTTGTTGGAAAGATGATGCCTCAAGCAACAGAGTATTTCCTAACACGTCACAGGGTGCCTGATTTAATATGACTGCCTACTGAGTCCCAGCACTGCTTCCTATAATTCAGGAGTGGGCAAAGTATGGCCCACAGGCCATATCTAGCCCATTACACCTTTTTTATCTGGCTCTCGAGCTCTCATTGGGGAGCACGGTCGGGGACTTGCCCTGCTCTGCCTGCCTGGCCCTCTCCAGCCCCCGACTCACAATTCCTTGAAGAGCACCATCATACAGCATGCAGAGCCACACTGCACAGGCACAACTTTGCCACACTGTTTCAGAAATTGGAACCTTGCCCTATGATCCCCTCATGGTCTCCTACATCCCAACCCTCAAAAGCCTTGAAACTACCCCAGGGACCATACCCATCCCAGCTATGGTGCCTCTGCCCATGGCAGTGTCTGGTAGGGCTGCTAAGGTGTCACTGATGGCAGGACCCCTAGGAGTCCCCAGTAGTGCCTTTGTAGAGGCCTCCCCATTGCACTACACCCCACGAGTCCCACCTCTCCTCACCTAAGTAGCATCCTTTATATCCCCTCTCTTATATCCCATAGAGTGCCTCTCCCACACCATAATAACATCCCTTATAGAGCCCCCTACCATGGCACACCCCATGAGTCCTCCTGCCCCACCTCAATCCGCCATACAGATTTCCATAACCAGATGCAGCCCTCAGGTAAAAAATTGCCCAAGTCTGCTATAGCTCCTTAGAAGCCTCCAATCCCAGTACTAAATCCTTCTGACCTTTCTACAATTGTGAGATCTGTACAAATCCCATTACAAGGAGGCCAATGTCATACGCAACACACAAGCTTACAGTCAACATTGCTAACGTAATAGAAATGTAAACTCATAAGCTTAAGGGAGGGTGTTTCCCTGGTGTGTCACTGGTTGACACAGGTTGTAGTAACTAAAGATGTAAATAAAGATTAAATATGCCTAGATAGAAACACAGCATATGTACCTCTACATCAGATTCTTGGTAATTTTCCATTAGTTTCTGAACAAATGTTTCGACTACTTGTGGTCTTACAACTGAGAATCTTTCTTGCATAACACGATGCTTCCAGAGCTCTGGAGAAGCAGAAGGGAAAAACAAAACAAACAAGACATCAACTGATGTCTGTCACAAAATCTTTAATCCCCGTAAAATGATGCCATGTGCAATTTGGCATTCAGGATTTCTCAATCTTTCTAAAAATGTATACAGCAGAAAGTCACCACCACCACAGAGAGTTATGTGATTCAGTGCAGCAGGGGAGTCAGATAGTTCTATTGACTCTGAGTCTAAAATACATTTTTGTTATAGGGCAGAGCCACCAGTTAGCACCTTAGCTACAATTTATCACCCACTGATAAATAAGAGTTTTGCATGAAAATCGAGAGTAGAACATGACTTCTATGTAGTAACGAAAACTTTTGAGTAGGAAAATTACTGTTTCATCCAACACCAGTGAGTGGTAAAAAATGGTGTGAGCCACTGTTGGAATTACAATTATTTCCACCACTGGCTTGTCTGACCATTTGTGCATGTACTTTCCTGATCTGCACATATAGTAATGTTAAATGTATAAATTAAGGTGCATAGTTATGCACTTAAATTACTTGGAAGTTTGTCTATTGAAGTGTCATCATTTGGCTTACACATTGATACCCAGTGAGATACATGGGAGCAATTTCAAGCAGTCTGCAGATTCCGGAAGAAAAGTTGGAGTTGGTTTGGTGCACACAGCTCAAATTTGGAAATTATTTTTTGCAATAATTATGGTTAAATTGTGCTTTATAAAAACAAAGTTAAAGCTTAGATTTTGCAGCAGTTGAATGAGCAGATTGGATCAGTATGTCAAATGGGCCAGGTGCTTGACACCCCCGTGTACAAGTCTTGTAACGTGGTAGCAAGTAAAAGTAGGGCCACTTTCACATAAAAGGCTGGGCTTTATCAAAACCTCAAGGAAGTTTTTTGTCAAAATGATAAATTTTCACCAATGTATCCTCTGAATATGGGCCAAGTTATTCTTCACTCTTGAATGACTACAGAGGGAAACGGGGAGGATATGCAGGAACCTTACCACCCTGCATGGAAAAAAATCCTCCCTCCACATGCCAGTATGGATGCATGTTCCCCGACAGGAAAGTGGAAGGAAGCTGCCCCTCGCCCTGTATTAGAGCACACAACTGGTAACCCAAGTCTTTCCAGACCTCCCACACCTATGTAAAAGCTGTAGGATTGGGCTTCCTGTGTTTGGCATGCTTCTATGCAAAAGAGATGGATGGGCTAGATGTAAAAATGCACTTTGTATGTTAACATACCTTACCTGTTGGTAGGCTGGTTCCTGCTCTTGCTCTTTCAGATGTAACTAGACTCATTTCCAGGGTAATTTTCTTTTGCACATCATGGATCATGTGTATTTCCAGACTTACCAATAGTTTTTGAAGCTATAGTAAGCATGCAGTAAATTGTTCACATTAAATCTGTAGGCTTATTATACCACATCTGCTCTGCTTTGACAATTTTCAGGTTTTAAAAAAGTTTAAAAAAAAACAGTACGTAGGAGTAAAAATAAGGTAATTTAGGGAAGTTATACTGTGTCTGTTCTGTACCATGAGTACTTTGGGGGTCAGATTCACTAGTCCATTACAGGGGTGTAGCAACCAACATACATGTGCAGACTGTGACCCACCCACTTTGCTTCCAAGCCCATCCCCACAGCCTCCCAAAGCTCTCCTTGTGCTCCAATGTTCAGGGGCTCACCCCAGCTCTATCAGGTGATCCAGCCGGGAAGCGGGATCAAGGGCTCGCTCCATTCCATTCCTCTGCCTGGTACTCCAGCCAGGGACCGGAAAGAGGAGGGCTAGAACCAGCATTCGGACCTTGCTCCAGGGCTGGAGCACCAAACAGGTGGATAGAACAGGGCTATCCCCTGCGTGTGGACCCCACTCTTCAGGTGCATCCTCAGGGCCTGGAGTCCCCTGTCCAATATGACCACCCCACCAAGACTGGGGGAAGCAGCCCAATCCTCCTGCCCCATCCCATCTGCCCTGCTCCCTATCATTGCCCACCCAAGTGTGCTCTTCTGGCTATGCCACTGGTCCATTACAGCTGCTTTGTGCTGCTCCCGGACACTAAGGTGTGGGTCTTGCAGCACAAGTCCCAGTTTGCTTTCACTATCCTTTCAAGTGACCCTGTTTAGGCCCCCACAGGCTGTAATGGTTCCATGTCTCTCAGCAGCACTCTGCCCACGCAGGAATAGTCCTTTACCTGAAGCGTGTTGATTTCCATTTCTGATGCTCCTTTGGGGGGAAGTACAGACTGAGAGCTTGTTACAAGTCCTTCAAACTCATCTTCTGTGCCCCTGTGCCTGGTGATAGCTCTCATGGCAGGGTACAGGGTGTCAGTGCTAAAGAAACCCAGACAAAGATGTTACACCTATGGTCACATCTACTCAACAGTATTTTCAGCTTCTTCCATATTTCTCCCTTTCATACCATATGCACCCTCCCCCAACCCAATAAGCATGGGGACTCATTTCACTATCTCATAATTCTGTCAGGAAACCCTGCTAGCAGAGCAGGATTTTCTGTGTGGAATGATCAGATGATACTGAACCTCCAACATCACAGCACTTCTTTTTTCAACAGTTGTTCAAAAATTAGAAGTTCAGTGGATGGAGCAGGAAGAGCTAAAACAAAGCAGAGAATTCTGGTTGGCAGTAAGAACTTCTCCCCTGACAACCAAATAGATGTAGACACTCCCCTGTGATGCACTCTCCGATCTGATTACCTTTGAAACAGAGCAGGCCTCCCTATAGTCATCAGTGCCAGCCTGAATACTGAAAGGGCCCTTTATGTCTCAAAAAACCAAAAGGAGCAACTGACAAAAGGGCATAGGTACCACTTTATGGAAGACACCAGTGATTGCATGACAGACAGCTGCAGAATTTGAAAACCTTGTTTATTCAAGGAGAACAAAAGCTTTCCTTGGCGAAGGGGGTGAATGGCAGTACCTCAGGGACAAGGACTACCATATCAATCCCTTGGCAGCTGGCACAAACTAGCATAGCCCTGAAACTGTGGGAAAGAGCAAGAGATTGATTGCTGGAGCCACAGCTGCCCAGTTCCCAGATGTGTGGGAGAAGTGCCTCACCACACATTTAGCATGAAGAGCCACTGTTAAAGGGTTTCAGAATGCTGCAGGAGCAGACTGAGCTCCAGAACTTCTCTCCTCTTGCAAAATGCATAAGATCTACAGGTGGCAGAGATCCCAGTCCCAAGAAGCATACAGATCTTACCAAATCACCATGCTCTACCAGTAAGTGGGTCTGGGTACTGCAGCTCCTTAGGCCTAGCAATTTCTTCTCTTTTTCCAGGTGAGTAATGAAGAACAGCTCCCAACTTCCCCACCCCTTCTGTAAGTGAATTCTATGATCAGATTCACATCCCCTTCTCCAGTTGAGTGAACCCCATTAGGCCTCCTGAAAATTCCCCTGATGTGGCCTGATTGGCCTGGGGGCCCAGGAAGTGCATGAAGTCTCCCCTCACTGCCAGGTGTAAGCAGTGCCTAGAGGGAATTGCCAGCAGTCCAAAACAGCTGGTGGTTCTCTCTAGCTGCCAGGGGGTGGGGCGCAAAGACTTCACGGTCAATCAGGGTCCGTGGACTGGGGAGCACAGGAAGTCTCCTGGCCCCACCTTTTCCACCCAAGGCCCCACCCTTTCCATGGCATCCTGGGGCCACTTCAGAAATTTGTGAAGTAGCCCCACTTCAGAAATTTGTGAAGTGGCCCCACTTCAGAAATTATTGCCCACCCCTCTCTAAGCTGTTTTACTACAGTGTTAACCAGCAAACTTTTATTTTCATTATGTTTTGGTAATAGATTTTTATTTCACAGGCCAGGATGGATATGCATTTAGGCTTTCAGTAAGTGCCTTTAAAGAAAAGGTGCCAGATTTTCTAATGCACATTATTCAGGCCAACCCGAGGAGGAGGATTAGGAAGAATCCTGTTAAACTTCCACTTCATATCACTTAAATATCAGCTTCAGGAATGTGAATTTTTAAAAGTATGGTTTGTAATATTGATCTGGGGCTCAAGATAAAGAGGCAGTGTGTAGAATTAATAGTGTTCCTGAAAGGCCACAGGAATACATTTGGAACAACCTGACTAATGAACAATCCAGGCAGAAAGAAAATCAGAGCAGATAAAAAACCATACTGTGAAAAGAAAGCAAAGATATTAGAATAATTATCAATTTTGTGCCAAATAAAACTCAAGAAAGGTACAACTAAAACAGACCAAAATGAAATAGGGAATAAGATGTACAGGCAGTCCCCGAGTTACGTGGATCCGACTTATGTCGGATCCACAGTTACGAACGGGACTTTTCTCGCCCCGGAGGACGGGAGCGGCGGGACACCCAGATGCGCCGCGGTCCCGCTTCCTGCGTCCTCCGGGGCGAGAAAAGCTGCTCCATGTCTCCCTGGTCTGCTGGGGGGAGTCCCCCTCAGCAGACCAGGGAGACGCGGAGCAAAGCCGCGGAGGATGCGGGTGGGACCGCGGCGCGTCTCGGCGGTCCCGCCACCCGCGTCTCCCTGGTCTGCTGGGGGAGGGGGGACGCAGCTAGTGCACCCCCCCACAGCAGACCAGGCTTTTCTCACGACGACACCTGGGGTAGAGCAGCTGGGGTGCTGCTGGGTTGGTCCCGCAGTGCCGCTCCTCGGCGCTACTGGACCAACCCGGCAGCACCCCAGCTGCTCTGCCCCAGGCGTCCCCAAGTCAGCCGCTGCTGAAACTGACGAGCGGCTGACTACAGGAAGCCCGAGGCAGAGTTGCTCTGCCCCGGGCTTCCTAGAATCAGCTGCTGATCAGTTTCAGCAGCGGCTGACTTGGGGACACCTGGGGTAGAGCAGCTGGGGTGCTGCCGGGTTGGTCTCCACAGCGCTGAGGTGCGGTGCTGCGGGGACCTACCCGGCAGTGCTCCAGCTGCTCTGTCCCAGGCATCCAAATTCAGCCGCTGTTGAAACTGATCAGCGGCTGATTCCAGGAAGCCCAGGGCAGAGCAACTCTGCCTCGGGCTTCCTGTAGTCAGCCGCTGGTCAGTTTCAGCAGCGGCTGAATCTGGACGCCAGTTCCGACTTACATACAAATTCAACTTAAGAACAAACCTACAGTCCCTATCTTGTACGTAACCCGGGGACTGCCTGCATAGGCTTATGTTTAACAACCACTCCAGCCTAGAACACTTTTACATCACAATGAAACTTACCCATATAGTTCAGCAAATTGTTTGTAAAGAGATAATGTATTAATATCTTCAACTTTCAGTTTAAGTCTGCCCCATTCCGCCTTTAATATTTCCAATTGCTTCCATGTTACCAGAAAAGATCTCAGCACAGCATGCGAAGTAATTGGATCATGCAGCTTTGGCAATGCTTTGCAAGTCTTTCTGCTGCTCTCTGACCCACTGGCATGTGATTCATCCATTTCTGCCAAATTCTAATGAAATTATTAAGAGAGACGTATTTTTTACTATCTTGTATTGTACACTTAAATAAAATGAGATAAGCCACTGTGCCTTTGTTAGAGATTGAATAAAAAAACCTGCAATCCACAGTAATTGTCCCCATACACCATGTCCTACAAAGTTTCGCAGAGATCAAATCTGGGCTCTTTTTTCATTGCAATGAGCAGAGGCAACAGAAAAGATGAGGCTAACACACACACACTCTCTCTCTCTCATTGCCACTTTCTTTGAGTCAGCTGCATCAACAAACTACACTGGGGCAGTGAAAAAAACCTCCAATCCTCAGCTCAAGTAATGAAGGAAACAGCCCCTATTAAAAATTCAGTAACTCCTCTTCTCTTTGCACATTTCTCCATACTCACACTTCCCGACAGCCCCTAGGAACAGTATCACTGTGCACTTAGGTGTTCACTCAGCGGCAGATTTATCTGCTTTCCATCAGAATGGCTTGAATCTCAGCCCATTCCCTGAATCAAAACTTTGTGGCAGACTCTGGAAAAGCTTAACACTCCCAGTGACCATTCACCACATTTCTATCATTGTGTAAATGTTATTGGAAGTCCAACCCGAGGACCCAGCCCTCTTCTTAACTATCAGACTTTGTTATATAAGGAGGCCCTCTCTGTTCCCCTCCTTTCCATCATTTGCTGTCCCCAGCCCTTACTCACTCTCACTGGGTTGAGACAGGATGTGTGGGCTCTGGGGTAGGTATGAGGGATTTGGGTGTGGGAAGGGGTGAGAGGTGCAAGCTCTGGGAGGTAATTTGGGTGCAAGAGGAAGTGGAGAAGGGGATGCTGGCTCAGGGAGGGAGCTCCAGGCTGGAGAGTTTTGGGGTCAGGTGGAGGGTTTGGGTGCTGAGCAAGCCGCAGGTTTGTGGCTGTGAGGGTGCAGGAGTTTGGGTTGGGGCGCGTGAGGGGCTTAGGACAGGGAGGTTGGGAGTATGGTGGGCTCAGGACAGATTTGCAGTGTGTGGATGGTGCAGGCGTGTTGTGGCAGAAGACTGGGGATGTGGAGGGCTCAGAGTTGGGACCTGGGGGGGGGGGGTCCAGGAGTGTTATGATGCTGCGGCCAGATGGGGGCTTGACCCCAATTGGGGGCTTGTTGACCAGGCTTCATTTTTAAATAAAATATTATGTCAAACACACAATGTTTCAGCATTGTCTTTAGTTATGAGGGGAGAGGGGAACCTGCTTTGTGTCAGGGGTCACTGAACCACAGAAAAATCAGTCGGGGACCACATAAGTGAGATGCAGAAAAAAAACCTCTCCAAAACCCTCCAAGTCTCACTGATGTGACTCCAACTGAAACACTTCACTCCCCTGGCACTCCAGTGCCCTGGAGGGGAGGGGAGACAGGCCTGAGTTTCAGGTCAGATTAACTCTTCTGGGGTCCCAGGGTTAGTGGAATTTGTGGGCCCCTCTACCCGCTGATGTGGGGCCAAAAATGAGAGATCCAGTGTGCAGGACAGTGCTGCCAGTGAGTGGGATAAGGATGGGGGGGTGCAGAATCTGGATGGAAAATAGGGTACAGGAGCAAGCTGGGGGTAGGTGTCTGGCCAGAAGGCAGGGGGCAGGAGCAGGGTGCTGGTGAGGTTTGGGCAGGGGGAAGGTTGCTGGTGGAGGCCGGGGCAGAAGCAGGGTGCTGGTGGGGGTCTGGCCAGGGGGCAGGATGCTGGTGGGGGTTTGGGAAGGGTGCTGGTGGGGGCCAAGGCAGGGTGGTGATGGGGGCCCAGGGAAGGATGCAGGTGGGAGTCTGGCCAGGGTAGGGGTAAGGTGCTGTTGAGGGTCTGGCCAGGGAGCAGGGTGCTGGTGGGGGGTTGGGCAGGAGGCAAGTACTTGTGGGACCCATGCACTGCTCCTCTCCACCCCAAAACATCCAGTGCACTTCCTAAGAAGTCAGATCTGGCCCACAGCCAGGGACTTCCTTCCCCATGCTGCCTGCATGGGTGTGGGGAGGGGATGTCCCTGTGGCTGCACATCAGCTCCAACTTCTCAGGAAGCGCATGTGCTGCTCCTCCCCTCCTCAAAACAGCTGACACACTCCCTGAAAAGTTGGAGCTGGCGCGCAGCTGGGGACATCTCCTTCTTCCACCCCCTGGCACAGGACGGAAGGCAGGCCAGCAGGCAACATGGGGAAGAAAGTCCCCGGCTGCGTGCCAGATCCAGTTTTCAGGAAGCACACCAGATATTTTGGGGAGGGGAGGAGCAGTGTGAACACTTTCTGAGACGCCGGATCTGGTGTGCAGCTGAGGACTTCTCCCCCCCCCCCCCATGCCCGGCAGGAAGTCAGTGCTACCTCCATTTTCCCAGGAGGTAGTGCCAGCATGGACTCCTTCTTGGGGCTAGAGGGAGCGAGAGGGAGGGCTAGAACACCTTGCAATCAACTGGTCGTGCCCCCAAAATTGACCAGTCGATCATGATCAACAGGTTGGTGACCACGGGTCTAGATAATCCCTGATAGATGTCTATCCAACCTGCTCTTAAAAACTCCAATGATGGAGATCCCACAACCTTCCTAGGCAATTTGTTCCAGTACTTAGCCACCCTGATAGTTAGGAAGTTTTTCATAATGATCAACCTAAACCTCCCATGCTGCAATTCAAGCACATTGCTTCTTGTCCTATCGTCAGACATTAAGAAGAATAATTGTTCTCCCTCCTGCATGTAATACCCTTTTAGATACTTGAAAGCAGTTATGTCCTATTTCAGTTTTCTGTTTTCCAGACTAAACAAACCCAATTCTTTCAGTCTTCTCTCACAGGTCATGTTGCTCTTCTCTGGACCTTCTCCAATTTTTCCAAATCTTTCCTGAAATGTGGTGCCCAGAATTGGACACAATACTCCAACTGAGGACTAATTAGTGCAGAATAGAGTGGAAGAATGACTACTCGTGTCTTGCTCACAACACTCTTGTTAATGCAGCCCAGAATGATGTTTGCTTTTTTGCAACAGCATCACACTGTTTATGCATATTTAGCTTGTGGTCCACTATGACCCCTAGATCCCTTTTTGCAATACTGCTTCCTAGACAGTCGCTTCCCATTCTGTAAGTGTGAAACTGATTGTTCCTCCCTAAGTGGAGTACTTTGTATTTGTCTGTATCAAACTTCATCCTATTTACGTCAGACCATTTCTCCAGTTTGTCCAGATCATTTTGAATTATGACCCTATCCTCCAAAACACTTGCAACCTCTCCCAACTTGCTATCATCCACAGACTTTATAAGTGTACTCTCTATGCCATTATCTAAATCACTGATGAAGCTATTGAACAGAACCGGTCCCAAAACTGATGCTTGAGGAACCACACTTGTTGGGGCTTCCAGCATGACTGCGAACCATTGATAACGACTTAGTGCAGTTGTCCAGCCAGTTATGCACCCTCCTTATAATAGCACCATCTATATTGTATTTCCCTATTTCAGTGTTTCCCAATTGGTGCTCTGCGGAGCCCCAGGGTTCCATGAAGCGAAAGTAAGAGTTCTGCGAGAACTTGGCATTCCCCTGCCCCCTCTTAAAGAGACAGAGACTTTTTGTGGTGGGACTCAGTGGGTTGTTTTTTTGCTTGACAAATTGCGGTGGGACTCAGTGGGTCTTTTTTTTTTTTTGCTCGACAAATTTTACCCTGGCATCCCTAGGGGTTCCTTGAAATTCTTTCAAGCTGAAAAGGGTTCCGTGGTCAAATAAAATTGGGAAACACTGCCCTAGTTTATTGATAAGAAGTTCATTTGTGACTATATCAAATGTTTTACGCAAGTTTAGGTATACCACATCTACCACTATGTCTACATTACCACTTAAATCAGCAGAGATACCTGTTTTTTCTTAGCGAAAGCAGTTTGCCATTCAGCATGATCTTCTGCAATACCACCATAGCTACTCTGCAGTATATCCTCCATTAGCAACTGCATCCCAATCAGCTCCCCATGAGCAACTCTTCGGTCCTCATCACTCAGTCTGCATAGGCACAACTAGAGGAGGAGACACATTTGGTGATTCTTTCAGGTTACTGTTAGTACAATTACTTTAAAAGTCATGCATCCCTTTGTATGAGCAAATGGATTCTGCTGGAAGCCTCTGGCACTGCGGACCTAAAAGTAATGGAAGAACTCTGCTACCCAAGCCACTATGGTAATTTCAGGAGAACCAAAAAAATGAAACTGCCTAGTTCAATTTCATTGTCCAAGAAGAACAATTTAAAAAAAAATAAACAAGCAAATGGTGAATGGTAAAATCAATTGATTTTTTTAAAATGACAAAAATTTGTTACTATCCCAGAGAAAGACTTGTTTTAATGCAGGGTGTCATCTTTGTATTGTCACTGTGCCTTCAGAAACAGGCACAGTAACTTTTGGATGTACAACTAGTAGCAGTAATCATACCTGCATGTTATAATTTATGGTATTTAGATTGCTAATAGTGACGGGAAATAGTCTTCCATCTACCAGAAATGTCCTCCAAGGAAACAGCACCAATGTCTAAAACAAATTCAGATAACATTCATAAGCACAATAATAATGTTCAGGCAATAATAAAGGTCTCATCCGAGCCAAGGAAGGAAATTCACAGGGCATTTTTTGCCAAAGTGCCAGACTCATGTGAACTGTACCAACCAGATGGCTCTCAGATGTTCTCACTGAGTTGTTACTGCTGTGCCTTTCGCTTGCCATGATTTCAAAGGTTTAGGGCAAATTTTGCCCTAAACAAACTATTATTCTTCATGGAGGGACAATCTCATTCTTCATTTGTTCTATAAATGTCTTAGCATGACCAGCATTTAGAGCAAGCTATGGCCTGCAGAAGTTCATAGTTCTATAAGGACTTAAAGATTGTAACATCAAAGGTAGTAAAGTAGTCACGTAGGGTGATACAGCGGGTGTATAGCTAGGTGGGATGAAAATGTAGTGGGATGAAAATGAGGAAAGGAGAGTTTAGACAGTATCTGGAAACATTAACTAACCCTCTCATGGATAGGCCTAATCCAAAGAAGTCAATGGAAAAATTAACTTCAATAAGCTTTTTATCAAGCCCTGTGACTATGTTTTCTTTAATGAATCTGATGACTAATAACAGAAAATTAGTGGAATTACAATTAGGGTAGATAAAATGACCCAACATATAGGCTGTGTCTAGACTGCATCCTTTTTCCGTAAAAGGGATACAAATTAGACCTATCGCAATTGCAAATGAAGCGGGGATTTAAATCCCCCCGCTTCATTAGCATAAAAATGGCTGCCGCTTTTTTCCAGCTCGGAGCTTTGCCGGAAAAAAGCGCCAGTCTAGACGCGGATCTTTCGGAAAATAAAGCCTTTTCCGAAAGATCCCTTATCCCTCATTTTAAGAGTCCACTCAAATGAGGGATAAGGGATCTTTCGGAAAAGGCTTTATTTTCCAAGAGATCTGCGTCTAGACTGGCGCTTTTTTCCAGCAAAGCTCCGAGCCGGAAAAAAGCAGCAGCCATTTTTATGCTAATGAAGTGTGGGAGATTTAAATCCCCGCTTCATTTGCAATTGCGATAGGTCTAATTTGCATCCCTTTTACGGAAAAGGGATGCAGTCTAGACACAGCTATAGTGTAGAGAACAATCCTACTTTGGTGGCAAGGGATTTGATAACTTATAATAAAAGTTCTCATCTATCTTTAATTTTTATGATTGCTTGCTCATTAGTGGACTTTTTCTGAGCACACCAGTGACAAAATGAAACTATGATCACAGAAATTAAAAATCTGCTCAGTTGTATGGATTATCACAGCAAAAACTGAAGACCTTCTCCCCTCAGCACCCACGTACAAACAGGAAACAAATCAAATCGTTCATTCTTTGAAAGCACTTTTTAGTCACTCACCATGGGGCTGCATGGGTCCAGTGGCTGTGGGAGCCGTAGCTGTGAGGCAAACACACTCCTCCCTGCAGAGTTACTCAGGGGAGGCAGCCCATGGTGCATACTGTCTGTAACTCTCTGATAAGCCAAACTATTTCCAGAGGACAAATATGCTTCTCTGAAGAGACATCAAAATCACTTTTTAAGTATTAACTTTATAAAATCTTTTTTTTGAAATATAGTCTGTAACTAGCTTGTACTTTCAGATTAATATGCTGAACTGAACATCACAGCCCTGGGCAGTGACCTGCAACTAACTGCAGTTTTGTACTTAATGAAAAGTTAAGGGCTTGTCTACATGGTGGTTTAGTCGACATCAGGGGAGTGTTAGTTTCAGTTCGCACTTGCAGTCACACATAGACTGGCCTATATACCCTTTGCTGATTCACAAAAAAAGTGCCCTAGTACATATCAAGGTAGTTCCTACTTACTAGGGAATGACAACAGGGTCTACATGGGCTAATTCATGCATGGCATGCAAGTCCAGCCTGTAGCAAGTCCATAAGCAAGTTGCTATGTCTCAGCTGAACACCAGTGGTGAAGGTAACTGCCAGGACTTACTGGTACACTGAGATCTTTGGCAAGATGAGAGGGCGACTCTGGGCCCCTGGAAGAGGTGGAGCCCCATGGCAGCCAGGAACCCCTAGGCTGTCGTGGCAATGGCAGCCAGGAGCCTCGGAACTCCAGCGGCAATTTGAAGGTCCCAGCTGCTGCTGCAGTAGTGGCAGTGGGGAACCAGCCCCATGCCCTTTCTATCTCCTCGGCCTTTTGCTCCCCCGTCGGACGCTACTAGAAGGGCTACAAATGGAGCAGGCAGCTGCCATGTCAGCACTTTAACATTGGCCACATACAGACCAGTATCAGTGGCCAGTTTTTACCAGTACACCGTACTAGCTCATACCAGCCCACTTTTACCTCTGCTGAACACAGTGACGGGTCACTTGCAATTGCCTAAGAAACTACTGCTCAAAAATGTATCTTTTATAAACATCTAGAAGCTGGTGGATTAACATAAATTAAAATACAACCTAATGGTAGGGACATTTATTGGAAAGTAGCTGTTCTTAGGGTAGAAGGGTAATCTTGTAGCTAAACACCATGACTACGAATCAGAAGTAGAGCTGGGCAAATAATTGATTTGTTGGTTTGCTGGCAATTCCAGAAAATTGAAAAGCAGTTTCATTTAGAGGCTGGACCAAAAATTATTTTGGGGGGCCAAACTGAAAAAAAAAAGGTAAACATTTAGATAGGGAAACAGTGACCCAATAGCTTGGTCATTAGAGCACTTTCCTAGGATGCAGGAGATTTAAACTCAACTCCTTGATTCAATAACAATTATTTATATAAAGTAGAACAGCTTCAACAAGAGAGATGGAGAATACCCCACGCCAGAATAGCCCAGAGCCCAGTGGCTAGGATACTCCTGTATTGTGAAAGATCCACATTCAAATTCCTTCTCCATATCAGACAAAGGACAGGGGAGATTGAACTGGGTCTCCCACACCTTGGGTGAGTGCCCTAACCACTAGGCTAAAAGTTATGAGGAGGATACCATCAACACTTGTCTCATTTTGCAAATCCCATCTGAAAAGTGAAACGTTTCTATAATGACTAAGAACATACATGTGGAGAGATCCCATATCCATTGCATGTTCTGCCATAAAGACACAGAGACACAATGCTCCTTTGTTATACACTCTATATAAATGAAACTTCCAAAAACTAAACTGGAACTTGGCCTAAATATACAATAGCTCTGTAAATGCATTCGAATCTCTTTGCTGTAGCCTTTTCTCATCCCCACTTTTTTGCACACCTTTTAACTAAAATCCTGAAGCCAAATGATTTCCTGCAAGGTGATGATAAACTAGGCAAATATAACTTAGATAGGGCCACGATAAGGTGGGTGCATAATTGGCTGGATAACCGTAGTCAGAGAGTTGTTGTTAATGGTGCTAAATCCTGCTGGAAAGGGATAACAAGTGGAGTTCCGCAAGGGTCTGTTTTGGGACCCGTACTGTTCAATATCTTCATCAATGATGTAGATATTGGGATAGAGAGTACGCTTACTAAGTTTGCAGATGATACCAAACTGGGTGGGGTTGCAACTTCTTTGGAGGATAGGGACATAATTCAAAATGACCTTAGCAAGTTAGAGAAATGGTCAGAGGTAAACAGGATGAAGTTTAATAAAGAGAAATGCAAAGTGCTCCACTTAGGAAGGAACAATCAGTTCCATACATACAAGATGGGAAGCGACTGACTAGGAAGGAGCATGGCGGAAAGGGATCTAGGGGTCATAGTGGACCACAAGTTGAATATGAGTCAACAGTGTGATGCTGTTGCAAAAAAAGCAAATATGATTCTAGGTTGTATCAACAGGTGTGTTGTAAGCAAAACTCGTGAAGTCATTCTGCCGCTCTACTCTGCACTAGTTAGGCCTCAGCTGGAGTACTGTGTCCAGTTCTGGGCGCCACATTTCAAGAAAGATGTGGAGAAATTGGAAAGGGTACAGAGAAGAGCGACAAGAATGATTAAAGGTCTAGAGAACATGACCTATGAAGCCAGGCTTCATGAACTGGGCTTGTTTAGTTTGGAAAAAAGAAGATTAAGGGGGGACATGATAGCGGTTTTCAAATATCTAAAAGGGTGTCACAAGGAGGAAGGAGAAAAATTGTTCCTCTTGGTTTCTGAGGACAGGACAAGGAGTAATGGGCTTAAAGTGCAGCAAGGGAGGTTTAGATTGGACATTAGGAAAAAATTCCTAACTGTCAGGGTGGTCAAATATTGGAATAAATTGCCAAGGGAGGTGGTGGAATCTCCCTCTCTGGAGATATTTAAGAACAGGTTAGATAGACATCTGTCAGGGATGGTGTAGACGGAACTTGGTCCTGCCGTGAGGGTGGGGGGCTGGACTCGATGACCTCTCGAGGTCCCTTCCAGTTCTATGATTCTATGATTCTATGAGCGCCCTCAACTCCTGTTCTTTCAGGAAGTGCTCGTCACCATTTAATTTTAATCGATTTGGAATAGGGGTCCTGTCTTTTTGCACATTTATTGTGCACATATGGCTCTGCATAAGTAATAAACAGAGTACTTTTAGCAATAAAGGGGTTGTCAGACAAGTTTTAAGGACATCTCAGAGCACTCACAACTGGGATATATCAAAGGACTCATAAGAAACAAATATGCATTTTAGTGTCATTATGATTTCACTTACATTATGACCCCAGAGTGTAGAAAATGAACTTTAATCACACTCCCAATAAAGAAGCAAAAAAGTTACAGTGTACAGCACAGTGTACAGTGTACAGTGTTTTAATTTCCCATCAACATACTAATCTTTATCATAGAATCATAGAATCATAGAATAATAGGACTGGAAGGGACCTCGAGAGGTCATCGAGTCCAGCCCCCCGCCCTCAAGGCAGGATCAAGCTCCGTCTACACCATCCCTGACAGATGTCTATCTAACCTGTTCTTAAATATCTCCAGACAGGGAGATTCCACCACCTCCCTTGGCAATTTATTCCAATATTTGACCACCCTGACAGTTAGGAATTTTTTCCTAATGTCCAATCTAAACTTCCCCTGCTGCACTTTAAGCCCATTACTCCTTGTCCTGTCCTCAGAAACCAAGAGGAACAAATTTTCGCCTTCCTCCTTGTGACACCCTTTTAGATATTTGAAAACCGCTATCATGTCCCCCCTTAATCTTCTTTTTTCCAAACTAAACAAGCCCAGTTCATGAAGCCTGGCTTCATAGGTCATGTTCTCTAAACCTTTAATCATTCTTGTCGCTCTTCTCTGCACCCTTTCCAATTTCTCCACATCTTTCTTGAAATGTGGCGCCCAGAACTGGACACAGTACTCCAGCTGAGGCCTAACTAGTGCAGAATAGAGCGGCAGAATGACTTCACGAGTTTTGCTTACAACACACCTGTTGATACAACCTAGAATCATATTTGCTTTTTTTGCAACAGCATCACACTGTTGACTCATATTCAACTTGTGGTCCACTATGACCCCTAGATCCCTTTCCGCCATGCTCCTTCCTAGACAGTCGCTTCCCATCTTGTATGTATGGAACTGATTGTTCCTTCCTAAGTGGAGCACTTTGCATTTCTCTTTATTAAACCTCATCCTGTTTACCTCTGACCATTTCTCTAACTTGCTAAGGTCATTTTGAATTATGTCTCTATCCTCCAAAGAAGTCGCAACCCCACCCAGTTTGGTATCATCTGCAAACTTAATAAGAGTACTCTCTATCCCAATATCTACATCATTGATGAAGATATTGAATAGTACGGGTCCCAAAACAGACCCTTGAGGAACTCCACTTGTTATCCCTTTCCAGCAGGATTTAGAACCATTAACAACAACTCTCTGACTACGGTTATCCAGCCAACTATGCACCCACCCTATCGTGGCCCCATCTAAGTTATATTTGCCCAGTTTATCAATAAGAATATCATGCGAGACCGTATCAAATGCCTTACTAAAGTCTAGGTATATGACATCCACCGCTTCTCCCTTATCCACAAGGCTCGTTATCTTTTCAAAGAAAGCTATCAGATTAGTTTGGCATGACTTGTTCTTCACAAACACATGCTGGCTATTCCCTATCACTTTATTACTTTCCAAGTGTTTGCATACTATTTCCTTAATTACCTGCTCCATTATCTTCCCTGGGACAGACGTTAAACTGACAGGTCTATAATTTCCTGGGTTGTTCTTATTCCCCTTTTTATAGATGGGCACAATATTTGCCCTTTTCCAGTCTTCTGGAATCTCCCCTGTCTGCCATGATTTTTCAAAGATCATAGCTAAAGGCTCAGATACCTCCTCTATCAGCTCCTTGAGTATCCTGGGATGCATTTCATCAGGACCTGGTGACTTGCTGACATCTAACTTTCCTAAGTGATTTTATCAAATGTTTTCCTAACCAATTGCCCATAATACCTTAGTCAGTAAATGATAAAGCTAACTGGCCTGTTTTCTACGTCTGGTTCCCTGTGGATCTGCAAAAAAATCCTGCTTGGCTGTCTACAAGTCAAATGCTGCAGTTACATCATCTGCCCATAACAATGTAAGGATACTGCAGAACAAATGAAAGGAGAAGGAGGAGCAAGAGTTGCTCTCTCTTACACCTCTGTGCTTGGTGGCAGTGCCACATAACCTATCAACACTGTAAATCACAATTATATATGTTTTTTAAAAGTGAAGAATTTTTTCTTTTGACCATCTAATGCACATGACACAGGAATATCACCAATAAGCCTCACATTCACAAGTAAGCTGTATTCAGATATGCTACACTGAAATCGCAAATATTGCAGATTAGGAATCTGTCAATTGATGGATGAACTATGTCCAGCTGTTTTAAATGTATCTTTTCTACTTGTGTTAAGATAGTTCCTTCCTCTTCAACTGAATTAAAGCCCCATGACAGAACTTTATAAAAGAGCCTGGCAGAGATGTTGGAATTAGCACTTTTAACTCTCACCGTAATAAATGTCTCACTGCTGCATCAAACTGTAGAAACATAACTTCTCTTTGAATGATTAGCAGTTGGGCTACTTTGTTAGGATCCAAGGGGTTCTGAAGGCTGTCAATCATTTTTTGTAGCTCTTGAAGTTCAGTTTCTATAGTTTCCAAGACAACAATAAATCCATCAAATTAGGCAACAGGAAATGCATGCTAATATGTATGGGGAAAATCATCTATTTTAACCCAAGCCTCTTTTTTTGTCACCATGAGAACTGTCCTTCTGGAACAAAAATGTTTTTCTCATCTTCGCACATTATTGTCCACAAAAACAGGCTGTAGGGAAGAAGTTATGGCAACTGAAGGATTATGGGGACATAGTCTGGGCAGGAAGAGAGACAGAAAGGCATAAGGAATAAAAAGTATTCCTCTTAAAAGAGTAAGATGTTTTAAGATGTTCTAAGCCTCTTAAAAGAATGGCTCTATTAGCATTCTCATGTATATCAGAAATTGTTATCACCAATGAGAAAAAAAGGTTGATTTAGTCCTTCTCCTACTGAGGTCAATTGTAATTTTGCCAATGACAGATTCTGGGAATAGGATCTGGCTCTGTGCTTTTAGATTATTCACCCTGGTCATCCCAACTCAGAATTAATTTATGGCCCTGCTCCAAAAACATTGTTCTACATAGAAGCTGGGCCATCAGCAGCTATACAAAGTGTCATGAGCAGCAACAGGAAGTTGGAGTCTGCCATGTCCGTGTCCTCCCTGTCTTCTTCCTCCTGCATCTAATGCTCTGTCAGGTGCTTTTGGTGGACCAGAAAATGCCACTGATACATCCACTTGCATCTTATGGAAGCTCTGCCTGTTTTCTGACCCAAGACTGAAAGTGCCATGGCACTTTATGCAACTGCTTTACTAAAAGACAAAATCCTGCTTTTTTAATCCGTTGGTCAAAGACAAAATTATTATGAGCTAACCAAGCAAGCTGTAGCAACATTCTCTGGCAAGCAGGAGGCCAGATGCAATGTTTTTTCCTACCTTGCTTGGTAGGTATTGAGTGCTGCAGGAGGCGACAGCCCTTATCCTTTGATATGGTGCATTGCAGTATTCTGGCAGTCTATCATCAGTGAAAGTAAGGGAGTGCAAAAAATAAGAATTGGACTTTCTAATAACTTCACACTCTAGTTCAACATGTGCCATCTTTCAGATATCTTTGTCTTTCCTTCTCTCTTGGAATTTTTCACATATTTGTAATTGTTATCAAATAAATCTGCATGAAATATCCTGTTTACAAACAGAATAAATCATTCAGATTAATCAGACCAAAATCATGCAAACATAATCCACATCAAATTGTCATAGTATCATGGAGGGTGGGCCCTTTATATGATAAAAATCAAAACATAATTCTTTAAACTAGCACTGTGAATGTTTTGTTCTAAAGCTGGACACAGACTCTAAAATGCCCATCTCCTGTAATGATGCATTACTTCACAAGAACAAAGTCTCTCACCGAGGAGCTGAAGAATTTAAGCTGTGGTAAAAAGGAAGCACTATTTTTACACTGGCCATGTATGTGTTCTGAGATGTTTTTCCACTGTAGAATGGGGTTTTGGGATATGTGTAAAACATTTTCAATAACTGTTGAACAATCCACACTGTTCCTCTTTCCATAACTGGTGATGCTCAAGCAAGGATAAGAATGGAGATAAAGCATTATGGTGCTACTTCTCAGTTAGAGGAAAGTTTCTGGGCTGGTGAGAGATCAAGCCTCTGTGTTAGAAACAAGAGGAGGTTTTAGGCCAAAGAACAAAGTAAAGCCAATAAGTCACTACGGTATTCACTCAACATAGCTGCTTCCTGCATGCATGTGAAGTGATGTCTTCTGACTGTAAAGCCAGACTGATATTCTACTACTTTTTACTTGCATTAAAACTGCAGAGCTCACAGGAAGAGAGCTGGATCATAGTCTGCCACATGCATCATCATTAGAATTATTAACTGTCAGTAGCAGAATATCTAAGCTAGAGTCCCCTGATTTGCACCAGTATAAGCCAGACGAAATTTCATGGATGTCAGACACAAACCACTCTGACATCAGTTTGAAAGGAAAATCTCTTGGTGGTAGTGCTGAGTAATCCAGAAAGATTTTAGTTTGCCTTTTGGATTCTAGTCTGACTTCACAGCACTGGCAGCTGGGAAAGTTACCTTCTCACTTGTAAACTGAGCAGATTGGATCAAAAGTTACTTGGGCACATTTTTGCACAGATGATGCCATATTTACAGAAAGACTTTTCAGTGAAGAATCTCATTTTACAAGATCTATGGCATGGTTGCAAGGCTGGTTCTTAAGGTGTTAGGATACATACCAAGGTAGAGTGAAGGGTAAGGAGATGATTTCTTGGACAACAAAGAAGGGTCTCAGTTAAAGCCTGTAGATTGGAACGTAAAGAAGCTTGGGACTATCTGCCTGAGGCTTCTCCTCTTATCTTTTCCCCAGGAAGAACTGCAATCCTCGTGCCATTCCATAATACCATGTGACATCACCAAAACAAAAAAAACCCAACCCCCAACCAAACAGGCTTTATTATCCTGAATTTTAGAGGTGCTAGCTGTAAAAGGCCTTGTGCTTGTGTCAGGATAATTATGCACACTGCCTTTGTGGATTTTTCTTCATGAATAAGGCCATGTAGCCATTTCATCTTACTCTGTTTAATATAGAATTCTATTGTATTATATTGTGCAGCACAGCCTGTCCAACTTTCTTGTTTCTGACCAACACCTATTTATCATATAGCAGCCAAATCCTCCTGAATTAACCAGTGCACTTTCCTGTAATCTCTGGCTTTGGGGATATTATTGTGCTAATATTTGCTCTTGACTGGGATTGAAAGACTGACACACCACACACCTCCGGACATTATCAGGAGTTTGTGTTAATTAAAGGGCATCTGCTGTTCACTGGCTCTGAGGCCATATAAGTTCAACCCCATCAGCAGAAACATCATTTCACATTGTGGGAGACACATGACAGGAAAACAATTTGGCCATCCCAAAAGATTTTAAAACGTAATTATTGCTTATTCTGAAATTAGATTTATATAACCTGTATGGTAGGAGGAGGAGGAACATCTAAGTAATCAAAAGTACAGGATTGGTAGACAGATGTGCTTTTTCTGGCTCTGCCACAGAGTTGTTTTGTCTCTTGGGCAGGATACTTAATTCCCTTGATACTTCGGTTTTTTCATCTGTAAAATGGGAATAATGCTACTAACCTACTTTACGGAAGTGTTAGTAAGGTCACATTCATTCATGTTTATAAGAGACTTTGAGATCACAAAATGTTGTAGTGGAAAGTACAGAAGGCATTTGATATTAGGACAATTTAACGGCTTTAAATTTTGATATGTAAAAATATGGGGTGGGCAAAAAAGGTATTTTCTGGCACTAATACTACATATTTAGGGTAAAAGGCAACATTTTAGTCAGCAAGTGTCTCCTTTTTTGGTTGAAAGATTTTCTGAGCCTGCTCTGACCACTGATGGTGATTTATTTGTTTCTTACCAATCCTTTCGTTCCCTCCCCAGTCTGCAGTCAGAGGCTCTGGATTTAGGGAATCAAAACAGTTTTGGGAGTTTCCTAATTGAGCAAAGCTGAAGAGGTAGGAAACTATGTCATGAAGTGATGCCACAATCTGCAGACTCTGCCTAAGTGCTCTGTAAGCAGCCTGCAGATAAAACAAACATTGGGAGAATGATAGACAGAAAATGTAAAGAAAATACATAACAAGAACATATATTTATGTATCTTCATTATTGATTATTGGTACCTTGAGGCCAATGGGGCCAATGCTAGACAAACATAGAAGAGAAGACTGCCTCTTCCTTGAAGAGCTTACAATTTACAATGTTAGATTATACTACTTAATTTTTAGGGCACCAAGAGTCTTCAATGAGTGTCTTTTTGTACTGTTTCTATTTAAATAGCTTTTGCCCCCATGAAAAAGATAACTAGATCAAGAGCAAATAAGAAATTTGTCAGAAGCACAGAATTTGTATTTTCCCTCCTCACATTTCAAACCCCCACTTTCCTCTTAGCCCCACTGCTTCAGCCAACAGAGAAAGGCAACAAAAATGATTAGGGTTTGGAATGGGTCCTATATGAAGAGAGATTAAAAAGACTGGGACTTTTCAGCTTAGAAAAGAGGAGACGAGGGTATAGCACAGTCAATCTGTGGAACTCCTTGCCAGAGGATGTTGTGAAGACCAGGACTTTAACAGAGTTCAAAAAAGAACTAGATAAATTCATGGAGATTAGGTCCATCAAAGGCTTTTAGCCCGGATGGGTAGGAATGGTGTTCCTAGCTTCTGCTTGTCAGTGCCTGAGAATGGAGCACAGGAGAGGGATCTGTTCTGTGATTATCTGTTCTTTTCACTCTCTCTGGGGCATCTGGCATTGGCCACTCTTGGAAGACAGGATATTGGGCTAGATGGACCTTGGGTCTTACCCAATATGGCCGTTCTTATGTACTTAGCTGCCTCTCCTCACTCCAAGTGCCCTCCTTCCTCCTACATGGTCTCCCCTCAGTCCCACAGGGGAGAGGTAAGTTTTCAATAGTATGTTCAAAAGTCATGCATGCTGTTCCCTGCTATTTCCCTATGCATTTGGAGTCATGGAAGGAGACAGGGGATGGGGGAGGGAGATCTTTGCACAGCAGGGGAAAGTTTGGGGGCATGCAGGTTTGTCAATAGGCAGAGAGGATACAACAGGCTGGTTTCAGTAAAGATCCAAACTAACCTGCATTACTTTTCAATCTTTTTATCCTTTGCTTCTGTGTCTCAGACACAGGTTACCACCTTTTTTTTTTTTCAGAAAAAAAGATTACTTTTTTCAGAAAAACTCCGAAAACACATCTGAAGAAGTGGGCTGTGCCCACGAAAGCTCATACCACCATCTACATGTTTTGTTAGTCTATTTGTTGTTTTTTAAGTTTTTCACCTTTTTTATTAATGCCTGTTACCAGACACACCACTTTACATGCTAAGTGAAGTGGATATTCTAAACAACACACTGCAGTTTGTGTATCTCCCAGTGCTAGTAATCTCTAAAGACAAACAACATTTCAGGGTGTATGAGAAATGTGGTCTGTCCTCCAGATTCATCTATATGTGTTGATTAAGAAAACAAATTCTCTCTTAAGATTTGTAAATACCAACCTTTTCTGGCAGCATTTTAAACATAATCAGCACCTCAAAAGGGTGAGGAATGAACCACAAATTGAGGAAGACTTGCCCATCTGGAGACAACAAACAACGTGGTCGTGGCTGAAATGACCTGAGTTATATGGAGAAATGATAAGATTCCTGTCACTTTGGAAAGTTACAACCAAATAAAAGTCTCTGAAATAGTTTTTAAAACCTAAGTATTACAATGTATCATTTAAAACCTGGGCAAAAAGAAACCCTCTTGTTAACTCAGGCAAAAATGTCATTTGATTTTGAGATTTATCTCCCAAAATTTGGAACAGCTAGAAGTAAACAAATTTCAGAGATCAAATGACTGCTAAAGCCTAGATTCAAAAGCTCATTAAATCTTTCCTTTGATTTCAGTGTCTTTCAATAAGGCCTTATAGTGTGCCAATCTAGAAGACCAGAATGCTCAGCAAAAAGCTTCTTTGAACCAAATACACAACTGTTACTTATACCAAATGGCCTCGCTTAATTAGAATGATGCTGTTTATTCAAAAATAATAAGCCAGGGGCCAATGAAAGAGCAACACAAGACAAAAGGGACAAAAAATAATTATGAGAGCTGGATGCCCATTCATGCAAGGTGCTAAATGGCACCTATATTCATTGACTTTCATGAACTGAAGATATCTGACCCCTCACAAGAGGTACTTTGTAAGATTAGCCCCTTGATTCTTAGGCAAAAGTGGCAAACTTATTCAGCCTTGGCATAAGATGGCATTGTCTTGCCTCGTGGCTGTTTCTGTCTGTCTTGGAAACAACACAGACAGGCTCAAAGGAGTCACACCCAGCCTGGTTTGTAAGGAGTTGGCCCAACGTGGTGATGAAATGTTATAACCTGGAAGAACCATCAGAGAGCCTCAAGGTTCTATGATCCACCTTCCCCTGGTAAACAAGAAAGGTAAAACTTGGATAATGTAACTTCCTTCTTCCAGAGTAATAGGTAGTGCTACAACAGTGAATAAGAATTAAAAGCCTATAAAGCCTATTTTCTAAAATTCCTATCCAACTTTCAGTAGGCAGCCCCACCTTCATCTCACATGTTTAACTCCAAAGTTAGAGCATGCATAAATAATTGTTTTGTTTTTCCACATAAACAAAATAGTCATTTCTTGTCTCAATACACATGTAAATGAATTACAATATTGAACTAATTTAGTCTCAGATGAGAGGTTTTAAACTCAGTGAGGGGTTTACATTTGATTTACATCAAAGTGAGTTTATACTTATTAATTATTATTGTGATTAAAGAGAGAGGTCAAACAAAAAGAACAAGTAGCATCTGTTTGGGGGGTGGAGTAATGAACGGCTAACTTCAGTGTGCTGTAAATGAGAGAATTACCTTTGGGTAGGATTTGTTTAACCAGGTGTTCATTTCCTACTTTGCATAAGGAACGATAAGAACAAACTGTACATGAGGAAACTGCACTTTATCAGGTGACATTGCTATTTACTTGCTTTATCTGTTTCTCCCATTTTACACCATTTTCTGGAAGCATATCAGCAGGGAGAGACTAAGTACAACAGCTGCAGTTCATCCCAAAGCAATGCTCTCCGTAGTGAGCATGCTCTCGTAACATGGATGTCTGTAAATTTAGTCTCTCCATCGAAGGGGTCAGTTTCCCCCTCTGCATCGCACACATAGCTCCATGTAATTTTAAATTGTGTTTTCTCCATGGTTGTGTTAAGGAAACAATGCCCTGTCCCAAGAGGTCAGGGTCATTTAGCTCTGCAGTAGTGTTGTATGTTAATTTTCAGAAAGAAAAAAAAGACATTCACACAGCATCCAAATGAAGCCATTTGCCCTGAAGATACCTACGAAATTATTCAGAACTGAATCCTTATCAGTCATCCTAGCCCCTCCCCTGCCCACATGCACACAAACACAACAGAAGGAGCCAAAGCACAGTTTAAGCTTAGATTAAAAATACTAGGTAAAACAGACTTTCTATAATATAAACAAATATCAATGTTTCCCCTTCCCCCTTCTTTCTTTGCCTTCGTACAGTAGTTGTCATAAAATTATTTTTAAAGAGACAAGTTGGATGAGGTAATATCTTTTATTGGACTAATTTCTGTTGGAGAGAGAGAAGCTTTTCAGGCACACAGAGCTCGCATTCAGGTCTGGGAAAAATTATTCAGCGCTTAATGTTTGACTATCTTAGATAAATTAACAGAATTATCTAAGCATTTGTGCATTTCCTGTATTTTAACAGGGAATACTGCTAATACTCAGGTTAACATAATCCAGTTACTAAAGGCAAAACTGTAAAGACTGAGGGTAATCACTTAATTATCCTTTTTTTTATGCCACCTGCTCCAGGGACTCTCTAAAGTTAATAGGAGTCTCCACTGATTTTAATGTGGTTTAGGATCAGGCCATTTGACATCTTTCCTTCAGGTATTTTTTCCCAATTTTTATCACTTTGGACTAATTGTTCTATAGTTTTTCATTTTTCTCTCTGAAACCCTCTTGACTCTTAGGGAATTCTGTGCCAAAAAAATAAAAATCCTGCACACAATATTTTAAAATTCTGCAAAATTCTGCAAATTTTATCAAAATGGCACTATGTATACATGCCAATTATTTTGGTAATTTATTTCAAATATTTGTCAGCAACTATGTCTGTAACAGTATGGACAATAACAAAAAATTCTCATAGGAACAGTGTGTTAACGAAACCCCTCTAACAATCCAGTTTCTGTTTCTCTGCCCTCTTCTCTCCTAGACACTCCTCTTTCCAACTCAGACATCCATACCCCCTCCTTCCCAATGCCCAGTTGCATGGACTCCTGACCCAGACATCCACACCCTCTCTCTCCAAGAGCCTCATTGCAGGGATCTCCTGGTTCAGACATCCGCAGTCCCTCTTCTTTCTCCTAGAGCCTAGCCGAGGGGCACTGCCAGCCCTGACACTCACACTCCCTCTCCTCCATAATTTAACTGTACCCCCTCCATGCCTGCACTGACATCCCCATTCCTGCCCCCACCCAAGCAGAGATCCAGAGGGAAAAACAGCCTGATGTTTGGTCCCAGGTTTGTATGGAGTTTCTTGTATGCCACTGCCTTCTTTCAGGGCATGGCAGGAACTGCAGCTGCTAGGAACCTTCTAACTGCATCCCACTGCCCCTAGCAGTACCTTCTATTTGCAAATGGGGGAGCCGGGCTCTGGTGTGTCCAGTGGCCCCTACTGGCATTCAGCAGCTCTTCAACACCAATTCTTCAGGGAAAAGGAAATTCTACATGGAAGAGGAGGTTATTTACCTGTAACTGAAGGTTCTTTGAGATATGTGGTCCCTATTTGTATTCCGTGTGCTGGAGCAGCAAGTCTTTCAGCAGCAACGTCTGTTGGGTTGCTTTACATCACAACATGTTCCATGCAAGGTTGTAAGAGGCACTTTCAGTCTCTCTATTACTGCAGCAGAGAGTATCCGCATCAAAGGGCAAGGCAGTCAGGTATTGGAATGCAAAGAGTGACCACACATCTCAAATAACCTCCAGTGACAAGTAATTAATTTCTCCTTCTTCTTATGATGGTCCCCATACATACCGTATTTTCCGGCGTATAAGGCGACTGGGCGTATAAGACGACCCCCTAATTTTCTAGTTAAAAGATAGGTTTTCATCTTATACTTGCCGTATAAGACATATTTTGAACAGTCAATTTACCCATGGAAAATGAATGTAAAAAATGGTCATGGATTAACATTAACTACATGCAGCAAGAGAGAAAAAGAAATGGCTTTAAAAGGAAGCCTACATTGTGATAGGTAAACAGAAAAACATGGGCTGGCTCACATCAGTGGAAACACTATCAGAAGAAAGAGAATTAGGAGGTAATTTCCCATGCCCCCGACCTTGTATATAAAATACCCACTATTTCTCATCTACAGAAAGCAGTGAACAGCAAGGAGGTTAGCAGAAAGAGAAAATAAGGGTCTTTTCCTACTAGTTTTTATCCTATGGACCAACACAGGAATGTACTTACAAAATTCAGAGCCATCCATAAGAGCACCATCCACTGCCCAAAACCATTGCCATGCCCCATTGATTTTCCCAAGGCACTTGTGTGCTACGGTGTGACAGCAAAGCCATCTGGAGACCAAAACTTTAGATGACTTTTAAATTTTGTATTTTAGGTGACAAAAAACATCCAGTGCTGAATTTTAATCCTGCAATTTAATGTAGTTTAATCTGATTTAGATATCATTTAGAAGCCCTGTGGATACCAGCAATGTATCAGACATTTGCTTGTGGCTGCTTTGGACCATGGCAAGAGGAAAATGCAAATTCTTGACTAGAGTGAACAAGAGTACAGAAGAACCTCCTATAAGAGATTTTCAATCTACCCTCTTCATCTTTATGCTGATACATGAAATATAGACATGTTTACTTCTTGGTCTTGAATAATTGCTTTATGACCTGCCTAAGCCTCCTGTTGTTGCTGCTGCCTTGCTGGTTCAATTAATTGTTCAGGTTTGTATTTAGACAGCTAATATTTACTGACTGTTCATGAGTAAAAACTAGCCCAGAAACAGACGCAGTAGTAATTGAATGATTTATTTCTGAAAGGAGACATGTGTAAACTATATGCATAGTCACTGACTTTCTAAAGAAAAAAGCCAGAACAATTTTAGACAGTAAAATAATTCTAAGTTTTTGGAAGACCAGGCCATACTAACAGGGGGAATAAGCAAGTCTGGGAGTCATGGCAACAGCAACTTGTATTACATTGCAGGCAAATGATTGGGAAATGACTTCAAGATTAGAGCTGTTCAGAGAAAGAATTGGTTTTTTTTCGAAGGACACTGACATTTCAAAATGTGGTTTCATTCTGATTAGGACTGAAATCCCAACATTGTGAACATCTCTAGGAAAAGGATGGAGCCCCCGTTTCAGGCCAATCCAGCTGATGGGCTGCAATGGAGCTACAAGCTCTGATAGAAATCTCCCTGGATTCCATTAGAACTATGGCATCTCTGCAAAAGGTTCAGATTTTGCAGACTCAGCTATTTCTGAGAAAACAATGTTTTATCAGAACTCTTTGAACCAGCTCTGTTCAGGATACCAATTCCAGTGAGCTAACAGTGCTCAGGTATGTGATGGGGAATAATGGGTTTAAATCAGATGTGCAAAAGAGTGTAAGTTACATATGGGTAAACAAGTCTACTTTGTTGTAACTTACATGCTTCAGGGGATAAGACATCAACAAAGCTTCTCTTCCCTTTAATGTGGGGGAAAGGAAATATGAGTGTGTTGGAAAACCTGCTCCTGGCTCTGGCTGACATTCAGAAGCACTGACATGTACTAGCCACAGAGATGTGCAAACTACTGAAGCACAAAGCACCCTGTTAGCCCATGGCACCCCAACAGAACTCAAAGTGCAAGGACTGAAAATGGTGACAATGAACTATGTTTTTCCTTTTCTTTTTAACAGTGAAATAAAATGAGTTATAAGAGTGTCCTAGGAAAAGGGATGAGCATCAGGTGCCTCCCAGTAGGAAGGCATCAGAAAGCCTGTTGCACCATGGAATATATCTGCAAGAAATAAGAATCTTAATCATCCGTAACACAGATAATGCATCAGAAAAACCAAACTGGAGGAAAGAAAGGCAATGCTGAAGTACTCTGTATTTTCTGCCTTCTTCCCATTCCTTCATTAAACAAAAATAAAGATTGGATATTCCTAAAGATTTCAGAAGCCTTTGAGAGGGAAATAAGGTTCTGTCATGTTTGTGGCTGAATTATATATCACTAGCAGACTCACCCAACATTTGTCCAGGTCCTTCAGGGTAGGGGTCTGGCAGTGTGGGGGGGGTGCAGGACTCAGGGCCTTGAGGATGTGTGGGGGGGGGGGAGTGAGTGCAGGAGACTGGGGAAGAAGAACAGTGCAAGAGTGAGGGTTGGAAGGTAAGGATGGGCTCAGGGCAGGGGGATCCCATCCAGAATGGGCCTCTTCTCTTTCCCCTCCCCCCCTTCCCCACCTGCCAGGGGCCTTAAGGTTGCTAGGTGTCCGGTATTGAACCAGACAGTTCGGTATTTTTCGCCTCGAGTGTGTCTAGATTACATGGCTCAGTCGACAGAGCCATGTAAAGTAGTTTACTCAACATAGTCAATGAAGCAGGGATTTAAATAATCCCCGCTTCATTAAAATAAAAATGGCCACCGCACTGTGCCAACAATCAGCTGATACAGCACAGCACGGCAGTCTAGACATGGCGCAGTCGACACGGGAAGCCTTTGTCAACCGCTTCGGTATGCCTCGTGAAACCAGAGCGGCCACTGGCAGCCTGTTAGGGCCAAAAATCCTCAAAAGCATTTCTAAAAGAGGCCACACTTGGTTTTTTTGGTTGGCTGGATTTTTTGTGTTCCTCTTTTTTTTTTTTCTTTCCAGAAACCATCTGGCAACCCTAGAGGCCTCTTCTCCCACCAACCCGGCCACCAGGGGTCTTTTTTCCCCCCAAACTCCCTTTTAGGCCACCAGGAGCCTTTCTGCCCCCACCCGCCATCCCAACCTCCTCCCCTGCCACCAGGGGTCTTTTTTCTACCTCCAGACCCTTCCCCTTGGCTTGCAGAGGCCTTCCCCCAACCCTCTGGTGCTGTGGCCATGGGCCATTTGGGAAAGGGTTTGGGGCAGGGATGCTGCTTGGTGTGCTGGCAGGCAAGATGGTAGAGCCCCAACCCTGCTGGCCACTTCCTTGGTGGTACAGCTGCCCCCAGTGGACACTCTTCAGGATAGCTCTCCCCTGCAGAATTGCTGCTCCAAAGGACACTCTCATATCACATCCCTCCAAATAGCAGCCCCTCTCTTTGCATGTTATGGAAAACAGTCCTCTTCCCAGGACTTCCAATTGTCCTGGCACAACCAAACCCTGACCTTGCTTAAGTTAGGAGAAGAGGAAGCTGCATATCAAGTTTGGTGGTCCTAGTTCTTACCATTTAGGAGGAGTTCTTGAACAAATGGACTTGCAGACAGATAGACAGATAGATTCATTCATTCGGGGAACCTGAAGCCTGGGCATATATACTAATGATTGAGAACCACTAACAGAAATTATTCTTGCTGAATCTGAAAAGAAAAATGGATTTTCCTATTTCATTTCCACCCTATCAAAAAACCCTTCATTTTTTAAAAAACTGTTTATTTTATTTACCAGCTTTGTTATGGTGAAGTACAGGTTGTACCTCAATTGTCCAGCACCCTTGGGACTAAAATAGTCCCAAACCAGGGAATTTGCCGGACCAAAGGAGGTCAATGTAGCAGAGGCTCTGCTTTTCCCCTGGTCACCCAGGGGTTCTGCTTTTCCCCAGGCAGCTCCATGGCCACCAGGGCTCTGCTTTCCCCACAACTTGGGGGAAGAGGGGACTCTACTCCCACAGGCTTCACTGTAGCCCAAGCTCCTCTCTTCCCAAAGTGGCCAGGAACTCCAATGCAGTCCAGAGCTCCACTCTGCTCAGCGTCTCTGCATTCTCCACGCCCCCTCCCCCCAGCACCTTGCTGCCACCTGGGGCTTCACGCTGCACCAAGCAGCTTTGCTGCTGCCCAGTGGGCTCCATCAAGCAGCCCCACTGCACGGGAGCTCCACGCTCCAACCAATGGCTCTGCTGCCACTCAGGGGGCTCTGTGTTCCTCACAGCGGCTCTGTGCTCTCTACCCCAGCATCTTGCTATGGCCCAGGGGTCTCTGTGCTCCTCTCCAGCAGACATGCTGGTGACCTCCCTCGGGTGACAGAGAGCTCCACTCCCTCCCTCCCCCACAGAGACCAGGGGCTCTGTGTTTCTCCTAGTGATTCTGCTGCTCCCAGAGCTCCATCTCGGCCCTCTAATTTGGCAACATTCCTGGCCTCAGCCCAACAGCTTATCCTGTGAGTGCTCACACGGATGCTGCCAGACCAGGGATGTTGCCGGACAAGGGAAGCCAGAAATAGGGAGTTTCAATCTGTTGTATAATTTAAAAGTAAATAACATGGCTTGTGCTCAGGATACTGGCTGCAAAAGAAGTGAAATAGAAGTGCGAGTTGTGAAAAGAGAATGTACCGTGGGTGGATCATCAGCCACAGAATAAAATTATGGACAACTATGTGGGGGGATGGAAAACTTAAAAAAAAAAGGAACATTCACAGAGTATCTTTTATTCTGAAGGATTTCTGTGTATTTAAAAAAAATTAAATTATCTACAAGGGGTCACTTAACCCATCAGTGAAATGCATCTCTGTAAGGGTAAAACACAACAGTTGTGTAATAGCATGGAGCAACAGTTCAGGAGATGATGGTAAATCAGCTACTGAATACTGTACTTTAAATGCAGAATTAAAACGTTGTCAAGCAAGAGGATGGAAAGCAATGACAACCATGTGACTCTGGGATGGTTTGTTCATTCTTTGACAATTTGAGTTATTTTCTCATTCAAGATAATATCACAACTGTACATCTATTTGTAGAAGGCAAGATGACAGAGAGGAGATATGAGTTGATGGTGCTGTTACATGATGGAAATATCCCCTTCCTAAAAGATCACAGATGTCAAGACCAGAAGAGAGCACTAAGATCAACTGGAGCAACTTCCTGAACAGCACAGGCCATAGGATTTCCTCCAGTGATTCCTGCACATTTAATTCCTCGTGCTCTTTACTGTATTTTTCCAGCCCATTCTTGGTCACCGGATCAACTAATGTGCATTAAATGAATCACAGGTAACATATTTGAAAAGAATTGCTAGAGTCCTTTTGTATTGTAAACTGTTAGCTAACTGATCACTATCAGCGCTTGCACATGACATTAGCTCCTAACTGTGGGGTTAGGGAAATGAAAAGCTGCTGACCTTTATGTCCATTGTTTGTGTAGGCTGGATCATATGACAAAATGAGGCTTACTGAACAGCAACAATAAGAGCATTTTTTTTGAGTGACTTGACAGGCAAGGGTGATTTGCATGTTCTCCACTGCAGACGGGGACAACAACTAAAGGATGAAAACACAAAAATTATTGGCAATTTCCCCTAAATGTAAACACAGGTCACAGAGATCACGCTAATTTTTTCTTGCCTTAATTAATCTCCGGAAGTAGCATTAATCATTCTGCTATTGATTCATACTTATTTAACTGTGGCTAAAGGCTGAAGTCACTTCACTTGAAATTCTATACAACAGGATATGATACAGAGGGATGCCATAGGTTCATATAAAGTGTGACTAGGATATTGATTGTTTTTGTTTTGGTATTTGAGATGGAATTTTAATTATATATCATCTTGGTAAAGAGCATGGGCCATGTCTGGGGAAATTGTGGAAAGAAGTTCTGAAGGACTGGGAAAGTTCTATGGCATGACACTTTGCAACATATAATTTTGTTCCTACTTTTTTAACAGTACCCATTGTTTTAATGCAAGGGTGCACAAAAAAAATCACAGAATCTGTTACTTGGAAATAATGTAGGAAATGAGAGATTCACTTTCTTTTCTCCTTGGGGAAAAGAAACCCTTTTCTGCATTGAACTTAACATAACATAAAACATAGCACACTGCACACCCCACCACAACGTAACATAATTTTCTGATTTGTTTATTTTTTACTTAGCAGACCACACAACTTTGGAAAAATTCCCATTGACTTCAAGAGAATTCTGTCTCAGTAAATATATTTAGATTGGGCCTGCAGTTATTATACAAAGGCTTTGCTTGATATTATCAAGTGATAGTTTGGAAACGTGAACAAAATTACACTGTTACATGCAGAAATACAAAATAATAAAACATGGTAAGAGAAATGTACACTGCCTAACACAATGAAGCCCCAGTTAGTTGAGGCCTTTAAATACTATTGTAACATACTTGTTAAAATAATCATGTGCATTGTATGATTTTGGTTTCCATTGGAAATAAAATAAACTATTTACCTGAATAAAGCCATCTCTTGTATTAAAGGTAAATTTTCCAATTTGATTATTGTCAATCTCTTGGATGCTTAACAATAAAGTAGACGGAATATATCTGCAAGAAAAAAATCATAATAATTGGAAACACAGAGAATGCATTGAAGAAACCAAACTGAAGGAAAGAAAGGTAATGCTGATGTGTTCTGTGATTTCTGCTTTCTTCCCACATGTAATTCTTCTTTAAAGAATGAAAAAATTCCTTTAAACAAAATTAAGATTAGGGTATTACTAAATATTTCAGAAACATTTGAGAGAGAAATAGGATTCTGTGAAATCTGTGGGTGACCACACAGAGAACCATGAATTCTTCCCCATTTGGCTTTAGGAGTTGGGTTACCAAGTGAAAAATCTACTTGTCCACTTAAATCAAGCATCATTTAAAATACTAGTTCCTAACATTTTGAGAACCAGACTATGACATCAGTCTTAACAGACAGTGCCTGCCACTGCCCAGAATTCAAGTTTGCACATTCTATCCTTGAGATTCAGATGCTTGCAACTATATGTTTGGAGCAGTCCAGTCTCCAGTGTGGATTAGAGAATAAATCACTTCTCACCTCCCAGTTAATTGTATATCATTCAGATGGGGAGGAAAATCTGAAGCTTGGGCACAAATACTAATGACTGAGAGCCACTGATAAAAATATCATTGCTGACTATGGAAAGAAAAATGGATTGTCCTACTATAATTCCATCCCATCAAAAAGTCCTTGATTTAAAAAAAAATTTGTTTTATGTATTAGCTTTGTAATGGTGAGATCAAAACAACTGCAATATTTTCCAGACCTGAAACATGCATGGTTGCATAAAGAAAGAAAGGAAAAGACACAAGAAGTCTCTTCTTCATGCAGGGATTTATCCGGTTGCAATCATAGGCTAAGATTTGAAGTTGTTTCATATAGAATAGGACAAACGTTGGAGAATGATTTCTGTAATCCAACAACTTTACATTCACATTTATGGACTAACTAATAATTGTTTTTTAGGGTCTCATTTCACTATTTGTAGAAGTCTGGGAACCACTCTCTTTCTCCCTTGATCCCAACTCTCAAAATATCCCTCATTTTGAGAGAGCTCATCCATTTTATGTCCAAAATGACTTAGGGTTCCACACAAATGTGGTGCCCCCTTTTATTACTGCACATCTTTACAGTAGAAATACAGAAGACGTTACTTATGGCTAAGGAATCAAATTACACAACATTTTAAGTTTCCTGTGTGAATAATGTGAGTACGCCTTTCACTTATGATGGGGCTTATTAGACTGATGAATATGCTTGGTTATGATCTGTCTGGAAAGGTATTTAATGACACTATGTCTTGTGAAATAGGACAAAGGTCTAGTTTACCTGTTCACACTACTGTCATCTTCCAGGAGAGCTATAATGAATATTGGTGGGGATTGGTCTGCTTTCTCCTTGTGAGATGCAAATTCAAAGTGCACTGGTTTCAAGTATAAATGGAACTCATCAAAACCCATCTGCCTTGTACATCCTGAAACAAAAAATAGGACTATTAGATACAGTTGTTTCATTTTTTTTAAATGCTTTGTACTGCCGTAAATAATACAGACCTAGAAATCCATTATCTTTTGTATACATGTTTAGTATGTATGAAGAAGCTTAGAAGCCCCATTCTAAATCAGAGCAAGGCATCCAGCAGTACTAGGCCAAGGAGGCCCTGCTCTATATAATGGATCAGTTTTAAAAGGCACTATCAGCCTAGTGAGATGGGGGAAGGAGTTACAGGCTATACCTGGAGCTCTAGGCAGAGTGAATACAGCCTTAGAAATGTCATTCTATGGACAGTGATCCATACTCCCCACCTCCACCCCTTGGGGACAAAAGCCCACTAGAGGCCCTGAAGAAAAGGATGTTGTCCCCCAGCAAATGAAGCAGATACTAGAATGACTGAGACCATGATCCAGAAAAAAGGAGCCATGGCCCAATAGGAAGTGAGCAGGGCGGGGGTTAACTTGGGATGGACCAATGAATGGTCAGAACACTGCAACATGACTTAGTGCCTTGGGACACAATGGAGACTGCTGTATACAACCCAACAGGGCTCCCTCCAGGACAGGCAGTCTGAAAAGAACCATGAAGCCGCTGCTTCAGCATTAGGGCAGCAGGTATCCTACTGACTTGCTACAGTATGATACTTCTCTGTAAATTGTAATGCTACTTGCAGCTGGTATGGCGCCAATTACACCAGAACAAATACTGCTCATTGTGCCACTAATATTCATTATTTGATTAGCCCTGACCATCTGATTGTCACTTACAATACACAAAATAAAGGACAAAAAGTGCAATGTTTTAAGCAATGTTTGAGAGAAAGTTTGTGAGAGATTCAAAGAGGAGTGTAAAACAGTCAGCCTGACATACAAAGAAGAGAATTTTGTCAGCCATGTTTTGAATGAACTGGAGGATAGTGCTTCAGAAGAGGTATGGGCAATGGAGGAAATTATAGTAGTTAAGACAGGAGATTATCAGACCCTGAACAAGCATTTTTACCATTCAAACAGAAAATGTGTGGAAGTTGTGTTGCAGAAATCCTTAGTTCAGCCCAATTAAACACATTATAACAATATAGTAGGAGACAAGGAAAAAGATGATCCCATATGACCATCAGAAGGTTGGATGTTTGGATACAGGGTGGCAGAGAAATAAGATAACTACACTTCCTTTTGTCATAACAGTAGGTCTCTGAGGAAGACAAGTGTTATGCCTATTTTATAAATAGCTAAGCCAAGTCACAGATGAGCTAATTAGGCTATGTTATACATTACAGACCCTACAGTGGCATAGCTAGTCTAGCATAGACATAGCCTTAGTGAATAAGTGGCAAAGCCACATATAGGGCCCAGATGTCCTAACTCTCCCTGTCTCTGTGGGATTAGAAAAAAAATGAAATAAAAGAAGAAAGAAAAGGACAGGCAGAAAGGGTGTCACATCTGGGAACATTAAAAAGCACCAAACACATCAATCAACACTATGTAGGAAGTGTAGAATAAAAGAATTCAGGTAAAAAAAAAGGGCTTGGCACATTTATGCTTTGACAAGGTCCCTCACCAAAGGCTCTTGTGTAAATTACATTCCCATGGGATAAGAGGGAAGGTCCTTTCATGGATTGAGAACTGGTTAAGAGACAGAAAACAAACGGTAGGAATAAATGGTAAATTTTCAGAATGGAGAAGGGTAACCAGTAGTGTCCCCCAAGGGTCAGTCCTGGGACCAATTCTGTTCAACTTATTCATAAATGATCTGGAGAAAGGGGTAAGCAGTGAGGTGGTAAAGTTTGCGGATGATACCAAACTGTTTAGGATAGTCAAGACAGAAGCAGACTGTGAGGGACTCCAAAAAGATCTCACCAAACTGAGTGATTGGGCAACAAAATGGCAAATGAAATTTAATGTGGATAAGTGTAAAGTAATGCACATCGGCAAAAATAACCCCAACTATACATACAGTATGATGGGGGCTAATTTGGCTATGACTAATCAGGAAAGAGATCTTGGAGTTATCGTGGATAGTTCTCTGAAAACTTCCACACAGTGTGCAGCGGCGGTCAAAAAGGCAAATAGGATGCTAGGAATTATTAAGAAAGGGATAGAAAATAAGACACGGAATATCTTACTTCCCCTGTATAAAACTATGGTATGCCGACATCTTGAATACTGTGTACAGACGTGGTCTCCTCATCTCAAAAAGATATTTTGGCCTTGCAAAGGGTTCAGAAAAGAGCAACTAAAATGATCAGGGGTTTGGAACGGGTCCCAAATGAAGAGAGGTTAAAACGACTGGGACTTTTCAGTTTAGAAAAGAGGAGACTGAGGGGGGATAAGATAGATATATATATATATATGGTGTAGAGAGGGCGAATAAAGTTATGTATTAGTTCCCATAATAGAAGAATTAGAGGACACCAAATGAAGTTAATGGGTAGCAGGTTTAAAACCAATAAAAGAAAGTTCTCCACACAGAGTATAGTCAACCTGTGGAACTCCTTGCCAGAGGAGGCTGTGAAGGCTAGGACTATAACAGAGTTTAAAGAGAAGCTAGATAGTTTCATGGAGGTTAGGTCTATAAAAGGCTATTAGCCAAGGAATAGAAATGGTGTCCCTGGCCTCTGTTTGTCAGAGGCTGGAGAAGGATGGCAGGAGACAAATCACTTGATCATTGTCTTCGGTCCACCCTCTCTGGGGCACCTGGTGCTGGCCACTGTCGGTAGACAGGCTACTGGACTAGATGGACCTTTGGTCTGACCCAGTACGGCCGTTGTTATGCTACAGATTCAGCTTGCAGAATGAGTTGCTCCTTAGTTCACCCTGTAGCCAAGTGAGCAATTCATAAATACACAAAAATGTATTTGCTTGTATATGTGTGTGTTACAAAGGAAAACAGTGGCAAAGAAAAAATATACCAAGAGAACAAAAAAGGGAGCGGGAGGCAGAAATTGAGACGGCAAAGATTAATATGGCAATAAAGGAAACAGAAGAACAAAACTGAGATTGAATCTAACCTGCCTCCACATTCCCCTACAACTACATGCCTTATAATCACATTGTCTCGACACACATACCATATACGGACCTTACTAAGGAACAAAGCAAAAAGACAAGACAAATGAGCTAGGTGGAATAGTGCAGACATTATATGTATTTTCAGATATAAATCAGTTTTCAACATGAAAGGAGCAGACAAGTAACAGTGATGGTGCTGGCAATTCTGAAAAGTTTCATTACAGCCCCGGTACACACTAGAGAATCAACTAATTTAGTTTCAATCACTTCATTTTACTCTGTAAAGCTGAATAAAAAGTTTATTTGCCTTTTTAAATTTTCAATCCAAAATTCAAATCCCAGTGTCTTTCATGGAAGGTGGCTTAATGAACTGTGATACTCCTGTTACAACAAGGTACAAAATTAGCCCCTAAAATGTCACATTCAATAAACTACTTCTGTTTATACTGCTGCTCAGTTTATTACACAGCATAATTTATCTGAAACAAATTATATTTTAAAATCGATTTATGTATGCATCTTGAGGAAGCCCTTATTTTCCCTGCAGAGCTTTTTACAAAGCTTCCTTCTATTCCTACATTAATGACAATTCACTGCTGGGATTTTACGGATTTATATAATTGCCGTTTCAAAGACTGCTTATTTTTTGCAGATATTTTTAACAGAGAAAATTCCAGATTTCAGATTAGGGTTCTTTGGAAAATTTTATGTCAAAAAATGTTGACAGAAAATGTGTTTAATGGGGAAAAAATCCACATATTTTGTGCAAAGCACCTGCTTTACAAACTGTTTTTTTAATTTTTTGTTTTGTGAAGAAATGTCAACATTTTTCACATTGGAATAAACCCAGACTTTTCCAGATCTATTTCAGATCTGTGTGGTTCAAACAGCACTATATTTGCCTGCTGATTGTTGAAGTAAATGAATAAAGTATAAGACACCAGGCTTCTTAACCTATCTTTGGCATGTCATTTTATTTTTTAAAAAGGTAAATGGTCTTAAAACCGTTATCACAGAAAAAGCTGTATCTATCGCCACTTGGACTTGGTTAATGATTAATTTATTTCCCCCTGGTTACCCTACTCCAGTAAGATAGAAAGACCTCCATTTTCATTAGATGAAGGACCCTAACCCCCCCCTCCTACTTTTCATGTGTTTTTTATCAGCTTTAAGTTATACCTCAGTTTATTAAAAACATGAACATTTGTAAATGCAGCATATACAACTCTTCCATATACCGGTTGGAGAACAAGAGGTGCTATCACATGTGATCTGTGCTAACCTAGCCAACTGTGCACTCTCCATGGCTGTCTCGATCAGTCGATGGCAGAGCGTGATGAGTTCCAGGAGCCTCGAGAAGGTCTCCAGAATAAAGGCTTGTTTTTCTCTGCCTTGCTTCTTTTCTTCATTTTTTCCTGACTCTAGTGCTAACATAGCAATATCCCGTATAAGGAGTGGGTCTTCCATCAGCGTGCTTGCAAATAACTGCAAGGAAAAAAAGAAAAGGGAGATCATTATTAACCACATTTGTTATAGGAATGCCTAAGGGACAACACCAAGAATGGTGCTTCATTGCATAGGCACTACATAAAAGCAGAACAGATGGTCCCTGTCTTGAAGTGCTTATAAAATAGATACAACAGCTACTTGGTGGGAGAAGGGATATAACACATATAGAGTGGCAAACTGGATGGTGGCACACAGGATATTAATACCATGATTTTTTTGTTGATTTCATATGTGGAGGGAAGTAGATTTACACGGGAGGGAATAACCTAAATGGGAAGAGAAGAGAAAGGCAAAGAAGGTAAGAGAGTTAGGTTAGAAGGAAGTCGAGGTGAAGAGTCTATGGGAGAGGAGCGCTAGCAGGGTTAGACCAAACAGCCATTTAGCATAGAGCAGAGAAAATCCAGTTAAAGCAGTAGGAAGTTCTCTAAGGGTACATCTACACAGCAACGTTATTTCAAGATTATTAGCTACACAGCTAGTGTTATTTCGAAATAACTTAAACCACGTCTACCCAGCAGGCAGTTATTTCAAAATAATGTTGAAATACTGTCAAGCTGGAAGTCTTCTTACTCCGACTCCTGTAACCCGCACTGTATGAAAAGTAAGGGAAGTTGGAGGAAGAGTGCTCTATTTCGAAATAAGTGCTGTGTAGACATTCCCAATTTTGAAACAAGCTACGCTATTGACGTAGCTCAATTTGCATAGTTTATTTCAAGTTAAGCCCTGCTGTGTAAATGCACCTCGAATGTCCCAGCTTTGGGTGTTCTCCCCCTATAGTTGTAGTCTGTCTGGCTCCTTTGTGCAGTTGTCTCCAAAGACCAAGCAGAGCAGAGGTGGGCAAACTCTGGCCTGCAGGCCATGTCGAGCCTGGCAGATCTTTTGTGTTCAGCCCTCGAGCTTCCGCTGGAGAGTGGATTCATGTGGTTGCCCTGCTCTGGCACTCTAGCTGACAACGGGGAAGTTGGGGGGGTCAGGGCCTGCCCTGCTTCCCCCACCCAGCGCTCCCCAGCTTTGCCATCTTTTGGCACGTGCAGAACCTCACTGCACTGTTTTTGGGGTTGGAACCCCACCTTACATGGCAGCCCTCCCCCTCACAGAATTGTACCCAATCCCCTTCCAGTCTCCTATGACCTCACCCTCAAGAACCTAGAAACCTTCCGGGGCCACACCTGTCTCAGCTAGAGTGCTTCTGCCTGTGGCAGTGCCTGGTACCGCTACCTTGAAGTTACTACTGGCAGGGACCTTAGCAGACTCTCCCAACCCCCTGTTCCAGTATCCTTTTCTCCCAGTCCCCACCCACCCCCAGATCCTTGTCCAGCCAGTCTCTATTCTTCCTCCTCCCCCTGTTCCAGGCTTCCTCTCATGCAGATGTTCCATCTCAGTTTCCTGCTCTTCTCTCTGTAATACTCCATTTCCAGTTTCCACATGCATTCACGGGCTCCTTCTCCCAATCTATTTTCCCTACCACACCACGTGAGGCTCATCTCCCATGCATTCAAATCAGGCAGCTTCCTCCTCCATGCTGCCTGAGCCAAGCAGGGTGGGATCATTGGCTCTCCTGTGCTCTCAATCTCCTTGCTCTCCCTTCAGGTGCCTGGGCCCCGTCCTCCCTTCACAACCAGAGTCATATAAAGTGAAGACAGAAACTGCTAAAATTATTATTAAAAGAAACCTTTAATGAGCATGTGTGAGCTATAATATTTCACAGCAATGACTAATAGGCCTGACGCAAAGGCTGCTCCTCTGTCAAATTTAAAATCTCTGAGCAAATCAAAATATTTCCATCTAGTCCAGAGGTAGACAATAACCAGCCCCTGGGCCGGCTGTGGTTCGCTAGGGTTAGTCCTTGGGAGCTGCAGGAGGCAGTGTCCCCATCTGTGTTTCTTCCTGCAGCTCCAACTGGCTGGGAATGGTGATCTGTAGCCAACGGAAGCTTCAAGCTGCCATATTTGCAGAGGCACAGGTAAATTAAAGTGTCTAACCCTGGAAAACTATCTCCATCTTATTGCCCACCACTGCTCTAGTCTGGTTTTTGAAAATTAGTCTAAAATTTTCCCAAAAATTCAGTCTGAAATTATTAAAGTTTGGTGAAGTTATGGGCAACTAAAAATAGGGACTTATAAATGGGAAGTGTTTGGGCAATCTAAATAGGAAGCAGTGTTACCAGTTCCACTTATAGCAATATTTATACATACGTCTAACCTTTTATTACTAATAACTATTCAATTATATGCAAACAAAGAGAGTATAGGCCCCAATTCTAATCTCAGAACAGTTTTATATTTGCGTAATTGTTTTCACCTGATTATACAGTGCGGCTACGTCTACACTGGCATGATTTTCCGGAAATGCTTTTAACGGAAAAGTTTTCCGTTAAAAGCATTTTCGGAAAAGCGCATCTAGATTGGCAGGACGCTTTTCCGGAAAAGCACTTTTTCTGGAAAAGCGTCCGTGGCCAATCTAGACGCGCTTTTCCGCAAAAAAGCCCCGATCGTCATTTTCGCGATTGGGGCTTTTTTGCGGAAAACACTACTGTGCTGTCTACACTGGCCCTTTTCCGGAACAGTTTTCTGGAAAAAGACTTTTGCCCGAACGGGAGCAGCATAGTTTTTCCGGAAAAGCACTGATGATTTTACATTAGATCGTCAGTGCTTTTCCGGAAATTCAAGTGGCCAGTGTAGATAGCTGGCAAGTTTTTCCAGAAAAGCGGCTGATTTTCCGGAATAACTTGCCAGTGTAGACACAGCCTACTTGATTTATTGTGCTTCATTAGTGTGAGATCAGAATAAGCCACTTTTCTTATCACTGTGCCTGGAAGTTGGGATCTCTTGCATACAGAAAGAGACAAAATGGACTTTAACCAATGTATAAATGCCAGTCAAATAATTAAATACTAAAAAAATTATAAAACTGAAACCTTAACCACTAAACAAAGAACAAATATTATAGCAACGACAAGCTCTTTCCATCCTTACAATGCTTACTCAAGTGGATTTACAAGTTACCACAATTCTCACTTACATAGAAAGTACAAATTGAACCTACATCTTTTTGAATTTGAGAGCTGTATGAAGAGTCAGGCTTTTCCATGGTCAGCCATTCATCCACTGCTAGCTGAAGTACTTGTTTTTCTATACTAGTTGCTTCACTGGGTGTTTTTGGTCTACAGAAGCTATAGAACTCCTGGAAGACGTACTCCAGAGCTTTTGAGATTAAAGATGCCAGGCCAAGGGAAGGGTGAAACTCCAGCAAGTAAATGTTCTTCAAACTAGGGCTTTAAAAAGAAGTGAAATTCAATAAACTGGTGAATTTATTGAAGAACATGATCACCATCAAAAGAAAAATCTTATGTTTTATAAGCAATTGGCAGGACAATCTTTTGTACTGGTCCACTGGATGCTGCTTAATAGCAATCTTTCTATTAATAATTTCCAATTAATGGCAAGATTATGCAGGGAACCCATCCTGTCCCATTGACTTCAATGATAACAGATTTAGATATCAGCCACAACCTGCCACTTATTGAGAAATCGCATGATTCAGGACAGTTTCTGGGGCTGCAGCCAAGGAAGGAAGTGCTGGGACATGACTTCTCTGGCTGTAGACCCACAAACCTGCCTGTGCCTAGGGACTGCAGAGGATATAAGGAGCTGGACTGCCTGCAACCCTGCCCAGTAAGGGAGCCCCTGCTGGAGTCCTGATGCTGTAGGGTGGGTAGGGAGGCTGTGGGTACAGTAGCAGCCAGGAGTGGCACTGCAGCTCAGATGCTAGGGCTTTCCAAAGGGAGCAGGGTGCTGAGAGCCAACAGGGCTGTATGGTACCTCTCCTTGCTGCTGCCCTGCCAACAGCTTCCCCCTCGCCCCCCCAAGGAAAGTCTCAGCATTGAGGCTTTAGCACCATCCCTCCTCCCCATTGCTACATTAGCCACAGGCAGGTTTGTGGAACTGCAACCAGGGAAGACATCCCAGTCTTTTCTTCCTTGGCTGCAGCCTCAGGCTACGTATACACGGCAGCCTTTTGTCGGCAGAGACAATGCAAATGAAGCGCTCATTAGCATTTGTCGTGCTGTCATTTGCATAGCCTCTGCCAATGCTTTTTTTGGAAGAGGTTTTTGCACAAAAACAAGCAGTGTAGACGGGGTCATTTCACGCAAAAATCCCCTTTTGTGCAAGATCCCTTATGCCTCAAAAAAGGAGGCTGTAGGGCAGACATTTACTTATAGTTTGAATACTTTGAAATCATTGTTGTATTTTCCCCAATTAATACTGTGTTCCTTCTCCCTTAGGAAGGTTCCTTCATTACACACAGATTTAGTGGTTATGAGCAGGAAGAGTGTCTTCAACAGGCACCTTGGGTTGTGATTAGTTTTCCCAGGTTTCTGGGTGTGTGCTCGAACCAGTTCTCTTTTATAATGTTAAGATGAACACCTAATTATTGAAACCAGCCCTCGATGACACCATCACCCTCTAGTGAAAGATAATATATTGGGACAAAAACAACAAATAATGACCTTGAAAGTGGACTTTTGACATTAGTAATAGCATGCCCCTTTTAACAGGGAATATTAATTTCCCAATACAATGCAAAGTGAATGAATTAAATCCACTATCAGAAAAAAAATACTTTTCTTGCATAGTGTCTCACTGGCAAACCACAAAGTATATGAAATAGTAAAACTGCTGCCACATTAATCTTCATTATATAGCCCTTCCTCAGACATTTACAATTTGGTATCCAGCACCTTAGACAGCAAGATTCATTATCTGAAGACAAAAATCAATTACAATCACTAGAACATAAAACTTATTTCCAACAAGACTGGCTTTATTAAATTACTCACCAATTGTTGTTCAGAGAGATAAGTTGCTTAGCAATTATGTTATGGGGAAGTCCAAATTCACTGGTACTGCCTTTCTTATTTTTTCCCCAAATCTTTTGGACATATTCCTGTTGAGCATCTATCTAGAAATCAGTAATCAAAGCACGATAGAAGTGACATTAAAAACAAAGCTCAAAACATATCTATCAATGTTTGAGGCAAAACACAAATTCTCTTTACTGAAATATTGTATTTAGTTGTCAATTGAGTTATATTAGGGCTGAGTGTGGGCCCTAAATGATGATGACTCATAAATTTTTTTATTAACATTGATACTAACTATAGCAAGCTCTTACATAGGGCCTTTTGTTTGGGGATCACAAAGCACTTTACAAACGTTCATTAATTAAGTTTCCAAACTGCCACTTTACAGACTTGGAAGCTGAGGCACAGAGAAATGAAGTGACTTGTGCAAAGCTACGTGGAAAGTATGTGACAGAACTCGGAAAAGATCCCAGAGCTCATTTGTACTTTAATCTCTTGGCAAGTCTTTGACACTCTTCACAATTATCTGCCAAATACTGAAGAGCATTTAAAAACAAAAGTCAGTCAGTCAGTCAGTCAGTCTGTCTCTCTCTACATATAAATAAACTTTTTCATGGGATGACAGCGTGAAGTCATACGTCCCTCTGCGTCATCACGACCCTAACTCCCACCGGAAGCGGCCTCTCACCACGCTAGCAACTCTGCTGCAGGCTTCCCTACTGACCAGCCTCTTCACCTGCAGCCCTACTGGCTGCAGCCCCTCCAGACCATATGCAGGTAGAGGTAGGGTTAGGGTTAGGGTTAGGGTTAGGGTTAGGGTGTGTGTGTGTGTGTGTGTGTGTGTGTGTGCGCGCGCGCATCCCCACACATTGCCATCCAAGTAAGTGTGAGGCTAGGGTGGCGCATTGCCCCAGCCTCCCTCCCTTGTACTCAGTCTGGGGAGTGGAAGCCAAAAGCCACGCAGCCTCTCCTCTCTTCTTCCGCCTGGTACTCCAAGGGGGTAGTGAAAGCCATGAAATGTGTGGCCCCAGGAGTCATGCAGCCTCTCCTCTGCCCCACCCCGGTGCTCTGGAAGGGGTGGAACCTGGGAGCCATGTGGTCTTTCCCCCTCCCTCCTCTAGGCGACGCGGGAATCATGAGGCCTCCCCCACTCTGGTGTTTCTTCCCCCTTCCCAGCCCCCTTCACACACACCCTACATCGGGGGGAGAGCTGAGGCTGGTGTGCTCTGGCCTGGCCCTGCCTGGCAGGGGGGCGTCCAGAGCGACCTCGGCCCTGGGTCCTCCCCGGCGGCTGGGGGGAGTGAGAAATTGCCGGGGTGGGCTTGCCAGGAGAAGAAGGGGTGAGAAAGAGCTGGGGGGGAGGAGGAATGAGAAAGGGCCAGGGGCTGTGTCAGGCTGGAGGGGAGAAAGAGCTGGGGTGGGCCGAGGGGGGGAGAAAGAGCTGGGGAGGGTGAGGAGAGGCAGACCGTTGGGGGATGAAGGGTGAGAGGGAGCTGGGGAAGGAGGGATTAGAAAGAGCCGTGGCCAGGCCCTCTCCGGTTGCCAGGGGGAAGAGCTGGGGCGGCCTCAGCCCCCAGCCCTGCCTGGGTGAGAGAGGGTTGGTGAGCATAGCAACCAGGGGGGGCACAGCTCCCTAGTGGTTTTTTGTTTAATTTTTCTTCAGTGGTGGAAAGACGCAACTCTGGGCACTCACACACGAGTTTTCACTTTCCCACTTAACTGTGAACTTGAGCGTGACCATAGAATTTAATTTAATTTTTACATTTCCACATTTGCTCAGTTTTTCTTCTTTTCGTCTCCAGTTTCAATGGATGAAGTCTTTAAAGAGTATAAGTTAAATAGAGCTCTGCAATCTTTCTAATATTCACTTTGTGAATTAAATGCAAGCCTCAGCTTTCTGCTGTTGACTTGCAGCTATTTAATTTATGGAACACCCATCCAATTTTGTTGTTAGACTACTGCTGAGAAGTTAAAACCCAACTTAAATGGAAGCAGTGCAAACCTATACACCATACAATGGAGTTCTACGTGAATCGGTTATCAGTTCAAGGATCAGTTTCCCCCATCTATTCTCTCATAGAATATATTGTGAACAAACTCTACCTACATGTTGGTTGACTATATCTCTCACCAGCTGCAGCTGAAGCTTTAGGCAGATGCATTCCTCATTGTAAGTATTCACAAAATACTTGAGGCTGAGATCAAATCATGGCTGTTTGTACATGATGTCAGTTATTGCTTAGACCAAAGCAAATCTTTCCTCTGTATCCAGGACATGCTGATAAGCCTCAAAGTAGCAGTCTAGAAGCTGCAGGGATATTCAAAAGTGAAGTCCACACAACACAGTCATGTTTTCCTTTTTACTTGCTGAATACTCATTTTTTGCTGGCAATGGAGAGATTTTAAGTACAACACAGGGGCAAGCCACATCAGTCCAGAAATCTATCGAGTTTGGTTTCCCATTTCTGACAAAAGCCAACACCAGATGCTTCAGTTCACGCTATTTCTACAACAATGTGCCAACAGAAGAAGTTTTTTCCAGTTTCCAGGCAATTTATGGCTAGTTTACGACTTGAGGCATGACCATTTTATCTATATGAAATTAAACTCCTCTTAAGAGCTCCAGAATCTTTAACGTACTTTTCATGACACCCCTGTGAGATATCAATAGGACATGACACCCCTGTGTGTATCAATAGGAAACTCAAGTAGAGAGGTTACAACAACTTGCTCAAGGTCACACAGGAAATCTGTGGCAGACCATGGAATTGCACCTATGTCTTGCAAGTGCAAGGTTAGGGTCTTAATCAGTAGACTATCTTAATTCCTTGATATGGGTCAACTAGTATTATGCCCCTGCTAGGCTCCATGCCTGTGCCAGTTTCAGACACCATATATTCTTATGTGGCAAGGACTGTCACTCATACTTTGAATGTTTTGAAAACTCCCTGTATCAACTAATTTAAGAAGTGCAAATATAATTAAGGGGTAGTATGATTAACAGAGACTTGCTGAGATAAACAATTGGATATCGCTATACCTACCCTTTCTAGCACAACCCCAAATGGAGAGGGGGTGTATTATATAAAAATAATCCATTTTTAGTGAAAGGAAGTTTTTATTTACTAAACTCTCCTTACGTGGCATTCAGAAGCTCCCCTAAGCCCTCTCTGCTGTTGTGATGTGACACATGCAACACATGAACATTCATTTAGCAACACTGAAAATCATTTCTATTGCATATGTTAATATAACTAACAGTAGTAGGTTGTGCCAACTACATGAATCTTCCATATTGGAAGATTAATAAAAAATGAAATCATGAACTGGAGATTAACTGATCTGCATTAATAGTTTTCAGCGTTTCCTCATTGGGTGGAGATGTACCTGACGTTTATTCTCCAAGAGAGCAGCTTCACAAGTCCAAAGGTCAAGCAGCACCGCAAATCGATCCACAGATGTGTGCGCCCATGCTAAGAGGTTGTCATCACTGGATGTTACATGGCCTAAAAAGGAAAGTGAACAGTATGGTAGATGTTGATATTTTTAATGAGAGACACCTTTGTTTTAAGATCTCTGTTTAAATACACACACACACCGCTCTTCCTGAGGTATGGCTACTATTGTACTTGATTTCTGCTTGTGCACACACACACACACACACACACACACACACACACACACACAATCCCTAATTCCTGGGATTCATGACAACACTTCTGGGAAGTCCTTGGATAGTGCTCTATACACAGGACAGTCTTCTGGGTTGGGGTTGCAACTTCTTTGGAGGATAGGGACATAATTCAAAATGACCTTAGCAAGTTAGAGAAATGGTCAGAGGTAAACAGGATGAGGTTTAATAAGGAGAAATGCAGAGTGCTCCACTTAGGAAGGAACAATCAGTTCCATACATACAAGATGGGAAGCGACTGTCTAGGAAGGAGCATGGCGGAAAGGGATCTAGGGGTCATAGTGGACCACAAGTTGAATATGAGTCAACAGTGTGATGCTGTTGCAAAAAAAGCAAATATGATTCTAGGTTGTATCAACAGGTGTGTTGTAAGCAAAACTCGTGAAGTCATTCTGCCGCTCTATTCTGCACTAGTTAGGCCTCAGCTGGAGTACTGTGTCCAGTTCTGGGCGCCACATTTCAAGAAAGATGTGGAGAAATTGGAAAGGGTACAGAGAAGAGCGACAAGAATGATTAAAGGTTTAGAGAACATGACCTATGAAGCCAGGCTTCATGAACTGGGCTTGTTTAGTTTGGAAAAAAGAAGATTAAGGGGGGACATGATAGCGGTTTTCAAATATCTAAAAGGGTGTCACAAGGAGGAAGGCGAAAATTTGTTCCTCTTGGTTTCTGAGGACAGGACAAGGAGTAATGGGCTTAAAGTGCAGCAGGGGAGGTTTAGATTGGACATTAGGAAAAAATTCCTAACTGTCAGGGTGGTCAAATATTGGAATAAATTGCCAAGGGAGGTGGTGGAATCTCCCTCTCTGGAGATATTTAAGAACAGGTTAGATAGACATCTGTCAGGGATGGTGTAGACGGAGCTTGATCCTGCCTTGAGGGCGGGGGGCTGGACTCGATGACCTCTCGAGGTCCCTTCCAATCCTATTATTCTATGATTCTATGATTCTACATCCTCTGATGTGCATCACCAAGTTATAGAATGAGATTGTTGAAACTATGTATTGAAAGATTTACTTACAGATACTTTTGAAGATTAGTATTGACCAAACATTTTTTAAACTGCTGGCTTTGTGTCTTTTTTAGTCTAGTGTCAATCTGAGCATTTCAACTGGCCAGCAGCTCCTACAAGTGTCCAATAGGACTTACACAAAAGATGACACTACACCATTTTCTGTACAGCTGACAGAAAACAGAAGCAGGCCAAGCTAGGTTTTTAGAGTAATTTACATGTACCCCTTTTTCTGAAACGTATGGTCACTATGTATATTACAAAAAGACAAACACTGGTTTACCTTTACCAGGGAATAGAAAGCCAGACAACAGATTTAAAATTCCACTAGTTTGGGAGACCTCTCTGCAGTTTAAAATGCAAAAACAAGTGTGTGGGAAATTGTATTCAAATGTGTGTAATCCATTGCACACATACATTCAAACAAATGTTGCTTGGCATAAAGGAAAAAGAGGGATGACCAGGGGGAGAATAAAGCAGGAGAAGCTCAAAGAGGTTGAAAAGTACATGTGCTAATTTGTCAGAGGAAGGTTAAGAAAACCCTGCAGTGGCAGTTATGAAATAAACTGCCCATAAGGAAAGATTTTTCCTGGCCACTCCTCCCCCTACAATAGTGCTTGGCTTATGCCTGAAGCAAGATATAGATACATCAGCCTATTAAAGCTTGCCAGGCTTATTGCTATTCAAAATAAAGGTAACTAATTTTTAAAAGACCCGTGTACATGGGTGGGTAACAATTTTAAATAAAATTGTTGGAAGATTATATAATACATCCTTCCACAATAAAAATAATTCCTCTTGTACCACTAGAAACCTTTTCTTCTACAATTTTGAATACACACACACACACACACACACACACACACACATGTAGAGCCCTACCAAATTCACTATCCATTTTGGTCAATTTCACAGTGATAGGATTTTTAAAATTTCATTATTTTAATAAATGTCATGATTTTAGCTATTTAAATCTGTCATGGGGTCTTGGTCTGAAAAGGAATTGGTTGTGGGTGGGGGGAAGTTGCAAAGTTATTAGAGGAGTAGCATACTGCTGCCTTCACAGCTGGGTAGTTGGAGAGTGGCAGGACCTGGCCCAGAGCCCAGTTCTGAAGCCAGAGCCACCATCTGCTGCAGAGCAGATGTAAGGTTTGCACAGTATGGTTGCCATCCTTCCTTTTGTACTGATACTTGTAGAGCTGGGCCCTCACTCAGCGGTCACTGCTTTCTGGTCACCCAGCTTTGAAGGCAGAGCAGACATAAGGGTGGAAATACCATGAACCCTTCCCCAAATAACCTTGTAACCTCCCTTTTAATCCCTTTCTGGGTTAGGACCCTTCCCCCAGTGTGAGAAATGCTGGTCCCCCCCATGAAATCTGTATAGTATAGGGTAAAAGCACACAAAAGGCAAGATTTTACAGGTGGAGATTAGATTTCCCAATTTGGTAGTACCCTATTATATGTGTGGCTCTTTACTCGTGGTTTTCTAATATTTTCTCTCAATTTCCTTGATTTTTTCCCTCTCCTTCTTCCTACTTCCAGTTCCCCACAAGTCCAGTTGATTTATCCAGCAGCAATTTGTAACCCAGTCACTTTCAATTTATTTCCTATGGTGAAAAACAAAATCTGCAATGTAAAATATTTGGCAATTTAGTTTTAACAACAGTGACCAGGTGGCTGGAGATGCATAACATCCAGAGCTGCCTTTTGAGCAGCACTTTAAGGAGCAACAGGAGTTTAGAAACAAATAACTTTTTCCCTTCTCTAGCCCTTCCCTGTCACCTATAGTTGTTTATTTTCACCCTACTCTCAGGCCACTTTAATAATCTTTCTTCCTTCATTAAGATAGTGAAGTCCCAGGTGTATCTCGTGGGCAACAGAGCCTTGGAGTGGCATCAGCAGTAAGTGACAATCATTCCAAGTTCTCAGATACCACGGTGATGGATGTGATATAGAATCCTACATAGCATAAGTAGGAAAGGCTCCAGATGGTCAGTTGGAAAATGGCTCTGCATATCGCCCATAGTCAGACTTCAAAAAAAGCATAGTGCTCTCTGCTTTTGAGCTATCAACATTTGATCTTACTTTTATCTTGTTCAATGTACTGGCTTGCCATGAGCAGCAGCTGATTTTCAAGGTCCTTCAGGTCCTTCAAAGCTACATCGTACATGATGTAAGCCCCTTGCTGGTCCTGTGTGTGAATGTATCCATCTTGACTGGTGTAAAAGTCATCATGGTTTTCCACCTCTGAAAACTCCATGAACTGTCCACTGTGGATCTGTGCAATGGCAAACCCCAAGAGACGCTGTGATGCAGCCAGTCAGTATTACAAGACATGTCATGATGCACATCAATATATCTAAGATCAAGCCTGAGTCTGAAGGAGACAGTCTGCAAGGTTATCAAATGGCAATAAAATACAGCCAGAAATAACAATTTACAAGAAAAGATATCACATATTTCTGGGCTTCTGCCTTAAAACAGCTATTTTATTATGAATTGATAGGAGTCGGAAATGAGCTTCCATTGTTAGCCTGATTGTGTCCTCACGTCCCTAATCCACATCCATTCATGCACACACACACCCGCACACACACACCAATCATATGGGCCTCAAAGCTGGTAGGTTAGCCCAAGGATTTTTTAGGATTAGGATGTTTCCTACCAAACATGAAGTGAATCAGACAAGGGCTACCTTAATTAGGACTCTCAAATAAGTGTTCATAGTGGCATATTGACTGCCATGTTTGTGCTGTATTGGACAACATTTCTTTACAGGTACTGGACCAATGGGATAGTTGAACATTTACCTATAGCTCTTATTCCTCTAAAATCAGTAGCATCTTTAAAAGAGCTGGTTCAGATTCTCTTTGTCGCTATGCCAGAATTCCACATTGTTCAGTAACATCCCTGGCACAAGCTTCACATTGCAATTAACAGGAGTGGTGATGGCTTTCAAAGCAGTATAAACTAAGCCAGAAAATAGCATTCTTCTTCTAGAAAAAGCATATTCACATGGGGAGTATGGTATGACAGTTAATTTCACAGTGTAGACAAACCCTTAGCATGCCTTTTTAAAATTGATTTTTAAATCCAGGAGGGGAAGGGTCTGTCAGGTTCTTTTGGTTCCTGTTGGAGTCCTGACACCTCTGCTTAAGAAAACCTGCTTGGGCCAGGCGACAGGAAGATCCAGTTCTCCAGTGGCCTAGAAGGGCCAGAAGTTAGGAAGAACCAAGAAGGATCCAGCAGGCCAGTTAAGAAAGCTTGTCTGCTTCTTAGAGTGCTGGGTGATTCTGGGAGACAGGAGAGTAAACCCAGAATCACAGAGCCTTGTTGGGTCCTGGTCTTAAAGTGCTGCAACCAAACACCTGTGTTTACATTTGTTTGTTTAAAAGGTTCAGACTACCAGATACTGAATTGGTAATTATTGAGGGGTTTACATGCATCCACACTTTGTAAACCGTGGCAAAGAGCATCTGCAATGCAATGCCTTGACAGGGGGTGCAACAGCCACAAAGGGAACCTCTGATAGGAGTTACTGTATTTAATGCCTTTTTACAAGATCCTTATTCTTCATGTATATGCAAAGTCTTGTTTTTTCTAATACACCATCCTAATTTGCACTGTCCAATAGTATAGTGTAATATATTAATACTGCCAGCCCTCCTCCCCTCTTTGGTTTTCCTAATATTCTACTCTTGACCCTGGGAAATCAGTAATCAAACAAGTTTACCTCTCACAATTGGATGCTTTCCAAAACCCCATTAGAAAGAGAGATAGGCAAAGCAGAACAGCTGCCCTGAGCAAGGCATTAAATTTAATTATGGAAACCTCATCACATCAGATAAAGCAATCTATTCTCCAAGGCTCTTAGGAGTAATAGAAATGTTAACTGCAGAGATCTGTGCTGACTATAGAAGTATTCGCCTCTCACCAGCCAGTAAATGCCCACCAAAACCAATGTTTAATTTGAATGTCATATTAGATTGGCTTGTTAACATTCTTTTCTTCCTACTGATAAAAGTTTGTTCTCTTCGTTCTTTACATTTCTGACGTATTAAGCTTTGGTGCTCTCAGAACTCACAGTGTAGGGGATCTGCTAAAGTTTAAAAACCTTTTTAGCAGAATTAAATTCAGTTTTATTTACATAGGTAACTAAGCAAGCATCACGGTGGGAAGCACAAGACAAGGCAGAAGTTATAAGTCAATTCCTGTATCAGATGAAGAAAGATCCTGAAATTTTGCTTTTTCACACCTACCCCCTTCAATTTCCAACTGGTCTTTGCTATTTGTTTCTCCACTAGACCTCAGTCTAAAAGTGGTCACCACAACATACAGCAAAATATAAGGGAAACCGCCAAAAAATGGAGAATCATCCCCTTTCCAGCCCACTCGGAATCTAGAGAGCATTCCTGGAAAGTTTATGGTTTTGGAACACATTTTAAAGATGCCTCAACCAGGCCTTCAAATTGATGTCCACAATTGTTTGTAGGTACAAATAAGACTTTTAGAAATCCAGCTGTACATCTGTGCCTCCAGATTAGGGATCTGTGTGTCTAGGTGGTTATTGGTGCCCACCATTATTTGTACCTGTAATTTTCTCCTGTAGCTGCTCATTGGCACTAAGATCACAAGGCCCAGATAGCCGAGGATTACAAAGGAAATGTTAACTCCCTTCACATATCTTCCTCCTCAGTGCATCATTACATTTGACTCTGTCACTATACTCGACACCATCTACCTTCTTGCTTATAGACTTTAGTAAGGGGTTTGATACGGTCTCACATGATATTCTTATCAATAAACTAGGCAAATACAATTTAGATGGGGCTACTATAAGGTAGGTGCATAACTGTCTGGATAACCGTACTTAGAAAGTAGTTATTAATGGTTCACAATCCTGCTGGAAAGGTATAACAAGTGGGGTTCCGCAGGGGTCTGTTTTGGGACCTGCTCTGTTCAATATCTTCATCAACGATTTAGATACTGGCATAGAAAATACACTTCTTAAGTTTGCAAATGATACCAAGCTGGGAGGGGTTGCGACTGCTCTGGAGGATAGGGTCATAATTCAAAATGATCTGGACAAATTGGAGAAATGGTCTGAGGTAAACAGGATGAAGTTTAATGAAGACAAATGCAAAATGCTCCACTTAGGAAGGAACAATCAGTTTCACACATACAGAATGGGAAGTGACTGTCTGGGAAGGAGTACGGCAGAAAGGGATCTAGGGGTTATAGCAAACATGATTCTGGGACGCATTAACAGGTGTGTTGTGAGCAAGACACAAGAAGTCATTCTTCCGCTCTACTCTGCACTAGTTAGGCCTCAGTTGGAGTATTGTGTCCAATTCTGGGCACCGCATTTCAAGAAAGACGTGGATAAATTGGAGAGGCTCCAGAGAAGAGCAACAAGAATGATTAAAGGTCTAGAGAATATGACCTATGAGGGAAGGCTGAAAGAATTGGGTTTGTTTAGTTTAGAAAACAGAAGATTGGGGGGAACATGATAGCAGTTTTCAGGTATCTAAAAGGGGGTCATAAGGAGGAGAGAGAAAACTTGTTCATCTTGGCCTCTGAGGATAGAACAAGAAGCAATGGGCTTAAACTACAGCAAGGGAGGTTTAGCTTGGACATTAGGAAAAAGTTCCTAACAGTCAGGGTAGTCAAACACTGGAATAAATTGCCCAGGGAGGTTGTAGAATCTCCATCTCTGGAGATATTTAAGAATAGGTTAGATAAATGTCTATTAGGGATGGTCTAGACAGTATTTGGTGCTGCCATGAGGGCAGGGGACTGGATTCGATGACCTCTCAAGGTCCCTTCGGCTATGTCTAGACTGCAAGCCTCTTTCGAAAGAGCCTCTTTCGAAAGAGCCTCTAGACTGCACGCGGAACTTTCGAAAAAGCGGCTTGCTTTTTCGAAAGAAAGCACCCAGTGAGTCTGGATGCTCTCTTTCGAAGAAGCCCTATTTACATTCAAGAACGCCTTCTTTCGAAAGAGGAACTTTCGAAAGAAGGCGTTCTTCCTCGTGCAATGAGGTTTACTGCCGTCGAAAGAAAAGCCGCGTTCTTTCGATTTAATTTCGAAAGAACGCGGCTGCAGTCTAGACGCAGGTGAAGTTTTTTCGAAAAAAGGCTACTTTTTTCGAAAAAAACCCTGAGTCTGGACACAGCCTTCCAGTCCTAGTATTCTATGATTCTATAGCAGCCTCCAGTGAGAAAATGCTGTGCAAAGCCAACTCCTAGAACTGAAGGAGGAGGGATGCAGCTAAGACGGATTTTTAGTTCCACTCAACATATTTCCTGAATGCCCATGCATCTGGAAACAGTGTCATGCCCCTGATGCATCCAGTCCCAACCAGCCTGAGGTTGGAATGTGTAATAATGGCCTTAAATCTGGGTTTTCTTCACAGCAGTGTGGTATATTAACTATATACTGGACACTGTCTTAATATCAAAATGATAGTCATAATACACACTTGGACACACTAGACGAGTGAGAAGCATAAAACTTGGCACCACCAGCTTGCAAGTTACATCATAATCAGTTAATAAGGCAGAGCTGGCTTGAGGGCCTCTAGTTTAGTCTACCAGCAAAGCAGCTGTATTATTGTTATAACATCCTCAGAGACAGTCTTTACAGAGTATTCACAAATCATATGAGAAACCGTTGTCAAGGAAACACTAGGGAATGTTCTACCAATTGCATTACCAGTTGAACTGTTGTTAATTTAGTAAATTATATTTACCTTGACGTTAGCAGAAGTCTAAACTTATACATCACTACCACCTTTGAATTATCCTAGGAAAGCACACTCAATTATTTCACATTCACTCATAATTATGCTTTCGCTCCCATCACCTCATCCTAAAACCCAACCCTCTACCCACACCCTTCCATACACAGAAGCAGTGTTTAGCAGTCACTTTCCAGATCACAGAGTGCTGGGAAAAATGTGGCTGGGGGCATTTCTTACACCATCTTCCACATTTTGGGGGAGAAAGAAAAGGAAATAAAGAAGCCTTATGTAAGTGAACTCATAATAACCTTGCTGTGAAGTAGCTCATCCAACTGGTACTGTGAGATATTTATGCAGAAAAAAAGGAGCCAACGTTTCAGAAAGAGAGAGAATGCAGTATATGTCCAGGGAACACACAAGAGCATGATATGATACTGGACAGGAATTTGGTATGGCTGTATTATTGTAGTAAAGCCAGAAGCAACATTTGAAGGGCATTTGAACAGGCTTTATAGAACAAACACATTATTATAATATGATTTATCTTTAACAGTGTTCTGTGTATTTCACATATTTTACAGAGGGAGAAAATGTTACAATTATTTCAATACTTAAAAATCTTACTGTAATTTTTTAAATACCTCTATCTTTAAAGCCAAATATGATAGTTATTGTATTCCACCTATACAGACTTTAGAGGAAGACTTTTTTTAAAAACCAAAGCCTTGTAATTAAATACATTTTAGGAACCACTAGAAGTTACTTAAAACAGCTTTTCCGTGTGTAAAGCCAACAGTCCTGGGTCACAGGCAGGTGGGACTGAACTGGCCATCTCAGGACCTAAAGCCAGAAGCCTCTACTTCATGAGCTAAAAAACTAATTGGCTCTTAGCTAAGCTGTAGAGCAGACTTCACTCTCTCTTCTCAGCTCTGGTCTTATTTCGAAATAATAAGCAGAGCGCCCGGACTACCAAGCCAATAATTTTGAAATAATGGGCTGGTTATTTCAAAATATGTTCTCCTGCTTTCTCTGGGGAATAAGCTTATTTCAAAATAGTTTTTGTGGGAGTTATTTAGAATTTAATTATTTTGAAATAATTTTCTAGTGTAGACATGCCCTCAGTGTCTCTGAGTTAAACATATATTAAAATTAAGGTCTGGGATCTCTAGAAGCAAATACTGCATCCTATATAGAAACCATACTCCTAGACCAACTGCATATGTCTCCCAGTTTTAGGTCATAATAGGTCACAAAATAGTAGACCCTAAAATTTTCAGTTAAAGAGTCGTAGGAGGAAGATAATGCAATTCAGATAGCTCATCAATTTATCCTATCACAACAAACTTTGCAATGGAAAGATAAAAAGATTAAAAAATAAAAAAGGAATGCATTACATATTCCATTTCAATCTATGTTTTGGATAGCTTTTTTATAGAGTCACCAAATGGATCACCTTGAAGTCAGCTGGTGTATAATGAACATACTGGTGACAGCCAAGACCACCAGAAACACCAATGCCTCCTTTGACAGCATTAACCCAACAGGTATCTTCAGCATGGGAGACTAGATTACCAGCACGGACTGTGAGGCCTGAGGTGCTGATTGTTAAGGTTCACTCAACAGATCTGAAGTAGTTCAGAATTCCCAGGCAGACTCGCTGAAATAAATCAGATATATGAAAACACATACATTACTGTCGCTTAGGCAGGATTACATGGACACTGTGCACTTGAAAAATTAACCCTGACACGGGCGTTTGTTTTTACCTGGAGCTCTCTGATTCTTAGGTGACGTAAGTAAAGGAAGGACAAGTAGGCTCCTTTCCTCATGATGAGGTCCTTACTGTCGGCCTCTGTGCCCTCGTCTAATCCCAGCAGCTGCAAGGTGGTTACATAACTATACCTTTTTCCAGACAGAAGAAACTAAATTTAATCACTGTTCCTCAAACTGATTTCTAAAACCCCTCTAAATGTCCTGTCTAGAAGTGAACTACTGCCTATTGAATTAACTGCCCTGGAAACCTGCAGCACAAAACAACAAAATACAGACAAAAGGACTTATGCTTCTGGCAGAGTCATACTTGTAAAGAAGGGACTAAGGATGTCAACATGTAGACAACTACACAATTAACCAATAAGCCTGGGTGTATCAGATAATTCTGACAACTACACACATTTCCCTCCCCCCCTCCCCCCATTTGCTGTCTCTTTATCAAAGGCGGCAAGGGAGGGGGAGGCAGGAGCTGGTACCCATGGGGAGCCGGCTTTTAAGCCATGTGGTGCCGTCGGGGCCGGGCGATGTCTGCCCTCATGCACTATGTCTTCAGTCGCCCCAGAAGGCAATCAGTGCCAAGCATCCTCATGCCGCCTAGAGGGTGCCGGAGTCGGAGTTGGAGGGGAGGGGAAGGATTCGATTAGAACCCTCGCTGCCTCCATGGTCTCTGGTGTGGATGGTTATGGGAAGTCCTCCAGAGGGCTGATGTCCCCTCGCAGGGGAGGCCCTCCCAACCGAGAAGGCCCGGGCTCATCGGTGCCATGCGCCCCATTGGAGGGTACATGGAGGGTGCGTGACTAGGTTGGGACCGACCTGTTAGGCTGCCTCTTCTGAGGTGCCAGCAATTGAGAGCGGTGCCGGGGCTCCTGCAATGCCGGAGAGGCACGGTGCATGGAACCGTCACGCACCAAGGCTGGTGTGCTCCGGGAGGCCAGTGCCGAGTCCGGTGCAGGTCGAAGAGCCACTTCCACGAGGAGGATCTTAAGGTGCGACTCCCTCTCACATTTTGTCTTGACTTGAAGGCCTTACAGAGTTTACAGGCTTCTGTAAGGTGTGCTTCTCCCAGACACTTTAAGCACGACTGATCACTGCATGGCATAGGCCTATTGCACTTTTTGCAGGGTTTAAAGCCTTGCGGGCTGGACATGCCCTGCTGCAGGCACACGGCACACCACAGTGGGGAGCAATCAACAGAAAACAACAAAAAAAGTCTTTAACTTAAATTGCAGACACTTAGCTGAAGATTAACTAAAGATTGAAGAAGAACAATGAAGACAACAATCAGCTGAGGAGCTGAGGGTTGTTCCAACAACCCTCAGGGTAGTAAGAAGTAACTGAGTGGGTGAGGGGGTCAGCAGGGGTATATATGGGCCAGTATACTGGCGCCATTCCAACGGGCTCCCTGCTGACCCTAAGGGTACTGCTGAGGGAAAAACTTCCAACAACACATGCACACACCTATATTGGAATGCACATGAGCAATCACTCGAAGAAGAAAAGTTATTTACTTATTCCCATAACATAAGAACTAGGGGTCATCAAATGAAATGAATAGGCAGCAGGTTTAAAACAAACAAAAGGAAGGTTTTCTTCACTGAGCGCACAGTCAACACGTGGAACTCCTTGCCAGAGAACACAGTGAAGGCTAGAATTCTAACAGGATTAAAAAAAGAGCTAGATAGATTCATGGAGGTTAGGTCCATCAATGGCTATTAGCCAGGATGGGTAGGAATGGAATCCTTAGCCTCTGTTTCTCTGGAAGTGGGTGACAGGGGAGAGATCACATGAGGATTACCTGTTGTAATCCCTCCCTGTGGAGTATCTGGTATTGACTACTGTCAGCAGACAGGATACTGGGGTAGGTGGACCTTTGGTCTGACCCAGTATGGCCATTCTTAAATTGAATTTTAAGCATATACCAAAGTGGCTATTTTATTTGGGGCAATATGCATTTTAGAATTATTATGACATACCTGCTTTATATCCTGGACATGTCATGTGGCACTTTTATAGTAGTAAAATAGAGAAATTTGTTCACAAACTGGTAATTTTTTAACCTGCATGGATTTAGAAAATAACTATTAAGTATCCTGTAAAAGCCAGATTCCTACTTGTGGTAATTAATGCCTGTAATACGTGCTAAAATTAAAAGGTGAGAAATTGAAAAATAAGCTTGTGTGAAAGTGCAGGAGGGTAACTGGGCAGAACAAAGCTGTGGAATCCTTCATTTTACTAAGAAGAACCATAATGTTAAAAACAGCAATATTTGGTTGTTTTAACAATTACTGTAATATATGTTGATAAGGGAAGCTATACAGGCCTTATACTACTCTTTATCTAAATGTACTTCCTACCAAAGATACAGAGTTCTCAACACTATTCCTGTACTGCAACACAACCTACAATACTTGTGTTCTCCTGCCAAACTTCAAGAGCATACTCATTAATATTTTGTAAATTCTTTAGTTACCAAGGAAAACAGTTCCATCTAATTAGCTGAGTTCTTGAGGTTCTCTGTATCATAGCAGACATCAAAGTGAGACAGCAGAAGTCGGAGGTGAGGTTTCAGTTCTTCAGTTTCTGTTGTGTGTTGGGGCAGCGTGAAGACAGCATCCTTGCTGTGTGTTCCTACAAAAGGCCAGAACCAAACTAACAGCAGCTTGTAACAGTTCCTAGCAACTGCTGAGGAGCAGTGGATTCTGAAACATGCTGCAGTCTGTTATAGGGGACTGTATAGGACAGTACTACTGTTTTCCCACTTCCTTTACATATGCAGACTAAATTAATTAAGATCTGATGCTTAGTTTGATAGGAAACTGCCACTGGATTCTAAATGTATATTTTTATTAAAACCTCCACTATCAATGACAAAATAGTAATAGCTATCTTTGAGGCACAGATCTGCAATATAATGTACTGCTGTCGCTGCTGCAGGAATAGCCATCTGCCAGTACAGAAACAAACTACTTCCTGAATTTTAATGACATCATTGTTTCCTTGAAAGCCAAGATGGCAATGACCTGCCAAATCAGGTCTTATAGTCTACAAACAACTGAAATATGTTTCTATGCTAACCCCATTATTCCTTCTATGAATAATATTTTTGTGTTCATGCTACATGTGATCATGTTTTTCTTCAATAACATGCTTCCAGAAACAAGATTCCCTTTCCTCATGTCTGTATTAAGGATGCGTGAATCAACTGTAAATAATCTCCTTCTTCCCAAATAAATAACTCAATTTTTAGAATAGTTTTGGGGAAGTAATAAAATGTTTAATTGTTTTTCTCCTTACTCCTTTCTCCAGCTGTGTCTGGAACCAGACTTGCCAAAGTCTTTTCAGTCAACCTAATTAAAATTTGCAGGCAACACAGGTGTCACCTTACTTTTCTCCCCATTTTTTCAGATGTATATTTAACCCTGGCCTTAGCATGGAACTTCAGGATATCCTCTGCCAAATCTTTGCCATGCTGAAAATTGATTAATGGCAATTAATTCTTAAAAACTAGGAGTCCTCTGGCACCTTAAAGACTAACAGATTTATTTGGGCATTAGCTTTTGTGGGTAAAAACACTTTGTCTGATGCATTGCAATTAATTCTTACTTTGTCCGTAAGCCAATTTCTAACCCTTGACAATTATTTGCTTTTCATCAACAGCAATTTAGTTTCTTTTACAGCAAAAAGTCCAAATAAATGTTAACTCCTTTCTCCTTTATCCAGTATTTTGCCGAGATGCTCATTGAAATCTAATTGATGTTACAATTTCCTAAAGTTCAAGCAGACTCGCAGGGTTTCAGTGGAAGTATATATAACCTAATTAATTATCTGGTTGCATTGGCAGTAATGGGCCATCTGTGTTCCCATTCTACACTTCATTTTGTCTGCACTTTTAATGTTTTGCTTAATCATGTGTTGTTTTATATAGCAACTCAGACGCAGACAATAGATGGCTGGAGTTTGCAATGTTAATATAATATTGTACAAACATTAGATAACAAGTTATTGATGTAAACACAAAAATAAGCTAAGTCACGTTTAAGTCGCTTTTTGTTACCATAAAGGCCTATTCCCCAACAGAGTGAATACCACATGTACTCTAAAACATACTGCATGGTATAAAATTTTGACAGTCTGTGGGAAGACAAGCAGGGCACGGGAACCAGGTTTGTATATTATTTGTGGAACTGATCCAAACAGCCATCCTATCCATAGGCTAGACCAGGGCAATCACCCCAAGCCCTGAGCTTTGGGGGAACAGAGATTTCAGGGCAGCCTGGGTAGTTTGCAGGAGATTTGGCACTGGCAGTAGTGAGCAATCCATTCCCAACCCAGCCCACTCTGCCCCCAGGGGCTCCCAGCATCATTGAGGGGAGGAGTCAGAAGCTGGAAAGAGACTGGGGGCTTTGGAGAAGGGGTGGAGTGGAGGCAGGGTGAAGTAGCTGCATGAAGAGGCAGGCAGCGTTTACATTTACAGTCCAGCCTAGCTTCCCAGCTGCTGGGAGAGCACATGCTACCTTTCTCTCTGCCCCCCAAAACATAGCAGGAGCTGTAATCTCCCTGAACACTTGGGTGTCATGACAGGAGTATAGGTGGTCAGAGCAGGAGTTGAGAGTTAAGCCATATTGGATACCAGGAGGTCAGAATCCAGGACAGACCAGATGGCAAACCAGGAGTCAGGTATCAGGAGGCAGGCAGGGTCAGGTTAGCAGGAGTTCAGTAGAAAGTAGCAGGAGCAGGCACTGCAGGAGAAACTGTCCTAAATAGGTTGATCTCAGTTGCAAGGACAAATATCTGTCCTTGTGCTGGGTTTATATAGAGGAACCCAAGTGTTCTGCCAATTGGATTCCAGGACTGGTCATGGGTTGTGAACATTGTAGCAATAGGAAGGCTCTGCCATCCCAACAGCCTGATCTGTTCCCGCCCTCCTCCACCTCCAGGCCCCTTTCTAGCTGGCTGCTGTTCCTAGGCTGGGGCTCCCCAAGGCTGTGCCACACCCCCCACCCCATGCTGTCTGTCCTCCCTGTGCTGGGGCCTCTCCAGGCACGCCATGGCCTGCCCAGGGCAGGGGCTGGAACCTCTCTGGGTGCACTGCCTGTGCAGCACTGGGGCTACTGGCTCAGTGGGGGAGGAGGGCCTTCAGGAGCAGGAGAGCATGCTGACTGGAGGTCAGGCCAGGCAGTGTTGCCCAGGGAGGCTGGGGACACACTGCTTGTCTTTCTGAGGCTAGAGAAGACTGGGACCACACTACCAACTCTCCAGTGGTAAGGCTATGGCAACACTGCCGTTTTCCATGGGAGGGGGAGACTTGGGCCATGCAGCCTTGCCACCTGGCACTCTAGGGTTAGTGACTGGGTTAGTCAGTGGGTGCAGAAAGATTGGGGTCTCAGTCAGAAGGGGCAGGGCTTGAAGTCCAAGGCAGTGTCCTTGGGTTTACCACCAATGACTGAAGTCCTCTTTCAGTGTCCAGCTTCTATTCTGGCAATTCTCAGTGCTCTGTAGGCCGGGGTTCAAGACCAGTGGTCCCTAACATTAGGAGTTCCCAGAGACACTGCTCTGGCTGATATAGCTCTATGCTGTCCTCAGTTCAGGGCTGTGCCTATAATGAGAAGTTGAACTAGTAAATTTAAAATGAGGCAGGGATGTGTCTTATTTGTCTAGCACCATACAAATTTGTGGCACTCTATAAACAACAAGCATTGTCCCCCGATTCAGCAGAAACAGAGAATCACTAAGAAGAGATTTTCCTATAGAAATGCTTGTATATGTTTTAAATTATAAATCTCTCTGTAAAGAGGCCACCCTACTGAAACGTATCTTAAGCAATGTTTATGCAAAAGACAGTTGTAGCATTTCAACGCTTGATATTATCAGACCAATATCCCAGATTCCCCATCGAGTTAAGTACTGTAGTGTTTTTCTAATTTTCTGTTATTATGACTCAATACACATATTGCTTCCTGACTATCTGAAGGTCTTGTAACACACAACCCTTCCCAGTAACTAGGTTATAAAAATCAAGGGAGACATCCCTGCAGATTTTGAAGTCTGTGCTCTGGATCTCTGCAGCCTTCTCAGTACTACAGGATGTAGACTGGCTTCACAAGCTGCATTCCAGATTCCTCAAATGTGTAAACAAGAACATTTAATAATTTACAAACCAAGACTGCTCATCTGTTTCAAGAGTACATGTCACAAATGACCTCTAAATTACAGGTCTTTTTATTGTAGTTTTAAAGAAAATGTGATGACTTCTCACCCTCTCTTTGTGAAGTGCTGGGGCAAAGAGAGATGTGAATATTAGAAAATAAGGATTCAGATACAGTGGCACTTCTGAATTTCTCTCCATTATCCTGGGCCACCTTGGGGTGTATTACCATCTCCATTCTGTGTGACAGAGGCAAATACTGGAGTACCTGAAAATATAAATGTATGTGTTGACATTTTAATTCACTTAAAAAGCACTAAAAGCATTAAAGTCATGTCTGTGACTTAAGAGGGAAAACATACATGTGAGAGAGAGAAAAAAAAACCCATGATTGTCTGCCATTTGAACTATAAAAGATACAATTAACCTACTAAAAATTACTTTCAGTGCTTATGCAATAAAATCATTAGATTAATTAAGTGCAATACAGAACAACAACTCAGAATTCCCTTTCAAATTTTCTGTGTTCTTAGGCCAGTCTTTATGTACCCTGGCATTGCTAGAGTGGAAGTGTGGCGGGCTCCCCCCCCCCGGCGGTGGAGAGGGGGGAAGGGGGAAACCGCCCTCCTCTCTACCGGGTATGACCGAGCCCGCCTCTCTTGCCACTCGTGACTTCACAATAAGTTTCAATTCTCCCCGGGTTACGCCCCCCACAGGGGCTACGGCTGTGGCCCCAATGACCACGCGCTCGGGAAAAGGGGGAGAGGAAGGGGGTCCGGGCCCGCCCTCGCTCCGGACCCCGACCCAGGGCCCTAAAGTTAGGACGCTGGTCCTAACCAATAACGGGGGGGGTCTGCGAACCCTAAACTCCCCCGCTCACGGGTTCCGCGGCTCCGCCCTGGGCCGCTTCTTTCTCTCCCCGGTCCTCTTCCCTTTATCCTCGGCCCCCTGGGTTTAGCCTCACCCAGGGTCGCCAGTATTCAGTCGCCCCTGCCTCCTCCTGGGCCGCCCGGCTTCCCTGCTCGCCTCCCCCCTCCGGGCGGGCGTCCATTGTTTTTGAATCTCCCGCCCGACGCGGGATGATGACGTCTCCCCCTTCGTCACCTGAAGGCGCCCGGCTTCCCCGGCGCTGTGGTGACATCAGGCTCGGCGGGGGACTGGGCAGACGCCGCTTCTCCTCGCGGCTCGAGCCGGCCGGCCCGGACCGCGGTTCTCCGCGATCAGGGCGCCCCCGGATCGCGGCCAGCTCCTTAAGTGGCGGGGCGGCCCCGCCACACACCTTCCCCCTTAAGTCGGGGCCTCTCCTTACCACCCCGTCCTCCAATGTTTCCGCTATTCGTGATAGGCAGTCCGCATTTCCGTTCGCGGTCCCTGCCCGGTGAGTCACCTGGAATTGGTACGGTTGTAGGCTGAGGTACCATCGCAATACTTGTGGGTTTGTCTCCTTCATCGTCTGCATCCACTGGAGTGGAGCATGATCCGTCACCACGGTAAATTTCCCCCCTACAAGAAAATATCGTAGTGAGTCAATTGCCCATTTCAGGGCCAGGGCCTCCTTTTCTATTGTCGCGTACCCCTTCTCCCGGGGGAAGAGCTTGCGGCTCAAATATAGGATAGGATGGCCCTCGCCCCCCTCCTCCTGTGTCAGTACGACCCCCAGTCCGGCCTCGGACGTGTCGGTCTGTAAAACAAAGGGTTTGTCAAAGTTTGGTTGTGCCAGCACTGGCGCGCGTACCAACCGTCTTTTCAGTTCCTGAAAGGCTGCCTCGCACTCCGGCGTCCATTTTACTTTGTCGGGCTGTCCTTCTCGGGTGAGATCTGTGAGGGGGGCTGCTATCGATGCAAAGTTAGCTATGAATCGCCTATAATATCCTGCCAAGCCGAGGAATTGTCTTACCCTTCTTTTCGTGGTGGGCGTGGGGTATTCACGGACGGCCCGTACTTTGTCCACCAGGGGCCTGAGTTTCCCCTTCCCCACCGTATACCCCAGGTAAGAGACCTCTGTTTTCCCGAACTGACATTTTTTTGGGTTAACCGTCAGTCCCGCCTGCTTTAGAGCTTCCAGTATCGCTGTCAGGTGCTCCAGATGTTCTTCCCAGGAGTTGCTAAATATAATGATGTCGTCAATATAGGCAGCTGCATAACTCTGATGGTTTCTCAAGATGTGATTCATAAGCCTCTGGAATGTCGCGGCAGCCCCGTGCAGTCCAAACGGCATTTTCCTAAACTGGTATAGTCCGAAGGGGGTAGCGAATGCCGTCTTTGCTTGCGCCTCTGCCGCCAGTGGGATCTGCCAATAGCCTTTCGTCAGATCTAACGTCGACAGATATGTGGCCCCTCCTAGGCGGTCCAGCAGTTCGTCTATCCGAGGCATGGGGTAGGCGTCGAAGCGTGAGATGGCGTTCACCTTCCTAAAGTCTATACAAAACCTGGTGGACCCGTCAGGTTTGGGCACCAAAACAATCGGGCTCCGCCACTCGCTATGGGACTCCTTTATCACCCCCCACTCCAGCATAGCTTGGAGCTCTTCTTTTACTGTGCCCCACAGTTTCCGGGGAAGTGGGCGCATAGTATCCCTCACTACTTTACCGGGTTCTGTCCTAATTTTGTGCTGCACCAGCGTAGTTCGCCCGGGGCGGCTCGTCAGCACTTCCCTGAACCCCTCCAACAAGCCCCGTAACTGGTTCTGCTGTGAGCGGGAGAGGTCTTCTCCGATCCTCATCCCGTCGATCCTGACCTCTGGTTCTCCCCATGGGCCGAACTCGATGTCGGTTGGCCGGGGTTCTACTAGGAGAGCCTCCCGGGGGTTCCATTTCTTCAATAAATTAACATGGTAAATTTGCGTCTCTCCCCGATTTCTATTTACTCGTACCTCATAGTCTACAGGTCCCACCTTCCTCAGCACCCGGAAGGGGCCTTGCCAATGAGCTAACAGTTTTGATTCCCCACTGGGCAGTAATAAGAGGACTTGGTCCCCCGGTTCGAACTCCCGCACCTGGGCCTTCCTATCATAATTTTCCTTCTGCCTATCTTGTGACCTTTTCAGGTTCCCTTGGGCCCATTCTGCCAGCTCGTGCAGGGTTCCCTTCAGCTTGCTTACGTACTGGGCCGTCCCGAGTGCGGTGGAGGTGGCGGCCTCCCAGCCTTCCCTTACCAGGTCCAGGATGCCTCGGGGCCGACGCCCGTTCAGTAGCTCGAACGGCGAGTATCCCAAGGACGACTGGGGAACCTCTCGTACCGCGAACATCAAGGCTGGGAGGAGCTTGTCCCACTCGCGAGGGTCGTCCTGCGCGAATTTCCTCAGCATCCCCTTTAGGGTACGATTGAAGCACTCCACTAGGCCGTCGGTTTGCGGGTGGAACACTGATGTTCGAATCTTCTTGATCTGCAATGCCTTGCACAGGTCCACCATTACCTTGGATGTTAAATTTGTCCCTTGGTCGGTTAGCAGTTCCTTGGGCAACCCGACCCATGAAAACAATTTTACCAGGGCCTCTGCTATCACGGGGGCTGTGGCCCTTTTCAGGGGGATGGCCTCAGGCCAACGCGTAGCATAGTCCACCATAACCAGGATATAGCTGTGTCCCCGCGCGGACTTATCCAGGGGTCCTACCAAGTCTAGCGCGACCCGCTCAAAGGGGGTCCCTACCACGGGAAGGGGGACTAACGGGGCCGGGGGTACCCAGCTGGTGGAAGTCTTCTGGCACTGCGGACAAGAGGTACAGAAGTCCTTAATCTCCTGATACACCCCTGGCCAGTAAAACCGTTGTACCACCCTCTGTTGGGTCTTTTCTGTCCCCAAATGTCCTGACCATGGGTGTTCATGGGCCAGTTCTAGGACCTTCCACCTGTACGGTCGTGGGACCAGGAGCTGCCACCGTTCCTCCCCGGGGAGATCTCCCTCTGCTACCCGGTACAAACGGTCCCCCTTCACCTCGAACCGGGGTCCTCCGTGTTGACGTGTCGGTTTGTTGGGCTGGGGGGTCTCCGTCGTCCGCACCTGGGCCCAGGCGCTCTGTAGGGTGGGGTCTTCCCACTGCTGCATAAGGAAGTCTCCCTCCTCTACCTCTAGGCGTACTGTCGCCGGGGCTCCTTCTGCCCTCTCTGAGCGCCCCGGTTCTTCCCGCTCCTCGTCCCCCTGGGCTACCAGCGTCCCTGGTTCGGCGTCCCCGCCCCGCCCGTCGGCTGCGGCCTCGCCCCACTGGCTTAAGAGTCTTTTTAGTCCCGGCCAATCCTGCCCCACCAGGAGTGGGTACGCCAATTTGGGGCCCACCGCCACTATACAGTCCTCCTCTAACTCCCCATCCCCGATCCGTACGCGCATTGTGGGGTAGTGGTGGACGTCCCCATGAACGCACCGGAGTGCTATGCTGGGGCCCTTTGCCTGTCTTGGGTATATTACGTCTCTCCGGACTATGGTTTGCCCGCACCCGGAGTCTAATATCGCCTCCACTGGGCGCCCCTCGACCCACAGTTTCCTTGTTACCTGTGCAGTGCTTGCTGCTCCCCGCTTCTGACCGAAGGTACAGTCCATCATCGTACAATCTCGTTTGTAATGGCCCTCCTGGCCGCATTGGTAACAAACCACCTTGGGTGCCCCTTCCGGTGGGGAACTCCCCGGTCCGGTCTCGGTCGCTCGGTCGACCCTCAGTTCCGTTGGGGGCCGGCTCCACCGTGGTGCCAGCCTCCTCTCCGGGAGGGGCCCCAAGGGGCCTCTTCGTCCCTCCCCGCTACGTGGGGGTCCGCCTGGTTTTGCCGGGGATGGTTCGCCCTTCCTGGGTTCCCGTTGCAGTCCGCTGGTCGGCTTTACGTCTATCCCTTCCGCGGCTAAGAAGTGTTCCATCAAAGTCACAGCTTCGTCCAGGGTTTCGGGCAGGTGACGGCGTACCCACAGCTGCCCTTCCGTGGGGAGGATTCGCATGTATTGCTCGAAGATGACCATGTCGGCCACCTGGGGCCCCGTCTTAGTCTCGGGTTCGAGCCACCGCATGCCCGCCTCCTTCACCCGCTGAGCTACCGCTCATGGTCGTTCCTGTGGGTCGTACCTGGCCTCCCGGAACCTCCTCCGGTGGGTCTCTGGGGTAAACCCTAGTTGGTCTAGGACTGCTTCTTTCACTTTATAATAGCACAACGCATCCCGCGTCGACATCCCGCGGTAGGCCAGGTGTGCGGGACCTGACAGGTAGGGTGCCAGTAGGGTCGCCCAATGTTCCTGCGGCCATCTGGCCGCCGTGGCCACCCGCTCGAACGTGACCAAGAAGGCCTCCGGGTCATCGTCTGGTCCCAGCTTCGTTAGCCGTATTGGCAACCGGGCCCCGCCCTCCTCGTCGGCTCCCAGCGTCCCGGACACGACCCCAAGGGCCGCACCCCGTGATTCCCTTGCCGCCTGCTCCTGACGCTCTTGCAACTGGTTCAGGAGCTGCTGTAGAGCTTGCATCTGCTGCTGCTGTTGCACTTTTTGCGTCTCCGTCCACCACTCTATTATCCGGTTGGGTTCCATCTCTTCTAGGATTCAAACCCACGTTAATGCCTCCTAACCTCCCCCCTAGGCCCCTGTTTCGGGGCCAGGTGCCCACATTCTCCACCACGTGTGGCGGGCCCCCCCCCCCGGTGGTGGAGAGGTGGGAAGGGGAAAACCGCCCCCCTCTCTACCGGGTATGACCGAGCCCGCCTCTCTTGCCACTCGTGACTTCACAATAAGTTTCAATTCTCCCCGGGTTACGCCCCCCACAGGGGCTACGGCCGTGGCCCCAATGACCACGCGCTCGGGAAAAGGGGGAGAGGAAGGGGGTCCGGGCCCGCCCTCGCTCCGGACCCCGACCCAGGGCCCTAAAGTTAGGACGCTGGTCCTAACCAATAACGGGGGGGGTCTGCGAACCCTAAACTCCCCCGCTCACGGGTTCCGCGGCCCCGCCCTGGGCCGCTTCTTTCTCTCCCCGGTCCTCTTCCCTTTATCCTCGGCCCCCTGGGTTTAGCCTCACCCAGGGTCGCCAGTATTCAGTCGCCCCTGCCTCCTCCTGGGCCGCCCGGCTTCCCTGCTCGCCTCCCCCCTCCGGGCGGGCGTCCATTGTTTTTGAATCTCCCGCCTGACGCGGGATGATGACGTCTCCCCCTTCGTCACCTGAAGGCGCCCGGCTTCCCCGGCGCTGTGGTGACATCAGGCTCGGCGGGGGACTGGGCAGACGCCGCTTCTCCTCGCAGCTCTAGCCGGCCGGCCCGGACCGCGGTTCTCCGCGATCGGGGCGCCCCCGGATCGCGGCCAGCTCCTTAAGTGGCGGGGCGGCCCCGCCACAGGAAGTATTAAGGTCATATGGGTATATGAACAAATGCCACTCAAAGTCCAAATTCATCTCTCTTTTGGCTTTATTTACAACTCCCCACAAGGATATGTCAATACTTAAAACACTCCATTGCTACTAATGCAGCTGAGCTGCTGTAGCACTTTAGTGAAGTAGGTTGTGTCTGCAATAGGAAGAACTCTCCCTGCTAAGTAATTAATAGTATCCCTGAGCAGCAATAACTAAGCTGACGGAAGAATTCTTCTGTAAAGCTAGCACTGTCTGCACTACGGGTTAGGTTGGCAATTCTATGTCTCTCGAGGTCATGGATTTTTCACAACTCAGAGATGTAGCTATGCCAATGTAAAAGTGTAGACTAGTCCCCTGATAATAAAGATAGCCTGGAGAGAAGATTTCAGATTTTCTCCTTCCAAACTGCTCTGCCTATACTCTTGGTCATCTTTGATCCAAGCAGCTCATTTATATTGTATGCAAAGAACTAATTACCCTACTTACCTGAATAAGCCAGAAGAATTTAGCTAACTTTTTCCTAGCAGAATTGAAAGCCTGCTAACACACTGGATCATTTGCTAGCACCTTGCTTGTGCAAGTCAATACTTTCAAATCTCTGTATTTCTTTTAAATTTTAACCTTAACTGAATTTCTTGGGTTTCTCTTTTTTTCAATCAGTGATTTTTATATCAGCTACAGCATTCTTGCAAGAATTTTATCCCCTAAAACAAAAATCCCATAGAGTTCTGAGATATACACACAATCCTTTGCTCCAGCAGAATCACTTTTTCCCTGGGAAATATTATTACATTTAATAAATGCAAACATTTTGCAGTACATTCAAAGGTTGTGTAATGATGTTGCACTGCTCACAATGCTTCCTTACCCTAAGGTAGCTGTGAATGGCCTTGAGAGAGTGTAGGTGACAAACTAACGACTGCATGTAAATCACCAGGTCTTCCTGTGTCACTGTAAGTACAGGATTTTTCTTTCCTGCCAGGAAGTTATGTCGTGCAACTGACTGTCTTGCAGCCCTCTGAACAGCATCGTTGTATTCCTGCATAATGTGACCAATTTGTTTCTACAGAGAGAGAGAGAGAGAAGACATCATTTTCCCCATCTCAGTTTCTTTCTCGGTGCAATCTATTAATTAACTAGAAGAACTCTGCATTCCCACGATTTGAAAAATCCTGCTTTGGGAGTAATTTTGAGGTTCTTGATTCCAAAACTGACATACTGGGAATCAAGGAAAAATCTGCAGTCGCAGAAGAAAAGTCATCTCTAGTCTCAGAGAATTTCTTACTAGTCAGCACTGACAGTAAAGGAAGCTGCAATGAATATACTCAGATGTCTAAAATCTGAATGCATAAAAATCGCAGAATCATCCACAATCTTTCCCCCCCAATTAAATAGCCCTCATTCTCCAGATGGCAACGATTACGTAGATAAAAAGTGAATGGCATTTGTGACATCATAGCTTTACATCATGCTTTTAGAATTAAGTAAAACGGAACTCAAAACCTTTTCAAAACCATTTGTATATTTTAGGGAATTTAATGCTAGTGAATGTTCCCTAGTTGCTGATGCTCTCTGTCAAAACTAGAGTTCATCAGAAAGTAGAAAATATGTTTCTGCTTTTTTTATAAAGCAACAACCTCCCAATTTTTGCACAAGCTCTACTTAAAAACTAAGTTTAAAAAATGGTTCCTTATTACAGTTACCTGATTCACACTAGCCTAAAATACTCTCCAAGACTGTTACAACACTAGCCCCTACAACTGTTACAGATAATCACACTAGCACACTGCTTTTCTTGCGTTATAACTGGCCCCTAAGCCATAATAAAAGTTCACAGTATATTTTGCAAGAACAGCAAGTTTCTTCATGTGCTCTGCCAGTGTGCATCTACTCTGTTTAGTGGTAGAAATAGAGGGTAGGTTCAATTTCCATGTCCTTTAAATCCTTGGCCCATTTTAAGAGGCTGACAATAAGTGACATTTGTATATGATGTGGACAATAGTCCACTAGAAAATGCATGGAAAACACCAATTTGTTCATGGAATTTACAAAGTAGACGGAATACTACTTACTGGCTCTGTAGCCTATAATCTCATCTCTGAGTTTCCTTTCTTTAAATTAAATAGCAATTTTTTTTCTAATTGATACACCTGTCCTCATGGAAAGTAGAAACTGCTTTATCATCTCTGACATTGTGCTTCCACATTACTAGCGTAACCAAATGATGGAAAATAACCATAATTTGTCTATGTCTTCAAACAGGATTCTTGAATTGTCCACTTTAAATCAAAGTATATAATAAATATACGAGCAAAGATTGATTTGGTAAACAATAGAAGCATTTATAATACAGCTGCATAACATAGAAAAAATGCAATCAACAAATATATTATGATCACAATCACTAAAAAATTCATATTTAATCACTAAGAGCAGATTGGCAAGAAGAGTACGGAAACTATTGTACCCTAACACTTATTATTTCATGATGTCAGACTTCATCTTCCACCACAATTTATTTTCAATGAAAAAGTGTTTCTCCTGGAAACTTAAGCAACGTGGGCTGAACAAAAGAAGTGCTACATTCTTTGAAACACAATAAATGAAGAGACAGAAAGATGGAATATGGAAGAGCTTTCCACTTTCCTGAATGGACTCTTCTTCATTTTTTTTTAATTTTTGCTTTTGCTTCATTTTTGAATGATTGTCTGGCAGAGAAATTCAGAAGGGGCCTATGCCTTAAAGGCAAGAACAGATTTTATTGAGTAAACCAATGCTGCCAAGTTATGTGGTTTAAGAAGATAGCTTGTTGGGCAAAATGTGCAATTATTGAGCCATTGCCATACTTGTTTTGAAGCTCTGGCACTGTTGAGCTTTACTGTGACAGGGGTTCCTTAGGAGAATGTATAGTTAGACTCATAAGTGTTTCTGAATTGCAAATGGAGGGGAAAAAATAAAAGTAGTACCAGCCAAAATTTTTTTTTAGTTTTCTAAACTGTATTCTGTTAACATATGACATATGAAGACTACTGTGGGGGAGGAAGATACAAAAATAACTTTCTGATGCTCTTTTGAGATGACCTACATAATAAACAATAATGATAACACTCGGTATCTGGTGGTTACCTTTAATAATAAACCATAAACATGTACTGTGCAATGTTCTATTTTTTGTGGCTCAGATTTCCTACCTGATAGAGAGGATAAAGCTGTTCAATAACACTGCTGTGCCTACAAAATCTCTTCCATCTAAGCATGTGTAAGTACAGGCAGTCCCCGACTTACGTGGATCCGACTTACGTCGGATCCCTAGATACGAACGGGGTGAGGCAACTCCCGCACATGCGCAGCAGCATTCCCGGGGCTCGCTCACCTGGGTCCTAGGATCCTCCTCCTCCTCGGGCCGGCTCCGACTGGGGTCCCGCAGAGCTGCCGGGCAGAGGAAAAGTGCCTCCCCACGCCCGCTGCCCCCCCCCAACCCCTGCCAGCAACAGGCTGCCCCCTCCCCTGAGCAACAGGCTGCCGAACAGACAAAAGCAGCCTCTCTGCCCCTCCTCCCCTCTATACATGCCGGGGCAGCAGCGTCCCCGGGGCTCGCTCACCTGGGTCCTAGAATCCACCTCCTCCTCCTCTTCGGCCGGCTCCAACTGGCCTCTGCCTGCAGCAGCTGGCCACAGGGACAGGGATCCCGCAGAGCTGCCGGGCAGAGGAAAAGTGCCTCCCCACGCCCGCTGCCCCCCCCCCTCGGCCTCGCATCCTGCACGCCTCCCCCCTCCCCCCCTGCCAGCAACAGGCTGCCCCCTCCCCTGAGCAACAGGCTGCTGAACAGCAGACAAAAGCAGCCTCTCCGCCCCTCCTCCCCCTATACATGCTGGGCTCCCTGGGCAAACAAAGACTCCACCAAAACAAACAAAGTGCTGGCCTCATTGTGTTAGCAAAAAAAGGACCCTCCTCCTGGAACCCTGGGTGGTGTGTGGAAATAAAGCTATTAGCTCAAAGCATGGTGCAGAGCTGTTTGGTATTTGATGAGTTACTCCTTTAGTCCTGAGTTTGTCACAGGGACAGAAATAGATGTGAAATCTTCTGAACAGGGGAACAGACAGCAAAACAAACATTAGAGGGGAGTTAACCTTTCCCTATGCTATCCAAAACTAAAAAAAAAAGTTTGGCTAGAGTTTCCCCTACAATATGTACCAGTTCCGACTTACATACAAATTCAACTTAAGAACAAACCTACAGTCCCTATCTTGTACGTAACCCGGGGACTGCCTGTATTTACTTTGACCCAGGTGGATAATTCTGTCTGTAAAAAACTTCAATGAAACCAAAAATGAACAACATGTTACACCTGAGCAAATGGTAAAGTTTAACCATATGTGGAACTAAATCAGTACTAAGAACAATATAAGCGGGGGAGAGGGAGAAAATGGTCAGTCTCTCAAGATCTCTGTTCTGTCATACATCTTCATACTGAGAGCTATCTTTCTCCACACGTAGTCCTAGTAAAGGAAACCGTGCTACTCATCAGTAAGGTATTAATCAGCATGAAGAAGGCAGCAGAATCCACTGCACTAGGATTAGCAACTTTAAAAAAAAGCTTAAGAACAAAGGCTACAAAAACAGATGGCAGCACATACAGTAAGCCCCTGTAGCCAAGAAGGCTAATGGCATATTAGGGTGCATTAGGAGGAGCATTGCCAGCAGATCTAGAGAAGTGATTATTCCCCTTTATTTGGCTCTGGTGAGGCCACATCTGGAGTACCGTGTCCAGTTCTGGGCCCCCCACTATAGAAAGGATGTGGAAACATTGGAGAGGGTCCAGCGGAGGGCGACCAAAATGATTAGGGGGCTAGAGCACATGACGTATGAGGAGAGGCTGAGGGATTTGGGTTTGTTTAGTCTTCAGAAGAGAGGAGTAAGGCAGGATTTGATAGCAGCCTTCAGCTTCCTGAAGGGAGGTTCCAAAGAGGATGGAGAAAGGCTGTTCACAGTAGTGACAGATTGCAGAACAAGGAACAATGGTCTCAAGTTACAGTGGGGGAGATCTAGGTTGGAAATTAGGAAAAACTATTTCATTAGGAGGGTGGTGAAGTACTGGAATGGGTTACCTAGGGAGGTGGTGGAATCTCCATCCCTAGAGGTTTTTAAGTCTTGGCTTGACAAAGCCCTGGCTGGGTTGATTTAGTTGGGATTGGTCCTGCCTTGAGCAGGGGGCTGGACTTGATGACCTCCTGAGGTCTCTTCCAGCTCTATAATTCTATGAATATAGGCAGGGCTGGCCCCAGCCATTTAGGCGTCCCGGGCCATCTGACTTTGATCCCATCCCAGCTGACTTTGATCCCTTTTTAGATATCTAACCAGTGGGTTTTGCCCATGAAAGCTCATTATACTATATATATAAATCTCTCAGATGCCACAGGACTAATCGTTTTTAAAGTTACAGACTAACAGAGCTATCCCCCTCTGAGACTTTCAAACCAAGTAGTGCACGAGGTTCCTTAGAATCCAAGGAAATGCTTTAAAAGCACATCCATTTTCAAGATAGCCCTCAGAACAAAGTTTCATGTAATCCTTGCTTTAAATCACAATGCAGTCGCCATCACTCTAGGACATACATTTTGAAACACTGTTCAAGTCTGAGTAGCAAACAGAAAAATTACCTGGTGCACTAATAGAGGTAAGCTTTCTGCTGTATACTCTGTTCTCAGACAGCTCTCTAGCTCCCTCTGCATGACATCCGCCTGAACAACAAGAGGTTTTGCCTCAGCTACCTGCAAGCACAGGGTAATTAGATATCCAGCAAACTTTCTGGGCAAATACAAATATTCAGGAAAAATGCTATGCAGCATTTGTGTTTTGTAATAGGCAAAGCCATTCCTCCCCCACAAAATTTCAGCAAAAGGCTAATTTTTCCACACAGTGTGGAATACAATATTATTGATTTTAAATAAAGAAAACCAGTTGTTATGGACTTGATCCTGTAGCCTTTGAAGCCAGTGGGAATCATCACATGGGTAATGGCTACAGGATTGGGCCCAATTATCAGCATCACAAAAATGACTTTTACTAAAAATAAAGGATTATGTTGTTTCACTAAATATACAATTATATCAGTACTCTACCCACCCATCCCCATGTGTCTTATTGTCAAAAATAGAGATAAGTTACAGTTTTGTCCATTAAAAAAATCTTTATCTTCAGTTCTCAATTACTATTTAGAATATATTTAAATGAGATTTTTTTATGCCAGTATATTCTTTAGTTACCTGTAAAGCTTTGTTCAGTGTTACCTCCCTTTCTTTTCTGAAGTAAGTAGCATCCTTTGGTATTGGAACAGAGCTATAGAAAAGTGATCCAAAAGAATATTAAAGACCAATAGAAAACAATGTAGTGTCTGTTATTAATATATTTCTTTGCCATAATCTGAAACACAAATCAATGGTAAATATTATCCACAGTAAATATTCCTTTTTTAAAGGCTGAAAAGTTTTAAAAATTATATAGATATAGACAGAGCTGTCCCGTCCATAGGATGAATTGGGACTGCCAGCCCAGGTTTTTGGGGGCCCCAAAGAAGCCATCCTATGGAGGGGAGGGACTGGGGAATTAATGAGGCCTGGCACACATGCGCGCGTGCACACACACACACACACACACACACACACACACACACACACACACTCACCACTGAGTGGTGGGAGCCAGAGTGGCTCAGCAACCTGCTTTCTGGGGAGGGGAAAGGGGAAGAGAAGGGGGAGGAAAGGCTCTGGGACACGGGGGGGAGGGGTTTCCCCAAGCCCCGTGCCCATCTCAGGACAGCCCTGGATATAGATTAGGAAAAAAGAGATAGTGTGTACACCTGGACAAGGTTTACAATCCCTAAATCAATTAAAATCCTCACTAAAGTAAATAAAGACTTTGCCTTAGTGAAGCTTGCAAGACAGGACCCAATATTTATTGACACTAAAAACTAAATGTGTAAAAAGGATAAGAGTCAAATCTCACCCTCTCAAACCCACACTATATTTAAAATTCTTACACACAAACTATTGCAAATATTAAATATTATTCTACTAAATAAAAATGAATGTGTACGTACTAAATGCCAACCGAGTGCCCAATTCTCAGTCGAGTAAGAGCTGCAGAATCACATCCAAGAACCACAACCATAGTGGAACACTTAAAAATACCCCTCCTTCAATGTAAGTAATGATGGAGGATTAAATAAGGCTGCATGGAAATTTTAAATTTTGTTTGGGATTTAACACGCAGAACCACACTGAATTTTCAAAACAAATTTAGAATTTGATAATAGCTTTCCCATACTACGCAGTGAATAAACAGAGGAATCAGGATTTAAAAAAAAAAAAAAAAAAGAGTCAATGTTCTTTGTTCCCAGGTCTGTGTCCAAGCCTCTAGATCACGTATGTATGTATGATTTCTAACAAGAGGCAGTGGTGCCGACTAGGGATGTTAAATATCAATTAACTAAATAGTCGAGTAACCTCATGAATTCTTAACAGTTAGACGACTATTTTATAGTTCCCAGGGGCAGGGCCGGCAGCAGCACGGGGTACCAGGCGGGAGCTAGTCTGCAAGGGGAGCCAGTTTAAAAACCAGCTCCTCTTGCGGACCGGCTGCCTGTTGCCCTGTGCTGCTTCCTTTGATAAAGAGGCAGCAGTGCAGGGTGACAGCAGCCCCTGTCTAGCGGGAGGTGGTCTGAGCTCCCCAACCTGGCGCAAACAGGAACTGAGCTGAGCTGCCTGCCCACCTGGCTCCTAATACACTTTAAGTGCAGAGCCATAGCAGGAGTAGGTTCCAGACCCATCATGAGCCAGGCTGCTGATCAACCTGCTAAAAAATATACTGGTTGGCAGGGAGGAATGCATGTAGTCTATACATTAACCTTTAAGCTTTTGCTTGTTTGGTTAATTGGTTAATCGACTACACTATTATATCCTAGTGCCGACAGCCTCTGGGCAAGGTGGTGGAGGGTTAGGCTGAAGGCAGGCAGCCTGGAGCACCACCTGGCACATGCCACCACTCTCCCCGCCAAGCCCTTACAGCCACCCCAATCGCATAGCGCAGCGCTATGGTGGTGATTTAAAGGGTCCAGGGTTCTAGCCACTGCTACTTCCGCAGTAGCAGTTAGAGCAGCTGGGAGCCCTGGGCCCCTTTGAACTGTCAAGCCCAGGACAACTGTCCCCTTAGTTCCCCCTCCCCTCCAATCAATGGGCCTGACAACAGGAAACCAAAAATGTACAAAACAAACCTTTATAAAATACATAACTGACATAATCAATCCTCTTTCCCTCATTCATCAAAAGTACTTTACCTGTAAGCTCTACTTGGTGTTCCCTGCAGTACCCCATTGTCTTCTATTTCTGTCTTCAGCTCCACCAACTGAAAAGCTAGTTCTTTTTCCAACTGCTGGACTCTCTCAGTGGAAGAGATCTTGTAAAATCCATCTATATTGTAACTTCAGGGCTTTAAGTCTAAAACAGAAGTATACTACAGAACAAGCCTCGTATAGACAGTGTTTCCCCTCAAGAGTACAATAAATAAACCTTAATGCATAAGAGATATTCTTATATTTCCAAGGTGAGAAAAATAAAACCACAGAGATCATAGGTGATACATATTGTATCTGAGATGACCATCGGAACATTATAATAAACATTGTTTATTTTTTTCTGGTGTGGGAAACACCAGGTCCACTAGATTTTCCAAGGAAATCTCACAATTTCTATTTCCAACCCTGGAATCACATTATTTGCAGTTTCACATTTTTAGATTTATTGAGTAAATCTCATGGAATTTAATCACTTCATTGCTGGGTGACTGTGGACAAGTCACTTCCCCTCTCGGGGGCCTCAGTTTCCTCAGAGGGATATTGATACTATCCTCTTTTGTAAAAGGCTTTGAAATGAAAAGCTCTTTACAAGAGCAAGTTAACACAACCACCACTACCACCACCACCATCATCTTTGATACTTCAAGCACTGAAATGAGGCCTACGGTTTTGCTAAACAATCAAAAGTGCATTGTCAAAGTCGCTTGGTATGACCCCATCCAAAATCTTAATCCCCACTCTCCAGCTATTCTATCAAGCAAAAATTCTTCAGCTCTGATAACAAGCACACAAATCAGTAACAATAATCAGCAACTTATTCACACTATACAAGATTGTTATAGAACCAATTTTAATTTTCCTAAAACAGATCATGCATGTTTTACATTGTTACTAAAGAGTAACATTACAAAAAAAAAGTGTCCTCTTTCCATGAGGGGAATATATAAAGTGTGGAATTAAATAATAATAGCCTGCACTTCTAAGTATTATTTGTATTGTGTTAGTACTTATGGGCCAGGGCCCTGTTATGTTAGGCATGGTACAAATATATAAAATCTTAGGCCCCAGTCTTACAAACATTTACTCACATGAAAATCAATTCATTGGAGTAAAGTTAAGCACATGCACAAGAAGAAGCACAAGAAAACAAAATGAGAAAGTTATGAATAATGCCTAATCACTATAAACTGTTTTTGATACATCACACAAAGGGGGAGTTTCAAGGGACACATCCAAAGTCCACTGAAGTCAGTGTGAGTTTCATTGGGTTTTGGATCAAAGTGCAAGAAGACAATGTGCTGTCCTTGTGGATTTCAAAGATGTAGGTGAATGAATTTAAAGTTCTATTTTCCTCAGAAATAAGAACATATGCTCCATATATATTGCTTCTTATTTTGCTGCCATAATGTTATGTTGGGAAGCAAAAGTCTCTTAGTAAATCTTCCAGTCCACAAACATCTGTAGTTAGTTATGTTAGGAAGTATCCAAGTCCTGATGAGATCCTGCCTTTTCTAAACATGTTTTTGCCAGTTCCTATTCCCAGAACACAGTGGATTTATTGAGATGTCTAAAGGCCAACCTTTAGTTATGCTGAGAAGAAGATTGTAACATATAATGTTTTCAAACTAAATCCTTTTGTACAGACACAAAATCTTTGCAGCAGGTTTAAGAAATAGAGTATTACTGTTTAATATGTGCTGGCATATTTGAGTAAAACTAGAAACATGAACTGCTGCTGCATACAATTTGCTTTCCTAGGTATCTAGTTATATAGTTTGTCTTGTATTCTTTGTCCTATTTTGCATATGTCCAATTGCAAACTCTGACCCTAGGTTAGAGCACTAATCATTTCTCTTGTCACTGATAATTTTGTGGCAGACTATTTTGTATAAACCACTGTAAAAGGGGCCAGGCTAAATAAACTGATTACTTTCCTTTGGAATGGGTCATTGTAACATTTGTCTTCTGCCTCTGTAATAATATTCAAAATGAGAATAAGCATAAAAAGTTAAAATAGTTTCAAATACAAAAGGACATAGAATGTTTTCTTACTTCTGTGCATGATTCAGAAGGACTTGTCAGAGATTCCAGACCAAAGCTCATTAAGCCAAATTTACTTGTTGAGTAAAACAATATGTTTGAAAGCTCTCGTACATATTAGTCATTAACAGAATTCGAGACTGGGATTCTCAAAGGAACCTAAGGAATTAGGCATCCATATCCCATTTAATTTATATCGAATTTCAACACCAAACTCTCATAATAGGACCTGATCCTAAAAACAGAGGCACATGATTGACTTTACTACTATAAGCAGTTTGATTTCAATGGAACTATTCACTGCTAAATATAAGCACATGCCTACATGTTTGCAGGAGCAAGGCCTTGGCCTCCTTCAAAAATCCCATTGTAAGTACTTAATAACTGCTTCTAATTGTAAATTTTCTAAATAAAACATAATTTGGCTAGTCTCCCTATTGTAGGCAATGCTGAAATACTATTCCAAAACAACTTCTTGCAGTTGCTGATCTTTAAGAATGGATTCTTAATTTCTATATTTTTTCCCTAGCTAAGGAAACTATGTTATTCTCTGTAGATATAATTTAATCTATGCCTCTTTATAAATGCACATTGCAGTAGGTCAGTTCTGTTTTACTCTGAGAAAGGAAACATATCAAAACCTTTCAACAGTTCCTGAGAACAAGACATTAGTATTAAAAATTAATTGAACTGTTTGGAGTTGAAATATTAAACATGTATACAAAATTTTTATTATATACACTTTAAAACTTTTTTGATCAATGCACCTATTTTCTCCAGACTCATTTAGACTTCAAACCAAACACTTCTGACATAAAATTAAATAAAGATCTCAAAAAACTACTGATCTATCTTGAACCATTTTCATCTGGCTTCCTTTCCATCTCCTCCCAATCCAATTTGAAGGGTAACTACTTAAGTAATTTATATCGGTGGATTATATATTTTATGCAATACACATTTGCTATGGCCATTTAAACGCTGTCCTTCTTCCTACATTCTATAGACAGAAGGACAGCACCAAAATCTCCATTGCCAGTTTCAGAACCTCACGATACCTGTCCAACTCCCCTGAGGTTGCTTCTGTCAGCCGCTGCTGCTAAATGAACCCTTGCAATGAGAGAAGGGCTTGGGTCCTGTGCCTGCAGCAGGGGCACCAAGCGGTCTGCCCTCACAGAATCAAACGAGGAGAGGGACAGAGGAAGCAGCTGATAAACCCACCACTTTCCCAGCGCGTGGACAGGCCCAGATGTAACCATAGCAACCCCAGTACACTGAACGTTCTAGGGGATGGGGAAGGCAAAGGTAAAGATCATCCCAGGCTTCCAAGCCAGGAGCTACGATCGCTTTTGTCTCTGGCGCTGAAGCTGCAGCAGGGACTCACTCCCTCGTTCCCGGTGCTGCTGTCATTATGCAAATGTGTTCACCTGCTACTTACGCACAGGAGGCAAAATTCTGGTTGTTTCTTGTCCAGATTTAACAGAAAAGGGTCTATGGTTTGTTGCTTAGGTATAGGATCGCCTGCTTGCTTGCAGTGACAAATGTAACCCCTTGAGTTACCTGGGACACTTAAACCCTTAAGTATTAAAAACCTTTTTGAAAATAGGCTGCAGGGTCTGGACAAGGTAGCCAGGCTCCCAGGATAGCAATGTTGGCTCTGCTACTGACTTCGCTGTGGGATAACCATAGGCTACTCCTTGCATCCTAGTTTCTCCATCTCCAACATATTTGTTCACTTCATAGGGATAGTGGGGGTGGCTTGACATCACAAGATAGGAACAGCCTCTTTGCAACTGCAGAATACTGCTTCTACCAATAGCAATGCTGATTTCACTGTATAGAAATGTTTTCTTTCTCCTTCCAACTCCCATCTACAGTAGGAAAATAATTACAGTGCCTTTTTAAACACTAATGGGGACAGGATTTGATAGCTTTTATTTTTAAAGCATGCTAGTGGATTATGATCAATCTTTAGAGTCAATTTGATGCTACCTTTACTAGTAAAGATTTTTTTTAAAGATGCATATGCTAGTGCTTAAAATTGTGTTGGAGAACACAGTCTAAAACACAAGCTATTTTCTATTCCAGGCATAGTCCATAAAATAAATCCTAGATCCACGCTCTGGCATAATTTGGAGGGAGACAGGCCTGATATAAATTTTAATTAAACTTGATGATCTCCCACCACTCAAACCTTTAAAATAACTCACTAAGGCTGCGTCTAGACTGGCAAGTTTTTCTGCAAAAGCTTGCCAGCTGTCTACACTGGCCGCTTGATTTTGCGCAAAAGCACTGACATTCTACTGTCCGAAATCAGTGCTTCTTGCGCAAATGCTTTGACGTTCCCGTTCGGGCAAATGCCCTTTTCCGGAAATGTTTTTGCGCAAGAGGGCCAGTGTAGACAGCTAAAAACTGTTTTGTGCAAAAAAGCCCCGATGGCGAAAATGGCAATTGGGGCTTTCTTGCGCAAAACCGCGTCTAGATTGGCACGGACGCTTTTCCGCAAAAAGTGCTTTTGCAGAAAAGCATCCATGCCAATCTAGGCGCTCTTTTCTGCAAATGCTTTTAACGGAAAAACTTTTCCGTTAAAAGCATTTGCGGAAAATCATGCCAGTCCAGACGTAGCCTAAGTCTATAAGACTCCCACTTAGACAATTTTAAAAAATGAATATATCGTGGTAAGTCTGTAGATACACAATATAGCATATAAACCAGAAAGCATATGCAATCTTCTTTCACCACTGAGAAATGGCTGAACACAACACATTAGTCCAAAAATACTTACTAACTTTATTCTGCAATAGTGCAGGGCTGTCCTCCTCTGATTAAAGACCCTCTTGTCAACACAACTATAAAATCCCTGGAAACAGAGCTTGGCTCTACCTTATGCAAAGCTCATCTCCCAGTGTCATTTGTCAAGTATCCAATACCTTTAATTTATTACCCCTTTGGTTAGCTCTCATCCATTGTTTTATTCCCTATCCTGCATTCCTACTCAACCCTCAAGTTCAGTCCTTCCCCCTCCTGCTGCCAGTGTGGACCCCTCCTCTTCACCTGCTTCCTGACCCATGCCCTTCCCTATCTCCTCCCTATCTGGGAGCCTCTCTCCCCTTTCCCTTCTATTCTGCCCCCTGCAGAATACAACATTCCATCTCTAACCGGAGGTTTCCCTCTCTCTCCATGCCCCAGCAAGTTGGACCCATGATCTCCCCCCAAAAAACTGCCACTGAGAACATGACCTACCACATTCAACATTCCCCATCTCCAGGACCCTCTCACCACTCTGAGTCCACTACCATCATTAGTCCCACACTAGCCATACATGTGCATGGCCCTGACAGATGTGGGTATCCCCAATCTCAGCACATCTCCCCAAGGTGGCCTTGCACTATGGTGGAGCACCTAGAATGGAGCAATGCAGCCACCTCCATTCTTAGGCTCTCCAGCTACACCACATTTAAGTGGAAGGAGGCAGCATTGAGCAGTGGTGATACCCTCTGCTGCACTAACCCAATGCTCATCCCTGTCTAGCCACCCTACCATATACACCTAGAACTATCTGGGTGCTGTAGGACCAAACACATCCCACTTATCTCCACCCGCTTCTGTCATGCTCAAAAAACATGACACACTCCACCTTGGCTCATGTGTTTTACATGTGGAGCCCTGCACCTGCTGTCCCATATTCGGCTACCTGTGCTGGACTGGTAAAAGCTAGGTACTCCTGGGTCTCTGAGCACACCTACTGGGTCAAGCCAAAAAATGAGAGAAGTATTCCTCTACTTATCTAGTCCAGATCACCAATCTCGGTCAAGGCAAGCAAAAGGCACTCAGTCACCTCTTGCAGGCCAGCAATGTACATGCTCCAGAGCTAAAACTTAGGTGCCTAGAAACTTTTAGAGGAAATATAAGCACCAAGTGAATTTAGGCATCTACCAATAAACAGCAGCAGAATGGCGGTTTCATTAATCAAAATGGTGCTATGTATGGAAACAGACAATTAAGTTGCTTTGTGGATACCACATCAGAGCGTCGCATATTCAAAGTAGAGTGTTTGATGGGTTAGCTCAATGGTGCACAGCCTGTGGGTCGTGACCCCCCCGGGGGAGTAGAGGGGTCGCAGCGCTGTGATTCAGGCTGGCCAGTATTTTCTTTTCCCGGGTCGGCACCCAACGTACATGCGGCGGGAGCGAGGGGAGTGGCAGGCGAGCGGCATTTAAAGGGGCCGTGCTTTCCCCCTTCCCCCCCAGCCAAAATTTTCCTGAGGGGGGGCGCAAGTGCAAAAAGGTTGCATACCCCTGGGTTAAGATGACAGATATCCCCTTGAGGTTGTCAGTTGGTGTGCTGATCAAGCCACTGATGCCTATTTTCCTTGCCTGTGGGGTTTTCCACTGCCCTTTCTTGCTGTGCCAGAAAAGCTCTAGTCTCCCCTGAGCCAAGGAAGAAAGTTGGAGTTACCGCTTCTTATAGTCCAACACATACACTGAAACCAGTTCAGCGAATAGGTTCTCAGCACCAAGGAAACCAACCCCCAAACATGATCAAAACCCCAGTCAAAAGAAAAGAAAAAGAAAAAGAAAACCGTATTTTCTGTGTAAAACTTTTACAGAGTAAGCTCATAAGGTCAGCTCCCTTTATCAATGAAAGATATGCATAGTGGTTACTTCCCCTCCCAGGAAACAATTATTTACACTGAGCTTAATAGAAAAAAGTGTTATTAAATATAAAAAATAGAATTTAAGTGGTTGCAAGTGAAGTCAGTCAGCTTAATGAAAGTTAGAGTTAAACAAAAATGCAATTAATTCACATATACTAAGAAATTTATTACATGCAAATTCTTAGCCTAAACAGTTGATCTTATCTCAGGTAATATACTTCAATTCAGGAGTTAATCTTTTACTCTAGCCTGAGTCTACAGCTTTTTTTGGAGTTTTGTTGCCAGGTTTCTTCATGTATAACCTCTTAAGGTATGAAAGGCAATTTCAAAAGCCAGCTTAAGAAAAAAAACTGATTGCTTTCCATTCTTTAAATAGATTTCCCCCTGGGTGGGAACATAAACCCTTCCCATCCCCATGGAAAAAATACTTGGTGGTTCAAGATGGCATGGTCACATCTCTTTCCAGGGTCAACCACAGTTTGGGCTTATAGGATAAACAAGACCATTCATAAGTCATTGTTTTGAATACTGAGGCATTAGGTTCCTAATATATCCCTAATGGCCCTCATTAGCACATTTAGAATTAAAACCAGATTCACACTGTTTATTTCTAACTTCACATACAAAAATTGTATATGCACAAAAATAGCATATACAGGTTCAGCAGCTTGTAATGTTTAAAATGGATATAGATTACAGGAAACATTTCACATCAAGCATCTTTGAGTTATGCATATTCACATGCCAAGTTTCAAAAAATATGGTGAGGCATGACTGAGTTGACTGTTATATTAGTAACAATAGCAAGCAGCTATGAGTCTGAAAACTCCACAGCAGTAATTGATTGGGTCACTTATTACATAATTGAATTCAGGCTTAGGGTTCTAAGCCCAGTCCACACAATTGCTTCAGCCACATTTATACATTTTTCCACTACATTGGTTTATTACATGATTTAGGCAAGCTTCATTGACAGAGTTTTCTAGGCTAAACATATACTTAGATTTTTATGGATTGTTCCCTTCCACATATCCAGTTCAAAAGCTTAGCAAGAGTCATACTAAAAAACATAACTGTGGGAGTAATATGAATGGTGTCTTATTAGCATTAAAGTATAATTAGGCAGCATTAAAGAGTCAGTTGTGAGGAATGTTTGTTTAAGTTTAATAAAAATAACTCATGTCGTATTGAAACCAATACAAGCCGTTTAAACCATCTGACTGGTATGTGTATGTAATACAAGCCAGAACATTTTCAAAAATGTACTTAGTAGGGAAGAAGAGGAGACATTCTTACCCTATCATTACAAGTTACTTATTGCCAAATGCCCCCTGCAAAACAATCTTCAACATCAGCTCATGAATGCAGGCTCTAAAGTTTATCCCCTAGATAATTTTACATTCAAATATTAGCAAGTGCATGTTCAAAGATATTGTACCCAAATCTTCAGTCTTAACAAGAAAGAAGATTCTTCCTGACTTTAATGGGAATTTTGGCCTTGTTAGGAATACAGAAGCAGGCTTTAAGTATTTCTCTTGAGCATGGAGGAAATGTGATAGTCCTGGGTTTCTGTCCTACATTAAGGAGTTTTCCCTTCCTCCTGTACTTCATAATTATTTCAGAGCATGTGCAAATCCTCCTCCTCAAATGTAAACCGGGTAAAAGAAACAGGTTGCATTTCTTATATATTTCAAAGATTGTTTTATTTTGTCAGTTAAGAAATTTGGATACTTCATGAAACAGTTTAAAACGTATTTTATTAAAAATATGCATAGCTACATGGAAAATGAATGTGTTCAACTCAAACCTAAGTTTCAACATTTACTATTAGACAAGCATATATTTTTAGACACTGCATAAAGTTAGACATTTTATTCGGTCTAATATTTCTTAAATCCAAACCTATGAAGTGTCAGACTAGGTTTTTTTGGCATGTCAGTAAGAGGCACTACCTATAGGAACTACTACTGTTCCCACAGGATATCATCTTTTTTCAGTGTTGATTGAAGTTTCTGTGCATTTTTTAACAGATGAAGAGAACTTTTGCTTTTCTGCACAGGACAGGTTTTTGATGCACTTTTGCTTGGAGTAACTGAAACCTCTCTTGTTCCATTTAGGTCATCAGATTTTGGGAGGACATGAGCTGACTGTTTCTTCAATTTCTGAACTTTTTGCTTTAATTTGTGGACCTAAAAATGAAGATAATGAATAAAAACTTTATGCTCAGAAAGAATATTGGCCAGAGACCCAGGCACCTCTTAAGAGCCACATTCTCAAACAAACACTGATTATAAGATAGATTGGCTTATCAAGCTAATTTCTATAAAAGTAGCAAGTATTATAACTTTACTTTGAAAATGTAAATAAAGATAATTAAAACAACAAGACTTTTTGTAAAATTCAAAATGTAAATGTTTGTATGAGAGAGACAGAGCCACTCATCTAAGGCTAGGTCTACTCTTAAAATGCCATACAGACACAGCTCTAGCTGCTCTATTGCAGGGCTTCTATAGTGTAGTGTGTCTACACTACAGAGATGAGGCAGGCTACGGCTACACTACAAGCTTAGCCGGAAGAGGCAATGCAAATGAAGTGCGGATTAGCATTTTCTTGTGCTTCATTTGCATAATCTCTTCCAGTCGATTTTTGGGCAAAGGGTTTTTGTGCAAAAACAAGCAGTGTGAACGTTTCCTTTTTGCGCAAAAAACCCTTTCTGCGCAAGATCCTTATCTCTTTCTCCTGTAGATCATACACCTCCCTGAAAGACAGTAGCTAGGGATTAAGTCATTTTAACTATGTCTCTCAAGGAGTATTAATTTCTCCTGCCCCTGAGAGATTTAACTATGCAGATATAACTTTTCAATGTAGACCAGCTCGTATCAATTATAATATCCCATTTATGGAAATGTTTTACACTTTAGCATATTTCCAGATGTTCAATATCAAGCACTATATCTAAGCACCTAAATTCTTTGTGAGAATAAATATCAATCATGAAGTTGATATATTAGCATGAATTGCTTTTGAATGTCTTCACTTGCACACAGTATGAAACTTGCAATGAAGGACACTCCAGCAGAAATTATGAGAAAAAAAAATTCTGGACACATTTTCAAGTGCTCCTTATGTGGATTTAAGATTTAACACACATACAAAAAAAAAACCCCACCAACACAACAACAAAAAAACAAAACAAAACACAACCCAACAAACCACCCCTTTTCCCCCACAAAAAAAAACCAAAAACCCTTTAAAATGCATCCAAACCACCATTACTTTCTAAATAGAAATAGGGACGAATGTTTGAATCTGACACACGCTTCAAAGAAGTTTCTTGTTTAAACCGATTGGTCTTGGAATCCCAATGAGGTTGTACATTCTAAATATAGGCAGAAACTCGTTTTAGCAACAGCATGAAACATTTTCACTGTATTCCAATAGCTTAGCTTTAATAGTTTAATTAGAAGTATTTCCTTACACTGGCTTGGTGTTTTTTCAATTTAGATATCTGTTCCCCTTTAATTTCCATTTGCTTTACAAGACAGTCCAATTCACGCTCTAGGTCTTCACGAACTTCACAGTTTTGAGTTTCTTGTATCTGCTTCAAGAGTTCTTGATGCTCACTGTTAGAGATAAATATACTAGACAATAGTACACTGTACAAGTTTCAACTCCAGGAGGTCTCCTCAGTAGCAAAGAAAGGAAGTTAACTACCATGCTACACAACTAATACTGTTAATATGCGAACTTTCAAATTTTTCCATTACTTATTTTCCTACTACTCTGAGCCTACAGCTATAGTATACTCTATTACATCATAACCATTTCTCTAGTAAGACTGAATAAATAAGCACCAGAGTGTGCTGGTACTGCAGCATCATGCACAATGGGAATTTGGAATGTGAAAAATTAAAGATCTTAAAGTAAATAACCAGTGTACATTAGGTGTATATTGTCTGCCGAGTCCAATCCCTGTCTGAAGTTGCCTCTTACTTTGAGCACTTAACAGAATTCAGAAAAAACTTGTTTTACAACCACCAATTACGGTTTGTCAAATCAATCAAGTAAAATTAAGAATTCTACTGGGCAAAATTAACTCCATAATTTGTTGCTATTGGCAATCACACTTTCAAGCATTTCACTCTACAAGCTAATAAGAGACAGTGTCATTTATAGATGCCTAAGGCATGGAGTAAAGCTACACACGAGTGACTACAGTTACAAGTTATTGATCAACAAGATCTTTGGGGCAAAGGGCCATGACTTCTTTTATACCATAAAATGCCTAGCACAAAGTGAGCAAAACTGAAAAAAAATAAATCAATAACTATTTGTTCTCTTCATAAAATTCCTCCAGATTAAATTGCTACTCTAAAGCACACAGTTTTTCTGATTTGGCACACAACTAATAAGGGAGTTCTAGCTATAGCTTTGTGAAGAATGAGGACCAACAATGCTAAAATTCTTAATAAAATACTATGTTGATTCAACCCCCTACCCCCTTTACTATTTATAAGGACTATATAGATACCAGCAGGACACCTAGTCATCAAACCATGCAGTTGTCCTTTCTGTCCCTTCATCTCAGGCCTCCTGCCAGTTTTGACCTTACTGTGACTGACAATACCCTTTGAGCAATATAACCTACTCTTCTAGGGATTAAATAAAAGGTTTATCCCAAAGGAAACATACCATTTTACTGTGTAACTCTGAGGATAGGGATATCTTCTAGGCATTAGTCTGTTACTCCAATATCATAAGTAGTAAATGGCTTTGAAAGAAAGAAAGTCCCAAAAGAACCTCCACTATTTGCTCATCGGGTTGTTTAAATGTAAGGCTACAAGAGCTTCCTACTGAGAAAATTTTATCTGCAAGATCCACTCAAACCCTATTCCCCTAAACATCTGCTAGTAAAGTATTCAAACAGTCCCTCTCTGCAACTTCCAGTCATTTTTAGTCAGAGCATCACAGCTTTTTATTGTTTGGGAGATAATACACAGATACATACTTACAAGCTCATTTGGCCTAGTTCATCTTGTATCGCCAGCAGAAGGTCAGACAGATTTTCAGTGACAGAAGAGGTGGAACAAGAGGATACAGATTTGCAAGCAATAGTTCGTCTAGAAATCCTGTGTTCAGCTGGTTCTGGACACCGTGACAAGACACATGGGCTACGATGTTTCATCAGATGCAAGATACTTTGTACATTTGCACTAACAGAATGGCTGGAACTGGCAGACTTGAGAGTGGAAAAAAGGAAGTTTCTGTAAGCAGCTATAATCAAGGTAATAAATGGGAAAATGCTTATTTTTAAAAGAACATGAACACATGTTTAAATGGGAATCTAACCAGGCTCACCTTCCCAGCCACAAAAGGCAGCATCCCAGCTTTTAGACAAAAGTGTGGAGGATGTACTTTCTTCAGAGCAGATTTTTTCTGACAGACAGAAGACACATTTGCCTAATAGTGTAACTTTACAGTCTGATTAGAAAGAACAATTGTAAACTTTTAAAACGGGGTCTGTTTTTGTTCTGTGTTTGTGCAGTGCCTAGCAAATAGGAATTTGTCATGAAGTAGGACCCTAAGTACTATCACACTACAATTATAAAGAGCACAACCGAAATATTTTGTCAACAAACCTTCCCCCTCCCCTCTGTTGAGAGCAAGTCTGTGCTACACTTCAGCAACACATCATTGCATACAAAAGCAATGAAATGTCTCAATTCATCTCCTTTAATAGGTATTAACATTTTCCTATGTCTCCCAAATATGGAAGAAGTCTCAGTAAAAAGATTGAATTGTCAGATTAACTGTACAGTGACAGATAAATTTAGCAATGGCTCTGTGGCATTTCACAGAGCCAGTTTTACAAGTCATGGCACTTGTGCAAATGACAAACTTGCTTGTTACCTTTGCAGTTTTCTTTTTCCTGTTTCTTTTTTTTGGTTCATTTTGCAGCGACTCGGAAGACATTAAAATTCTATTGATCTCAAGTCCAGTTTGAAGCTATAATAATAATAAGAAAAGCATTTAATATCAAAAGTTTTTAAATAGTACAGATTGAACTGTCATCCATACATGAAGGAGGATTAATCAGATGCATTACTAACCGAACTCCTTGGGAGGCATGAAGATTATAAAAGGGGATGTGAAGACTGAACATGACACAGGATGTCAGAGGATCAAATATACGTTGCTATCTCCAAGGTAGTGTTGCAATTTCCATACTGAAATACAGCAACTAGAACTCTCGACTTCTACAACTAATGGCCTTTTAAAGCAGAAGAGGGGTTTAGACAACATAAGAACGGACATATTAAGTCACCAATGGTCCATCTAGCCCAGTGTCCTGTCTTCTAAAAGTGGCTGAAGCCAGATGCTCCAGAACAATCACAGAATAGTGCAATTATAGAGTGATCCATCACCTGTCATGCAACATTTAGCATCAGTCCCATTGTCAACATCACAAACTTTTCTAAGGATTACTTTACAATTACTGCTGTCTATACAAGATTAGTTTAATAAGGTAAATACCATTAATCCTTTTAAAGAAGTGGTTTCCAACCACCAGGCTGCAAACTACTGGGTCATGCAGTCCCGGTTCGCGCCAGCCCTGGAAGCAAGACCAGCGAGCCCTGTCCCCAAGGAGCCCCGGCCAGGCAACAACAGGACTGGAAAGCCCCATCCCCAGGGAATCCCAGACGGGTGGGGCAGCCAGTGGCAAAAGCTAATTCTTGAAAATACCAGACTGATAACAGAAGGCAGTGAGGTTTTTTGCTGGAACTGCTGCAAGAGGCAACTGCAATGGTGACACTTACAATAAGAGAATCTCGCTCCTTACTCAAATACAGACCGTATATAAAATATGGGAGGTAATGGTCCAGCTCTGTTCAGCACTAGTGAAGCCACATATGGTGTACTGTGCCCAATTCTGAATGCCACATTTTAGGAAAAAGATAAACTGGGGAGTGTGTCAGAGGAAAACAACACAAAATGACAAAAGGTTTAAAAATCTGACCTATATGGAGAGGTTTAGTCTTGAGACAAGATGACTGAGGGGAGTTCTGATAACAGTATTCAGATATGCTAAGGAGTGTAATAAAGAGGACCATGAACACTTGTGGTGTTGTCCTGAAAGTAGGACAAAAAGGAATGGGCATTATCTGAAGTAAGGGAGATTTAGGTTAGGTATTAGGAAAAATCTTAATAATTATAAGGATACTTAATTTCTGGAATAGGTTTTGGAGGTGGGGGCACCCTAAGAATAGGCTGGACCAGACAAGAAAAGATTGGTCTAGCTGTACTTAGTCATACTTCACACAGGTGGCTGGACTAGATGACCCTTCATTTATGTAACTGTTAGGTTGTTGCAACAGAAGAGGTGAAGAACAAGTATTCGTTTACAGCAAATTCCAAAAGACTCTGCTCTCTTTCAAAATGGCTGCTAGCTAGTATGATTCTCAATGAGAGTTAGGCTATGAGGATCCATAGCCCTCTTTTAAAATGGCTCTCTCTCAGAGCTATGCAAATTGCGTATCTTATTTCAAAAGAACACTATTCTGAAACTTCTCTTACTCCTTGTGGAATGAGGTTTACAGGAATGTCGGAATAGCAAGCCCAAAATAACAGGCTTGCTGTTAAGACGCGGGATAGCTATTTTGGGATACTCCAGTATCCTGAAATAGTGTTGCAGTATAGACATAGCCTCGGTGTTCTTAGTGTAAGTAAAATGACTCAGGAAAAATGATAGCCCCAGCAGAAAAAACAGTTTTATGGAAGTCTCTGTAGATCACTTATTTTTTTAAACCTCTGAAGAAATTTGTCATTTAATAGTGAAAAATGAGTCCTACAATTTAAACGGTCTCCAAATATAAAAGATGTCAGTGAATTTTAGCCATATGGAATGTCTCTTATTCCATTAAGATAGTTCAGGACAGAGTCTAATTTAGGGTGCTATGTTGCTTACCAGGCCCATTTTATCATTAATTTTAACTTAAACAATGAATTCTCTAAGAATTTACAATAAATTTAGTGTATTCAATGAGCATGACTCTAATTTTGAGAAGAGCATGCTGCATTCTTCTTGCATTTAAAAAAAAAAAAAAAAAAAGTTGAATCCCTGCCTTAAGTTTAAAAACATAACTCAGGTTTACCTATGGAACTGATGACTCCAGAAGAAGCCAAATATACATTAAAATATAAACTTCACTAAGCAAAGCTTATTCGATTGACAACTCAAAAACGAGTTTACAGAATTTTTTCCAACAAACATACAGGGTTTTTGTTTTTTTTAAGCGTTGACTATAAATAGTATTTCCTTAGCCAAATTACTTGATTTATTGCTATCATACCTGAGCAGCTTTGTCTTGTATTAGCTTACGCTGATGCTCTTCTTCACGAAGCTTTTCCTCTAATTGTTTGATCTTGTCCTGAAAGAGAATACAGGTATCGTTAATCACGTTTAAGGCTGGTCCAGTGAATCAAAATTGGCAAGTACCTTGCAATCTAGTAATTTTGACTAACAATTTTGAAGGACTCTTGAAAAGCAGGCTTGAATTCCTCATATTTATAAGTCAGAGTTAGAATGCAAAGTGAAGACTGAGATATGTTACACTCCTCTGATGGTGCTACAGTTGATAAATGCTCTGTGTATTTTAAACACGATTGACAATCTTAAAGAAATTATAAGCGAACTTTAACTACACATTGTCATAGTAGGCTTGCGTACTTCTGCAGTTCTTTGTGTACTGATAAGTCTGAAGCACTCTTTTTCTAGAGCTTCAAGTTTTTCAAGTTTTGCATGAAGCTCCATCTGATTCTGATCTTTTTCCTTTTGAAGCAGAGTCTGGAAAGAATAAGCCAAAGTTGAATTTGTCAGTGTAATAAAACTGTTCGACACATCATATTTCTCACCACAGTGAGCTTTGTTTAAACAGTAAATTTTAAGTATTAAGTTCAGTGCTATGAAAAATGCCAGGTAGACTAAGCAGTCTAAGTGCTTGTATACAAGTGCTAGAAGTCTCAATATTAAGAGGGGTGAACTTGCGTGCTTGGTATTAAAGGAGGACATTGATATGTGCATCACAGAAGCTTGGTGAAACAATGATGATAACATTGGGACATTACAATAGCAGGGTATAAAATATACCAGAATGGCAAAAGATCATGCTGGTGGGAGAATGGTATACTACATGAAAGGAAACAGTCAAATATAGTAAAAATATCTTAAATGAATCAAACCGTATCATAGAATCTCTATGGAGAGAAATGCCATGCTTGAATAATAAGAATATACCAGTAGGAATACACTATTGACCACCTAAGTAGGATGGGGATTGTAAAGTGTGCACAGAGATTAGAGAGGCTACAAGAACAGAAAACTCAATAATAACAGGAGATTTCAACTACCCCTATGGCGACTGGGTACATTTCACCTCAGGACAGGATGCAGAGATAAAATTTCTAGATATTATTGAGTGTTTTTTGGAGCAGCTAGACCAAGAACTCACCATGGAGAAGAAATTCTCAAATTTAGTCCTAAGTGGAGTACAATCAGGTTCAAGAGATGAATATAGATGAGCCACTCCATAATAGCAATCATAATAATATAATTAAATGTAACACCTTTCTAGAAGGGAAAATACCAAAGCAGCCCCCAATAGTAGCATTTCACAGAAAGGACCAACACAAAATGAAGAAACTAGTTAAAATAAAAATAAATGACGATCACAAGAGTGAAATGCTTGCAAGCTAAATGGAAACCTATTAAAAACACCATAATCGAAACTCAAAATAAATGTATGTCTCAATTAAAGAGCAAAACAAGACAATCAAAAAATGCCATTGTGGCTAAACAGAATAGAAGCAGCAGTTAGAAGCCAAAAAAAAGCATCCTTTAAAAACTGAAGTCAAATCCTACTGAGGAACTTAGAAAGGAGCATAAGTAAAAGCAAAAGTAAAAAATAAATTAGGCATATGACAAAGCAAAAGTAAAAAATAAATTAAGCAGCCCTCACGCCACCAAAAAAAAAAAAACCAACAAGAATTCGAAGAGCAACTTGCAGACTCAAAAACATTAAATACATCAGAAGCAGGAAGCCTAACAAATACAAAAAAGTCAGACCACTGAAGTATCAAGGTGCTAATGAAGCACTCAGAACATAAAACCATTGATCAGAAGCTAAACAGATTATTTGCATCCATCTTCACAACAGAGGATGAGAGGGAGATTCTCATTCTGTGACAAATCTCAGGAACTGACCCAGACTGAGGTATCAATAGAGGAGGTTTTGGAACAGACTGATAAATTAAACAGTAATAAGTCACTAGAAACATGTTATTCACACAAGCATTCTGAAGGAATTCTAACACAAAACTGAAGAAGTTGTAACTGTGATATGTAATATATCACTTTAATCAGCCTTGGTGCCAGATGGCTAGAGAATAGTAAATGTAATACCAAAATTTTAAAAAGATTCCAAAGAAATTATTCTGACAATTTGAGTGGTGGTAAGCCTAAGGACCAGGAAAGTTGGTTGAAACTAGGGATGTGATGGTGTAATCAACGAGCCTGGGCTGATAGGTTAACCTTCACAGTTACACACAGTTCTCCTCCTCCCCATGCTGCTGCAGCTGTATCAGAGGCAGCAGCGGTGGGTGTGTGTGTGTGTGTGTGTGTGCGTGCGCGGGGGGGAGAGGGGGAGAAGGGAGGAGGTGGAAAGAGAGAAGAGGCGGGAGCCAGCCTACTTAAAAGCTGGCTCCCCACACGTACCAGCTCCTGCCTGCCTGCCTGCCTCCCTCACTAATGCCTCTATGGGAACGACTACAGGCTAACATCCCTAGTGTTTGGGTGTTCCAACAAGGACTCGACTACCTAAGGAGGCTACAGATGTGACTTATTAGCCTGTCTCACCAGACAGAAGATTTTTTGGTGCTAGTTTAGTATATATCTTACATAAGAATATACACCAGTTTTTGGGTATTACTGCCCTATTTTTTCAGTAGTTTGTCCTGAATTTGGTATTCTCAGTTGTGACCCATCGAGGAATGGTGACAACTATTTTCCCAGGTACAGTAAAACCTGTGTTATCTGGCATGCTCTAGGATTAGGGCATTCCTGTTATCTGAGGGTCCCATCATCCTAGGAAAAAACCACGGACAATAATAGTAAAACTCAAGTTTTTAATATTGGTAGTTTTGTAGTGTGAGGCAGTTGGTCTCACATTTCTATTTTGAATTAAAGATGATTAGTACTTCTTAAATAAAAAAATTGTTAAGCCAATCGTGGTAAACCAAACCAGGCCTGTGCGCCTGAAGATGTGACAGTATTTTGGCTGGGGGCAATGCCAGTTAAAGTTTTCTGGTTAACGGAGTGCCAGATAACAAAGGTTTCACTGTATATAGAAATAATATACTTGGAAGATACAATCTTGCAGTATTATCAAGAAGCCAAAGCACACTTTTGTTCACTTCGGTATTCCAGAACTTGTCATGGACAATGGAACACAATTTCCTACAGCCCAATTTAAGTCATTCTGAACAAAATATGATTGAGCATACTACTAGCAGCCACATTAACTGAAAATGAATGGAAAGGCTGAGAGCAATACAGATAGCCAAGAAAATCTTATAGCAGGAAGATCCATTTCTTGCTTTCTGAGTTACTGAACACCACCAATAGCAGCTACCAGATATAGTTCAGCACAAGTGCTGATAGAAAAACAACTCAGAGCTATTGCTGGCAATAGACTCTTTCCCAAAGTTGGAAGAGAATCTATCAACAACATAGCTAGACATGGAAATAGTAGCCAAATAGGGAACAATGGCAAAAGGGCCTAGGAACACTTTTATAAACAGACATCAATCAAGGTGCATCTACACAGCACTTCTGGTATCCCAAAATAGCTCTGCAGTGTAGATGTGTTTTTAGAGAGCTGCTGACTCTAGTACAGAGGAAAAGGATGGGCAACTCCAGCTGTCCTAAAATATATATATAATTCAGCACCTAGATCATATGTGATTAAGACTGCCAGCAGAGAAACAGCAATCAACATGTACAGATTGCTCCCCAGAAGGAACAAATAGCAGATGCAGAACAAAACAGCAAGGATTCTAGACCATCCAAAGCCAACAGTTGCTACTAATGAACAGCAAGATGACCAAGTTACAAGTTTGGGTTGTGTAATTAGAAAACAAGTATGATTCAGAGACACTTAAATTTAAAGACAGTGTGATAGCATAAATATTGGGAATGTAGAACTTAAACAGGGAGAAAGTGTGGAATGCCAAGCTGTATTATACTGTTCAGCTGTGTATAAAACTCCTTCGGCTACGTCTATACTGGCATGATTTTCCGGAAATGCTTTTAACGGAAACGTTTTCCGTTAAAATCATTTTCGGAAAAGAGTGTCTAAAATGGCACGGACGCTTTTCCGCAGAAGCACTTTTTGCGGGAAAGTGTCTGTGGCCAATCTAGACACGCTTTTGCGCAAAAAAGCCCCGATCACCATTTTCACAATCAGGGCTTTTTTGCGCAAAACAAATCTCAGCTGTCTACACTGGCCCTTTTGCGCAAAAGTTTTGCGCAAAAGGGACTTTTGCCCGAACAGGAGCAGCATAGTATTTCCGCAAAAAGCACTGATTTCTTACAGTAGGAAGTCAGTGCTTTTGCGGAAATTCAAGCGGCCAGTGTAGACAGCTGGCAAGTTTTTCCGGAAAAGCGGCTGATTTTCCGGAAAAAACTGGCCAGTCTAGACACAGCCCTAATTTAAACAAACCTCAGCCATACCTAGAGCATTAAAAGATTTTATAACGAACAGATGTGGCATGGATCTTGGCTACAGAGCTTGCTTCTGAGTATGCCATGCCTAACATAGAAACAGGATAGCTTATTTATTAGGAACTCCATCAAATCAGCAAGCCATTTTGTGTCATTCTCTGAATAGCTGTCAGAGAATCACTTTCGGTCATTACCAATCTGAGCAGAACTAGAGAGATGTTATATACAGGAAATACTTGTTACCATTTCTAAATGTCATGCCCTTATTGTTATATTAAATACTTCACCTGTTGCTCTAAAACCATATTCTTTTCTAGCTCTGCATTGAAAACCATCTTCCTCATATAATCCAGCTGTTTCTCCAGTAGGGAGCAGCGGGATTGTGCTGCACTTAACTGCACACTAACATCTGTGGAGAGAGACAAACAGCAGAATACTTAATTTTGAGTAACATTTAGCCCAGTAGTCTACCATCTTTCTGAGCACAAGATAACTTTTTGAATTAAGTACAATCCAAGATCTACCTCAAATATAAATACCCTTGCTCCGCCTCCTTCTCCGAAGCCCCAGCTGTGCTTACTCCATCCTCCCTCTCTTGCCCATTCTCACTCACATCAGACTGGGCAGAGGATTGGGGTGTAGGCTCTGGTCTTGGATTAAGGGATCTGGAGTGTGAGAGGGTCTCTCAACTGCTCTTGGGGCAGGCAGTTGGGATGTATGAGGGGGTTCTAGGTGCAAGCTCTAGGATGGAATTTGGATGCAGAGGTGCTTGGGGCTGGGGCAGGGACTTAGGGTACAGGAAGGGGTTCATGACTAGGGTAGGAGTTTGGGATGTGGGCTGCAGCTGGGCACTGCTGGTGGCTCCTGGTTGGTGGTGCAGTGGGGCTAAGGCAGGCTCACTCCTGCCCTGGCCCTGCACCACTCCCTAAAGCAGCCAGCAAACTCCGCCCCAAATCCTATTGTGCTCCCTCTCTGGTCTGTGGAGAAAGGATACAAAGTGGGAGAGGCTGCACTTTGACAATCAGCACCCCACTTCTCCCTCCCCTGCCCGCACAGAAAGCAGGAGGCTCCCTAGGGTGAGGGGCAGCTCCAAAGCAAAGGGCAGGAGATGTGCAGCAGTGCGGGGCATGGCAGCTGAAGTGCCAGCACTTGGTAGCCTCTTGGCCAAACTAGTCAGGATCTCCTGTCAGAGGCTCCAAGATCGATCAGTAGATCCCAATCTACTGGTTGGTGACCACTGATCTAGCCTGTCCCTCACCCTCTGTTCTTGGAGATTTAGATGTTTGAGAGATTTTATTTTAAGATATAAAAAGTTGCTTGGGCTGAGCCCGTGAAGTAGGTAACAGGAAGTATTTTAACATGTGCAAGACTCACGATGTGTTTCCAGGTCCAGACCTGCCAGATCTGTGTTACCGTTGACTTCATGGGATTAACTCCCAATTTATGTTACCGTTGACTTCATGGGATTAACTCTCAATTTATACCATCATAAAACTAATTAGAATCTGGATCTCTCTGCCCCCCTCAATACCTTTTGTCAGATGGGGAGTGCACTGAGTACTGACCTGTAGGGATGTTTGTTGGTGGCACACCTAAAAAAAACCCAGGACATCTCATCCAGGCTACTTCAGCAAGCAGAGACTCAGAGGGGCTGCATACTATCCAGAGTGCCTAACGCCCTCATGTACTTCTTTCCCCTCAGGTTAGGTCTAGAGGAGGGGGCTTTATCGAAAAAAAGCTATGCAAATTGAGTGCTGCAATTTGCACAGCTTTTTTCAATCACTTTTGCAGAAGAAGCTTTTCTGTCAGTTAGCCCAGTCTAGATGGCACCAAATGGCAGAAAAGCCTCCTCTTTCAGCAGAGCCCTTATACCTTGCGAAACAAGGTATACAGGGCTCCCCACAACAGCACGTTTGCTCTTCTGCAAAAAAAGGCAGAAGAGCAAACACATTCCTTGGACGCGGCAGGGTTTTTGCAGGAAATCTTTGGTATCCCGCAAAAAACCCATAGCCTAGACATAGCCTGAAAGTTATTCGATAGGTTACATTAATCCTATACTTAAAGCCCATTTATTTAGTACCAAACTGTAAAGTAACTCCTTTGGAAAGGCAATATTTGGTTGTTAGAACCAGTGCTTTTTTGGTAAGAAAAAAAAGTGCCAGTACTTCAGGCTCAAAGTTGTTGAAGAAAAAAATGTGCTGAAAGCCGAAATGCGGTTGAGGCCCCTTTAAGAGCTGCGCTGAATGTCCCAAGCGGGCTTCTATCGGGAGCCAAGCCGCCTCAGCAAATAGGTACCAGTACACCAGAGGGGAATCACATTTAATTAAAGTATGATAGGAAAATAGGTGCCGGTATGCAGTCCCGGGGTATACCGTCACAAAAAAAGCACTACTTATAACAAATAATATAGACACAAACTGTGATGTTTGGATAGGATTATATGCCTCAAAGCTGAAACTAGGACTTGCACTGAATAGCAGCTCGTCATAACAAACATGAATACTCCTTCAGTTGAGAGAACTAAGGGCTGTAGTGACTATTTCTATTTATTAGTGCAGCTACAAGCTGTCACAGAGGTAGAGATGTCATGAATACCAGGACTTCCCTTTGTCTTCTGCAGCTCCATAACCTGTGAAATCCTGGAGTGTGGGAGGCAGATTGGAAGGGGGAAGAAAGAGGGGGAAGCACGCCAGGCACCAGGGCCACAGCCAGCAGTGCCAGGGCCTGGAGGGGGAGGGAGTTGAGTCATCACAGAGGGAGGACTCTTCTTCCTCTTTGTGGTGGGGAGCCAGGCCAGTCCTGTGGGACAGGAGCCACTGCTGCAAAGTGCACGATGGATTGATTCTGCAACACTCCCATCATCAAGGCTTCTCCCCACACAGGGTCAGGGGGACCCAATATTCCCCACAACTAAATCCCTCCCCAACACTTTAAATGATACACCTGTGACTTTACACACCATTTCCCCCTAAATTCATGCCTTTTACTAAGAGTATTGTTTTATTAAAAACAAATTGTTTTTAATTGGATTGTTTTATTAAAAACAAAAATAAAAAGGCATGACAGATCTGCCACCCTAATCACCACCACTGGAAAGAGACCTTTTTTCTGCTGTATCATTTCCCCATGTGCTATATCTTTCTCGTTTGTTTCCCGCTGCAAGGCCTTTTTATATTGGGCAGCCTCAATGGAAAGGCAACACAGGTTATCTTCAGCTTGTGACCTCTCCAACTCTAGACGACGGATCTTTTCTTGAAGAGTTTGTAGGGCTGACAGAAGGGCTAATTGAACAACAGAACAATTACAAGTTAAACCTTTATAATGGATTTTAAAAATGTTTTTCTACACTACAAGATTGTGTTAGCCATTAAAAACATTGTATTGATTCCCCCCCCCAAAAAAAAGTTATGAAAAGACAGTGTATTTTTTACACAGTGACTGTAACTAGATACATGAAACAGTTGTTTTGCTTCCTCAAGTACTATATGTGTTTTAAAGCCATATATTTCTTTTGCTTTTTAAATGGAGTAGAAGAAACCATTTTAAAAAAGGAAGATAATAAATGGAATAAAAAAATCCATAGCACCCACTGGAAAAATTAACAGAGAGTCTATGGACCCCCAATACATTTAATGTACACCTTATAACTACATGCAAAACATGTTTGTTGTAAGTCAGAATGTACTTTATGAGCGTATGGCCATCTTCACTCCAAATTCTAGTAAGGAGTGCCAGCAAGTTATAGTAAATTAAACATCAAACCTGAGTTCTAGTCTTTAGTCTAAGTTAAACAATGCAAATGTCTAGCTTGCAATGCCTTTCGGAGAAGTGAGAGAAATACTTTTTGATTTTTAGATTTCACAGAACTTTCCAGAAACGGGTAAGCGTTGTTCACCAAATTTTACTAAATGAAGTGATTGCAAGCAATTTGCATCAGAGGTACCATGGTCTGTTGGGACACCGCATGGGTTTGCTACCGAGATTAGAAATGAAAGTGTGGTTCCTGGCTTTATCACTTATTTTCTGCACTTGATTTACACTCTGCTCTTCACTTACCCAATCTCAAGATGTGCACATTCTTTCTAGTTTGAAGGGGCATTTTCTTAGGGATGGCAGGAAAGAAGAGTACATTTTAACAGATCCTAGATTTTCCTCTCAACTCTGAAAAGCAGTTTTAGCTAGCTTGAATGCTGCCATATGCAACCAAGAATTTTTCTCTCCCCAATATCTGCATTAACACAGAACTGCTTCTACTATCAAACAATGGCAGTACTTTGAATATTAAGCTATTCTTGCCTTTGGGGGGAGGGAGGGAAGTCTCTTGTATAAGTCAACCTTAATATTATTGTAGCATCATAACATTAAGTGAATCCTATGATTGGTTTGAACAGACTGAAGGCCAAATTGGATGTTTTGGAATAACATTGAGAGGGAGCCATTTTTATATCTCAAACAAGAATTTGTTCCCTAATGTAACACTTGGTTTAAAAAAAACAAAAAACAAAAAAACCTGTGCTTTCAGATATTTATGATGAAGTATCACTTAGGGACGTGAACAACTAGTTGACTATCTGGTAAGCATCTAGTGTGTCAACTATCCGATTAGTTGCTCCCCGCCTGCCCACTGCCTCTATCAGAAAGAGGCAGCAAGGGGTGGGGTGGGGAGAGAAGAGGGCGCTTCAAAGCGGAAGTTCTGTGTGGACCCTAGAATTAGCCAGGGAGTCCCCTGCTGACAACAGGCTCCATGTGCTTTGAAACGCTGCGGGTAGCACAGGGCCAGTGGGGCATTGCCTGAGTCCCCTGCTGGCCCTGGGCTCCCCGCAGCACTTTCGCCTTGAAATGTAGCTACAGCCCTGGGGCGGTTGCTGCACTTCAAAGGCAGAGGCACCCTTATCGACTAGTCAAGGCAAATAGCATCAACTATTCAATTAGCCAATTCATCTAAATGTAACATCCCTAGTACCACTGCAGCTACAGCTTTTGCTACAAAGATGCTATTGCCTCTCAGATTCTGAAACAAACTAATCTCTTGGTGACAGTTCAATAGCACACACAAGCCTGAAGGCTTCCCCTACATAGATGAAGGATTCCATTGGGTAAGAGGGAAATAATGGCCCCCTCTCCCTGCCAGTTTCTCCTATTTCTCTCAAGCACGACGGATCATATTGCAGTGATCCCCAGCTAATACAATGGCTCTAATATACAGCAGCCTTAAACCTGGAGCAATACTATCCCAAGATCAGGCACTGGAAGGTAGAAACATGGTATAAACCCATCTTGTATATAAAAGTGTGCCAAGTTACATCAGGCACTCTAATGTACCTGAAGACTAAGGCCCGGTCACTATCAGACTATTTAGGAAATAATAGCAGTCTAATAGTGACCGGAGGGGGGGGGGGGAAGAGAGGCAGAGGGGAGAAAGAGAGAAGAGTAACAGCACACACACACACACACACACACACACTCAAGCAGTAGAACCTTGTGTAAGAACCTTATTAAGACTCATCCACACGCTTTAGGGTCTTCCTATGGTTAAGCCACACTAGAAAGAAACATGTTCCCACACCCAACATTGCTCTTACCAAAATTAATAGCAAATAATTCACATAACAGCAAAAATATTATTCATATCTAAAACAATTTATAACTTGGTTCTTTCAACTGTGTTTCTTCTTCAAGTTTTCCAGGGGGACCAAACTATAAACTTTCCGTAAAATGGTTTTTGAGCTAGAGGGAAGCAAATACTACCATCCAAACAAAAATAAAATTTTCAAATCAAAATATGTTAAAAAGAAAATGATGAACTTCAAACACTACAGCAGCATTTTCCTCTGCTTTTATAGCATAGCATCGATTTTCAAGCAAAACAGAATTTGCAACCAAAGTTAGGCAACCAGTTTCTACTACCCCCCTTTCCACACAAGCCTACAGTCCAATGAGCTAAATGACAAATTTCCACAAGTAGGATAGATGAGGCAATTTGATCAACAGAATTAAAAACATTTTGGGGGCGGGGAAGCAAGGGAGGTGTTACCTTGGTTGTTTGGGGCAGGAAGCACATCATTAGTAGTAGCTGTAACCTTCTTTAATGTGCTCTGACCAAAGGTAGGAGCAAACATTCTATCTGGAGGCTGAAGAAAGCTTCCTATGAAGCTCTGCTTTGATTCAGAATCCATGGTCTGTAGAAGAAGAAAAAATATACATAATGCCATTATTTCCTAAATGGATTATTACTATATTACCCACAACTTGTTCAAGATGGGGCATTGGACAAGCTGTAAGTAGTATCAAATGAAATCATTTGGGTTGGAAAGAACAGGGGACCAGGTGACTTGCTTATCCTTCTACATTGTGCCAAAAGTACTGGGAGCTGTGTAGGCTCTTGTGATGTCCTTCCCTTCCTCCTCCTCCCCGCACAAAACAAAAACCATCACAAAACCCACCAGATTCCATTGGCATCTTATTGTATTATCAATATTTTCCTTGTTGCACTCTAAATCCACTCTATTCTGTTTAACTTTTTGACCAAGGAATAATGAGCCCATTTCCAAACATCATATATTTGCAAGACAGTTGTGTCTTATTAATGTAGAATGAGCATGCTCTTTTTCCTAAATATACTTTACCCCATCACAAACATCTGAATGCACCAATATAGGTGACGGTGTCTTTATTTAAACAAACATGTGGTGTCTAAATTTTAAGACTGCTGAAACTTAATAGCCAATCAAAAATCTGCGTTCTTTTTTGTTTAAATATTTTATGCTACAGGAATCTATTTAAAACAAAAGAATCCTACCTTCCACATTTTAGCAGAAGCAGATTTTTGAGAGCATACCTACACTACCTAAAATAACACAGTTTAACCGTATTTGAGATACAGATAATGAAGTCTGGATAAGTGATTTAGTCTAGTAGAACTTCCTAAGAAAGTAACCCCTCAGATATCAGCCAAAAATGTTTATTCTGGGCTAATGAATTCAAGTTCCATTCTGATACTTAAATTAGAAAGTAAATATTCAAGAACTGTAGCTATGCATTTCAACTCAAAATAGAGAAAAATGGCATAAGATTAAGAAATGCTTTTCTTAAAAGTTTTTCAGAAGTGTTGATTATTGATCATGTATAAACAGTATTTTACTTGCCTTACCTCTAATTTGATATTAATGATGCTCAAGACAAATTAGAAACTTTTTTTAAAACAATAATAGGGAGTTACGCCCCTTGCTCACTACTCTAGCCAACCCTCTTCCCCCCCAGAACACCAAGAAGCGGGGAGGCAACACAACTCCTGCTCGTCCCCACCCCACCCCCCAGAGCACCGAGGAGGGGGGAGGCTGGTCAGCTGAGAGGGGAGGGGATGTGCAGGATACATCCCACAGGAAAAAGGTTTTTTATAGAGAGATAAACCAGAGGGCAGTGCATCAGCATAGGCTTATGGCACATGGAACTGATGCACAAAGTGTAGCAAGACTTTAAGAAGGGCTACTGCGGCACCATAAATGCAGGGAAATGAAGAAACTATACCATTAAAGCAAACACTGGCCCGTTTTGCCTTACTAGAGTTTGAGAGAAGGGCAGCAGCTCCCAGTCAAGCTGGCTCTGAACATCCAGCTGTCTCTTGCTGACAGCTAGAAAGTGCCATGCTTGGCAGTGGTGGGGAGAATGGGGGAGTATTCAAGAGCTCTGCAGCTGCCCAGCCAGCCCTGGCCTTTCCCACTTACCCCACATGCTGGCAGCTGCAGCAGCACAGGGCCAGCGGCACTTTGGCCTGATGTAGTTGCCCATTGCCTTGGAAACCCTGTTGGTCTCTTGCAGGCCCTGCTTGGCTCTCACAATATGCCCTGAAAAGGGGTTGGGTGCTGGTCCCTGCAGGCTTTTGGTCCCTGCAGGCTGTTGGGGTTTGGTGGCTGAGGCAGTGGGGAACTAGCAGCACTGCACACGGAGTCAGGCATGCCCCCACCAGCTGCAGAGAGCTCTGCCTGGGCAGCACCCGCTGCATGTTGAGAGAGCTGCTCCAGGGCACTACAGGACTGGCTGTCCAGGACAAGGTACATCTGAGGCACTCACATCTCCTCTTCTCTAAGGCAAGCAGCTTGGGAGATGGTCAGGATGGTGAGGTAATGGGAGGAACTGTTGGAGACCGACCCTCAGGCTAAAGGCAGGACACGGGCAAGGAAAGAGAGTAGAGAGGCTTTATCCTCAAGTTGCCTTGGCCATAATGTCTTTTTTGCAGCTACTGTTTGCCTTGGCATTCACCCTCTGAGTTAATGGGGTTAGTAGGGGGCAGGGAGGAGGCCGGGCAGCTGTCCGGAGGGCGGGGGGGCAATGACTCATGAGAGGCACCCAGCTATACTAAATGGCAGGGTGAGGCAACTATCAGACCACTGACCCCCAGAAAGAGTCACAGGCCACACACAGCCCCGTCAGGGATAAGGGAAGGAGGCAGAAGCTCAGGGCTCCCCCAGGATCTGGCTAAAAATGAGGGGTTCTGGATGCAGGAGGGGGCTCCAGGCGAAGGATTGGGGTGTGGGAGTGAGTGAGGACTGACTTGGGGTGTGGTCTCTTGATGGGAGTTAGGGCATGAGAGAGGACTCAGGGCTAGGGCAGACGGCTGGGGTGTGAACACTTACTTCAGGAGTCTGCTAGTCAGTGGAACAGAGGAGCTAAGGCAAGCTCCCTGCCTGACCTAGGCCCATGTTGCTCTCCTAAGTAGCCAGCATGTACCAGTGTAGCTCCTGGGGGCAGAGGTGGCTCCAAGCAGCCCTCTTCTGCTGGCACTGCCACCACAGCCCCCACTGACCACAAGGGGTGGGGCGGGAGCTATTTCAGGCCATCTAAATAGATCATAAAGCCACAAACCCATTCTTCTCTTCTCCACCCCCGCCTTGCAGGTCACCCTTTAACTGACTTGTTCTTTGAGGGGTTAGCTCATGAAACCACGAGAAAGTCGCTGCTCACCTGCTCCATTAGCGAGGCAGTTGCACGTACCTTCCCCTCACCTGCAGCACAAAAGCAACCCACCTTGCCAGGCGCCCGCGTTTATCCGCGATGAGTGCTAGCAACAAGCCGATACCCCGATCTACCCGCCCCCCATGTCTGCCAGACAGCTCCGCCACCCTCGGAGAGGCTCTTACCCGACCCGCTGCGGGGTCACCCCGATGAAAAAGGGAGCTGGTGTGGGAGCCCGGACAGTCACCTGGACCCTAACGCAGCTGGCGCCCGTCAGAGCAGGCGGAGAGCAGCGCTGGGCCTTGCCTCTGCCGCTGCTAGTTCCTGGGCCGCTTGCCCGAGCCCTCGGCACCCGCTACCGCAGGCAGGTTGCACGGGAAGGGGCGTGATAAGGACTAACCCACACGCGGCGCGGCGGGACCTGCTCCTCCTTGCCGCCTCCTACCCCGCGCTGGACTCGCTACTGCTGCAGTCAGGGCCTGCCTAGTGCTTGAGCCCAGCTTTAAACGTGCCGCCTTCCCTCCCGCGCTCAGAGACGCTGCCCAGGCCCTCCCCTCCTGCTGTTTAGTGCCTGACGCGCAGTACAGCCCTAGGGTCCGCCCCTCGAGCCGGACTCCCCGCCCCGCTAGCTAGCTGCCTGGGACGCTGTTGGCAGGGTCCCTTATCCCTGCTTAGGCCAGAGTAGTCGACGTCCTTTTTCAGTCGCCTGCGGCACAAAAGTTCCCCTCCCCAGCTTGTTCAGCTCTACCATTTTCCTCCTGCACAGCAGTGTTTCTCTACCTTTTTTTTAAATAAAGTAACCAATTAAAAAAAGTTATAAGTAGCCCCAGTACCTACAGTTTTCAGACTATTTTTTTCTGCCCTTGCAACACATTTGTTTAAACGTAGCCAGGCAGGCAATGACATTTTTGGGTGTAAAAAGTACAAAGATAATAAAACACTGTAAAACAAAACAAAAATTCGGTTTTCTCCAAATTTCAGTTGTGCTGAGGTACCCCACAGATCTCTCCTGAGTACTCCGAAGGGTACTCCTACCATTGGTTGAGAAACAGTGCTGTAGAGGACCTGGTCCGCACTTCCATCCAGTAGAACTGTTCTTTTGCTAACCTCCCTGGTGTAGAAAAAAAAAACATATTTTCAACCCCAACTCACATCAGCAGTGTCAACTTCTAGCCAGATCAGCTTTTCTGTCTTTGGAGGAGGGGTAGGCAAAAAGGCCTCTGCAGGCTGGATCCAGCCCACCAACTGGGTTGATCTGACCAGTGAAGGTCTGCTGCTCCCCTGCTTCACAGTGCTGTACAATTGTGCAGGGCGGAAGCAGGGCAAGGGAAGCTTCGCACAGCTCCCCTGCCCCCAGGCCAATCAGGACTTGGGGGCAGGGGAGCATGTGACCTCTCCTCCCATCCTGCGAGCAGGGCATGGCACTCTGAAGTGCCACATGCTCCTTGCATGGCCGGGGTAGGGTGGGAGAGGTCTGGGGAGCGTGTGAAGCCTCTTCCCACCCTGCCAGGAGCATAGGTGCCTTGTGGGAAGGGGGGCAAAGGGGCTCCTCCACCCCCAGACCAATTATGGTGGGGAAGCCAAGAAGCATTATGGCCCCATCACTTCCGGATTAGGCCCTTCCAAAAATTATTGCCCGCCCCTGCTTTGAAGAGTTTGCTGCCACTGCTTATCTGTAGAAATCAGGAGGCCAATGGAGATTTTGCTATCAACTCATCTTGCTCTGCATTGTGTAGGGATTAGATAACTGGATGGTAAAAACACTAGTAGTGCCTCAAGTGCACTAACATTAGTGGAGGTGCAGCAATGCTAATGGAGCAAGGTAAGATTTCTGAGAAAAAAAATCTAGTTCAGTTTTTGGGACATATAGATCCAAAAATGTAGTGTTGAGCTCTGATTAGAACATGGCCTGTGCCTGTTCTAATCTAGTTAGAGCATGCCTGCATTTCTGGGACATGCTCGGTTTTTGTGGAGCACCCTCTGTATTACAATAATACTATCCTATTTAAAATGGAACAGCTGGAGAATGTAGAATAGCTGTATGGTCATGTACAGGAACTAATTGTATATCTTTATCACAAATGACACCTGAATTATTAGACACCTCAACACTACAAAAAGTCAGAGTCCAGTTATGACTTTTTACAGACAAGTAATAAACTTTCACAAAAATGCAGTAGAAGTAGAAGCCTGAAAATATTTTGACACATTGGCCACGTGGTTTAATTGCAACATTTAAAGTTTTTGTTTGTTTGAACTTTAATATCAATGACTAGTATAGGCCTTAAGTACTACTGAGTCCACGCTCTTGGCAACATAGACCTCCTCCACCCAGTTTTGTGGTACAGTAATTCCTCATTTAACCCTATAGATGCGTTTCTGAAAATGTTCATGCTAAGTGAAAACATGCTATGCGGGGTCAATTTTCCCATTAAAAATAATGGAAAAGGTGGGGGTTGCGTTTCAGGTGGTGGTGGCAAAGTCAATTTTTTATTGGTGCTGGGTCATCAACATCAGCGTTAGATATCTAGCAACACAAGTTTGTCGCTGCGGTTTGTTAAAACAAAGATAAACATGTGAGTGGGCGGATGAGCACTGTGACCCCATGTACTCATCTGTTCACGTGTGTTACCACTGTTTTCACCAACTTATACCACCACGCGAAATAGTCCGCCACTGGATTATTTCGTGTTATTTCGGGGATGGTAGTGTTATTCGAAAAACGTTCCCTAAAAATAAAATCGTGCTATTGCGAAAATGTGATGTGGGCACGTGTTAAACGAGTAATTACTGTACAAACTTAAAAGTGTAAGGCATTCTATAGTGATGATAGCTTTGTTTAAGAGAAAAGAAAAAGAAATCAAAGATACTGATTTGGATTTTGGGAAAACAAAACTATTCATCTTAAAAATTGACCTACTGGACATGAACTGTTCATAATTGTATTCACTTTTGTACACACTAAAACCTCAAATATACTGAGAAATGACTCACTGTTTATCTGACATGTTAAACAGCAGTTCAGTTTAATTGCAACAACATAGGCAATACCAAGAACCTCACAGTATGTTGGCTTCAGCTTTATCTCCTGGAGCCAAATGTAGCTGGCAAGAGACTGCTTAGAAGTCTGTTTCTTGACACAATCCAAATGGGTCTCTATTGTCCCACTTTGTTTTCCACCAGGAATTAGGAGAAAGGTTAAACAGCTGCCTAGTGTATCCTGATAAGTTATTTTGAACCAATGCTATGCAGATACACAAGAGCAAAGAACAGCTCACTCCCAACTGGAAAACATAGCATAGGCAAGCCTCACCACTGATGCACTGAAGGGCAAGTTCTAAACTTATGGGAATGTCTTGTCACTAAACCCTGCCATCATCATTTTAATTAGCATGTACTATAACCCTACTTAGAGAAAAATCTAAGGCTACGTCTACACTGGCCCCTTTTCCGGAAGGGGCATGTAAATTTCAGCAGTCGTCGTAGGGAAATCCGCGGGGGATTTAAATGTCCCCCGCGGCATTTAAATAAAAATGTCTGCCGCTTTTTTCCGGCTTTTAAAAAAGCCGGAAAAGAGCGTCTAGACTGGCCCCGATCCTCCGGAAAAAGTGCCCTACTTCGAAGTAGGAATAAGAGCCTCCGGAAAAGGGCACTTTTTCCGGAGGATCGGGGCCAGTCTAGACGCTCTTTTCCGGCTTTTTTAAAAGCCGGAAAAAAGCGGCGGACATTTTTATTTAAATGCCGCGGGGGACATTTAAATCCCCCGCGGATTTCCCTACGACGACTGCTGAAATTTACATGCCCCTTCCGGAAAAGGGGCCAGTGTAGACGTAGCCTAAGAATTTTGCACCAGTGTAATTTAACACTAAGACAAAAGTAGAACTCCCCAATGTAAACAAGATAGAAATGTGGTGGTGGTAGCATTAGCTGCCACCTACCTATTTTAGGAGACCCGCTGTCACACCTCCCAACATTTCATATGGCTAATGCAGAATAAATTATCACAGTCAGTCCCTATTGAGCCATTCCTCCTGCAGCCACTGACTCTAGTGCCTTACACATCTCTGCCATGGCCAGTCCCCAACATCCAGCCTGTTCTCAGGTGTAGCATCACACCCCTTCCCTGATTTTCCTTGCAGTGAGCATGCCTGAGGAGGAGGAGGCATAACCAGGAGCAGCTGAAGCTCCAATCCTTTCCCCTGCCAACTGTACACACTCTGCATAACGTGTATATAGTAGCAGACACCACTGAATACAGGAAGTTTTCTATTTCAACCAGGACAGAGAGTGTTGGGCAACAAAGAGGAACAGTCCCACAAAACTCAAGTCTACTGGGAGACATGCCCACTGCTGCTAACACTCAGGCACACACAACTTTTTTAAAGCAATATTTAATTTTAACCATTTACTAAGTCCTAATGAAGTCCCACTTCATGCTGTAAGCAGATGATTGAGTAACAGAAAAGAATTAAAAAATAAAAATAAAAAAAAGCAGAGAGGACATATGGGAGTAGTCACCTTTTTAGCTGCAAGGTGCATACTTGATAATAGACTCCAGCTTGGATAAACACAGAGGTTCAGGACACAACTTCTTTGATCAAGGCACTGTGAAAGTTGTACTTCATTCTTAAGCTAAAAGACTCATTCAAAATGTCTCTTGGGGAGAAAAAAGAATTAGATTTATGATTTTCTCTTCAGTAGAAAGTTGAAGGGGGAGGAAGTGAAATAAGGCTAACAAATAACCAGTGATGGGAAAATCAAATATTGTATAAACCATTTTCTTGACACTAAGGGTACATCTAAACTACATTGCTCCATCAACGGAGCCATGTAGATTAGTTTACACAAAAAAGGGAAATAAAGCGGCGATTTAAATAATTGCCGTTTCATTTAAATAAAAATGGCCACAGCGCTGTGCCGATCAGCTGATTGTCAGCACAGCGTGGCAGTCTAGACGGGGATCTGCCGAACCCTGAACCCTTCATCGGCAGATCCCATAAGCCTTCATGAGGCTTACAGGATTCTGGGGTCGGCAGATCCCCGTATATACTGACGTACTGAGCCGACAATCAGCTGATTGGCACAGCGCGGTGGCCATTTTGATTTAAATGAAGCAGCAATTATTTAAATCGCAGCTTCATTTCCCTTTGCCATCCTAACTAATCTACATGGCTCCATCAACGGAACTATGTAGTCTAGATACACCCCAGGGGTATGTCTACACTAGCTCATTAGTTTGAGCTAGGTAGGCAAATAAGGGCAACCAGAGTTGCAAATGAAGCCCGGGATTTAAATATCCCGGGCTTCATTTGCATCTTCCCAGGTGCCGCCATTTTTAAATCCCCCTTAGTCCGAACTCCGTGCCCGTGGCTACACGCGGCACGGAGTAGGTAGTTCGAATTACGATCTCTAATTCGAACTACCAGTACACCTCGTTCCACAAGGAGTACCGGTGGTTCGAATTAGAGATCCTAATTCGAACTACCTACTCCATGCCGCGTGTAGCCGCGGCCATGGAGTTCGGACTAAGGGGGATTTAAAAATGGCGGCGCCCGGGAAGATGCAAATGAAGCCCGGGATATTTAAATCTCTGGCTTCATTTGCAACTCTGGTTGCCCTCATTTGCCTACCTAGCTTGAACTAACGAGCTAGTGTAGACATACCCTCAGGTTCCAGCTCTGTGAGGCTTCCAGTGACCTCAATCCCCATTAAGCCAAATCCTCCACCTATGTAAGTTATAATTTTGCTATTTAATTGAAGTAATTAGGCTCCTCTAGTACAGTTTGAGTCATAAATACTTTCTAAAATTCGGACCTCGGTATGTTAGAAAAATAGCTTCAAGTAAATTAAGTGTAACTCTTCTACACAGGTAAGAGCTGAATTTAGCAGTTACAGTGTCTAGGTTACAAGCCTAGATTTATTAACAATTGCTAGATAGCATGCAACTAGACAGACACTATATCCAGGATAGATGAGGATACATAATCCACAGTTAAATGTCCTTTCTTTAAATCACTCTATAATTAAATATAGCCCCTCTGCAATGACTAACTCTTCCCTCCAATCACTCCCATTTCCATCATCTATTTTCCCCATTGTTCCTCCTTCATCCCCCTCTTCTATTTGTTTTATCATCCCTCCTTCATTTGTTGTTTTCATCCTCTTCCAAGCCTCTTTCTCATATCGTGTTCTGTAAGAACATAAGAACAGCCATATTGGGTCTGACCAAAGGTTCATCTAGCCCAGTATCCTGTCTGCCAACAGTGGCCAGATCCAGATGCCCCAGAAGAAGTGAACAGAACAGGTAATCATCAAGTGATCATTCTCCCATCATTCATTCCCAGCCCCTGACAAACATGCTGGGGACACTATTCCTACCCATTTTGGTTAATAAGTATTGATGGACCTAACCTCCATGAATTTATCTTGTTCTTTGTTGGTCTTCACAGCATCCTCTGGCAAGGAGTTCTATAGGTTGACTGTGCAGCATGAAGAAAAACATCCTTTTGTTTGTTTTAAGCCTGCTATCTGTTGTTCTTCATTCATTAGCAACAAAACATTACTTGCAATGAAATAAAGAAGCAGTTTATTTCCAAACATAAGAAGCTCCATTTAATTTCTTCCTTTAAGACGTAGGGCCCACTCCTGAGATGTGAACATAAGAACAGCCGTACTGGGTCAGACCAAAGGTCCATCTAGCCCAGTATCCTGTCTGCCGACAGTGGCCAGCACCAGGTGCCCCAGAGAGGATGGACCGAAGACAATGATCAAGCGATTTGTCTCCTGCCATCCCTCTCCAGCCTCTGACAAACAGAGGCCAAGGACACCATTTTATCACCTGGCTAATAGCCTTTTATGGACCTAACCTCCATGAATTTATCCAGCTTCTCTTTAAACTCTATTATAGTCCTAGCCTTCACTCTGGCAAGGAGTTCCACAGGTTGACAACACGCTGTGTGAAGAAGAACTTTCTTTTATTAGTTTTACACCTGCTACCCATTAATTTCATTTGGTGTCCTCTAGTTCTTCTAGTATGGGAACTAATAAATAACTTTTCTTTATCAGCCCTCTCCACACCACTCATGATTTTATAGACCTCTATCATATCCCCCCTCAGTCTCCTCTTTTCTAAACTGAAAAGTCCCAGTCGCTTTAACCTCTCCTCATATGGGACCCGTTCCAAACCCCTAATCATTTTAGTTGCCCTTTTCTGAACCCTTTCCAAGGCCAAAATATCTTTTTTGAGGTGAGGAGACCACATCTGTACACAGTATTCAAGATGTGGGCATACCATAGTTTTATACAGGGGCAGTAAGATATTCTGGGTCTTATTTTCTATCCCTTTCCTAATAATTCCTAGCATCCTATTTGCCTTTTTGACCGCCGCTGCACTCTGTGTGGAAGTTTTCAGAAAACTGTCCACGATAACTCTGTGTTAACGATGTGCTGTATGCCTTTAAAGGTGATTTGGGATTTAAGCACACATATCAGCTACAGCAGAAAAATATAAATCTCTCCTTTTCTACTGTTTGTTTCTTAATGCTCAAACCTGAAATGCTCCTGATAACACTAGGCTATCTTCCATCTGCTGTTTACTCACCTGGCCCTCTTCTATTTCTCCCCACAACATTCTGCATTTGCCAGTTAGAGCAGAAGCCTTCGGGAGTGTAAGAAAGGTATGAGTATCCTAGCAGATTGGTGAACAGGAGGAAATAAATAGGCTCAGCAGCTGTTGATTCTCATTAGAAAATGAAGGCTTGGATGTAATAGGGGATGAGGTTGTAGCAATAACAAAAAGGTTCTCTCTATATATGTTTTAGAGATTTGTGTATCTGTCTGTTTGTTCAAGAACTTTTCCTAAATAGTAAGAACTAGGACTATCAAATTTGGTATGTAACTTCCACTTAGCCTAACTTAAAGATCAGGGTTTGGTTGTGCCAGGAAGACAGGATGTGCCTGGAATGTGATTGTTTTCCATAACATGGAAAGGGAGGGGGCAGAAAGAGGAGAGACATGATCCTCCCAGTCAGCACTGGGAGCAGTGAGTGCAGGGGAGAGCTATCCTGAAGAGTTACCACTGGGGGCAGTTGAACCACCAAAGGAGTGGCCAGTTAGGGGATGGGGCTTACCATATTGCCTGCCATCTGTCCAAGTAAGTGGCCTCCCTGCCTCAACCGCGCAGCCCCTTGGCCTAGTACTGGATTGGAAGAGGGAACCCACCTCCCCATTCTTGGATCCCACTGCTGTGGCCCTCCTCTTGGGAGCACCACTGGGGACTGAGCAGTGTGGTTCTTGGCCCCCCACAGGATCCATTGGTAGTGCTCCACCGCCTGCACCTCTGGGCCAGCATTGCTGTGGTGGTACAGCCTGTGTGGTCCTATCTTTCTCCTCCCTGGGCCAGGCCCAGGCAGCACTGGCAGGAGAGGACTACATGGTTCCTAGGCCAGCCCCAGCAATCCCACCTGCCAGGCTGCCTCCCCACCCTCCAGGCCAGACCTAGGCAATCAAGGAAGTCTGCTAGTACAATTGTATTGATCAGAAGGGCAATTGCAACAGTGAAGAGAAAAACATATTTGGGCTATGGTATTGCAAGTCTAAGATTGGATGGTTTGTAAAGACAATTATAATGAAGAATTAAAGAGTTAGGGAACAGTTATTCCTAGTACTGAGGTATATTCATAGGAATGTTATATATAAATCATAGGAAATAATTGTCCCCCTCTACTTGGTACTCTAGGTAAGGCCTCATCAGTGCCATGTCCAGTTCTGGGAGCCATATTGTAGGGAGGATAGGCCTGTCAACAGAGGGGACCAAAGAGGGCAGCTGCCCAGACCCTTTGATTGCTGCCAGAACCCTGGGTGGCACAGTCTGAGGGTATGTCTAGACTACATGGCTCCGTCGACAGAGCCATGTAGATGAGGTTTCTAGACATAGGGAAATAAAGCAGTGATTTAAATAATCGCTGCTTCATTTACATCAAAATGGCTGCCACGCTGTGCCGATCAGCTGTTTGGTGGCACAGTGCAGTAGTCTGGACGCTCCGTGGTCGACAAGTGAAGCCCTTGTCTCGGAAGCCCTTGTCGACCACTCCGTTATGCCTCGTGGAATGAGTAGTGCTTCCCTTGTTGACCGTGGAGCGTCCAGACTACCACACTGTGCCGCCAAACAGCTGATTGGCACAGCGCAGCAGCCATTTTTATGTAAATGAAGCGGCCATTATTTAAATCGCCGCTTCATTTCCCTTTTTCGAGTACACTAATCTACATGACTCCGTCGACAGAGCCATGTAGTCTAGACGTACCCTGAGTGGGGTTGAAGGGCTGGCGAAAAGAAGGCTAGCCCCTGCCCCAGCCCCACCTCTTCCACGAGCACAGAGTTCCACTCCCACACCTGGTCCATAGGCTTGACAAGTCTGTTGGGGCCCCTGAGGAAGGACGTTGGTAGATTGAAGAGCAACACAAATGCTAAAAGATTTAAATACCTGAACTATGAGGGAAGATTTAAGAAATGAGGCATATTTAATCCTGAAAAAAGATGTCCAAGGGGAAACCTGTTATTTGCCTTTATTACAGTAAGGACTTTTATAAAGAGAAGAATGATCTACTAATTGTTGTCTATGTCCCCTGAGGGTAGAACAAGAAGCAAGGGACGCTGTCCCCTGCAAGGGAGATTTAGGTTAGCTATTAGGAAATCTTTATAACTATAAGGATACTGCAAAAGCGGCGAGGAGTCCTGTGGCACCTTATAGACTAATTTCAGTTAGTCTATAAGAGAGAATTCAGTTAGTCTATAAGGTGCCACAGGACTCCTCGCCGCTTTTGCAGATTCAGACTAACATGGCTACCCCTCTGATATAAGGATACTTTAACTCTGGAACAGGCTTCTAAGAAAGATTGTGAAATCACCATCCTTAGGGGTTGTTATGAACAGACTTGACAAACTCTTGTCAGATCTGTTCTAGATATACAGTGAAATTCCAATTGTCCGGCATCCAGTGGTCCGGCACCAACTGGAACCCGGAAGTGCTCCGACAGCTGTTTCAAGAAGTTGTTAGTCAATTACAGTACCTCCGGATGGATCCGCAGGTGACAGGCTCACAATTTATCTTTCCTCAACTGCCTCCGGTGGGGGCGGAGGGAGGGCGGAGGCTCGGTGGGGAACGGCGTGGCAAGGGGCAAACCCTCCGCTGTTTTGCAGGGAGGTAAAGCCTGTAAACAGCGGCGGCAGCAGCGAGGGGGCGAGAGGCAGGCAGCTGTTTCAAGAAGTTGTTAGTCAATTACAGCACCGCCGGGTGGATCTGCAGGTATTTGGTTATGCCTCAATGCTAGGGATACAAAATTCCATTTAATTGATTAACTGATTAAACATGTTGTTTAACCAATTAATGGATAAAAGGAGACTGTGGGAGGGGGTCACTCCAGGGTCGTACTGGCTGGAGTGGTCCCCCACCTACCGCTGGGCTGGAGCAGTCCCTTGCCTGTACTGCAGGGCATCCTGCAGGCAGGAATTTTCTGGCCACCCCTGCCTGGGGCAGGCCCACCTGCAGGGCTGAAACAGGTGGGGAGCTCCTCCAGCCTCCACCAGTTAACCTTAAACAGCAAAACTTTCATATCCCTGCTCAGTGCAGCCCTCCTCTTCTGTCATTCACATTAAACACTTTCAAACAGATTAGTTTTTGCCTTCTAAGTATCTAATATTTAATGAGACTGTCGGACGAGAAGTTTAGCTATTGCAACTTGCTGCCATAGGCAGGTGAAACAGCCTTGCCATTTCTTTAGAATTTGTTTCTAAAACATACTATGAGAAACTTTTTGGGGAAAGTAATATGTGCTTTCCTGGATGTCTGTTAAGCTATCCAACAAAAAAATTTTTATCATGCAACTAAGAGACCATAAAATGGAATAGAATAGAAACACAAATAAAGATAATTTTAAAGACTCCTCATCAATTTTTCTCCCACGATTCTCTCACCGCTGAAGATTAAGCAATCTTTGGAAAACAGGGACCACGTTCTCTTTTTGTACACTGGACTTCTCAGAAGAAGAGAAACAAAACATGCACGACCAGTTTGAGTTTCAGAGAGAAACAAACATTCAAGCCTGTTTACAGCTCAAGCATTTTTCTGCGAGCACCACCAACCAAGAACCTTTCCTTCTCCTAGGGTTGTATTTTCATGTGGCTGGTTGGTTTTCTTGCTGCCTCTGAATCTCTGCCAGTTCATTTTTTGCCTTCCCAGCTACTTGGTCAGAAAAACAGTACATAGTAGAACCACCTGCCCATATGGCCATATTTTCTCAGAAAATTCCATTTTGCATTTTATGTAGGCCTCTTTAATTTTGCCTTGTAGCAATCTTAAGCGAAGGACATGTTCACATACCAAATTCAACAAGGTTTTAACTCCACCCAGGTATTAAAGGAACTTACATTTCTTACAGGTACTGTCCTATAGCATGCCGGTTCCCTGCCAGCTCTTTAAATAGCTCTCTGCTGGCTTTTGCCACAGCTTAGCCAGTTCTTGCTGGAGCTGTGCACTAGCGTGCACCCCCCTTACTTTCACCTCTGACTCCACCCATAACAAGGTATATCCCATTTTACAACTGTAATAATATTTCCAATCCTAAATATTCATACTCATGAGTCAGAACCTCCAAATCATTTGTTTTTTAAATCCTGATTTATTACTACATGTCCCCAGAAAAGGGGACCAAAGCCTGAGCCCACCTGAGTCATACTGCCCTGGGCAGGTGGGGCAAAACCCAAGAGTTTCAGCCCCAAGGGGTGGAGGGAGCCTGTAACCTGAGTCCTACTACCCAAGGCTGAAACACTCAAACTTTGGCCCCAGGCAGTGGGACTTGGGTTTGGGTCCAAGGCCCAGCAAGTACTCGAACCTCTTTAATCTGGCAACTCTGGGAAATAGGGTATGCTGGATTAAAGATTTTGCTGGGCCAGAGAGGACACTGCGGGATCTGGACGTGAGGGGATGAGAATAGGGTGCTTACCTGCTGCCCTACTCCCAGGGGCACATGAAGCTCCATACTCCTCACCGCTTTTAGGCACCACCCCTTGCCATTATGGGAACAGAGGGCAGAAGCATCAGGGTAAGTGGCCCAGCATGCTGCTGTTCCCTCAACGGGTGGGAGACGATGTGGCAGTTCACAGAGCCAGTTTCTCCTCTGTACCATAGATGTTCCTGGATGACGGACACCCAGAATACAGAGGTTCAAGTGTATAACATCTGTCCTGGTGACCCCGTTAAAAGGGGGTCATGATTCACTTGGGGGGTCCCAACCCATATTCTGAGAACCGCAGACATAGGCATGAGTTATATGGATCCGTGCTGCCCAGACACCAGAAAGATTCCTGGTCACGGGTCAGGCTCCACTAAATTCAGAGCTGAGTTTTTCGCAAGGCCCTGCCTGCAACCTCTCTCACATCCTCCTGGCCCATTTGCCACCCCCAGACAATTTAAAACTGCCCAGGAGCTCCTGCCATTAACACTGTCAGTGTAGTGGGGCTAGTGCTCATTCTATACAGTTGCCGGCATGTGTGTGTGGCCCCAGGGGTGGATGAGAGTTTTGCGGGGCCCAGGGCAGCACAATTTCTCCAGGCCCCCCTTTGGAGAAAAAAATGGAAAAAAGGCATCAAATGCACAAATTTAAGGCTATTTTCATATTAAATGTGAATTGGGTAAATTTGATAGAAAATTAATTTAGTTGGATAATTTTTATTCTAATTATATTGTTATTCATTTTTAAACAAAATTCTGCATTAATAAAAAAAGGGGGGGATGTCCAAATGTTGAGCAAAAAAAGTCACCCCCCGCCACAAAAAAAAAATCATGGCACCTTTAAATCTCACACTCTCCACCCCATTCATGGCAGAGCAAGAATGTCCCAACTGGCTTTCCAGTTGAGAAAAACTGAAAATACCGGACATTTTACTGGTCCGGTATTTTCTGGGGGTTTACCACCTGATAGAAGCCACAAATACTGGACTGTCAGGGCCAATACCAGACACCGGGCAACCCTAGTCATAACTCGCGCCTGCATTTACAATAGGCCAAGGACATAAGTTGGGGGATTTTGGCCTCTTCCCCACTTCGGAAAAAGGTCATAATGGTGATGGCAGGGGGAGGATCGTAAAGCGGGCTGTTATAAAGCAGGGGCCTCTGTATTTGTGGCAGGAGTGGGAAACCTCTCTTGGGTTAGGGGACACTGACTCTACAGAAAAATCAGCTGGGGATCACACAAACGGGCTGGGGACCAGCAGGCCTGGAGCGGATCTGGCCAGGGGTTTGGACTGTGCCCCAAGGCAGGGGATTGGAGTGCAGGGTCTGGGAGGAGGGTTATGTGGGTGAAAACGTGGGAGTGGGAGTGGCTGGGGGGCCAGACACTTACCTAAAAGTGCTGCTCGCCCATTTCTCCCACAGGAGCTACCTGGCCATGTTCTCAGGGATTAAAAGCCTGAGGGGAGCGGTGATTGGTGGGTTCCCGCAGCTGCCATTGTCCAGGTCCGGCCAATGGGCTTGTGTGGAGGGGCGGACGCAGCCCTGAGGGATCCTCCCCTGTTCGTTCACAGCTCCTGCACCACAAAGGGCCCCGCCGCGCTGTTCTGTTCTGTTTTGCGTGGGGGTGGGACTGTTGCTGCCTTGCGGCCAGACCCGACCAGCATGGGGCTTGCGCGGGCTGCCTGTTGCAGTGGGGGCAGGGCTCGAGCTTCCAAAGCGCCACGTTGGGCTCCCTCGCGGGCCCCAGGCTGCCGATCCTGCTCTAAGCAGGGAGGATGAGAGGTTAAAAACACCGGCGCCAGCGCGGGGCCTATTAAAGCACGGGGCCTGGGGCAGCCGCCCCGCTCGCTCTGCCCTATATGTGCCGCTGTGTGGCCCTGTGTGGCCCCTGGGTGCGGGGGAGGGGGGAAGAGAGAGATGTAGCAGCGCACAGATCATGGAGCAACACACCTTCCCCTTCCTTGGCCAGAGTCTGCACACAACATCCATACTTCTTCCTGGAGGTTGCACCTCTTATCCCTGCCTGCACCCACATCCCCTACTGCACCAAACTCCCTCCCATAGCCTGAATTCCTACCCCTTGCCCCAGCCCAGAGCTAGCACCCAAGCAAGATAAAGGAGTTGACAACTCTATTATATAAATACATAGTAGGAAGCATACTCTATCCTGAATTGTTTAGAAACCAGTCAGACACAGAGGAGTTGGAAGCACAGGAATACACATGCATGGAAAGGTAAAGTGATTTGTCCAAAGCCACAAAGTAGGTCAGTGGCTGAGCCAGAAATAAAACTCAGGCATCCTGATTCCTCATCCTTGCCCTCTCTCCGCCCAACCCTTGCTATAACCCTGGGGATAGAGAAGGGAGAAGCACTGAAACTAGGTTTACGTTACTCGTAATTTCTCTGGCCCAACACCAAGGCAATTATGACCCAGTCCAACTCCAGCCCACGGGCAGATCTGTGCGCATTGCCTGCTGGGAGTTGTAGGCTTAATCAGACTACAAATCCCAGTGAACCTCGCAGCAGAGAGTGGCCGCCCAGCCCGATTCCCCGCCTCTTTGTCATTGTCATTGGTTTCAAGTTATGTCTCTGAAACGCGATTGGCTAAGGAGGCTTGTCTGTCAACAAGCGGGCACAGGAGGGGTTGGGATTTTACAGTTAGGCGAGGGGTGGGCGTGGTCGTTGAAGGATGGCGGGGAGGAGGAGTAGGCGGGCGGAGCCCCGGGCACAAGGGGGCGGGGCCTGTGTAGCTCGCTCTGGCTCCTGCGCTGGGTCTATCCGGCGCCGAGCTACCCCTGCCCGAGCGCCCTGCAGTCCCCGGGACGCGACTGTCGCGCTGCCCGCGCCTTGCCCTGGAGGCGGGAGCCGGGAGCCGCCCGCACCCCGAAGCCGAGCCGCCTGCGCCGGGACGTGGGAATCTCCCCGGCTGTGCGGCGATTGCAAACACGCCGCCCTGCCCCGCTTCCCTCCCCGTCGCTGCCGCCGCCGGACCCCGCGGGAAGAGGGGCCGACCAGGCTCCAGCCCGAACAAAGCTTCATACCCCCCTCGCCTGCCGGCTGCCGGCCCGCGCTGCCATGGTGTGGGGAGGCCGGGCCCCCCGTGCCCAGAACCGCGTCTGTCCGGAGAGGCGAGGCGCGTGGCGGCTCTAACGGCGAGAACTTCGACACCGCGGGGGACGCCCGCGGGCTGGGGGTGCCCTCCATGGGCTGGGCCCGGGCTTTATTGTTCATCTCCAACCGCTGTTGCTGCTCCTGCACCACGAGGCAAAGTTGGTGAAGGTTGGGGCGCCCTGGAGCCGAGGGAGGATGGAGGAGAGAGAGGGCGAGGTGAGGTGGGATGGGTTGTGCAGCAGGGATGCCAGCACCAGAGATGCTGCCTTGGAAAACATCCGGCAGGCTGTTTTGAGGAGAACAGCCCAGGTCTCACCTGTAAAAGAGGATCTTCCTCCTGGGCCATCGGAAGGATGCTTGGCTTCTGCTACAGTTCCGGACAGATTGAATGAGATGCTGGCTCGCCTCCTCATGCTTTCCCAGAGATGCCCCTTTAGAAACGTCAGGGAGAAGAGTGAGTCTATTCTAAGCAGTGTTCAGGTAAGAGTCCCGGTGCCTCTTCCAACAAACAGCCCTCCTATTTCTTATCTCTGAAGCAGCTTAGAGTACCTCATATTTTTAATAGGCGTTATCTTGATGTAGAAAACAGTATAAAGATATAGTGCCTCTTCAGCTGTATCACAGGAAAGCTTTCGTTTTTGAACTGTACTCTCTAGAGTCTAGACTGTATTGTGGTGTTCAGTTCAGACTGATCACGTTAATATTAAACTGGCAGTAGAGCTAGTTTCTGAAGAACTTTATATAATTTGTCCTGAGACATAACTAACCAAAATACTGGCAAAGTTTATCTGTCAGAGGAGTGCATAACATCGATAAGGAAGTAATCTGCTTATAAAGAAGTAAGTGGTGTCCTTAGACATAATCAGCTCCCTTTGCAAGTGAATTCCTGTGCAAATTTTCACAATGAAATATGGGTTTATTGTTGGGGCACAAGTACATTCAGGAGAGCATATGCCCAAATTGTTATTTTAATATAATTGTCAGGTGTTACTAGGGTTGTGACTAAGTCAGTCTTATTAGTATAAAATCAAGACAGATTGTGTTGTCTGAGGCCAGAGACCCTGAAGAAAAAATGCAGCAAATGGCTCATGGATCCTGGCCCAGCCTATACTGCATTGCTTGGCAGCAGCACAGGGTTGCTGTGGCTATTTCAAGGGTTCACAGGTCTGGCCCCTGTCGGGGTAGCACTGCAGCCATAGTCACAGCAACCTCAGGTGGTTCCCAGGCAATGGGTAGCAGCGGGGCTGGGAGTTGCAAGACCTTTAAATTAGGTATGTAACTGAGTAATATACGATTAACCACTAAGCCTAGGCTTAGTGGTTAATTTTCCTGACTACTCGCATTCTACCCTCTTGTTGCCTCTGTTGCTCCCACCTGGCACCCCATGCTGCTGCCTTGAGAGAGTCAGCTTCATGGGGTGGCAGGGGACTCCCTTGGAGTGGGACTGGAAAGCACTAGCTGCCAGCCCTGCCCCAGGACTATAGAGTAGTCAAGTAACCAATAAGAATTCATGCGGTTACTCGAGTATTCTGTCACTTGCTATCTAACATCCCTACTTTAAATAGCAGCAATTTAAGAGACTCACAGCTCCAGCCCCTACCAGACTAGGACTGCGACCAGGTGCTATGAGCCATTTATATGGTGGCACTGGCAGCAGGCTATAACTAGAAAGTGGCCAGATGCAGTCTGCAATCCAGATCCAAGTATTAGGTGGGCCAGATCTAGGACCTGGAACGCATCTTGCCCAGCCCTGAACTTGTCTATGCAGGAAATCTGTGGTAGTGCTGGGTGTAGAACCTATATCTCCGGTCTGGTTTTTTTTTTCTCCTTTGTCTCTTGCATTCATAAATTTTTATTAATTTAATTGCAAAATAAAATACAGTCCAAAACCATATTCTAGGTTATTTTCAGTTGATTATAGTTTTGTTTTTGTTTGCACTAAGAAGTGAATCTTGTTTTAGAGATTACAAGAGGAGGAAAGTTTTCTCTTACCCTTGGAAAAACTTTTCATTTGTGTAATTATGACATGGAGATCTCTTTTGCATATAGACTAACTCGTACTGATATGCATATCAGAGCAACATTTTGGAAATCAAAATAAATCCATGATGGTGCACGAGGAATCACTTTCACATATCTTGATTATTAGCACTTGTTTAATTCTTTAATGATAAACTAAATGAGATCTAACAAGATTTCAATCTTACTTATTTGGATCCGTTCACTAGTGTTTGGATGTGATAAATCCAAATTCAAGTTACATGACTACATATAAGCTAGCGTGATCATATAATCATAGAACCATAGAGCTGGAAGAGACCGCAGAAGGCCATCAAGTCCAGCCACCTGCTCTAGGCAGGACCAATCCCAACTAAATCAACCCAGCCAGGGTTTTGTCAAGCCGAGACTTAAACACCTCTAGGGATGGAGACTCCACTACTTCCCTAGGTAACCCATTCCAATGCTTCACCACCCTCCTAGTGAAATAGTTTTTCCTAATATCCAACCTGGACCTCTCCCACCACAACTTGAGACCATTGCTTCTTGTTCTACCATCTGTCACTACTGAGAACAGCCTCTCTCCGTCCTCTTTGGAAGCTCCCTTCAGGAAGTTGAAGGCTACTATCAAATCCCCCCCTCACTCTTCGCTTCTGCAGACTAAACAGACCCAACTCCCTCAGCCTCTCCTCATAAGTCATATACTTTAGCCCCCTAATCATTTTGGTTGCCCTCCACTGGACCCTCTCCCATGGGTCCACATCCTTTTTGTAGTGGGGGGCCCAGAACTGGACACAATACTCCAGATCAAAAACAGTTAATAGATGGAAGGACTGCAGACTGCTAGCTTATAGAGCAGTGGTCCCCAACCTTTAGAGGCTCCCGGGGGGGTGGGGCCACTAGTCTGGGGGCACACCAGGAGACGGGGATGCCCTTGCACCCGGCGCCGGCATATGCCTCAGGGCTGGGGCTGGGGCAGCCCGAGCACCTTGCGCCCGGGGCCGAGGCCACCTAAGCGCCTTGTGCCGTGGGCCCGGGGCTGGTGCCGCCGTCTGAGCCGCGCACCTGGGGCTGGCACCGGCGCCGCTCAAGCGCCGCGCGCCCGCATGTGCCCCAGGGCTAGGGCCGCCTGAGCACCGCGCACCCAGTGCCCCGGGGGTGGGCCAGCCCAGGTTGTCGGCGGGCACGCACAAATGCCTCAGCAGGCACCATGGCGCCCGCGGGCACCGCGTTGGGGACCACTGTTATAGAGCCTACAATAAAGCTTGTGTGTGATTTCACTAAGGCCACATCTCCACTTGTGGGAAGATAAACACAGCATTGGTTGATCTTCAGGCGTTCGATTGAGTGAGTGTAGTAAAGACCTGCTAAATTGAATGCTGCATAGTCCTACTCATCATGAGAAGTAAGGGAAGTTGATGAACGTTATTCCCATTGATCTCCCACTATGAGGGTGACAAGGGTGGTGCTGAAGCTCATCTTAAGGTATGTTGACTTCAGCAATGTTCAAGTAGCTAGGATTGTGAACCTTAAGCCAGTCTTCCCCCATAGTGTGGGTTTGGCCTAATATCCACATCTTTGTTCTCATTTACTGAACAAGTATTTTTCTCTTAAATGTTTTGATGGTAAGCTTTCAAGTCTGGCTTGATTTCATTTTTATGCCTATAAATCAATCCATAATTGTGTTAAATTTCAATAAATGTGTGACTCTTATCTTTTTCTACTTGATAATTACTATCTCTAAGCTTTGAAGCAGTAACTTTTGGGGGCTTGACCTGGAAAATCTAAGTAGTTTTTAGATGAAAATAAGAGTCATTTTGGTGGCAATACCTGTAGATGTAGATAAAACTCCAGAGCAAATTCCACTTAATGGCCTTCTTTGGCTAATAGCTCTGTGTGTGAGAGGCCATGACAGCTTCCCTGAATGAACCATTATGAGTTGTGCATCAAAATTTTAATACTTTTGTAAACATGTAAAACATTGCTTTTGTGGTTGTTTTTGAATGGAATTGCTAGAAGATCCCAACTAGATTACTTCTTCCATTTTGTGGAGTGTGGCTTGCTGACTGTGAAAGTAAGGAAAACATTCAAGCACCGTTTTGGCCCACATCCCACATCAGTAACATTCTGCAATGAAGATAAAAAGAAATACTTTGTGAAAAATTTAGTTTATTTGTGGAACTTGTTCCTTTTAGATTAAAAAGAGGGGTAAATAGCTCAGTGATCTAAAAAAGGTTTGAACTTTTAATAGGAATACCAGTTGTAGTTTAGCTAGGATAGAATTTAAAAGATGAGTTTCAAGAAGGCAGACTTTAGAAAACTCAGGGAATTGGCAGATAGGATCCCAAGGGAAGCAAGATTATGAGGAAAAACAATTGAAGACAGTTGGCAATTTTTCAAAGAAGCACAAGAGCAAACTATTCCACTGCATAGGAAAGATATGAAGTATGGCAAGAGACTGTCCTGGCTTTCCCCGATGATCTACAGTGGGATACAGTCCCACAAAAAGTGTAAATTAAATCAGATTACAAAAGGATAAATATAAACAAATAACACAGGTATGTAGGGATAAAATTAGAAAGGTCAAGGTACAAAAGAAGATCACACTAGCTAGGAATGTAAAGGGTAACAAGAAAACATTCTACAAATACATTAAAAGCAAGAGGAAGATCAAGGACAAAATAGGCCCATTAGTCAATGAAGAGGGGGGAAAAGCAGAAATTATGGGAATGGTGGAGGTATTTAAGAACTTGTTTGTTTTGGTTTTCACCAAGAATATTGGTGGTGATGAGATGCCTAACGTAGTGAATTACAGTGGAAAATTATTTAGGAACAGATGCTAAAATAGGGAAAGAACAAGTTGCAAATTACTTGGTCAGATGTCTTCAGGTCACCAGGGTTTGAGGAATTGCATCCTATAATACTCAGTGATCAGGCTGAGGAGCTATCTAAGCCATTATCTTTGAAAAGTCTTTGAAGACTGGGAAGATTCCAGAAAACTGGAAAAGGGACAAATATAGTGCCCATCTATTAAAAAAAAAAAGGGAAATAAGAAGAACCCAGGGATTTATAGACCAGCCAGCTTAATTTCTGTACCAGGAAAGATAACGAAGCAAATAATTACAGAATAAATTTGAAAACATCTAGAAGATAAGTGGTAACAAATAGAATGAATTTGCCAGAAACAAATGGTGTCTAACCAGTCTAATAGCTTTCTTGGACAGGGCAATAAGCCTTGGGGAGAGGGGAGGGGGAGGGAGAAGTGGTAGATGTAGGTATATCTAGACTTCAGTAAGACTTTTAATACAGTCTCACATGACCTTCTCATTAACAAATTAGGGAAATACCACCTAGATTGAGTTACTATAAGGTGGGTCTGTAATTGATTGATAAATACTCTCTGGAAATGGTTATCCAGTGATTCACAGTCATGTTGGAAAGGCAAAGCAAGTGGGGTTCTACAGGGATCACTTCTGGATCCAGTTCTGTTCAATATTTTATCAATGACTCAGAAAATGACATAAAAGAGTGTACACTCGTTTGCAGATGATACCAAGCTGGGAGGAACTGCAGATATTTTGGAGGATAGGACTATAATTCACTATTATCTGGAGAAACTAGAGAAATGGTCTGAGGTAAATAGGATGAAATTCAACATGGACAAATGCAAAATACTCCCCTTAGGAAGGAATAATCTGTTTCACACATACAAAATGGGAAAAAACTGCCTAGAAAGGAGTACTGCAGAAGGGGATTTAGGAGTCATAGTAGTCCACAAGTTACATATGAGTCAACAGAGTACTCCTGTTGTGCACCTCCACTTCCCCCAAACATTTTGGAATGCATTAGCAGGAGTATTTAAAAGCAAGGGACTTGAAGTAATTTTTTTGCTCTACTCCACACTGATTAGGCCTTAATGAGGATATTGATGCATTTCACAAAATAGGATTTTGCCCAAAAAAGCATATACCCAAATAAATCTCTTAGGTTATGTTTACACTACAAGATTTTTGCACAAAAACTGGCAGAGTGTCTACACCTCAAGCACATTTTTACTTAGGTAAATCGGCAGAACAGAGGGCCTTTGCCAATAGTTATTCTTCTCTCCACGAGGAATAACCCCTTTTTGTGCTACAGGCAGGCGTGGACACTACGGAGGGAGTTTTGCGCAAAAAAATTCTATCAGCAAAGGCACAGGTGATCTGATGGCCATCAGAGCTTTCTTGCGCAAGAGTGTCTATGCAGTGTGGATGTTCTCTTGCAAAAGCACATTGCTTTTGTGATGCGCTTTGAGGTCTAGATGCGCTTTTGCACAAGAAGTTTTTGCAGAAGATCTCTTCTGCAAAAGGCTTCTTGTGCAAAAACCCTGCAGTGTAGACAAATCCTTAGTCTTTAAAGTGCCACTAGATGCCTTGTTTTTGTGGATAAAGACTAATGCACCTACCTCTCTGGTAACTGGAATATTGTGTCCAGTTGTGGGTGTCACATTTCAGGAAAGATGTAGACAAATTGGAAAAAGTCCAGAGAAGACAAACAGAGCTGTTCAGCAGTCTTAAAAAAAGACCTATGAGGTAAGATTTAAAAGAACTGGGCTTATTTAGTCTAGAAAAGAGACGACCGAGAGAGGCCATAACAGCTTTCAAGTACATAAAAGGTTGTTACAATGAGGAGGGAGAAAAATGATTCCCCTTACCTTCTGACAAGGAACAATGGACTTAAATCGCAGCAAGGGAGGTTGGATATTAGGGAAAATTTCTTAACTGTCATGGTTACTCTCTGGAATAAATTGCATAGGAAGATTGTGGAATCTCCATCTTGGAATCTCCATTGTGGAATCTCCATTTTTCAAAGCTAAATGCCTGTCAGGGATGGTCTATCAGTGGTTCTCAACTTGTTTCAATCCATGGGCCACCAGGCCAATCAAAAAATTTTCGTGGACCACCTCCTTTTTGAGACATGATAAAAAAGAGCAGACAGAACATTTTGGCTTGAAATTTATTTCTTACTAACAGATTTTTGGATTCTCTTCTTGCTGACAAGCTTTTCAATGTTTGGAGTGGTACTTGATAATGCACAATGAATATCGCTTTCCACTGCAAGCTGATACCTCTGTTTGAACTTCATGTGCAACAAACATGAAAATCCAGTCTCTCACATATAAGTTGATGCAAATAGCAAAAGAAATCTGACTGCGTGTGCTGACAGATTTGGGTAACTCCTGGTCATGCTGGCCCAAAGTTTCTCTGTGTACACTCCTGGTACACGTGTTGAGCTGCAAAATCATTTTTCAGATCCAAGAATTCCTCCTGCAGATCCTCTGGAACACTATTAACATCTGTTGTAAATGGATTCCTGATGAAAGATAATCCATCCCTTGTCCTGTCCACCTCCGGAAAGTATCGTTGGAATTCGTCTCGTAGCTTCCGTAAGTGTTCGAGAATTTGCATCTGAATGGTTTCCTTTTCCCCAAGCATGGCATCCGCATATGGAAATTGAACCAAATTATTGCTTTCGACGCTTACGATCCAGAATTCCAATTTGTCAAGAAAAGCCTTGATGATGCTTTGGTGAGAGAACAGGTTTGCACCTTTCCCTTGCAGCTGAAGATTCTGTTTGTTCAAGATTCCAAAAATATCGACAAGATACGCAAGTTCTAAATTTGACTGCATCAGCACATTTCAGAATTCCTCTTGCCCTTGAGCCTGGAGAAATAAATCCTCCTCCTCTCTCAATTGAAAAACTCTGAGTACATTCCCTGCTGACAATCACCGTCCAGGCAAAACCTTTTGAACAGCCTGGTGTTCCGAGCCGATGATTTGATGTCATTCACCACTTTCACCAACCCTTTTAAAATGACGTTAAGTTGATCAGGCCATGTTTTTGACGCCAAAGCTTCCCTATGAATGAAGCAATGAGCTCTGGTTACCATCTGAGCACGCTGTTTCACTAGCATTTGGAAGCCTGATCTTGAGCCCAGCATGGCAGGTGTACCATTAGTGGTGACACCCACAAGATTTACCCAATCCAGACCATGTACTTGAAATAAATTAACAATTTCCATCACATCCTGAGCCTTTGTAGTGGTATCAAGAGTCTTACAAAAAAGAAACTTGTCTTTGAAGTCTCCCTCAATCATGTATTGTGCGAACACCGATAGCTGAGAGCACAATGTGACATCAGTCGATTCATCCAATTGTATGGCAAACAATGGAGACTTCTTTATTTCATCCACAACTTGTTCACTGATGTTCTGTGATATCTCATTTATCTGTCTCAATACTGTGTCATTAGAGACAGATATATCATTCAGCTTCCTTGCTACTTCCTCGACAAGAACAAGCCATGCCATCTCTTTTGCACAGGGGAGCACAAGTTGCTCTACAATGGTATGAAGCTTCTTGGCTTGTGTAACTTTGTATGCAACAATGCAGGAAGCGTGTACTGCATTGCTTTTCTTATTGTAGAATGCACTTGTTGAGTCGAGGCGCTGCTGTTTCAGACCTGATAACTGCCTCTCGGAATAATCTTTATCCTTTTGCAACAAGTTGGGGTGACACTTTTCGAGATGGAGTTTCAGCTTAGCCGGCATCATTGAGTCATTCCCCAAGACTTTGAAACAAATAACACATTGTGGCAAATCCACAACTTCTTTTTCTTGACCAGTGAAGCCGAATTTGATGTTGTCCTCCGAATACGTGCGCCTGATATTTCTTCCTGTTGTTGCCATTATAAACAAACTACACCACACCTGTAAAATAACACATGTAGCACAGGATGAAAGACACAGCAACCGCTCAGCATGATGGCGGCAGCTACACTGATGTTCAGAGCCTCAGACAGAAGTTACGGGCAACACAACGTGGTTGCGTCCTAAGTGACGCTATGGATGACGTGCCATGTGCTTGTGAACATGGCGTAAAACAGTCTAATGGCAGTGCCTGCTCACGCCATGTGACTTTGGACAATGTTCCTGCGGACCACAGAAAAAATCACCATGGACCACCAGTTGAGAACCACAGGATAATGCTTGATTCTTCCAGGAATGCAGGGGGCTGGACTAGATGACCTATCAAGATCCCTTCCAGTCCTATGATTAATCATGTTTTAGGACATGAAATGGTACATCTTTTCTTACTGTCCCTAATAAACTCTAGTATATCGTACAGCACAATATGGAAGTCATTCTTTATAAAGAATTGCTTTTAACTATAACTGAAATAGGGCTGTTGAAAACATTTCTCTTTCATTCGTATTCTCATCTATTAAAGAAGTTACCATATTTAATTTAAATTCCTACTAATTAGTTTTACATTTTCATTTGTAGCATCTTAATTTTTATCTTGTATGTTGTTGTGTAAAAGATGTTGTAACAGGAGAACTTGCTTTTTGTACTTAATCAGCACCACTTATGTTGCTTGGTTCAGCAATCTGAAAACTCAGAAGACAGAATCTTTTTTAATGTGTCAACTTTTATTGCAAACAATCTTAATTTGAGTGCTCATTCTTGCAGTTAATTGACGTGTCACCTGGAAAATACTAGGAAACAGAACCGGTTTTCTTTCCACTTTGAAACTGACTAGTCAGAAGCGAAATATAATGTATAAAGTAACAAAAGAAATAATTTGAACCTAACTGGAATACTTTTATTTAATATTTTTAAACAGCAACATTAAGGGACAAGATGACCTTGAATTACATTTAAATCTGAATGTTTTACCTATAAGAAACACCCAAGATTAATATAGCTGAAGGAAATTTAGTTTTTTCAGTGTTCCTTTCTGCATTTATAGACCTTTACATGTAGTCAATTGCACTGACTATTGCTCACTGAACTGTTTGAGGAAAGCTCTCATGCATGGATTTTTCTAGGCTCTGAAAGAGGGTATTTACAAGTAATTACAGCAGAAGAGGTCCCAGAGACATCTCTTCTCTCTGGGCCCTTGCAAATGGTTGTTGAGTGGAGAAAGAGAAACTGAGGCTCACTGTTGCTTCTACATCTCAGCCTACTGTGTGTGGGGAAGCAAGTGGAGTGGGAAGATGAGGGTGATCCTGTTACCTGCCCAGATTTCTGTACAGTTCATAACAGGAAACTACTAATGGGGGTATTTGTAAGGCTGCTGAAGAAACACCTCATACTTTCTCTGGACCTCTGCTCGGAGCCAGCAAATGGGGAGGAGTATGTTCACTAGAGTCCTTTCTGTCCCCAAACCTCTGCCTGGGAAGCTCCCTTAATTCAGACCCGTATATAGCTTAGGGATGTCAAGGACTAGTTGACTATCTGATAAGCCAGTGCTTATCAGATAGAAACCGCAAGGTGTGGGGGAAGTGACTAGTTGACTACCCTGTTGACTATCAGAAAGAGGCAGCAACTGGGGTGTGTGACAGGTCGCCTCAGTGCCTTGCACTTCGGCTGTGCTGGCCCTGGCATTCTGGGGCGAGAAGGCACCATGGCTTCTTCCGCGGCTCTGCGGCGTCTGTTCTGTGGCTGCCGACAACCTCCAGGGCCAGAATATAGCCCGGAGGAAGGGAGGAGGTGGGGCCGGAAGAAGTGGCTTAACTGACCAATTGTTGCAAAATGTATAATCCACATTGGAAATGGATTAAGTTAACTGTGGAGCTGGGTTAGTGTGGAGTAAAGTTTGAATAGGTTCATTTGTATTTGACTGTTACTTGATGTTCCAACTACTAACCAACCCAGCATAATTTCATGCCAGGACTAACTTTCCTGTTTCCTTGTGTGCCCTCTACTGTTCTGGAGTAACCTTGACTGGATGTGACCACCAGCATTTAAATGGAGGAGGCATGTAGCCAAGATCATCTCCATGTGTAATTGCAAACTCCTGGTATTGCATATCACATCTAACATTTGTTAAAGTAACCATGCCTCATGTACAGCTGTCTGGAGTCATGCAGGTTTACAGGATTTCCTGACCATTTGGGTAAAAGGGAATGCATCTCACCTTAGTCAATGACAGCCATCATAATAAGCATCTCTGGAACATCGTCAATACTATTCCAAAGCAAGGAGCTCTGTTGGCTAACTAAAGTAAGGCAAAAGCTTCAGGTGGTAGCCGAGTTAGTCTGTAGAGGATAAACTTAAAAACACAACAAATAGTCTGGTAGCACTTTAAAAACTAACAAAACATGTAGATGCTATCATGAGCTTTCATGGGCACAGCCCACTTCTTCAGATGACCAGAGTGTTGGATGTCCAGAGGATACTCTGGTCATCTGAAGAAGTGGGCTGTGCCCACGAAAGCTCATGATACCATCTACATGTTTTGTTAGTTTTAAAAGTAAGACACTAATAAAATTTCCAGCAACACTGAGACTACTTCAAGGAGTTAGCAAGCATATTTCCTAGAAGGCCATAATTGGAAGCTCAGACTGTCTACGCTACAATGATCTATTGGAAAAAGGTATGCAAATTGCGCTCCACAAAAAAACCCCATAGTGTAGACACAGCCTCAGTTTCTTATGGACAACACTGAAGGTAGTGAGGCTGTAGACCCTAAAATCATACACCTCTTGGAGGAAGAAGAACTCTCCCCTGAAAGCCAGGGTCCCTCGCAGGAGTCTGAAGCAGATTAAGAGGCTCATGCAGTCATTGTAAGTCCGATGGCCACCCAACATGATAGTTCTGTGGAGCAGCGCTCTGCAAATAAGTGTTATGTTAAACAGACTAAACAGATGGAGAAGGGGGTCTGAATGAACTGTCATCTGGGTGACCAATGGCTGCCACTATTAAAGACCGATCTAATATAGGACCTTTTTCAATTCCTTACTCCTCCACATTTGGTCAGAATGTTATCTATGCCAGGGAAGTTCAGAAATATGTCTGAGCCAAACTTATATTACATTTTATTTCAGACATTTTACTGGTCCGGTATTTTCTGGGGGTTTACCACCTGATAGAAGCCACAAATACTGGATTGTCGGGGCCAGTACCGGACACCTGGCAACCCTAGTCATAACTAGCGCCTGCATTTACAATAGGCCAAGGACGTAAGTTGGGGGATTTTGGCCTCTTCCCCACTTCGGAAAAGGTCATAATGGTGGTGGCAGGGGGAGGATCGTAAAGCGGGCTGTTATAAAGCAGGGGCCTCCTGTATTTGTGGCAGGGGTGGGAAACCTCTCTTGGGTTAGGAGACACTGATCCTACAGAAAAATCAGCTGGGGACCACTCAAACGGGCTGGGGACCAGCAGGCCTGGAGCGGATCTGTCCAGGGGTTTGGACTGTGCCCCAAGGCAGGGGATTGGGGTGCAGGGTCTGGGAGGAGGGTTATGTGGGTAAAGATATGGGAGTGGGAGTGGCTGGGGGGGCCAGACACTTACCTAAAAGTGCTGCTCGCCCATTTCTCCCACAGGAGCTACCTGGCCATGTGCTCAGGGATTAAAAGCCTGAGGGGAGCGGTGATTGGTGGGTTCCCGCAGCACCATGTTTCTCAACCTCATCAGATTCATGGACTCTTACTTGAAGTAGAATTTTCTTGACATTTGTAAACATAATACATTTTTTTTTTTAACTCTGTGTATCTGTGATACCAATGTAGGCTTATATAATTTGTTTCAAGAGGTTGACAGGGAATACTTAAACTTGCAAGATAAGGATGTGCAAAGAGTGAGATTTTCTTTTATGTAGTGTAATATATTTTCAGCACTTGCGGTGCTGCTGGTAACGCCACTATTGATGCCCTTTCTGACTTGACTGATGGTCATGATCCAACACTTGAGAAATGCTGCTTCAGCAGTTTCTCTTGTCAGGTTATTCTACTGTAAAATTGATTTAATCATTAGGATGCCTTTCTGAATGTTATCCAATTGGAAATATTTTTGACTTTCAGGAATTATATTGAGTCCCTTTAAGGCAGAGGAATATTGAGAGCCAACTGTATTCAGAACAATGCAATTCTAGTAGATTTATACTGGATTGCATTTGTTTGAAAAAGGGATTGTATACATTAGAAAAGTTGGCAAATGTGAAAACTTTATTTTTTCAGACCCTTTTATCCCTTCCTGTTGGAGGGTGTTAAGTGCTTCATGAGATTTTTCCCTGAAATGAAGCTTCTTTCCTTTTCAATAGAACATGTTTCTTTGACAGCATAATGCTGATGTTGCAAGTCAATTTTTAGTCAACTCTTTTTTCATAGAGGTTTGCATAGTTGAAATGTAAACATGGACCAGTGAAGTATGGACTCTTTCTTATGGAAATAATTGATTAGCTTGCTCATCCTTTTTCCTCTTCTCACAAATATTGGCCCTAGCATAGGTGTGAGAGGTTTAGAGGAAGGGTAGTATGCACATGCAGTCTTCTACACACTCTGGATACAGGGGCCAGTAACAATAGTCATTTCCCTGCTCAGGGGAGTAGAGAGACTGGTTCCTCTGTGGACCCCGCAATGGTACAAATTTATCTAGAAGACAGGCCTTGATGCAATCTCCACCTCTGTCCCCCTCCCTCCAGTCCTATAACACTCACCCCAGCACAGAGCCAGAAAGTGTTCTTGGCAGGCTACACTATCCTGGGGGCTTGCTTGACAGGCTTGTACACTCGCATATGGTCTAGGAAGAAGATTATACTTTGGGTGAGTGTAAACGCAATTCCTCAAGCTTGTCCTGGGGCAGTAAAGCTGTACAGCTGCCTCCTCCTTTGAGTTATGACTAAATTATCTGTTTTTTTTTTTTTTTTTACCAGAAGGCACAGTTGAAAAGGTACCTGGCAGTTACTGTCAGCACTGCTAACTGGAGTGGTTCCCTATAAGGTGTGCCCCTGCATGGCCACAAACAAAGAATACTAGCCCTGCCCAACCTCCTTTGCAGAGCCACACAGCAACACTCACCGCTCACTTTCCTGCTGAATCTCTATCAGAGAGAGATGGCAAAGGGAGGGGAAGAGGAGCCGGTGCTTGGGGAAGCTGGCTTAAAAGCTGGTTTCCCCCCAGCGCTGTTTCCACACGGGGTAGGGGATGCAGAGGTTCAAGAGGGAAACGGCACGAGTGGGGACTGAAGCAGTCCCCACACATGCTGGTTGCCCACTGTGCCTCTGCTTCTCCTGCTGCCCCACAGCAGCAAGGGAGGTGGGAACCAGGAGCTGGTTAAAAGCTGGTTCCCCTCCTTAAAGAGGTGGTGGGAGGGATAGGGGAGGCTGCTGCTGTTGCCAAGTGGCCCCTCTTCGGCGCAAACAGGGGCTGCTGGACTCAGTGCAAGCTGGGACTGAGCAGTCCTGGCTTGTGTTGGTCTGGGACTCTGTGCCTCTGCGTCTTAAATGTCGTAAGAGCCTGGCAGCTCTTACGACGTTCAAAATGCAGAGCCACAGTGCAGGTGATTCCCAGAATAGGCACGAGCTGGGACTGCTCAGTCCAGTCTTGAGCCAGTCCTGAAGCTACTCCTCTTGCAGCTCTGCAGAATGGTCCTATCAACTAATTGTATTAACTATGCGGTTACCTAGCTAATTGTAATTTAAGATGTTTCATTCCAACATCAAAAACTTTTTAAAGACTATTCATTATTAGACTATTACACTAAGGAAAACCGTATTATCTTTAAAGCGTCACTGCCTCTAGTTTACTATAGAGCTTCTATATAAAACCTTTCCTAGTTCCCCTACTACCTGGTTTCTCGATGAATTTTTAAAGAAATGGTACACATTCTCATACCTTTGTCCCCCCCCATTTTCCCTGTGATAAAAATTAACAATAATTAGTGTAGTATTACAAAGTCAGACAAGTCAGCAACTTTGATGTTCATCAAGGCTTGGCAATATTCTGGTTTTCAGGAGAATTTTGTCCATCTTATTTACTTAAATTATCGAAGTCCAGAATGTAAACTTCTCTTTAGTATGTTTTAAGCTTCTTTCAACATGCTCCAACCCCTTTCTTCCCTGTGGTTGTGGCACTTGTAAGTACTATTGCAGCATAGGTCAGATGACAATTCATCTGACTTCAAGGTATTCTTTTATAAGCGCACATGACCTCAGTGTTGGTGCACAAAGCAAAACTCCGCTCACCAATGGAAAATCTTAGAGGGAAGACAGCTAACTGGGCTATTAAAAGTCTAGTTGGTGGTGCAGCATGGGTCAGGAAGGCTTCCTTCCTGCCTTGGCTCACGTGGCTCCTGGAAGTGGCAGCCGCGTCCCTGTATCACTAGGCACTTGTGCTATCAGAGAAAAGTTCTGCATGCTGCCCCTACCCCAAGCACTCGCTCAGCAGCTCCTATTGACCAGGAACTGTGGTCAGTGAGACTTGCGGGAGCGGTATCTGCAGGCACAGGCTGCACACATCGCACAGCGCCACCCCTGTAGCTAGGAGCTGGAAATGCTAGCTGCTTTCAGCAGCCACACAGACCCAGGGGAGGCAAGGAGCCTGCCTTAATCTTGCTGTGCCACTGATTAGGACTACTTGAGGTAAGTGCTGCTTGGCTGGATCCCAAACCTTCACCTGCCCCCCAACACTCTGCCCCAGGTTAGAACATCCTCCCACACCTAAATGCCTCCCAGAATCCACACCTTAAATGCTTGCCACTAACCCTGAGCCACCTCCAACAGCCTGTCCCCATCCTGGTTCCCCTACCCCATCCCATATCCCAACCCTCTGCTTTGCATGGTCAACTTTAGGGCAGTGTAAACAATGCTCTGTGAAGGTCCAAGTTTTTGGCCTCTTGTAGGTGTCTTGGCCTCTGGGAGGTGTCCCACAATGCCCCATTGTGAACGCTCTAGCTAAGACTTTCAACTCTGCCTCTCTTCAGGTGCACAGGAAAAGCTCCAGGAAAATTTGAATTCCATTTCCTGTGTGGCCAGCATGATGAGCAGACCTCAGAACAGGCAGCACACCTGATCATGAATGCCCAGAGTTGCAAACGATCACCAACATAGAGCATGCAAGAGATTCTGAAACTCATTGCTGTGTGGGCAGAAGTAGTAGTAAAGGAAATGTTGATAGTTATGCCAATGTCACACAGGGCATGGAGAAAGGTTATGTTGGGCTGCCCAGAAGTGCTGTGTGAAAATAAAGAAGCTGAAGCAGGCATACCAGAAGGCAAATGGACGGTCTGGATCATCACTGCAAACATACTGCCTCTTTAAGCAGCTGCATAATATTCTAAGGAGAGGACCTGACGTTTTTCTTAAGCCAGTCTATGGATTCCTCCCAGGAAACTCCTTAGGAAGCCTTGGGCAGCAACATGGAGGATGTTGAATGAGGAAGAGACTGGTCAGCAGGCGAGTGGGATAACTGATGTCACTGACAACCAGGACCTTTTTATAACTTTGGAAACAATCCCCTCCTCCCAGGATATCTTACTGCCAGGCCCTGATGGTGGGGAGGGCCCTCTGGATGAGTTCATATTTAATCACACTGCAAGTGGGTTAAGGCAATTGGATGTGATCTGTGGCAGCCACTGTGCCTACACTGTGGGCTTTCCCAGAATAGCTTGTTAATGTGTTTGGATTTGGAGCGGTAATCTTCCCTGTGCATTTCCATAAAGCTCTCCATCTTTCTCACCAAGTTTTTGGGGAGGCCTGCCTTATTCCATTCTCTCCAGTAGGATACCTTTTCATGCCAAGCAGTAAGTGGTCTGGCATCATTGCAGCACAGAGCATTGCAGGATAAGGCACATATTTCTTGGATATATTCAGTCAGCTCCTGCTCCTTATCACTCTGTGATTCAGAGAAGACTGATATCTGATATGACAACATGAATAAAGCAAGGGAGCCTACTAACTGAAACCACAGCAGTAAACCTTTGTTTGTTCATCCCCAATGAAGCATGGCTAGAGCCCCTGCTATGCCGCCATGTCTAGCCCCCTTAATCGTGGAGGCTCCTCTGTGTGAGCCCCTGTTCATCTTCCTTGCCTTTACCTCCTTCCCCCACAGGCTCCTGCAGAAAGGGGGCATGCTGAACACAGTAACTATGTAAGCCCCTGCCTTGCTGCCGTGCCTGGTCCTCTGCCCCCTGCAGGCTCAGCCTCAGCCTCAGCCTGTTCCACCAAACCAAGTCCAGCTGCTCCCCAAAGATCTGCCACCAAAACCAAGTACAGCTGCTCCCCAAAGATCTCTTGCTGCCAGGAGCCCCAAAGGTTTAACCAGTTAACTGGAATTTTACATTCCTTTGGCCTTGTATTATAACACTTCCTTTCTAGGCTAAAAGAAGGTAAGAGTTTAGTCTCAAATAGTTAAGAGAAACAAGAACGATTAAAGGTCTACAGAACATGACCTATGAAGGCTGAAAGAATTGGGTTTGTTTAATTTAGAAAAGAGAAGATTGAGGGGGGACAAGATAGCTGTTTTCACGTATCTAAAAGGGTGTCATAAGGAGGAGGGAGAAAACTTGTTCATCTTGGCCTCTGAGGATAGAACAAGAAGCAATGGGCTTAAACTGCAGCAAGGGAGGTTTAGGTTGGGCATTAGGAAAAAGTTCCTAACTGTCAGGGTAGTTAAAACACTGGAATAAATTGCCCAGGGAGGTTGTGGAATCCCCATCTGTGGAGATATTTAAGAATAGGTTAGATAAATGTCTATCAGGGATGGTCTAGACAGTATTTGGTCCTGCCATGGGGGCGGGGGACTGGTCTCGATGACCTCTCAAGGTCCCTTCCAGTCCTAGTATTCTATGATTCTATGAGTATTCTATGAAATGTTGTTTTCCAGACTTTTTGGACAAAATAGTCTCTTGTAAAATTAGAGCCCCTTTTACTTTAGTTTGGAGGTAACCAAGACTTTATTCAGACTTTCAGAAAGTCTTTAATTGTCAACTATGCCCTCTCAAAAACCTTTCTTAGGCTTTTGTCTAAACTTTTAAAAGTTTAAAGTGTGGCTGCAGCAGCACTATTATAGCAGTGCTTAAACTCAGTGTGGCTAGTACCTGAGTGTTGGGAGAGATTTCCTAGTGCTCTATGTAAACTACCTCCACAAGGGGAATAGCTAACAGCGCACTGCAGTAGCTTAGTTCACACAGATGCTTTACTATGCTATAACTTGCTGGAGGAGGGAAGGCTTCCACACTACCTGAGCCATAAAATGAAGTGTCAGTGTAGACTTAGCCTTAGATTATGTCTACACTAGAGAACTTACAGAGGTAAAGCTGTACTGATGCTGTAAGAGCTCTCCTACAGCTACTCTATGCTGAATGGAAAGAGCTCTCCCATCAGCATATTTAAACGACCCCCTCCCCCCAACAAATGGAACACTTCCACTTACGCTGGTGAAACTGCATTGCTTGGAGGTGTGTGGTGGTTTTTTTCATACCCCCGGGTGATATCTGTTTTGCTAACATAAGTTATAATGTAGACCTGGCCTTAAATGTTTAGAGTTAGGGGTCTGGTGTCCCCCCCCCCCAATATAAAATTTTGGCAAGTGTTGCCTGTCACTTTGAAAGGGCACACAGCTTTTTTCTTATGCTTTGTGACGGACCAGGCCGTGTCTGGGCACAGCTGAGTGCGTCCGCTCAGGGCGAATTGCTCAAATCCGGGGCTCCTTACAGCCCCCGACTGGCGACCTCTCCACACAGGCCAAAAACCAGTCTCACAGAGCGCTTCAGCAACCTGCCTGAAGCCTCCCGAGCAAAACCCCTCAGACACCCCAGCAATATCCGTGCCCCAGATGGCCCCGGGCCTCATACACAGGTGGGGGGTCCTAGCACCCAATCCCACCTACCCCGAACAAGTCCTGTCCGGTTCCAAGAAACCAGCCACAGATCCCTGGTCAATTTACCCTCTGGATCTTACCCACAAATCACGCTGGGCCAATCCTTTAGAATCTAAAACTAAAGGTTTATTAACACAAGAAAGAAAAGCATGAGAGTAAGGTTATTAAAGTACAGTACGTTACATGCACCGAATCTCCCAGTTCTCGATGCAGGCTCTAGCAGAGGTGTTGCAGCTGCTGGTTTAAAAGTTCTTATTGCACATCCTGAGATCAGGATGGGTTCACAGGTCTTCCGGGCTCTTCAATCCCTGCAGTGCTGCCTCTGGGATGAAGTGCTGAGCTGAGAACAAAATGGCATCGACCACATGGCCTCTTTATACTCCTTCCTGGCCTCTTCTAATATGTAGCAGGTCACCTGGTCCTCAGCCTCTCTCTGTTCCCTGCTGGCTGCTCTCAGGACAGCCCCCATTCTTTGGGTGTGTCTTTGGCCCATTGAGAACCATTGTTCCACAGGTAATTAGCATGTCCACAGGCTCCACAGGCTTGGCCCTGTCCAATGCTTAACCACATGCAGGGAAATCTTCAGTTTCCACACAGATTACAGATCTACACACACAGACATTATATACTCACATAAACAGTGTACACAGGATCAGAAAACAACAAGCTCCCATTCAATACCCCACATGGCTCCCTTTCATACAGATTTCTGGGGCCAGCACCCCCACCTAGGGGTGCAGCAGCGATCTGGCTGCTTCCCTCCAATTCGGTAATGTGACATGCTTCTTTTACTAGAATAAGCTACTTGACCCTCATTGAGAACTGCAGGCATTTTGTCTTTCTCATTCACATCTAATGAAGTTCATTAATCCGGTGTTGATTCTATGATGCATTCAGTTAACCTTTTAGAGGAAAATTAGAGACCTTGATTACCTGAAATGTGTGGAGTACTTTAACCTTTTCCTTGAAATATGGTATTTTTATTACATCAGTAAAATGGTATTATTTTGATTCTGTAAAGAACACAATATATGAACTTCTAGTACAGGGGTTGGCAACCTTTCAGAAGTGGTGTGCCAAGATTTAACTTATTCATGGATGTGTGTGTGTGTGTGTGTGTGTGTGTGTGTGTGTGTGTGTGTGTGTGAGAGAGAGGAGGGGGAAACGGGCAGTCTGGGTACAGTGACCATATTTTCTAATCCAGCTGCAGCTAGGGAGAATGGTTTAATTTAAATTATGAAACATATTAAGCGTTTTAACTTTCTCATGTTAGTTTATCAAACTTCATTTAAAATAAAGTAAAATATTATATCCAACACAAGGCTTCAATGTTTTCTTTATTTATGACGGGTACAGAACCTTTTTTTGGGGTGGGGCCAGTAACCTACAGAAAAATCAGTTGGGGACCACAGAAATGAGAGGCAAAAAACCTCCAAGAATTCCCAACCCTCACTGATGAGGCTCCCACCTGAGACACCTCACTCCTCTGCTCCAGCCTCACAGGGTAAGGGACAGAGAAGACTGAGTTTCAGGGTTTCCCGTAGGCCAGATTTACTTTTCTGGGGGTTTGGAGTTACTAGATTTTATGGGCATCCTTAGGCTGTAGGGTAGGGACAGAAATGAGGGGTTCAGTGTGTGACAGGGCTACCAGTGAGTGGGATAGAGATGGGGGTGAAGAATGGGGAGAGATTGCAAGGTCTGCGTGGGAGGTAGGGTGCAGAAGCAGGCTGGGCATTGGGTGTCTGGCCAGGTAGAGGGAGCAGGAGCAAGGGAGGGTGCAGTGTGTGTCCAGGAGGGAAGGTGCAGGAGCAACAGTTGATATAGGATCAGGGTGGGGGTAGGTGTCTGGCCATAGCAGGAGGGAGAGTGTCTGGCCAGGAGGGAGGGTGCAGGATCAAGGGAGGATGTCAGAGCAAGCTGAAGGTGTGGAGTGTTTTTTGTTTTTGTTTTTGTTTTTTTTGGGGGGTGGGGAGGAGAGTGAGTGAGAGGATTGGAGTCTGAGGCTCTGGGCATGAGGTGGGACGCTTACCTGGCTTTGCACCCCCTTGCAACATCTGCTGTGGCCACACTGTCCCAGAGGCTGGAGGTGAGGCTGCCATGGCCTCGCAGTCGTGGGCTGCACCCAGAGGTCATGCTGAGGAGCCTCAGTCCCAGTGCTGCCTCCTCCCACTGTAGCTTAACCTGCTATGGGGAAAGGGAGGGCTCTCTAGCAGCTGAGAGGGGGAGGAAGGACAGGCGGAGCTCTTGCCCCACGTGCCACTGCATGTGTCTTATGGCATGTGTGCTGTATGTTGCTGACCCCTGTTCTAATGTCACCAGTTTTTTTCATAATTCCTTAATTTAGCAGTGCAGATTGAACCTCTCTAGTCTGGCACCTTTGTTACCTGACGTGTGCTTAATCAGAGAATTTGCCAAACCACGGTTACATGTTTACAAAAATAAATGATTTTTAACATCCCTAATTTTAGTGACATGGCTATGTCAACACAGCCTTGTTGCTATGTTGCTAAAAGTCAGGCAGTGTAAAAACACTGTCTGTACTTTTGCCAACAAAAAAACTCTCTTCCTGCTCTCCCCCCTCGTACCGCCCGCCCTGCTTCCCTCCTGTGGCATTTGCTTTGTCAGCAGAAGAGCACTCTTGCCAAAGAAACACTATTTACACTTTTAACCTTTTGGAAGGTTTAAGCACATGTTAAAGACAAAAGCTCTGTGGCTCAATTGCTAGGGTAGGCAAAGCCTTATTTGCCCTATGCCAATGGATATTTTGTCTCACACCAAAGGTAATGCTGGCAGGAGATTTATCTAGTAAACAAACAAAGATTTATTAGCTAAGACAAGTTATTGTGAGATTAAAAAAGTTAAAATGCAAGTGAGTCAAAGTTTGTTAGCGCAGTTGTAGTAATCTTCAGATTTCCTGGAGTCCATGGGGGTTACCCACAGTAATTCTATAGATGTCTGTCCACATGTTAGTATTCCACCTTGTTAGTATCCAGATCAGTTCAGAGAAACAGGATCATTCCTTTAAACGGGTGTTTATAAATCCTGCTCACAGAAGACAATCTGAACATCATACTTAGAACCTGTGTGGATACAAAATTGGTATCAGAATCCACATCTACAAAAATGATTCATGGATGCAGATACCCGTGGATATAAAGCGGAGTTTGCTGGGTTCTAGATACAAAATTTGTATCCTTGTCTGCATCCATATCCACAAAAATGAGCCATGGATATCCACATTCACATCTGCACATGAGAGTACCTATGGATATAAAGCTGCTATCCATGGATTTTCAGGACTCTAAGCATGCTTACCTCTGTAGGAGTTCTTTTGTCAGGCATGTGCGACAATTGCAGACTGAGTTTGTGAATTTCCATTATGAACTCAGTGGTTCTTACCCTGAAGTTAGTAACTTTTCTTCATTTACATTCCCAGGTTCCATTTGCTTGATGAGTAAATATATAATTATTGGGGTAATGTATTATATAAATTGTTGTATGCTATCACAATACAATCCTTCTTTAGTTTTCATGACGTTTACACATCAAGAAAATTCTCATCTTAATACTAACACCTGTTTGATCTAGGGTTAATTAAGTGAATGGGTAAACAGATAAGCCAGGACAATATCACTCAAAAGCTTCACAGATAGCCGAGTTAGCCTGTCACTGGAAAAACTTCAACAACAACAAATAGTCTAGCAGCTCCTTAAAGACTAACAAAACATGTAGATGGTATCAGATGGTTGTCCCCACAAAAGCTCATGATACAATATCATTTGTTAATGATTCCACTGAATTAAATTAACGTTTGAGTGCATTAGTACACTTAACATTCCTTTGGTAATCACAAGTTACTTGGGCTATCTCTCACCTGAGCTGGCCTATCCATTTCACAGGTGAAGTGTACAGGCAGTCCCCGGGTTACGTACAAGATAGGGACTGTAGGTTTGTTCTTAAGTTGAATCTGTATGTAAGTCGGAACTGGCGTCCAGATTCAGCCGCTGCTGAAACTGATCAGTTTCAACAGCGGCTGAATCTGGACGCCAGTTCTGACTTACATACAGATTCAATTTAAGAACCCCAGGCATCCCCAAGTCAGCTGCTGCTGAAACTGATCAGCGGCTGATTCCAGGAAGCCCGGGGCAGGGGCTTCCTGTAGTCAGCCACTGGTCAGTTTCAGCAGCGGCTGACTTGGGGACGCCTGGGGCAGAGCAGCTGGGGTGCTGCTGGGTTGGTCCAGTAGCGCCGCCGCTCCTCGGCGCTACTGGACCAACCCAGCAGCACCCAAGCTGCTCTGCCCCAGGCGTCCTGATTCAGCCGCTGCTGAAACTGACCAGCAGTGGCTGAATCAGGACGCCTGGGGCAGAGCAGCTGGGGTGCTGCCTGGTTGGTCCAGTAGCGCCCAGAGCGGCGCTACGGGACCAACTGGCAGCGCCCCAGCTGCTGTACCACAGGTGTCCGGAGCAAAGCCGCGGAGCAGGGGGGCAGCGGGACAGCCCAGACGCGCCGTGGCTGTCCTGCTGCCCTCGGGCTCTGTGGCTTTGCTCTGCTTTGCTCCCCGTCCCCCTGGTCTGCAGACCAGGGGGACGGGGAGCAAAGCGGCGGAACACGCGAGCAGCGGACAGCCCAGACGCGTCTGGGCTGTCCGCTGCCCGCGTGCTCCGCGGCTTGGCTCTGCTTTGCTCTGCTTTGCGCCCCCCCCCCCCCGGTCTGCAGACCAGGGGGAGAGGGGCAAAGCAGAGCCAAGCCGCGGAGCGTGTGGGCAGCGGACAGCCCTGTCCGCTGCCCATGTGTTCCGCCGCTTTGCTTCCTCTCCCTGGTCTGCTGGAGACCAGGGAGAGGAAGGGCCCCGTTCGTAACTGCGGATCCGACATAACTGAAGAACTGCCTGTACTTCAATGCAGGCTCTGGATTTAGAGATTTTAGAGGCGCAAGAGTTCATTAGTAGGCAAAATAACGGCTGTCCTAAGAATTTTTTCCCCTGGTGACTAACAGATGAGTGTGACAGGGAGCTGTTATCCAGCATAGATAGCACCAGCAAATCTCTCACCCTGCGGTGGGTGGGAAAGGGGATTACATGGTAACCTGCAGTTTTCTGTATGCTGAGTGTGTTATACCATGATCCTGTAAACACTTAAACGTGCTAAACTTTGAGTAGACCCAAATAAATAGGAGTACTCCGAAAACTAAAGATAAACACATCTTCAGGATTGGGGTCTTAGATATTATCTGTGTTGTGGCTTTGCAAAGTTAAAACATCAACTTCTATTATATGTATGAAATTGAGAACTTTTTAACAGAAATACTTCAGAAGGGTGGAATGACTACAAAGGTATACCTGTGAGGGAAAACTTTGTATCTTATCACTTGTCAGTTTTACTTTCTCAGTGGTTCTCAAACTTCATTGCACCAGAACTCCCTTCTGACAACAAAAATTACTACTGTACATGACCAATGTTCCCTCTAATCTTTTCCCTCCATGGGCAGGTATTTTCCTACCAATGAGCAGAATAAATGTGTTTGCACCAAGGCATGTGCAAATGTGCACCACCAGGAAAAACACAAACCTAGCTGTGGGCACTCTTCTAATTAGCTGGGTGGCATTTGAATTTCTCCTGAGTGGCCCCCCAAGCACACAGCTTATAGGAAACACTGTATGTGACACTGGGTAGGGAGAGGAGCCTGGGCTGACACCCTTGGGCTTTGGCTCTAGCCCAGGGTGGTGTGGCTCATGTCTAATATTGGCCCTGGAAACTCCATTACCCACTTGGGTGTCCTGACTCACATTTTGAGAGCTGCTAGTTTATTGATTAATTTCATATTTCATGAGCTTTAATACAGCTCAACATGTGTATGTATATATAATGAAACATGTTCTTGGTCCTATGGACAGTTACAGTTGAATAATATTTCAACTGACTTGTTTTATCCTTCTTATGATGGTATTGGGTTTATATAATTTTTAAAGTATCTCTTATTGATGATACTGTCCCATTACACCTACTTCTTAAGACTCTTCTGGGGAAAAATGTATCTAGGTTTTTTGTCTCAGACTTGAAACTGAAGAGGGGATTGCATTTTTAATCTTGGGAGTGTGGTAAGAGATGAGATTTTAGTCTAGTTGTGGAAATGAGAAGGGAGCCTATGATCCCAGATGTGTCAGAGGTATGAAGGGGTATTATGATTGGATTTAAATGCTATCTCTGGGGGTAGTGACTACTATATTTGAAACTACATGGTCACTTCCATTCTAATTCCTAGTTTTCAGTTACCCAGCTTTCTGAAAGATTGACCTTTTGGCTGATGGTTTTTGTTTGATCTCTCTTATTAAAAAGAGAGAGGTTTTAAAATATTAAATGTCTTTAGGTAGTTTAATTTGTTTTCATAATAATGGGAGAGACTTTTGATTTACACCAACAGTTGATTGCCTGATATCATCTGTAGATGTGCAGCAGCACAAATGTAGCTTGATTATTGAAGCTAGCGAACTTGATTATTTTCTGGCTCATATAAACTAAGGTTTTTTTTCCTGAGTTTTGATTGCAAACATGTTCATTTTCGTATTGACGCATAAGTTAGAAAAGGCCTTGTTTGTCTTTTTATTTGTTAGAGCAAAGTGCTTTCAAGGTTTCTTCATTAGAAATCTTTCACAGTGCTATTTGAGTCATTCACTATACAGTTGTAATTAAATATAACTTTATTTTGAATAATGTCCTCTAAGAATTTGAGTATGAATGTTAAATTTGCTTACATGGCTCTAATGCTACTTCTTCGTGTGTGCCTGGAGCATTATAGTCATCAACTACATGATCACATTACTTTTTCTGCATTCAGTATGCTGCATGGATATGAGGGAGTTGGCTATTCAGTTTTTTATCACTGATGTTCAGTTTATGGTTCTTGCCTGTGTACCATTGACCTGAAGTAAATGGGGGCAGAGATTTTTGCATCATTCACTGTCCAGCCTGCAGGCTGAATGCAGATGCAATCTAAGGAAAAGAATAGAGTGGTCACGTAAAGACTATTATAATGTATACTTACAAGGGGAAAGAGTTAGGGTTCCCATGGACAATCTTAACTTTGACTTTCCCTTTCTGAATGCTTTCCCATTCAAAGTTAACATTCTTTTACATATTGACTGTATAAGAAGTAAAATGATAAATCAAAAGGAAATCATGTGAAACTGATCAATAGACTGCATTAGAATGTTCTGTCTAGTATAGTGTTTATATTTTAATTTAATCAAGGGCTTATATGGTGTCCTGCCTTGAGGACTTCTATTCTTTCCGTGTATACTCTTACAGATCGCATTATATGCACCTACTAATTAAAAATAAAATTCCTCTCGGTATTTTTACATGTCTGCACAGACCCAGCAGAACAGTGGCACATCGCTTAATATAATAGAAACCAATATGCATGCATGGAATGTCTTTTTAAAACTTTGCCAAATCAAAACTGATTTTCATCGGACTACTACAAATTTATCTACAGCCTAAGGTCTATCCCTTACACGCTTTGATTCAATTTGGACTGACGTGCTATTTTATTTTTTTCATGTTTAAAAAGAAAACTCCCACAATTAAAAATAAAGATCTCACCTGGTATCAAACAAGTGAAACATTTTTGCTCAAACTTTTCAAAAATTATATCCTATGCTAAAAACAAACATGCAGAATTTCAGCCCCCAAGGTGATCAAAAGCATTTGAAAAAGACAATTGTCTAGTCTTAATCATATTGCTAGATGATCTACTTATAATTTAGAAGTATGAAACAGATTTTGCTCTAAAAGGTAGCATGCTTTTCTTTAGCTGGTCTTTTGCATCTTGTTTTGGAAGCTTAGGATCTTTCTTTGTTTCCTCACTAAATTTCCACCCCTTCGCTTCACATCCCCCGACACTTGAGGGCAGTATAAATTCATTGAGGAAGTAGTGCATGATGGCGTTTCTACAAACACTTCTTGGAGATAATCTAAATTGGTGATTTTAAAGATTTGTTTTTCATTTCGCCTTTCTCTTTGCTTACATAGACAGAAAGTGAGAGGGTGATTTAGTGATATACATAGAACTCCTCACAAATGGAATAAGAAAGCCACCAGTGTCTTTAAATCTAGTGCAGGGAGCCCTACAATTCAAATTATATCCAATGGTATCCTTAAAAGAAGTTATTAGCTTGATTCAGAAGGAATATAACTTGATTTTAAATTGAAGGAGTAATAAGATATAAATGTCTAATCTGCATAACTATCTTCTCAGGTGAAACGATGTACCGAACCAGCAAATAAAAGTAGAGGAATTGGGGGGGAAAAAAATCAGGTCTGAAACCAAAGGCTTATAATAAGTAGGCCATGTCCTGCTAAGTAAGCATAGGATGAAGATCAGAAATTTTCCATGAATAGGAATGTTAAATGTTTTGATAATTAACACAACTTTTTGAAAGACAGTAAAGTTAATCTAATTTTTTTCATTCAAGTAGATGGACCATACAGGAACTAGGTTATTACCATCAAAAGAAACATAAATGCTTCCAAGTGTATATTTAGGTCGAATATGGTAACCCTGAGCTTTTACAAAAGGGCCATTAAATTTATCTAATAGAGTATACTAAATGTGCAAATACTTGGTTTTCTCACTACTACTGTCCATATGACATAGTATCTAATAACTTGTTCTATCTAATAACATGTTGATTAAGTGGCATTGTGTTTCACCTTCGTTCTTTTGGTAGCATTTGATTCAGGCTCATTAGCTTTGACCACTAGTGAACCTTATTGGTGGTGGTATTCTGCTAAATGTTTCCCATAATTCTATATTACCAATTTGTTTCCTGTGAAATGTTGTGTTCTAGGAAGTTCTGTGTTTATAATACTGCAAGGTTAATAACTTGGAAAGGTATTGCTCTTTCTGTGTGGCAAGCTTCAACAGCAACTACTCAGCAACTTTCTCTTTTTTTATATAGTCTTTGTCTTGCATTCATAATTTTATTTCCTAGTAAGTGACTGGCTTTTCATATAAATTACATTCTGTTGCATGTGTTCCCACTAAAGCTGCGAACTGAACACCCTGGCTCCCTTTCTCTGTGCTGGAGATGTGTTGGGTGCTGGAGATGTGGGCTCAGGCTCTGGCTCACGGTGCTGGCCTGGAGTGAGACACGGGATGAGGGGTTTGGGTTTCAGCGCTGGAGGAGAGAGTTAGGGCACAGGAGGGGGTTCAGGGCTTTGTGTGATGCTTACCTCAGACCTCTCCGGGAAACAACTAGCCAGTTCCCTCAAATATGTGCCACCCCCGCTTGCAGGCACCATCCCTCAGTCAGTGGGAGCTGAAAAACCAGCACTTGGGATGGGGGCAGCACCTGAAGCCTCCCTGGCTACCCTTGAACTTAGGAGCCAGAGGCACGTGCCAGTTACTTCTGAGATCTGTGCAGTGCCAAGTAGGGAGCCTGCCAGGCCTGCTGCACTGCCAACCAGATTTTTAATGACCTGGGCAGCTGTACTGACCAGAGCTGCCAGGGTCCCTTTTCCATGGGTGATCTGGTAGAAAACTGGACAGCCAGCAACCTTAAGGCCACATCTATGTTTACTGCATTGGAGATTGATCTTATGGCATTCAATTTAGTGAGTCTAGTAAGGACCCGCTAAATCAAACCTTGAGGATGCCACTGGTCGATGCTGGTACTCCTCGAGTTGCGAGGAGTATGGGAAGTCGATGGGAGCATTTCTCCCATCAACCTCCCGCTATGGAGTTGGTGTCAGGCTCGGTTAAAGGCATGTCAACTTCAGCTATGTTATTTACATATCTGGAGCTGCATACCATAAGCTGACCTTCCGAGTGTAGTATAGACCTAGCCTAATTCCCCCATTGTCTCTTTCTTAAAGTATTTTCTGTTCATTAGCATACTGGAAAGGAAGAAATGCAAAGTAAGCCAGGGCAACATGTTGTAAATTGGTACTTAAGCCCATCATTGCTGGGTTAATCTACCTGGAATGTCCAAGATGGTTTATTCCCCTTCTTCCCTGCAAGATAAGACAAGGGTTTTAGTTTATCGTAAAGGTTATTTTCAGACTGAGTACCTCTGAAGATGAAGGTGAATGTGAATACTTCAGAGTTGTTGACTCGAGTCCGACTTAAGTTGCCTAGGAGACTCAACTTGGGTTCATTGTTTGTGACTTGAGACTCAACTTGAGACTTGCTAATTTTGTTAAGTCGACTTGGTGAAAAAATTGTCCGAAAATGCCGATATTGATGGCTTGTACAAAAGTGACTTGACATTTTTTAAATTAAGACTTGAGACTTGACTTGGGACTTGACTCAAAAGTGACTTTAGGGACTCGAAACTTGACTTGAGACTTGAACTGTAGTGACATGAGACTCAACTTGGACTTGACAATGACGACTTGAAGACAACACTGGAATACTTTGTAATATGTTTGAGGCCTGCTTGTGCTTCAGTTTCCCCTGTCTGCTGCCTAGTTACTCAGTGGATGTTTTCCATGCTCTCCTATATGTGAGAGTAGGAAGATTGTATGCAACTTTGACTTGGTATTGAATGGGACTTCAGTAATCCCTCTTCTTTAAAAGTGAGGTATCTCTGCTGAACCCCAGAAGCTGGAAGCATGTCATTTTAGCTCATTGCTGTAATTTTGGGTTCCTTTCTATGAGAGACAAATCCACTGAAGCTACATTTAGATTTTCCAAAGTTTTGTTTAGGACTAAAAAGACAAACTTTATTCTAAGCTATATTTATAGCTGTACGTGGTTTTTTCTTTTGTGAAATTCAGATGTACTTAATATAGGATGTTTTCTCCATCACTGTTGGTATTCAGATTTGTTCCAATTGCTTTTCTATTTTGAAGCTTTACCACACAGCCTGATCTTTCCCCTAAGAAGCTATCCATCTTTGGGATTAAAGACAAAAACCAAAAAACAAGCCTCCATTCTTAGCTGGTAAGACATGGAGACATGGCTGTGCTGCAGCTTTGTGATTGATTGAGCAGGAGCACCATTATACTCTGTTTATTTCCTAAAAATAAGATAGAGGGTTATTTTTAGTATTTCATGTAGACATCTTTTAATAGCGTTTTTGTATCCAAATAAACTGAACAATGATACTTAACCTCTTTGGGAGTTATCTTGGTAGTGTAATTAAATGGGTAAAATGAATTGTGCTTTTTTTTTTTCTTGAGTGCTGTGGATCTTATGTGGGTTGTCTAGATAAGTTTTTTGTAGGTGGGTGGTATGATATAGAATCCTATTTTAATTTTTTATTTAAAATAAGTTATTTTTCAAAATTTTATAATGTAATTACATATAATCCATCTTCAGTATCAAGTTATTTATCTTTTAAAGATATTTTTCTTGTAACATTTCTTTAAAAAATATAATTATGATAGTTTAGATGTGCTATGGCCTTTTTCTTTGTGCCAATGACTGATAATTTATGTGATTATGCACTAGAATGGTAAAAGACATTCTGTCTTATAGCAGGGGTGGAGAACTAAGACCCGGAGCCGGATGCGGCCCCTAGCTTGCCTGGGTTTGGCCCCCGAAGCTCAGTGCTCCCCTCCCCACCCCCCCAGCATTGGGAAGCCTGCCTTCCCCTGGGGAGCTGGAGCACTTAAAATCTTCTAGCCTGGAGCCCCTAAGTTTGGGTGCTTGAGTGGGATGTGGGGAGTGTCTTTATCCTCAGTAAGGGGCACGCACGATGTCTATATAAGTCATGTTCCACTGGTGCGATGCTTACAGTTCCTAGAACATAAGAACGGCCATACTGGGTCAAACCAAAGGTCCATCTAGCCCAGAATCCTGATTGCTGACAGTGGCCAGCACCAGATGCCCCAAAGGGAGGGATCACAACAGGTAATCCTCACATGATCCCTCCACTGTCACACACATCCAGAGAAACAGAGGCTAGGGATACCATTCCTACCCACCCTGGCTAATAGCCATTGATGGACCTAACCTCCATGAATCTATCTAGCTTTGTTTTGAAGTTCTAGCCTTCATCACATCCTCCGGCAGGGAGTTCCATGGGTTGACTGTGCGTTGAGTGAAGAAAAACTTCCTTTTGTTTGTTTTAAACCGGCTGCCTCTTAATTTCATTTGGTGACCCTTAGTTTTTATACTGTGGGAATAAGTAAATAATTTTCCTTATTCACTCTCTCCATACCAGTCATGATTTTATAGACCTCTATCATATCCCCCCTTAGTCTCCTCTTTCCTAAGCTGAAAAGTCCAAGTCTTTTAAATCTCTCTTCACGTGGGACCCGTTCCAAACCCCTAATCATTTTTGCCTGTGTCCTTTTGCATTCTGTATTATGTTCCCAGTGCATACTAGGACCAAAACTGTGCAGCAAGTGGTTGGGGGTATGTGTTGTCAACATCACACAATGCTTGTTTCCTTCCTCCCCCCAGCTTAAAATCAGTGGCAAACAGCCTTTTCCCTCCCTTTTTTCCCTTGGTTATCCATGTTGATTCCATTGCAGTGTAAGCCTGGAACCCATGATGGATTCCATTGAGCATCAAAACATTATGATAATGTGTTAAACTTGGTGCCCCTAAAACTGGAGTGTTTCCAGAGTGTATTTAAGGTCTGCCATTACAAGGAAGGATCTTGGGAGGCCATGAATGTACAACCGCTCCCCGACTTACGGCCACCTCCACTTACAACTAAAGCGGTTGTAAATGCGGATCCAAGTTACAAACGGCGATCCGCGCTTATGAACAGTGCGGTCGCCATGTAACTCTATGGGATCTGAGTTACGAACAGTTTGAGTTACAGACCAAGTGTTGGTCCGTAACTCGTTCGTAACTCAGAGAGCGGCTGTACTGTTTTTCAAAGCACTTTAACGCTGGTTCTGGTGCCGTCAGACAAAAACAGGCTGGTGGGACTGCATTGTTATGTAGGTATGGGATGATTAGCAGTGGCTGCAAAATTTTCACATGCATAAGGCCACTTTCATGAAAGTTTGCAAATTGCTTTCCCTCTGCACTGAAGCGCAAGAATACCGGAATGAGGCTCACTCTGACAATGGAGAAGTGAGTGGCAATTGCCCTCTGGAAGCTTGCAATGCCAGAGAACTACATGTCAGTTATGAATCATTTTGGAGTGGGGGATGATTCAAGTACCCAAGAAAATCAATACCCTTCTGCTATGGATGGTGGTGACTCTGGGAAAGCTGGAGTACATAGTTAAAGGGCTTTGCCACACAGGAGTTCCCTCACTGTTGTAAGGTGATAGATGAAATGCACACTCCCATCTTGGCATCCGACCGCCTTACAAAGGAGTACATAAACTGCATGAGGTACTTCTCAATGATGCTGCAAGGGCTGGTGGACCACAAGGGCCATTTAATGGGCATCAATGTGGGATGGTCAGGAAAGGTATATGATGTGCATTTTTAGGAACATAATCCTCTTTGGCAAGTTGCACGTGGGAAGAACAGCAAGTTCTAGGCTCTTTCCCTGTCTAATTTCTATATGATAGGCAGGGCTTGACAAGCGGCGTCGAGCCCTGCTTGCCAGCCGCGCGGTTTGGCATGCTGTGCCACGGGCGAGTAGATTGCCCTAATTGTTGAGCCCTGATGATAGGTATATTAAAATGTAATAAATAAATCCAGTAAATCTAACTTACATATATCAATCCAGTTAGATAACTTTTTTCCCCATGTGATGTCTTGTTTTAGTTTTGATATTCATTTTCATTTTCAGACCTACAAGTATAGGATACAAATAAGTGTGGTGACTTTGTTGCTACTGGTCAAAACTTGGATGGGTGGGATGTTACCAGGAATCTTTTATCTAGACTACCAAAGGGCTAGTTCCTCACAAACCCATTTTATGTCATTGTGCCTAGATCAGTTTAGAAACAATTCCCATTAAAGGGTTGTACCACTTTAATTGTATGTCCACACAGCAATTGAGGAGAGGAGGCAGCATGTGAAGGCACATAATATAGTGTGGTTTAATCTTCTGAGCTTGGCTACCAATAGGAATATAAGACTGGCTGATACCATGGTTAATTAGTAGGGTGGCTAGCCTGTATCGAAGTCCATTTTGCTGCAGCCTGGAGAGGGAGAGAGAGAGAGGGGGAGGGGATGAAAGCACGTTGCAATCACACTTCCAACTGAAGAGTAGACATACCTAGAATGGGCATAGTTATATTGGCATAACGATGCTTGCATTACTACAGCTTATTCTATGATTGTCTCTTCACGAAACTGGTAAGAATAAACTGTTCCATAGCAGACTATTCTACAGCCTTACAGATTTTAACCTGCCAGCATCTCCAATACCAGGAAATTTTTTCTACTAGCCTGAATTTTCTCTTTCAACCTACTTTCCCCAGTTAACTACAATATACAGATTCCTCTCATCTTATATACATGTAGTTGTAAAGCTACATAAATTTCTTCTTGACAAGTCCTAATATTTTTCCTTTTATAAAGGATTATTGTGAACTTTTCTTTGAAAAACTATCACCCCTCCAGTGTCTGCAGCAAACCTTTAATATGTGTCTGTTTGGAGGAGTGGGGGGGAAGAACCTAATGGAACTATAGCAAATGCCCTTTTCCTTGTTCTATAAAATATCATTCAGATTTAGCTGAGAGATGAAGCATTAAAAATAGGGTTTCACTTGCAGGCTTCACAAAAGCTTTGGCAACTTGCCAAAAGCATTGAACATTCTGAGGCCAGGTTTGCACTGTTGCCTCAGCAGAACCATCACCACCATAAGCTGCACTGGGACTATCAGGTAGCTCCTGGACCAGCTGCACTGCAGTGTGGCCAGGTCTACACTAGACCACGAAGATCAGCATAAGGTACTCAACTCCAGCTATGCAAAATATGTAACTGGAATTGGCTTACCTTAAGCCAAGCCTTGGCAGCTCCACACAGCAGGAGTTTTCTATCGGCTTCCCTTACTCCTTGAAAAAGCAGAAGTACTGGATGCTGGCAGGAATTGCCCTCAGCATTCAATTTAGAGGTCTATACTAGACTCACTAAATCAAACACCAGAACATCAACCTCTGGAGCATGAGTCTTCTGGTAAATATAGACATGCCCTGTTGGTAGAAGAGAGGCAAGATAGGCTCTCTCTCTCTCTTTATCCTCAGACCTGTAACTTGGTGGCAGTTGCTGGGCTTCCTCTCCCAAGGTAACATAGGGGCCAGGAAGTCTCATAACTCTGGGAGATAAGGTAGGAGGGAGATGGTGGCTGGCTTCTCCTGAATCCCGCAGCCTGTCCTGCTGTAGTGAACAGTCTAATGCTGCAAACAAAGGCCGGTTCTGTAGTTCAGGGAGTAGTAGTTTGCTTGGAGATGTGTAGGGTTCAGGGTTCTAATCCCACTGACTTGTGAGTGAAGTTGTCACTCATGATATAATTTGCCTTTACTTCTTCCTTTTCCTTTGAAAGCAATCAAAACCCTAGGAAATTTTATGTATAGGCATGCATATGCATGCTCAACATACCTACATTGAAAGAAAGTTACTTCAATCACACAGTCAAGCGTCAATAGTTAGGAAATGCCCTATTTACAGTTTGTATAATCATAAGTCTGTACCCCTGGGCTTTATGTATTATGATACAGTCTTTAATTACATAATGAAATTACTTTATTTTCCCAAGGACCTCTGTTGGATTCAGTACAAGAAATGAACATGGGAGTCGATGAAAAGCTGACATTGCCTAACTTTTTAAGTGCTTGGCTTTAGAAGACTAGTCAGGTTGTAATATTAAATAGGTCAGAGAATATGTGAGTAGCAAAGGGGAAATCCCTTACTGTCATACATTGTCTCAACTCTCTGCTGGAGCTCAGTTGCATTGTTGTATTCTGTTCCTGACTTCCTGTGAGTTCTGGAAATGCTGATATTGCAGAAAACTGCAATTTGCAGCTTGTTCTAGTTTAATCACTTTAGTCAACTTTATTTTATAGTGATAAATTGTATACTGCATCTGTTGGTGGATAAAGAAAATATAAGTTGTAATTAAGCTTTTTTAATATGTGACTCACAAATTTAAATAGCTAAATATAAAGCAATAGCACATCTTTCATAAAATTATTGAAGCATTGCAGTGTAATACAACGGTTCCCAACCGCTGGGCTGTGGACTGGCAGCGGGCCGCGAACCCCTGCCTACTGAGCTGCAGCACGCTGCCAGGCCACGTCCCCAGATGCTAATGAGCCCACCCACTGGGATTCCCAGCAGTCTCAGCGGACAACCAGGTATGTTGAAAATGGAGCCACAGTGAGGCTGTTCCTAGTGGCGTAGCCCCAAGTCCAGCTCGGGTGGCCGCTACACAGCCTGGCTGGTGGGGCTGCATGATGGGCAGCTACAGTGCTCGGCTGGGATCAAGCATTGTGTGGAGCCCAGCCGCTGCGGCACTCAGCAGAGGCTTGGCACGCTGCAGGCTCCCACTGCCCAGGGAAGTGCTCTGTGCTCAGCTGGTGGCTGGGATGCAGTGGCAGAGCTACTGGGGCAGGCATGGGAACTTCTGGAGGGCTTGGGGGTGGGGACCTCTAAGAGGAAGGAGGTCTGACTCTGAGGAGGGCTATGACTTCCAAGATAGGAAACTGGCACTGAGGGGCTCGGGGATGGGGCTAGTAGTGAGTGGGCTAGCGGAGCAGCACTGGCACTGGGCACAGGGCTAATATTGGGGACTGGGGGCTGGCACAGGGGAACCCTGGGGGGATTGGATGCAGTGGGACTCTGGAAACAGGAGGCAGCAACTGAGGCATTTGGGGCAGGGCGCTGGCACTAGGGGACTCTGAGGGTGAGAGGCTGGCAATGGGAAAGTTGGGTGCAGAAGACTCTGGGGTCAGTGACTGGCATTGGAGGTTAGTAGAGGGATGAGGGGCTCTAGAGGTTGGAGCTGGCTCTGGTTGCTGGGGATTTTTATACCGGAGATTGGCAAACCCATTCACAAATTTTTGGCACACGAGTAACATTTTATTTGCATATTTGAATATTCATTATTTGCTTAATGAATATGCAAATGTACACATAAAATGTTATTTGGCCACCAAAAGTTTGAATGGATTTGCCGGTCCCTGGTATAAAAAAGGTTGGGAACCACTGGTGTAGTGAATGAAATGCTGCACAATTGAAAACAATAGCCTGAAATAGGGTACTAGCACCCATCTTCCTCTGTCTCCTGTTTTGTGGTCCATGTTTTTTCTTAAAGTTAGCTAAGTTACAGAAAACATCAGTTCACTTTGCAAGAATGCACAGTGACTATTCACATGTATACCTTTTATGTCAGTCATTACACTGAGGAAGAACCCCAAACTCTAGAGGGTTAAACATTTAGTCTCTACTGGTAATCTTTTATTGGTTGTGATTTTTTTTTTCCAGTGACCTGACAGTAAAAGAAAACAAGGCTATAATGTCAATGCTGCCATTTCAGATATAAGAATAGATTTGATTTTGTTTCTTTAAACCATTATAGTCTGTACGCTTCACAGAAAGGGGAAATTCTTTAAGGAAGGTTTAGTCATTTTTCCTATTTAGGCTGAATGTGTCTTTAACTTCTATATGAATATGAAGTATTTATCCGCACATAATGTCCGATCAAATAAACTGCTATTCATAATAGCACAGAACAGACAGCCATGGTACTAAATTAGCACTTGATTATTTGTTTTTATTTTGAATGGTAAAGGAAAACTAAAATAATACATTAGAAAATAAAATAAATACTAACCAAATAAGAATTCCTATATTGAAAAAGAATTTTCAAAATATGTTTAGAAATATTAGTCACTGTTTTACAGGTTGCACCTCCCTGAATTGGGACACTCTTGTCTGGCAACATCCGTGGTCCAGCAAAACCACGGATGTTGCTGAACAAGAGAGCTCCGGAGTATGAGGGCCAGCAGCTGAGAACCCCGTGAAAGGCAAGGCTGGTGATAGCAGGGCAGGAGCAGCCTGTGCATGCTGGTGTGGCATAGGAATGTAAGTGACTAGTCGACTATCTTGCTGTTAGAGGCAGCAAGAGGGGAGTTGGCTTAAAAGCTAGTTCCCCCCAGCACCATCTCCGTGGGGTGCAGGCAAGGCACAGGCGTAGCAAGGGACCGGGTGCTGATTCCCAGCTCGCACCTGGTCCCAGACACCAAGCCTGTGCTTTTTAAATGTATTAAGAGCTTCCAGGCTCTTAATACATTTAAAAAGCAGAAGCACAGTGCGGGAGACTGGGCACAAGCTGGGAATCATCTGTCTCAGCTTGAGCTTGGTGCCCCTCCTCCCTCTCCCCCTCTGCGCTTCAGCTTTTTAAATGTATTAGGCAGAGCTGCAGTGGGGTAAGTTCCCGGGGTCAGAGGCTACCCTGCTGTGGCTCTGCAGTTTCCCCCCTTATTGACTAATCAACTAGTCAATGGAAATTCCATTTATTAGTCCATCAGTTGATTAAATGCAATTTAACATCCCTAGCCCGGCAGTGGGGTTGTGCTACAGCATCCGAACAAGGGAAGCCCATCTGGGGCCGTGGCAGGTGAGCAGACCAATCAGGGCTGCGTGACAGCTGTCAGCGAGTCTGGTACCGCGCCAGTTGGGCCAAGGTTGTGTGCTGACGTGCTGGTAGTGGGGCTGGAGCAACGACTATGACAGTGGGGCCAGAGCAGCCATGTTGCCCGACTGACAGTGGGGCCAAAGGAGCCAGCAGCAGGGAGGGGCAGCAGGCTGAAGGGGCCAGAGCCAGGGACCTTCCCTGGTCCAAAAAATTCCCTCATCTGGGGCCACTGAGGTCCGTCCTGAGGGTGCTAGATCAGTGAGGTCCAACCTGTGGCATCTCATTCTATGAATGTGATCATTTTTAGTGAGGCTGCTATTGTTACGATACAGCTTTGTACTTCACAGCAAGGAGGCATAGTTTCACGAGACAACACAACGCTTAAATTTAAGTTCTGTTTGCAAAAATTGCAAATTGAAGTGTGCCTAATACATTTTTTAGACACTTTTTAAAAACATGTATAAGCTAAAATACCAATTGGTTTAAGCAGCTGTATAATACCAAAATATGAGAGACAAACAGCCTACCTTAAAACATGCTTTTAAAAACAGACTAGTCCCAGATGTTTTGTTCTAGTTGTGTGCTATGTGTGGAGTCTGTTTCTGTATCACACACTCTCCTCTGACTCTGTCTACATCAGTTTCGACTTAACATGGCCCAAAATGAACTCCATATTTTTCCCGAATCTAGAATCTATACGGCTTCTACTCAGTGCCACTAATGACAGCACTTTCATCCTCCCTGCTATTCAGGCCTGCAAGCTGGGGGCCATTTTTTAATCTTCTCTCATCTTTGCTGAACATATCAAGATTGCATCCAAAGCGTGTTGCTGCTGCTGCTTCCACAACATTTCTAAGATATGACTATTTTTTGTCATCTTAGCTAAAATTTACATGCAGTCATCTTTTGTCTCCTGTCTTGATCACTGTAACCATGATCCCAACTAGCCTCTCTGACACATTGCTTCCCTCCATTCTATGCAAAATGAGTTGCTAGTTTCCCTTGTCATTTGTTCTTAACTTGTCATCCACTTCGTTTTTGAATCTGTCCATTGACTTTTTATTCTCCATTGCATGGAATTGACAGTTTTTCTTCTTGTCATCAAAACCCTGCATAACTCTACTCCATCCTACTGCTGGTTCTTATGTCTGCTCACCTGTGACCCACACTTCCTCTACTTACTCCACTAATAATGCTAGCTTCACCTAGCTGTCTGTTTCTCACAGCCAACTCAGTGCTTCCCTTCCTACCATCCATTGAACACCCTTCCAAATTTTGTGTGCCAAGCTTTTACCCCCTTGACATTTAAATTCCTCCTGAAGACACACTTGTACTGGGACATATGTAATAGAAACCTGATTAATAATGGTATGAGATGTGCAACTGGAAATAGTTTTATAATACTAGCTTTCAAAAATAGTTGTCAGCTAGGGACGTTTGAGTGTAAACAGCTAACCATTTAACAGATAAGCAGATGCTTCTCAGTAAATAGTGTGGGTTACACTCAGCGAAGCTTCCTCCCTGGGAGCCAGGCAGACAAGGGCTGCCTGCTCTGGTCTCAGGGAAGGAGGCTTTACTCCCTCCTACCTGGAAGTGGAGCTGGGTGGGAAAGAGCTGCTGGCTCTGCTTCTGAGGAGCAGGTTTTGCTGAGGCAGCAAAGCCTACTCCCTAGGATCCAGGCTGGCAAGAGCTGCCCACTTGGCTCCCAAGGAGGAGGCTTTACTGCTGGGCCAGTGGGGGCTGGCGGCTCTGCTCCTGTCAAGGCTTCGCTGCAGGCTCTGTAGTATAAAGCTAAGCGTTATATTACAGAGATGTTCAGCAGTTACACAGCTACCTATTGCACGATTTTTAACATCCCTCGGATTGGCAAGATGTGACAAATAACCACATTTTGTTTCCCTTTCTCCTACCCTTTGTCTGATTTTTAGATTGTAAGCTGTTCAGGGCAGGGGTTGTGCCTTCTTTTGTTCATAATACAGTAAAACCTGTGCTATCCAGCATGCTCGGGGATTAGGGTGTTCCAGATATCTAAAAATTCCGATTATCTGAGGGTCCCATCAACCTAGGAAAAACTAATGAACAACAGTAGTAAAACTCAGGTTTTTAATATTGGTAGTTTTGTTGTGTGAGGCAGTTGGTCTCACATTTCTATTTTGAGTTAAAGATGATTAGTAGTTCTTAAATAATAAATTAAGCCAATCATGGTAAGCCAATCATGGTAAACCAAGCCAGGCCTGTGTGCCTGAAGATGTGACAGTATTACGGCTGGGGGCAATGCTGGTTAACAAAGTTTTCTGGTTAACAGAGTGTCGGATAACAAAGCTTTCACTGTATATTGTAGATACTGCCAGAAATAAATTGATTATAACAACAAGAAGTTACAGGGAAGGGTGGTATTTATACTGGTGCACCCAGGTTTAGAGATGTTGAGTCTCATGACTGCTTTCAGCTGCTACAGAACATGACCCCTAGCTAAGTTATGTACAGTTGAAAGTGGCTAATTACAATTAGAGAAGGGTGCTTAATAGTATCAATTTTAGGTGTCAAAATTGCTAAGACTTTTTAGGCATTTAAGAAGTGTATCATTCCACTATGAAAAATAGTCCCTGATCTCTTATTCTTTGATTGCGGGGAGGCGGGGGGTAGGGGAGAGGAGACTACAGTTTTCCCATAGGACCAAGGAAGATTTGTAATTCTGGTTTTAAAGTATAACAGGAATTTTTACTATTAAGGATTAATAGTTTTGGTTTTGTTCTTTTTGGTGAACAAGTCCCATCTTTGTACCACTGTTAGTTAATATGTTGTTACAATATCATCAGGCCCAAATAGCCTTTCAGAATGACATGTCACTCTTCCTTAATGTAAAAGAGTTGCTATAGCAGAGGTGAAACAAAACTGCAGTTTGCTAGAGACCTCTGAAGTTTGAAATAAACGCCTCTTGATGTAGAGCAAAATTTTCAAAGATCTTACATGACTTTTGAAAATGGGACTTTGACATTGAGTCTCTCTTTATAGCACTTCTATGGATACTTGCAGTGTTATTATTTTTTACTTTATTGTGTGTGCTGGCTTTCATTTGTCAGGTGGTTGCCACAATTAGTTTTCAGAAGAAACACTGTCCCTCTTTTACCCCACACTATCTTAAGTTTGTGCTCCTGCAATAAACTCCATTGCCAACTTTGTTACACATCTATACAAGCTACTCTGTCACAGAACTTAACCACATAAGCCACCACATCAGAAGCCCATACAACTGCACAGCCACTAATGTGATATATGCCCTCAAGTGCAAGCAATGCCCCTCTACCATGTATATTGGCTAAACTGGACAGTCTCTACAACAAGGGATTAATGGACACAAATCCGATATTTGAAATGGTAACACACAGAAACCTCTAGGGGAAGATTTTAACCTGGCTGGGCTCTCATTAATGGTTTTAAAAGTAAGGATGTTAAATTGCAGTTATCTAACTGTGTAGTCGATACAATTTGTATTGACTATACAACTAGTCAGTAAGGACCTCTATGCAGAGCCGCAGCAGTAGTAGGTTAAGCTGGGACTGAGCAGCCCTGGCTCATGCCAGCTCCAGGAGCCATATGCACTGCAGCTCTGCATTTTAAATGTAGTAAGAATTTCTTACTACATTTAAAACGCAGAGTTGCAGTGTCCTGGACCAGTGAGAGCTAGGGCTGCTAGAGGCAGCTTCTGTTTGCGGTGGACAGGGGCTGCTGCTGGAGCAGCCCTGTGTGCAGCCAGCTTGGGCCGCCATGAATGGGGCTGCTTGGCAGCAGCAGCCTCTGTCCGTGGGGGGGCCCAACCTCCCTGCTGGGACCCCTGTGGACAGGGAATGCTACCGGAGCAGCTTCCCCTATTCCAACCCTAGCTGCCTCTGATAGAGGCAGCAGAGGTGGGGGCAGGCAGCACTGTAGAGATGGTGCTAGGAGGAACCAGCTTTTAAGCCACCCCCCCCCAGCATCGGCTCCTGTTGACACCTCCCCCCTTCCTGCCTCTCATAAAGGCAGCAAAGTGGAGGGGAGTAAATAGTCGGTACTCCAGGTGATCACTCATTTACATCCCTATTTAAAAGTAGCCGTTCTCTTATAAAGTAATTTCAGGAACCAGCTGCAGAGTGAGACTGTGGAACTGGCCTTCATATGCAAATTTGACACCATCATCCAGGTAATGAACAGAGACATGAATTGGATGGGCTGTTATATTCAACACCCAAATGAGATCAAAAGCTAAGTATCAGACACTTACAGCCTCATTTAGCATGGACGCTATAATTGACAAAGAATAGTCCTGCATTTTGCTTCATAATTGACAAATGTTCTCTCCCCCCCCCCCCCTTTTTCTGCTTTAAATTTTGGGGTTTCTATGCCTTTTGCTCCACTCATCTGAGGAAGTGGGTTGATATATATACATTGTTAGTCTCTAAGGTGCTATTTGTTCAAGAACTCCTCCTAAGAGCTAGGGTACTGAATTTGGTATGCAGATTCCTCAGAGCCTAACTTATAGCAAAATCAGGGTTTGGTTGTGCCAGGAAAAGAGGAATGGGACTGTTTTCCAGAATATGGAAAGGAGGGGTTGTTTGGAAGGATGCAGTACTCACAGTACTGCAGAGTTACCACTGGGGGCAGCTGCACCAACAAGAGAGTAACCAGCAGGGCTGGGGTTCACCATCATGCCTACCACCAGACCATCTAAGTAGCTCTCCTTCCCCAAACCTTTGCCTCCTTGGCCACAGTGCTGGGGGAAGAAAGCCCTGCTGGCTGGAGGGGAGAAAGCCCTGCCAGCTCGAGGGGACCCCTTGTTCTGAGCCCTTCCTCACCCCAACCCTCACTCTTGCAACCCTCCATATCCTCAGCCTTCTGTCTGGAGCCCCTCCTCAATCCTCCATCTTGTATCAAAAACCCCAATGCCTCTGACCTGCACAGCACACCCACACCTCCCCAAAGCCCTGTCCTGACTACTGCACCTCCAACCCCACCAGCCTCCGGCTCCGAAGGATCCAGGCATTGCCGGGTAAGTCCTCTAGTACTTTAAAATACTTAATCAACTTCTGAACATAAATCTTTTCCAATTTGTTAGTTTTGTGCATAAATATGCATACTCTTAAAATATTGTATCAGAAATATTCCTTTAAACACACATTGTACCAAACTTTTGCTTTTTATTTTAAGTAATATTGAACAGCACTGAGACTGTATGGCAGATGAATCTTTTTGGAGGCTTTTAATTTGTCAAATTCTAGAACTTCCTCAGTTTGGCAAATTACACAGAGTGGGGGAGGCAGTTTCCCCTTCAAACTTGCTTGTGCCTTTGTCAAACCACAATATCACAGTTCAGGCAATGTGCTTTTGTTCTCAGTGACTGTATTATTATCCTATCTGAGATACTGGGAGGTTATTTTTGCAGCAAACAACCCTCTTAATGCCTTAATTGTTGCTAATGACTAGTTACTGTCCTATTCCTTTCTATATTCTGTAAGCAAATATTTTTAATGGTAAAATGGTAAAGCCATGGCAGCCAGAAGATCTTGGATTATTATATAATGGTCTAGACAACTATATGTTTTGAATTACCGCTAAAGATACATGGAACAAGAATAGTATGGATTATTTTTTATGTGAATATCAGGATTCTGCATATGAAATTTGCTAAACTGTTTATAACTTCAAACGTTGGAAACAAAATATCACATTCTAAATTCTTGCTTGTATTCAGTTTTAATAGAGAGAACAGGCAGACTACCTGTCCTCTGTTTCATATAAATTAACTCATGTGTCACACTCCCACATTTAACCTAGTATTTTAAGATTGGTATGAAAATTTTGAAAGTGAGTCTTTATGGCTGAATCAAGTTCATTGATCTTTCTTGCTGCCTGTGTGCTACAAGGTGTCTGACCACTGCCTTAATTAGGTGATAAGTCTGTCCATGGGTTGTAATGTTCTCAATCTCACCATGTCCTGTCCCACCTCTCAGCCAACCGGTGCCGGGCAGGGGCAGGGTCTCCTCCCAGCCACGGAAGAGCGCTTCCCTACATGGCAGGAGGGCTGCTCCACACGGCCCTCCCCCACTGTGCAGAGAAGTGCTCTTCCGCGGCTGGGAGGAGACCCCATGCAGCCCTCCCGTGACACAGGGAAGTGCTCTGTGGCTGGAGGAGACCCTGCCCCTGCCTGGTGCTAGTTGGCTGAGAGGTGGGCAGGAGACCTGTCTCCCAGCAGCCAGAGCAGGAGGGGAGATGCTGGGTGGTGTGCTCCAGACCCCGGAGCTGCCGCAATGTGGGCAGCAGCATAGGGCTAGATGAGAGGGGCAGGGGTAGTGCTGGGGTGCTCTGGAGGCTGAGCTAGTAGTGGGGAGGGCTAAGGAGGCAGGGCTGGCACTGGGGGACTTGGGACGGTGCTAATATTGGGGGCTGGCACTGGGGGAGACTCTGGGAGGGTTGGGTGCATGGTACTCTGGAAAAAGGAGGCTGGTACTGGGGGGTCTGGTGGTAAGGGGCTCTAAGGGGCAGGGGACTGCCACTGAGGCATTTGGGATGGGGCTGGCACTGGGGGGGTTCTGAGGGTGAGAGGCTGGCACTGGGGGGTTGGATGCAGGGGTATCTGGGGTCAGTGGGCTGGTGCTGGGGAATAGTGGAGGGATGTGGGGCTCTGGGGATTAGGGCTGGCATTGAGGGCTTTGCGGGCTGGGCTTTTGGCAGACTGGTAACATTTTATTTGCATATTCCTCATTTGCATAATGACTATGCAAAAAAGGAAGTTACTCACCCTGTGCAGTAACGTTTGTTCTTCGAGATGCGTGTCCCGTGGGTGCTCCACTGTAGGTGTCGGCTTGTCCCGGCGCCGCAGATCGGAGATTTTTCCTAGCCGTAGTCTGCCGGACCGCGCATGCGCGAAGTGCGGCTCGTGCCTTTTCGCGCCGTTTGAGCAGCGCTGGTCCGGCTCCCGCCAGTTCCTCCTGCCTCTTAGTCTGAAAGACAGATAATAATAAATTCCGAAGAGGGGAGGAGGGCGGGTCGTGGAGCACCCACGGGACACGCATCTCGAAGAACAAACGTTACTGCACAGGGTGAGTAACTTCCTTTTCTTCTTCGAGCAGTGTCCCGTGGGTGCTCCACTGTAGGTGAATGTACAGCAGTAGCTCACGAATGGAGGAGGGTTCGGAGCTATCGTGCCGTAGCTGAGGATAACACTGCTGTCGCCACCGTGGAATCAGGTATTATCAAGTTTGGGACAGCGTAATGTGTGGCGAATGTTAAATTGGAAGACCACGTAGCAGCTCTGCAGATATCTATCAAGGGGACTCCCTTGAGAAAAGCAGTGGATGTAGCCACCGCCCGAGTTGAATGAGCCCTCATAGTTGAAGGCAGTGGTTTCTTACGCAGTTCGTAACATGACCTTATGCACTGTACAATGGAAGAAGAGATGCGTTGGGCGGACAGTGGGTGACCCTTAGAACGGTCCGTCATTGATACTAATAATGCATCCGTCACACGGAATGGTTTGGTCCTCTCGATGTAAAAGGCGAGAGCCCGTCTGACGTCCAAAGTGTGTAGACGTGTATGCTCTGGAGACGCATGCGGTTTAGGGTAGAATACCGGGAGGATTATAGGTTCGTTAATGTGAAATCGAGAGACCACTTTGGGACGAAATCGCGGTAATGTTCGGAGTATTACTGCTTGGTGCGTAAAGATCGTATATGGAGGAGAGGCTGACAGCGCAGCTAGTTCACTCACTCTCCTTGCGGAAGTGATGGCTAGTAAGAAAATGACCTTCATGGACAAATCATATAAGGTACATGTGGCGAGCGGTTCAAACGGTCTGGCAGTCAGGGAATTGAGAACCAACTCAAGGTCCCAAGGGTCCGCTGGTTGAGTAAAATGCGGGTAAAGGTTAGACATTCCTTTCAAAAACCTCTTAGTTGTTGGATGAGAAAATATTGAGTATCCGTTAATCTGCTGGTGAAAGGCTGCGATTGCAGCGACATGAACTCTGATGGAGGTGCAGGTGAGGCCTGACTCCTTAAGGTGTACGAGATAGTCCAGGATATATTGTAAAGGTGAGGAGACTGGGTCCAGGCCCTTTTGTGAACACCACGATGAGAAACGTGACCATTTAGAAAGGTAAGTAGACCGTGTAGAGAGTTTTCTACTGTTCAGCAGAATGTGCTTGACCGACTGTGAGCATAGCACCTCTGATTGTTGGAACCAACTAGGTACCATGCCGTGAGCGCGAGATGATTCACCTGCGGATGAAGCAGGGAGCGACGATTCTGCGACAGGAGATCGTACCGAGGTGGCAGAGGAAACGGAGGATACCTCGACATGCGATGTAAGTATGGATACCATATTTGTCTGGACCAGGCTGGGGCTATTAGGATTACTGTGGCCCTGTCTCGTATTATTTTCTCTACCACCCGTGGAATTAGAGGTGTGGGTGGGAATGCATATAGTAGGTGACGCCCCCAGTTGTATAGGAAAGCGTCGCCCTCTGAACTCTGTCCGATGCCCGCTCTCGAGCAATACCGAGGACATTTCGCATTGCGAGACGTTGCGAAGAGGTCCACTACTGGGAAACCCCAACGTTGGAATATCGTCGCAGTCACGGTCGGGTGTAGCTCCCATTCGTGATTGGGAGAGAAGTGCCTGCTGAGGGCGTCCGCCCTTACATTGTGCTGACCGGGAAGGTATTCTGCAACTAGAAAGATATTGTGGCGATTGCACATGTTCCATAGGCGAACCGCCTCCGCACACAGGGAGTGAGACCTGGCGCCCCCTTGCTTGTTTATATAATAGACGGTCGTTATATTGTCCGTCAGGACTCGTATGACCTGGTCTTGAATGACAGGAAGGAAGTGTTGACATGCCCTGTACACTGCCCTGAGCTCCAGAAAGTTGATGTGCATCAGCGACTCGTCTGGCAACCATAGGCCTTGTATTTGCTCGCGCCCGAGGTGCGCACCCCATCCGATGAGTGACGCATCCGTTGTCAATTGCATCGACGGTTGGGGGCGATGAAAGGGTACTCCTAACAATAGATTGTTTGGTACTGTCCACCAAGTGAGTGATTCCTTGACGTAGGTAGGTACTGTTATCGTCCTGTGGACGTCGCGTACATTGGGGGGACAGATTCGAGCCATCCGATGTTGTATGCAACGCAAATGTAACCTTGCGTGCTTCACTACGTATGTTGTTGAGGCCATGTGACCCATGAGCTGCAGGCACCTTAATATGGGAACCTTTGGGCTGACGAGTAATATCTGAATCAAGTCTTGCATCGTGGAAAATCTTTCCATCGGTAATGATGCGCGTTCGGTTGTAGAGTCGAGACGGGCTCCTATGAACTGTATTGTTTGACATGGTTCCAGTGATGACTTTGGAACGTTGAGAAGGAGTCCCAGCTCGTGAAAGAGCCTGCGTGTTATCTGAGTGGCGTTGATCGACTCCTGGAGTGACTGGGCTCTTATTAGGCAGTCGTCGAGATACGGGAAAATCATTATATGAAGGCGACGTAAGTATGCCGTCACCACAGCCAGGGTCTTGGAGAAAACCCGCGGAGCCGACGAGAGACCGAACGGCAGGACCTTGTACTGGAAATGGTCTGTACCGATTTGGAAGCGCAGAAATCGTCTGTGTGCTGGGTGGATCGCAATGTGAAAATATGCGTCCTGAAGATCGAGGGATGTGAACCAATCCCCATTCTGAAGTGCTGGGATGATTGTAGTTAAGGTGACTATTCGGAAGCGTTGTTTCCGCAAGAAACGGTTGAGGTCGCGGAGATCTAGTATCGGTCTCCATCCCCCTGACTTCTTTTCCGTTACGAAGTAGCGGGAGTAGAACCCTCTGCCCTTGAATTCGTCCGGAACACGTTCTATCGCCCCGATGGTAAGAAGACGGGCGACTTCCTGCCTGAGCAGTATCTCGTGAGATGGGTCCCTGAAAAGGGACGGGGCAGGGGGGGATGGGTGAGGAAGCGACGTGAATGGGATGGTATAGCCGAGACGAATTGTTTCGAGGACCCATTTGTCGGTGGTGATGTAGGCCCATCGATGGAGGTATGGTCTGAGGCGGTGATGAAATATCGCCTTCGAAGCACTCAGAATGGTATTGATGGGAATGGTTCTCAACCCCTCGAGGGGCGCGTCAAACTTGCTGCCTGGTACCCTGTTGGGAAGTCGTTTTGGGCGGCGGGCGTCTGCGTTGCTGTCGCTGTCTACCCCTCTGTTGGTCCTGGGGTCTATATTGAGGGGATTGCCGGAAGGGGGGCCTTTGTCTCTGGTAGGTCGTATATCGCTTTTTGCGGTATGGAGGGGTATACATTCCGAGCGTTTTCAGGGTGGTTCTGGAATCCTTCCCCGAGTGTAAGAGCTGGTCGGTCTTCTCGGAGAAGAGGTTCTTTCTGTCGAAAGGTAAGTCCTCGACCTTGGAAAACAGGTCTTTAGGAGCAGAAGACTGTTGCAGCCAGGATGCTCTGCGCATAACGACTGATGTAGCTGTCGTGCGCGCTGCTGCGTCAGCTGTGTCCAGAGCGATATTTAAGGCCGTTCCGGATGCTGCATAGCCCTCTTTTATCACAGCTTTTAGGATGTCCCGCTTTGACTCTGGGATATGCTGTAGCAAAGGTACAAGCTTGGCGTAGTTATCAAAGTTATGGTTCGCCAACAGTGCGGAGTAATTAGCCATTCTGAGTGCTAGAGTTGCCGAGGAATAGATTTTACGTCCGAATAAATCGAGACGTTTACTATCTCGGTCCGCAGCAGTAGGCTTGTACTGTGGCATCTTTGCTCTTTGCTGGACTGCATCCACTACCAAGGAGTTTGGTTGCGGATGCATGAATAGGAACTCCATTCCCTTGGCAGGGACAAAGTACTTTTTATCCGCCTTTTTATTCGTCGGAGGGACGGACGCAGGGGATTGCCAGATGTCATCCGCAATTTCAAGGATAGCCGCGTCCAAAGGTAAGGAGATCTTTGGTTGATGAGTGTGTTTAATATTACGAAGGAGGTGATGTTGCTTTTGCTCCACGTCACCCAATTGTACGTTCTGGCTGACCGCCACCCTCTGGAACAACTCCTGAAATTGACGAAGGTCGTCAGAAGGAGAAGTGTCGCCCTGAAACACTGCGTCGTCGGGGGACGATGAGGATTGTTGTGCCGGTGAACGGTCAGGTTCGACATCCTGAGCGGGAAGAGGTTGCTCGGCGTGGTAGGTAGACCCCGAGGGAGTTGGTGGTCTTACCGGATCAGAAGAAGACTGGTATTTTTGACTCTGCTGATAGGGCGAAACACGGCGATGATGGGGAGATGTGGAGTGACGGGATCTTATTGAGTATTCCGAGCGGGTTGATCTTGGTGATCGCGATCTGTCCCTATAATAGGTGCTGCGACTGGGTGAACGCAGGTCACGGCGATAAGAATGGCCAGAACGAGGTGATGTGTGGCCAGTATGAGAGAACTCAGAGTAGTGTGGGGACGGGGGCCGTGACTGTGGAGAAAACTCCGGGCTCGGGGATAGAGAAGACAATCCCCTGATCGCGTGGGCCGTAGGGGCTAGCAAATGCTCCGGTGGAGAAGATGCCGGGGTAGAGATGACTGAATGTGGAATCACTTCTACTGGCATCGGAGGAATCCGTGCCGACGTAGGCCCCCTCAGCGTTGCTGATCGACTCGGCACCGGTGATTGACTGTGCTCCCGAGATGTCTGGAGGGGAGAAGGCCGTCGCACCGTTGGTGAGCGCCTGTGCTGAGACGGTTCTTTCGGTGCCGAAGGGCGACTCGGTGCTGACGTGGTCGACGCCGGGGAGTGCCTCGGGGCCGAAGGTTGATGAGACTCCCGTTGTTTGGTGGGAGGTGGTGGATGCTTCGGTGCATGCCTTGAAGGGCGGCTAACTTTCGCCGACTGTTTGTCCGTGATCTTCGGTTCCCGTGCAGTTGAGCCCGTAGGTACCGGTGATCGGCTCTGCGCCGGAGAGCGCCTCGGTGCCGGAGAGCGCCTCGGTGCGGGAGAGCGCCTCGGTGCCGGGGAGCGACTACGGCTCAGTACTCGGCTATGGCCTGGTGCTGGGCTGCTCGGTGCCGGGCTGCGGCTCGGTGCCGGGGAGCGGCTGCGGCTCGGTGCCGGGGAGCGGCTGCGGCTCGGTGCCGGGGAGCGGCTGCGGCTCGGTGCCGGGGAGCGGCCCGGTGCCGGGGGACGCTCGGTGCCGGGAGCGGTTTTCGGAGCCGCAGGCGGCCTGGAGACCGAGGGAACGGCAGATATGGTTGAGCCCGATATAGAAGGGCTCGGTGCCGACTTACTCCTGCTGTCTTTCGGCGGCCTCGCTACTTTCGCGGGCGGTGCTGTAGACGTCCCCGGTTGGTCATCAGCCGATCTTGAGGGTGGGAGAGACCGTGTCGGGGACGGTTTTCTTTTAAGTTTCTTGGGTTGTTCCAAGTGTCCTTTTGACTGCTGGACGTCCGGTTGTAGGGCTTTGTCGAATAGCAGGACTTTTAGGCGCATGTCCCTGTCCCGTCTAGCTCTAGCCGTCAGTTTGGAACAGTGGGGACATTTTTGGGGAATGTGACCTTCCCCGAGGCACCTGATGCACAGCGCGTGTCCGTCTGAGGCAGGCATTGCCTCGTGGCATTGACTGCACTTCTTAAAGCCCGGCATTGGAATGACTAACTTACTATCGAAGGAAAAACTGTTTTTTTTTTTTTTTTTTTTTTTTATACTAACGACTAGGATAACTATAACTTATGACTCTATAGAAAAAACTATATACAATAATATATAAAGTCTCTCTGTCTCTGTAGGAAACAGTAGTCACCAGAGAGACAATATTCCGTCCGCGGCCGAGGACGGTCAGGAGGAACTGGCGGGAGCCGGACCAGCGCTGCTCAAACGGCGCGAAAAGGCACGAGCCGCACTTCGCGCATGCGCGGTCCGGCAGACTACGGCTAGGAAAAATCTCCGATCTGCGGCGCCGGGACAAGCCGACACCTACAGTGGAGCACCCACGGGACACTGCTCGAAGAAGAAAAAATGTTACCGATCTGTCAAAAGTTTGTGAATGGGTTTGCTGGTCCCCGGTAACAAAAAAGGTTGGGAACCACTGGCCTGCCAGGTTTCTGAAGCAGTCATCGCCACTGCTGCTGCCAACCACTATGGGGGACATTTGCATCTGGGAGAGAACTATGTAGTTTTCGATACTGGTATCTCTGGCTGTGGAAGACATTTCAAAGTTGCTATTGATGTCTGCTTCTCTTACCTCCCAGTGTCAGAAATTTATATTATTACATACCAAGTGTCTGTAAAAGTTATTACAGTCTAAGGGCAAGCCTTTGATGATTTCCCTCAGACCTCTTTTCCCATGCTCAGGATTTCAGTCCCTGGTACTGACTAGTTTTTATATTGAAGAGATGCAGATGGTTCAGATTCTTCATTGTCAGACTTAGTGGAACGCTTTTCTGTGTCTCATTCATATCCTCCATCAGAGACTTGGGAATGGTGAACTGTGCAACTCTCTTGATACTGGCCTGCTCCTTCTTCCAAGGGGCAATAGCCCAGTTAAGGTTGGGTTCCAGGCCAATATCAGTTACCATTCTGGACAGCCTGGGGAGTTTCCCCTCCTGCTTGGTCTTCCCTACAACCATCTCGTTCTGGATCATTGAGACCTTTCTGTGATATGATCGTTGAAAACATTCTCAGGGACCCAACAATGGTACCAAGCATCCATAACCAACTCAGACAGCTTTGCAACTGCAAATCATGGAGTAGCTACCATCTTAGAATCCTGTGGCACTCTTTCTTTGTCATCAAACAAAGCGGTTAAGACAGTAATGCTTAGTCTACACTGCTGGGTTTTTGTGCAAGAAGCCTTTTGTGGAAGAGTTCTTGCGCAAAAACTTCTTGTGCACAAGCGCATCCACACCTCAGAGCACATCTCAAAAAGTCCACACTGCATGGACTCTCTTGCAAAAGAAAGCTCTGATGGCCATTCAAAGAATGGCCGTCAGAGTACCTCTGCTTTTTCCGATAGGGGTTTCTTGTGCAAAACCCCCTCCAGAGTGTCAACACCTGTCTCTTTGCGCAAGAGCTGTAGCACAAAAAGGAGTTATTTCTTGTGGGGAGAGGAATAACTCTACTGGCAAAAGCCCTCAGTTCTGTTGATTTTCTTGCACGAAAACGTGTTTGAGGTGTGGAGGCTCTGTCATTTTTTGTGCAAAAACCGGGGCCGGCCCACAATATTTTGGCACGTGAGGCGGGGAGCTCAAATGACGCCCCTATGCCCCCTCGCTTGGGCCAAAACTTTGAAAGGTCTCTATTCTGCCTTCTTCCTGTTCTTCTCCTCTCATGGCACTCCACCATCTCTGTGCATTTAGAGCAGAGAGAATACATATGCACCAGCAGCAGATACAATTTTCTACATTCTGGGCCCTAGTTGTGGCCCCCCCTCCCCCCAGAGTCTGGCACCTGAGGCAACCACCTCAGTTCGCCTCATGGTAAGGCCAGCCCTGGCAAAAACCTTGTAGTGTAGACATAGCCTGAGTGATTCCCCACCACTAGAAGATCACCAAGTTCATCAAGACCTTTTCACATCAGGGTGGCCTCTGTTACTGATAATCAGGTAGAGCTGCCCCAGGTGAAAGCTCCCACAAGTTGGTGGAGGTATTGATGTTGGTGGCCTCTGACAGGGAGGGTTCTGACAATTAACAAAGCCATTATGGAGCAAGGTAAGATTATAAAGCAAGGAGGCACTTCAGCTCTGGAAGAATGCAGTTCTAGGGCACAGCACCCAAGAAATCCTCAAAAGGGATCAAAACTACAAATAAATTCATCTTTCTCTGAGTAAAAGTTTTACATAAACCTCACAAGGATGTTTGCTTGCTTTACCAATGAAAGGAGCATATGCACACTAAGTGTATCCCCCAAGTAACAATTATTTATATTGGCCTGATTGTACTACTTTTGTTTTCTAACAGTAGGATTTAAGTTGTTGCAAGTGAAAGCAGACAGATCCAAGTAAGTTTTTATTAAAAAAACCTCATAGCTAGTTCTAATTCTCTTAAAAAAAAAATTCTTGCAAGTAGATTTTTCAACTAAAGGCATAAACTGTTCTAGGCATAAACTTCAGGACAAAGATGATCTTGTACTCTCATCTGGGTTTCCAGACCTGTTGTTTCTGAACCAGTTAAAGACCCAAACCTGATAACTTTTCCTTGCTTAAACAGCCTTCTCCTCAGGATGGAAATCTTTTGTTCTACGTTCCCCCTTCCATTGAAAATTACCTAGGTCAAAAATGAAATCATAGTACCAGGTGGTATGGTCACATGTCTTGTCCAATCACCTTTGAACTTACCAGACAAATAAAGCTGTTTACTACCAATGAGTAGTCCTGTGGCGCGTTAGAGACTAACAAAAATATATATAGTATCATGAACTTTTATAGGCAAAATCCACTTCTTCAGATGAGGTGGTGTTTAAAAGTTGCTAAGTTAATCACCTGGTTGTTAATGCTTGGGAGGGGGAGGTTATCAGTAAGGGCTCTCAATTAGCACATTTAAAACTACAGAGTCTCAAACTTGTATTTTTAACTTTTCATACAAGAACGATACATGCACCAAAATAGGATATACAGATCTAGCAGATGGTAACATTAAAAATGATAGGTTACATAAGGTATTTTGTTTAAAGCATATTTAAGTTATGCATATTTATATTCATAAGCCAAACTTCATAAAGCATGGAAGGAGAACTGTCACAGATACTCCTTGAATAAATGCCCAAATGCGCATTAATTGTGTTGGCTTCAACTTGTATTTGATATCTTTTCTTTAATCTTAATTGGAATTAAGTACTAAGGTTGTAGTTCTAATCTGAAAGACTTCCCATCCACAACTCTCAATCCTCTCCTAAATATTTTTTTAAATAAACACTTTAACTCAGATACACATAGCAGTTAATTCTTTCGTTGAAGAATATGGTCATTGTTTTTACCCTGTAAATTCAGACTAGGGAAAAATCTTTGAGACTGTTTTTATTTTTAAGCTTTCCCCTCAGTTAAAAACTTAAGTGTTGTATTTCTTGAATACATGTTTTTACAAACCATCCTCCTTTATATCAATGCAAATTAAAAATCACAGTATGCTGCATTTCATTTCATCAGTATGGAGGAAGAATGTGAAAGATTACTTTCTGGGTTTCTAAAAGTAGTGAGCCACAGTTTCAAGTTGTTTCTTCCAGCTTCTCAATTTCTTTGACTGTAAATCTTTGCCTGATGAAAGCAGGCAAACAGCTTTGACGCCAGACTGGAATGGAGCAGTAAGTGCCAATGTGGAATATTGACTCTGGATTATATTTAGCTGAGCATTTTGCTGCAGCTGTGTTATTAGCTAGCAAATTTTAAATAGGGCTTTTCACTTTGTTTACTATTGCTGTGGCGTGCAGGCATAACTCATACAAAATCCGGAGTCCTATTAGAGTCTTTGTCAGGAATTTTAAAAGGTTAGTGTTTAAGATTTTTGAGATGAATAGACAAAATTGGGTGATAGGGTTAAAAGCAATTCTTGACAAAGACTGCTTCGTGTTTGTACATTTAGATTCTTAGGTTATTCCTTCCCTTTCATACTCAATTTATAGTTTCTGGTCCAAAATGATTGCAAAAGGACTATTTTAAAACTGTATTTCAGTGAAACCATTATTATCCTTGTGTTAATCCCATCAAATGGGGTTCATTCTGAGTCCTCTCCCTCCAAAGTGCTCTGTTCAATGCAATACTCTTTCATTCCACCTGCTAATTTGCCCTTCTTTTATGACTTTCTGCCTATTTTTTCATTAGTTTTGATTTGTTGAACATCTTTACCCTCATAGTTGTCAGGATTGTGCCTTACGTAACCAAATCCGAACCTGCACCTCCTCATGTCACATATTGGTATATTGAGCATGTCTGACATACACCTTCTTCAGGTGATCTTTTTTTGCTTTCAGTGTTCATCCATCCCAACGTTTCCCCCTCTGTAGAACTGATTATTTGCTTTGTTTCTTTGTTGCCCAACACTCAGTGCCATATATCAAAACTACAATTTTACAGACTCCCTTTTAATTTTATTGGCATATTCCTGTCACAAACTACACACACCACTTACCTCTCTCCATTTGAGCCAGGCATTTATTATCCTAATTCTCTTTTTGCCCATTCCCCTGGATTGCATCCCATGTACTGTTTTTGCTCTGCTTACTTTGAACCCATTCTAATACGTGTCTCCATTTATCAAGATCCTTTCCTAGATTGGCTTTCTCCTCACTATATAGAATACCACCATCTGCAAGCAATTATTTGTTCCTTGAGGGTATCCAGATGACAATAAACGAGAGGGCTCCATCCTGATCCCTGATGTGCTTTCACCTATACAAAAGTTTGCATTTCACCGCTAACATTGGACCTATGTATGTGACTTGAACAAGCCACATGATATTATGGTACCATTTTTCCCCTCTTATCCCACCAGATGTCTTCCCATGGAACTCTCTTCAATGGCCTTTTTTCTAGATCAATGAACACCAGTGGTGTTGGAACAAATTTTATGGTGGAAGTGCTGAAAGCCACAGAACAAAATTGAAAACCCTGTATATGATGGGAAATCACTTCTAGACAAAGGCTGCTGACACACCCCAGTTCCAGCATCCTGATGATTACCATGTAAATGTTAATCCTTTTTATCTACATGTTTCCAATGGCTGCTTCAATGCAAAGACAGCATCTATGCTGATCTACCTGGCAAGATGCCATATTGATTTGCATTGATATTGACTTCATTTCTTAGTCTTATTGAAGACGCTTTCTCTGTTTCATTGTATAACTCAGCAGCTGCATACATCTATAGTTTGTACAGTTGCCAGCATCACCTTTTCATTTCTATATTAATATCAAGTGGATTTTTTCCCTCCATGAATTTGGTAAAATAAAGGGGAATGTCAGCATATGGATGTCTTTTATTCCAAGGTTTTTCCATGCCTCCGTAGGGATTCTGTCTTGGCCTATGCGCTTATTATTTTTCATTGCTTTTATAACATTTGCCATTTCATCTGGTGTGATTAGTAAGAACCCTGAGTAGATACAGATTTTGTAACTGCACCCTCATCTATATCTGCAAAAATTAGTGGCAGAAAATCTGCGTCCCCATCCATGGATACAAATACCCCTGGATATAAAGCAGATATCCATGGATTAGCAAGGCTCTAGTGATAAGGCTCCACTGTACCAAAATTCATAATTTTTAAAGTTGCATTACTTTCTTGGGTTTTCTTCATTTAAATCTTCTATTCAGAATACCTTTTTCCATAGATTCTTTGTGTGACGGTCATCAGTCAACACCCACCAATTTTATCTTCATGTCTCACCTTCTTAATGCTTTGGTATTTCTATCCTGTGCATTCACCAGTCTGTACACTTCCCAGTTTTCTTTGTTTTGGCATAAAGTTCCTCCAACTTCCCTTACTCCTCGTACAATGAGGGTTACAGGAGTCGGAGTAAGAAGTCCTCCAACTTGACAGTATTTTGATATTATTTCAAAATAACTGCCCACTGTATAGATGTGGACTACGTTATTTTGAAATAATGTTCCCGTGTAGACGTACCCCAAGTGTTCATATAAGGTTCTTTAGTGGTACTCTTTTAGTCCTGATAGGAGCATAAAGAAGCAAAGAAAATGTTAGACTATATTAGGATAGTAATAGAAGTTATGGTAAATGTGACAAGGTGGTATAGTAGATCTTAATCAAAGCTTAAGAGCATTCAAGGTGCTCTCCCAAAAAGAACAGTGGAACTAGGAGCCCAAGTAATAGCAACAAACATTAACAACATAGGTTTGGGTGAGAGATGAAGTCTTTGTATGACACATAAGAACGGCCGTACTGGGTCAGACCAAAGGTCCATCTAGCCCAGTATCCTGTCTGCCGAGCACCAGGTGCCCCAGAGAGGGTGGACCGAAGACAATGATCAAGTGATTTGTCTCCTGCCATTCCTCTCCAGCCTCTGACAAACAGAGGCCAAGGACACCATTTTATCCCCTGGCTAATAGCCTTTTATGGACCTAACCTCCATAAAATTATCTAGCTTCTCTTTAAAATCTATTATAGTTCTAGCCTTCACAGCCTGCTCTGGCAAGGAGCTCCCTGTGTTCTTATATCTACGGTTTTCAGTAGCATTACTAGTAGTTGTTCTTTCAGTGTAAATAGTTTCTTTAGGTTTAGTCGTGTTCATGTTCTACAGTTTATTGATCTATCAAAAAAAGGGTTTTTTTTTCTCTTCAGCGCTTCAACGCTATGGCTAAGCGCTAAGGACCCGAAGTTGTCAAAGAGCATAAATACAGCCTGGGTTGACATTCGGCTCCTAGCAATGCCTGGTTTTAAAAAATGTTCAGTTTGTCGGGAGGCTATGCCGGCGGCCGATGGGCATGACGCTTGCATAAGGTGCCTGAACGAATCTCACGTCCCTCAAAAGTGCACCCACTGTTGCAAACTCACATCCAGAGCCCGCAAAGAGCAGGAGTTAAAGCTTCGGATGCTGTCCTTTGATAAGGCACTACAACCTGATCCCATACCCTCTCCAGCCGCGACAAAAACGTCTACAGCTAAAAGGAGAGCGGCTTCTCCCGGACCGGCAACTTCAAAGAGGGCGAAGCCGTTCCCGACTCGCTCCCTCCCTCCGGCAGCTTCAAGGGCTTCGGCAGCCCCCAATGGGACCCCCGCGGAGTCCCGACACTCTACTGACCCTGGCAATAGGGGATCGCAAATACCGAGGGCTCGGGCTGCTTCAGCGCCGGCATTGGTGGCACCGGCTTCAGCTTCTCCAGCTCCCGACGCAGTGCTAACGGTGAAACCGACAAGTAAGCCGGTGCCGGGGGCAATGGCATTAACTTCAGCGGTGCGGGCTCCAGCGGCACCGCTTGTGACGGCACCGGCTTTGACGGCACTGGACCAAGGCGCTCAGATCTCTGAGATGGCGCGCGCCTCTGGCAGATTTAACGATGTTGGCACCGAGTGTTCTACCGGCACCGACAGCAGAGCACCTGCAGCTGATCTCCCCGGCACCGCTCTGCTTTCATTCTGTGCAGAGCTCCCCGGTTGCCATGGAAACAGACAGTGCTTCAATACCTAAAAAAGCACTATCAAAAACCCATGGGAGGGACAGATCTGCCTCCCCAATTTTTTCACCAGGACCATCTCCATCGCCACCAAGGCATGCACGTTATCGCGACTATAGTGTCTCCCCGATCCGTCTCACATACAGACGGCGCAATTACAGAGACACAGTATATCTAGAAGCACAGCGATCCTGTTCACGATCTCGTTCACCAGGACGGTATCTAGATATGGGTCCTCTAGACGCTCTCCACACCGTGTCTATTACATTCAGCACAGTAGTGCACGCTCATCGTGTCATTCTTCCCCATCACGTTCTGAACGCTACTACGGTCACTATTATCGTTCGTGCGAGGATGGTACACACCGTGAACGGCTATTATCTTCACATAGGGGATCCTCCTGCAACTGCCCATCACCAATTACACAATACTTACCTCAACAACCACAACAATTAAACTCACCTCCTCCGTCTAAGTCAATCTGTCCAACAGGATCAGTCCGACCTGGAAGAGGGGCATCTGTCTGACACAGAGGATCCCAAGCCAGAAACTTTTCCAACGGACTGTGCATCTTCATCACCGGATGAGGCAATCTGCCTACGTGAATTGTCTCCACCGGACGACCTAAAACAGTTCCAGGACCCGTTTAAACGAGTTGCAGGCACGCAGGAAATACAGCTGGCAGATGTTCCGGTGAAGACACACCGCCTATTAAAGAACCTCCGCCCACAGCAGCGTGCAAAGATCGCCTTACCGATTGACGACGCGATCATGGAAATGGCGGACGAGATATGGCAGACTCCAACATTGGTTACTCCTACGAATAAGAAAGCCGATAAGAAATATTTTGTGCCGGCAAAGGGGTTAGATTTTCTATTCAACCACCCTCAGCCCAATTCGTTAGTGGTTGACGCAGCGCAGCGAAGGACCAAAGCGCCACAGTACAAAAGTGCGCTCCCAGATAAAGACAATAAAAAGTTAGATCTATTTGGTAGAAAGGTCTATTCTTCAGTCACACTCCTATTACGTATGGCTAACTACTCGGCTCATTTATCAAATCACAACTTAGATAATTATTCGAAGCTAGCGGAGTTGTTACATCATCTTCCAGACACTAAGAAACCACTATTAAAAGCAATAGTTCAGGAAGGATACGGAGCATGTAGTACTGCATTGCAAATTGCAATGGACGTGGCCGACACAGCAGCTCGGGCCATGGCTACGGGTATCGCAATGAGGAGGTCGTCATGGCTTTCATCCGCAGGAGCACCGAAGGAGTTGCAAAATAAAGTTGAAGATCTCCCCTTCGATAAGCTTAAACTTTTCGCAGCAAATACTGACGAGGTTCTCCATTCAGGCAAGGATTCTCGTGCCACCTTACGTACGCTGGGGATGTACACGCCCAATTTTAAACGAAGGCGCTATTACCCTTATCAGAGAAGATATGATTTTAACTTTTCCAGACAACAGGCACGCACATCGGAAAATCAGTGCCCTAGGCAACGTCCTCAGCGGAAACGACCCCAGCAAAATCGTTCAACCAACCAGTCTTCAACCAAACAGCAGATTTGACTTCCCTGTCGAGGTTGCAAGCACGCCTTCCTCGATCAACACGGAAAACAACACTTCTTATCTTTTCCACCATCGACTGAAATCATATTACCACCAGTGGTCCAACATCACCACAGACAGATGGGTACTAGAAGTGGTGCAGTACGGCCTCTCAATTCCTTTTCTCTCCATTCCCCCTCCCACCCCACCCACCCCGTCCCTTTTCAGGGACCCTTCTCACGAGCAACTGCTGAAACAAGAAGTCCTCCGTTTGCTCGCTATTGGGGCAATAGAGAGAGTACCCGAACAATTTTGGGGAAAGGGTTTTTATTCCCAGTATTTCCTCATGCCGAAGAAATCGGGAGGCTGGAGGCCCATTCTAGACCTCCAAAAGTTAAACCGTCACCTTCGAAAGTGTCGATTCAAGATGGTGACCTTAGCAACTATCATTCTGTCGTTGAACAAAGGAGATTGGCTTGCAGTCCTCGACTTACAGGATGCTTATTTCCACGTAGCTATTCACATGGCTCACAGGCGTTTTCTTCTATTCCAATTGGGGAACGAACATTTCCAGTACACGGTTCTACCATTTGGACTGGCGTGTGCCCCCAGGGTCTTCACCAAAACTATAGCAGTAGTGGCGGCCCATTTACGCAGGACAGGAGTGACAATATTCCCTTATTTGGACAATTGTCTCATCGGGGCCCAACATATACAGAGACATGTCATATGGTGCAGACAGTATCCAGCCAGTTTGCATCCCTGGGCCTTCTCATAAATCTAAAAAAGTCATCATTAGTTCCGTGCCAAAACCTGATTTTCATAGGTGCATGGCTCGACTCAATGGTGGCACGGGCATACCTACCGTCGGAATGTTTTGTGGCGATTCAAGACCTTGTTCATACAGTCACGCATGCTCCGACAATTCCTACACGCGTCTGTTTACAGCTAATGGGCCATATGGCGGCTTCCACCGTATTGGTACAAAACGCAAGGTTACGTTTTTGCTGCCTCCAACATTGGTTGGCCATGGTCTACAGCCCAGCAAAGAACAGTATCCACAGATTGGTGGTGGTACCCCAACATATACAGGATTCTATTCAGTGGTGGGTCAAACCCACCAATCTTCTCGCGGGCATCCCATTTCATCGCCCACAGCCTACAAGGCAGATAACTACGGATGCTTCCCTCACGGGTTGGAGGGTGCACATGGACAACATGACTATCCAAGGTCACTGGTCAGCGCAAGAAATGATGCTGCACATCAACGTACTCGAGTTACGGGCAGTACGTCATGCTTGCAAACATTTTCAGTCCCACATACAGGATACAACTACCAGAATCATGACAGACAACATGGCAACCATATTTTATATCAACAGACAGGGAGGTGCCTGATCTCGTTCCCTGTGCGCGGAGGCTGTTCGGCTATGGTATTGGTGTATTCACAACAACACTATTCTAGTAGCGTCCTACCTTCCAGGTGCCGACAATTTAGTAGCGGACTCACTCAGCAGACGTTTTCCCCACGACCACGAGTGGGAACTCTGCACAGAGGTTTTAAACCATATATTTGTCTGGTGGGGATTTCCGATAATAGACTTGTTTGCCACAGAAAACAACAGGAAATGCCCCATCTATTGTTCAAGAGCGGGAGTAGGACATCAGTCACTAGGAGATGCCTTCCTTCTTCACTGTTGTATGTTTTTCCCCCAGTCGTTCTAATACCCAAGGTTCTCGAAAAAATCAGCTTAGATGGGGCTCGAGTAATTCTTATAGCCCCAGCGTGGGCTCATCAGCCTTGGTTCTCAATACTCCATCAGATGTCGGTAAAGACACCGTACTCCCTACCTCTACTCCCGAATCTCTTGACCCAGAACAAAGGATCTCTACGTCACCCAAAACCCAAGATCCTGCACCTCACAGCATGGATGCTTGTTGGTTTAGCAATTTCGAACAACTCTGTTCTCAGTGGGTCAAGAAGGTGCTGATGCATAGCAGGAAAGAGTCTACGCGAGCTACTTATATAGCTAAGTGGTCCAGGTTCCAGGCATGGTGTGCGGCTAATAACCTTGATCCCTGTTCCACACCTTTACCGCGTATATTGGAATATATCTTGCAACTCCATGATAAAGGATTGGCAATAGCTTCCCTACGGGTGCATTTGGCAGCTATTAATGCTTTTCATCACATAGACGATTCTTTCTCCATATTCGCACACCCTACTACAAAAAGATTCCTAAAGGGACTCTCAAACCTTAATCCACCCCGAAGACCCCCTCCACCCTCGTGGAATCTGGATCTAGTATTGCAAACTCTATCTCAGCCTCCCTTTGAGCCTCTAGCCACTATCCCGCTACGCATACTTACCACCAAGCTTCTATTTCTCCTAGCCCTTACCTCAGCTCGTAGGGTTAGTGAGATAGCAGCGTTTATGGCTTCCCCTCCTTATACAATATTCTCTAAGAACTCAGTTACGTTGAGAGCTCACCCAGCGTTTATTCCGAAGGTGTCATCTGAATTGCATATTAACGAACCAGTGGTTCTACCATGCTTCTTCCCTAAACCTCATGCCTCGCCGCAAGAAGCAATATGGCATATGCTGGATGTGAGAAGAGTCTTGGCATTTTATATTGATAGGACACGGGACTTTAGGAAGCCGGACCGCTTAATAGTGTCATTGGCAGACCGTTCTAGAGGCCAACCACTGACCTCTCAGCGTATCTCGAGACTTATTGTTTCATGCATATCTATGTGCCATTCTATACGGGGGAAATCCCTGCCGTATCCTCCAAAATCTCATTCCACCAGGGCGGTCTCCACTACTACAGCCTTCCTGAAGGGAGTCCCATTCCGGGACATTTGTAGGGCAGCAACATGGTCTTCTAATGTCACTTTTATGAAACATTATGCTATAGCAAAAAATCCATTTTGCTTCGGATTCTTCGGTGGCTACGGCAGTACTTAGTCGTACTTAATTGTTATAAAAAAAATGTGAGTTCAGACTGCTCGGGACTCTTTGGTTACTGCTCGGGACTCTTTGGTTACTGCTCTGGAGTCACCTAGAGTGGAGCACCCACGGGGCCACTCGAAGAAGAAAAAGAAGTTACTCACCCTGTGAAGTAACGATTGTTCTTCGAGATGTGCCCCGTGGGTGCTCCACGACCTGCCCTTCCTCCCCGCTCCGAATTTCTTTCTTATCTCTTTCAGTTGAGCGGATGAGTGGAACTGGCGGTTGCCAGCCTGCGCGCGACTGATCAAAGGCGCGAACGGCGCTTTGAAGGAGTGCGCATGTGCGGGCTGGCTGAGCACGGCTATGAAAATTCTCTGAGCCGTGGCGCCGGGACGGGACCCGACACCTAGAGTGGAGCACCCACGGGGCACATCTCGAAGAACAATCGTTACTTCACAGGGTGAGTAACTTCTTTGTCTTCATTTAGGAACTTGTGACCAGCTATACCGGGGTGGCCAACCTTTAGGAACTTGTGACCAGCTATAACCAGGGGTACAGCTCTCGAGCTGCATGGCTCTTTGATGAAAAAAATGCGGCTCCTGCTGCTTCTGAGCTGCGTGCGCGGACTGCTCATGGCTGGCCACTCTGCGTGCGGCGCCCCAGTGCCTGTAGGGAGAAGCACGTGGCGGCAGGGACGGCTCCAGGATCCAGGCATTAGGTTAGAGCCAGGGAGGAGGTGCCTAGCTCTGGGGAAAGGGAGGGAGATTGGGTTAGAGCGGGGAGGGAGAGGGTGTGCCTGGCTGTGGGGGAGAGGGAATGTGTACCTGGTTTACACCATGTTTCTTTAAAGAAAATTCAAAGGCTATTTGCTAGGCTGAAGCAATTATTCTGAGATATGAATCTCTCTCCCTTATTGTTTTTGAACCTCTCATATTTGCAGTCTGGGACTGCACTTCAAATTGTACAAATTGTACTAATTTACTTCTCAGTTCAGTTTTAATTTTAAAAAACTCACAGGACCTAATAGGGCAGTAGTTTTAGATTTAAAATACACAATAAGGATGCTTTTTTTAAATATAGTGTGAGAATATTACTGTATTTTTAAAGGTTTTTTTAAAATGTGATGTTTGTTCCTTGTCAGGTTCTCTGAAGGTCTATGGATTGGCCGTGAATTTTTTAAGTGACTAGAGATTTGATACTGGTTTTTGTCTGAAATGTCCTGTAATGTTGTTTTATCACTACATTTTGTGTACTATATCCATCTATCTTTCTATACATAATGTATAAAATAAATATATAATACGTGGCTCTTCGCACTCTATCCACCACTCTTTTGGCTCTTCATCTCTAACTAGTTGGTGACCCCTGAACTATACTAATTAGCAGAGTTCTAAAAAGTTCTTTTTTTTAGCATCTGGAATATTTACAAATGATTTTAAAACAACAAAAACACACATTCTTCCTGAACTTGTGCACCATCATATAGTCCTTTTGCTGTAGTTACATTAGGGACAGCTGGTTTGCTCTTACCCAAAGAGCATGGGCCTGTATCTATATTGCAGTGTAAGCCCAGGGTTTAAAGTCTCAAGTCTAATCTTCTGCCTACACGCATACTGTGCTCTCCCAGTGCTTAGATCCCAGAATCCCAAAAGGAGCTTGAGTCAAGATAAGACCTGGAGTTTGAGCCCTTTTGGTTCTCAATATAGACACATCCCCACTAGATTTGTGCTCTGGAAGTGTGCCACAAGTTTCCCACAGGCTAACTTTCTTTATCTTCTGGACAGTCAAGTTTTCCCGTTCTGCATCATGAACAAAGGACTAGAACAGCCAAGCTTTGGAAGGTGCTAGAAAGTCTGGAATATGGGTGGTTAGACGCAGGCCTGCGTAATAGAGATGCTGGAGCTCCCATTTGGGACTGAGCGTTCATCAATTTTTAACCTGGGGTTTCAAACTGTAAGATATGCTAACTTTAATAAAAAAAAATAGGATTATGTAGGACTTTAAAGACTAACAAGATGGTTTATTAGATGTTGAGCTTTCGTGGGCCAGACCCACTTCCTCAGATAAAATAGTGGAAGATTTGATCTGAGGAAGTGGGTCTGGCCTACGAAAGCTCATCATCTAATAAACCATCTTGTTAGTCTTTAAAGTGCTACATAGTCCTGTTTTTTGTTCCAGCTACACCAGACTAACACGGCTACATTTCTGACTTTAATGTAAGCCCAGGGTTAGAATTTAAGTGTAGACACATCCTCCGAGTCTCTCTTGTCTCTAACTCTTCATCATTGTTCTGTCTTTTATATTTTCTCTCTATCAAGGATGCTGTGTTTCAGAAAGCTCTTCCTTCTTACTTGATGAGTTCTGAGCCATGTTATCATTCATCATGAAAGGGGGCAACATCCTCCTTCCTAAGGTTTTATCAGCTTTGCTCTGCTGGCATGCCCAGGAATCACTCATCTTCCTCTTCTATCCACCAAAGTAGGATTTATATTACTATTTTCAGTTGTTCAGGCAGGCCCATATCCCCCAGACATGGCCTGTAGTCTTGGGCAGCCCTTAATATAAACCACATCTGTGCAATCATATTGTAATTACAGTTCAACATAAGAATGTATACAGATCAGTACAGTTAAGAAGAGGTCCACTTAAGAACTGATTTTTACTGGAAAAGTGAAGTACTTGTGCAAGAGAGGGAAGAAGAGAATAAGACTGAAATTACAACTAGAATGCAGGGACAAATGTTTTTCTCTGCTGTGGCAGTGTTAGTTTGTAACAGGAGGCAGACGCTTTCTAGTGAGTTGAGAGATATTGCCATATGTAACCTTTAATTTCGTTGGTGCCAAATTTCACATATCAATAGTTATCTATTCATCCTATAAAGTTAAATTTGAAGGGAGAATTTTAGTGTTGAACTGTTTCTATAGACTTTCCCCTGAGTACCTTACTGATCAGAGCATGAACCTTTAAAAGAAGTGGAGAAAACACTACAAAATTTCAAAAGAATTTTGGAATCAGGTATTTTTAGTAAGAGGATGAAAAAATGGACATGCTATCTTATTCTAAAGAAATTTTTTTTGACACTGAGAAATCATCCTTTTTTTTTCTTTTGAGTAAGTTAGTTGCCACCAAGTAAAATAGTATCATTTTATGCTACTAACTTTTTGACTACCTTTCTGGACACTTCCATGGTCATTATTCTGTCTTCAGCAGTGGAGTCTTGGCTTATCTCTGGAAGGATTTTCATCTATTTGACCTGGCAAATTTGGAATCCCATCTCAGCAGCTAAAGAAGGGTGCATGATGGTAACAAACAATGCTGGTATCTAAATTTGTTTTGACATATTAGGTGATTAGAATGAGATAACTGGGCATTCATTTTAGTAGAGGCAAAGTCACAACTAAAATTTAAAATGCAAAAACCCACCCCCTCCTTTCTCTCATTAAAAATGTGTACAGGTTCCTTTTTAAAATTAAATCTGAGTCTTAGTAAAAATGTTTTTTCACTCATCCTCTATTCTGTCTGAGGTTTGAAAGGTGCTACAAATTGGCCTATACAGTATAGCTCGAAAATATGGATTTGCATTGTTTTGTTTTTTGTACTATGGAAACCGGAGAACTGTTGCAATGCATGTACTGTTTGAATTTTATGTAATGCCTTTAGTACATTTGAATTTGAGTGCGTGTATGCAGTGCTTTCCCATTGTATTCAGAATATACTTTTTTTAAGATGTTGTATCATATGCAACAGTGTGAGAAGCCTAACAATAGTAAATGGTCACTTCTCCCTGTAGCAGCAAATCAAGGTGTTCTCTTTAAAATAATCTCTGAGAGGTAGCTCTGTTAGTTTATAACTTTAGAAACAAGGAGCAGTTCTGTGGCTCCTTAGAGAGGAGTTTAGTTGCCCTCCCCTCTCCACAGGTTCCACAGGATGGCTAGTTTAAAATAAAAGGAAAAGTGACTTTAGGGCTAACTTTCAGTGGTGTACTTAACCAAAAAGAATTGGGAAGCTGCTTTAAAGTAGGGATGTAAGCGATGAGTTTAGTCACGACTGGACTAGTCGCTTCTCCCCTCCCCTTGATGCCCCTGATAGAGACATAAAAGCCAGTTCCTCCCAGCATCATCTCCACGGGGGGATGGGATGGGGGGAGAGGCAGACGCACAACAGGAGACAGGGCGTGAACCAATACTTAGCTATTCCAGTTTGTACCCAGTCCTGGATGCTGCACCTCTGCCTCTTAAATTTTGTAAGAGCCACTGGGCTCTTACTACATTTAAAAGGCACAGCTGCAGCAGGTTTCGCGCTGTGCCTCTGCCTCTTAAATGTAGTAAGAGCTGGGTAGCTCTAGTAAGAGCCAGGCACTAACCCCACTGTGGCTCTGCGGTTTCCCCCCTTATTGACTAATCGAATAGTCAATGGAAATTGTCAACTACTCGATTAGCTGATTAAACACAATTTAACATCCTTCCTTTAAAGGTTTGTAACTGAAACTGGTACCGTTTGTTCTAATAATGTTTTGACTAGGTTACAATAACAAACAAGTACTCAAGAAACTAAATGAGTGAATATATAATACCTGTATTATTAAAGTGTAGCCAAATTGCGGACATTTGCACTGCAAATACGTCAAGTTTCTGTAATTCTACTGACATTCCAAACAAATGAATCTCAGAAATCCTCATATAATCTTACATCTAACTGCTTTACAAGAGTTCCAACTCTTTTTAGTTTATAATACTGTACATAATGTTTGAATTAAAAGCAACACCACTACAAAACCTAAGGCTTGGCAAAATACCTACTAGTTTTCCCCTGTATGGAATTTGTAACACTATTTTTTTACACTGTAAGATACCACAGATCTTGGAAATAAGGATGTAAAATCCTTTTTAATTGGGATTTGGAGCAGCTCCCCGCCTGCTGTGGACAGCCAGAGCTGTCTCTATTTGCAGTGGGCCAGGAGCTGCTCCAGCCTCTACTGGTTCATCGGAACTGTTAAGGGTGATGCTTTCCAGTTAACCTTTCACATTCCTACTTGGAAAGTAGGCATGAAAGAATATATAGAGATAACTGTTCCTGAAGCTGAATTGGAAGATACCGAGCTGCATAGGAAGATACCAAGCTGCATAGAACAAAATGATGAACAAAAACAGAAATAGAGTCAAATGATACTGAAAAGAGGAGTTATATAGTTAATAGGGACAGGCAAATAGGATTTAAAAGGAGAAAGTGGCCCGTGAGTAGAGACTACAAAAATCCTTCTTTACATAGTGAAATCCTCACCTCATCCCACTATGGCTTCTTTCCTCTCTTGGCCAGAATGGAATGCAGTGCTGCTTTCTCACCATTTCACTCAGTCACCTTGTTGCATAGGCATTGTGGAAGACTATCTGAAGGCTACCTTTTATGGACGCCCTTGCAAGACCTGATATAGAAATCATACAGGGGGTAGGAGTAAACCGGGAGGAGTTTGTCAGGGGCAGGACCCCTGGAGCACTGTCCTGTGCAGATTCCTAGCACACTGTAACCCAGACAGGCAGCTGTAATTCAGGGCCCCCCAGAGCACTGAAAATTATGACATGGGGGGAGGGCTCTCTAGTCCCCAGAGCTTTCCAGGATAGGGAGGGTGCAAAGAGACATAAAACTACTACTTACCCTCCCCCACTACCCAGGACTGTAAATTCTGGGCGGTGACTCTGGAATTTTGCCTAATGGAGAAGTATTTCAAAATTTGCTTTTTTTCATAAAGTCTGAGGGGGAAGCCCTATTAGTCTGTAACTTAAAAAAAAGGCAGTCCTGTAGCACCTTATAGACCAACAAAAATATAGAGAGAGGTATATATACACTTTAATATTTTAAAGCAGTTCAGTACATATCTGTCAACACTACTGTATTTTGTTAAATATAACTATGCAGAGTAAGGAAATTACTATACCTGTATAATTTATTTTCAATCAAGTCTGGCCTGTTTCAAAACTTGCTAGATTCAGTTTTGACAAACACAATTAGGAAACATGCTTGAGGAGGTTGGACTTCACTGACATTTTGAGAAGTTGAGCCTTGTACTTGTTTGTCTAGTCTCTGATTGGCTGAAGCTGTTGCTAAGCTCATTGCTTTGTTCTGAGGCAAAGTTAGAAAGTTGAGTGTGACCTGTTTGAACTGCACTGTTCTTTTTTTTTTTTTTTTTTTAAGTTCAGTCTCCTGATTAGCACTTGAACTTTTGTGCTTTCCTATTGCATCTTATATTGGTCTCACAGATGCATGTTTAACTGAAAATTTAAAAAAATGTTCTCGTTGGTTGCACCAGCATTAGTTATTTTACTTTTAATATTTTTAGTTATGACAGCCTTTTTCTGCCATATAAAAGGCTTAAAGTTTTAAAACATTTTTATCTTTGCAAGCAATGAACATTGCCTTGATCAGTATTAGGAGAATTTAAGTGGTTAATACTTTAACTGGAATGTGGCTGAAATTGTTTTTAAAACAATTGGGGAAATAGTGAATAAACTGTTAAATGAATGCTAAAAGCCTGAAACATTGCACTAAAGGATTATTAAATAAACACAATTCAGAAGTCTGCATGTACTGAAGTGCCCCCTGTAACCATGAAACATGCAGTATTCATATACTATATAGTCGGTAGAAGTAGGCTATCTGGAAGGATTAAATCTTCAATATATGTTTCTTGGTAAATGTCTCTTCAGTGTCTGGTTGATTGACAGTAACCTCAGTGTTAGGTCTAGTTTGAATATAAATGTCAAATAAGAACCTTAAATTGTTTTGCAAGTTTTGCTTTAATACTTATATTCTCCAGAGGCTTGTATAGTTACATTTCCAAAAAATGTTAAATTTTCTAGACAATTGAAGTGGTCCTTTTAGAGACTAGTAAGCTCCTATTTCAGCCACAGATCCAAAAGTCTAAGTCCCTTCCTTCAAAGGGAGAATGCTAATGAGTTCAGCACTTACCTTGAGTTGAACAGAAAACCAATTGTAACTGTTACATCTTGCACATTCTACTTAATGTATCTGTTCTGTAAGACTTCTCTTTGGGTTGGAACTACATGGAGTTTAAAAGTGAATGAAGTGTTGTGATGTCTTCCACTTAAGTTCAGGTTTTGGACAGTACCCAGAGTATGGGATGAGTGCTTTAATAGTTTGAATAGATTAGTAAATGTAAGATAGTGACACAGATTACAGAACAGTAAAACATAGTTTTGCACCTTCTGTATCACAAAGAAGGTTGTTTTTTGCTTAATTACTGGCAATGTGCTTGGCACTGTACAGGAAATGTATAAAGACAGAGCCTGCCCTGAGATGTTTTCACTCTGACACACACAGTTAAAACAAGACACACCAGAAGGCTCAGAGAAGAATGCAAGTTTGGAGATAACTGGAACTTCCTAAATGTTCTGTGTAGTTTTACTTTGCTTCCAGTCTCCCGCAACTCTAGTGTGGTGTTAAAGTGGAGAAGGCATTTAATTTGGGTAACTGTTGAAACTGAACTTAAAGGAACTGAAAACATTTTGGTTTTCACACTCTGGTGCTCTCAGGCATAGGACTGTACCCTGGGAGATGTCAAGTGTAAGAAGTAGAAAGTCTACAGATCAACTTAGTCTGGAACTGCTGACATATGGGCACCTGAGGCTGTAAAGTCACTGTCCGCATTCCGTTAAATTCCATTCCATTCCACTTAATTTAATTTATTTTTTTTAATATGAGTCCCTTCCAGACTAGCTTTTGATTCTGTTCTTCTCAGCTGCAGAGAGCTTTTAATGTCTGTGGGACATATATTGTTGACAACAAGGCTAAACAAGTGTACTTTGCACTTGGAATTGGGGCGATGATGTTTGAGGTGGTTCTTAGATTGTCTGGAAGTTTGTGCAAAAGTCTAGGACCAGGACCAGAGAAAATTTTCTCTTGCACAAACTAGCTTTTTCCTTTAAGCACAATTTTACTCACAGGGAGAAGAGTAATTGAAAGGTCCTTAGCTCAGACTTCAGGCAATCTTTTAGATGTCCTGAGACCAGACCATTGGGTGCTTTGAAGATGAGGACAGTGTTTCTGGCAGAAGGAAGGGCTTCTAGGATATGTCTCTCCAAACTGGGGTGGTTGTAACTAGAGGACTCAAAAATTTAAAGAACAAATTTTAAAACAGAAAACTAGGGCAGTACAGAGAATGGACAAAGAAGGGTTAAAAATGTTTATCAACAAATAATGGTAATAAAACTTAGAATAAAAAATGGATTAATAAACTAAATAAAAACAAGATGCACATGGAGAAGCTTTCTAAATTTAGCAAGAAGAAAATACTTAAAATTCTAAATGAAATTACAACATAAACTGGCCTTTTGCCTTTCAATTTTTGGGACCAGAGAGATTTTATTTTTTTCAAGGATGTGCTAGAAAAGTACTAAGGATATTAAAATGTGATTATCTGGCTAATTGTGTAGTTGATACAATTTGTATCAACTATACAATTAGTTGATAAGTGCTGCTCTGCAGAGCCACACTGGGGGTAGTTCCAGGAGCCAACTGGAGCCAGGACTGAGCAGTCCTGGCTCAAGCCAGCTCTGGAGCCACCTACACTTTTGGCTCTGCATTTTGAACATAGTACGAACTGCTGGGCTATTACTATATTTAAAATGCAGACGCACATCAATCAGCACAATCTGTCCCAGCTTGTACTGAGTCCAGTGTCTACTATTCAGGGCAGACAGTGGCCAGCACTGGCCACCACCATCAGGAGTTGCTTGACAGAGGCAGCGGGGGGCAGGTGGCACCCTCAAGACAGTGCTGTGGGGAACCAGTTTTTAAGCTTCTGTCCACCCCCCCCCCCTTGCTGCCTCTCATAGAGCCCAGGGCGAGCAGGGTCTGCTTGAGTCCCTGCTTGTCCTGTGCGCTCCCTGTGTTACTTTTCTTTGTGAAATGTACAAGAGCCCTGCAGTGCTCTTGTACATTTCAAAAGCAGAAGTGCCTGCAGTGGGAACCAGCGGTAGTGGGGACTGAAGCAATCCCTGCTCATGCTGTTTCCCTATTGTGCCTCTGCCCCCCCGCCCCACATGGAGATGGTGATGAGAGGGAAATGACTAGTCGCTTACATCCCTAAAATATACTTTAAATAATGGACCCTTTGTACTGTTATATGAAAGTTTGGATACTTATGTATTTTATACCAACAGCCACAGTTTTGCAAATGTTTTGGGGCAGAAGTCCATTTTTTTTGAGCATGCACAAAGGTTAGTGTGATAGGTGATTGGCGTCTGCAGCAGGAGGGTTGCAAGGAGGGCCAGTCAGAGGAATGGGGGCAGGAGGGACACCCTATTTAGAGATAAAAATTTTGGCAGCAGCATAGAGGGGTAGTGCACCTTCTAAGTGCTATATAAATCACCTATGCTTAATGCAATGGATCCCTGATCCTTGATGGAGGTCTTTAGGTGCTACTGTTGTATAAATAGTAAAAATAACCAATTAGAAAGTATTACACAGTCTTCAAATAACTAAATGTTTTTCCTTTTCTCTAACAGTGGCCCCTAGCAGAGAAAATTGTTTTGTTGCCTATTATGATTGATTTATTAAACATTATTGATGTGTCAGTGATTGCTGAGAATTTTAATGAGATAAACTTTGTCCAAAATGGTAAGAGAATGTTACAAGACAATTTAATAGTCTCTTTAAGATTAATAGCATTCGGAGGACAAAATAGAATATACAATGTGGTATGAGGCCATCCACGGATATTTTTTTCTTTTGGTTTCAGGTCTGGCTTAATCTTTCTTGTGTGAAAAGGTAACGTTCATGTTCAGATAAGCCCATTCTAATGAATATAAACTTAAGTTAATACGACTTAAGAAATACATGAATTTCATCCTGTCCTTTCTCTTTCTGTATCTAAGATGGCTATATTTACCTTAAGCGTCACAAGATGCTGAAGTTTAAGAAGTCAGCATTTTTGCCATTTGTTTTGCCTTTTGTTTTTGTTTTACAATTTGGAAGCCAATTTTATGTGACTAAGGTTTTTTTTCTAATGGCAAATTTTTCATAAAAAAGACTGTGTTCTTTCTCTTGATAGCTGCTGCCTAATTGTGGGTGTTACCATAATAAATATCTGTTCTGGTGCCATGCATTTTTCAGATAACAGTATAGCTCTCTCCAACTGTAGTCTAGTAGTCTAGAATGGTGCTGTTGCAATTCTCACTCAGAGGAATGGGAGAACCTCATTTAGCAATTACAATTTGGCAGCAGCATAGGGGGTACTACTACATGTCACCTATGGTTAATACAATGGATCCCTAATAGGCTTAAACAGTGAATCAAGAAGTAAACTTTTTGGCATGTAACTTACTATTTCTTTCCATCAACCTATGGGGAAAATGTTCCTTAATTAAAAAAAAAAATCTAGCAAGGAGTTTTCTTCTGAATAACCTTTAGAAATACATATTTAATTCACCTACTAACTATAAATCCTTTTTTTTTGTCCTTGCCAAAGCATAAATAATCTCCAGATTGCAACTCTATTCTTTATAAATTAAACTTCGAAGTACTTTGAATGTCTAGTCATTCTTTTCCTTGGTTATGGACAAAATTTGGACAAACTGGGTAAAACGATGGTTTGATGGAAAAGTGAAGTCTTGAGTAAGGGCTGGAGTTACTGAAGAATGACTTTTTTTAGTTACAATAAAAAGAGGTATTATCTGACAAGGATATTAGTTTGCTCTCCAAGGATAAAGAAAATAATGCTTAAGGGTGAATATAAAACTGACACTTTTTTCAAATGCAGATAAAACTCTGAGAATGAACAGTATAAGGCCCAGTCTGAAATGTAAAACCAGGTGTTGGTTACACTGTGGTTTGAACCCATCTACTCTGTGATAGAAACAGTTTAAACAATATTTAGGGACAGCTATATTTTAAATGCGTCCCCCTGACATCTTGTTATTTCATACTATTAGGATGCTAAAGAAATAAAGGAGTGGAAAGCATTTGCAGATACCATTAAAGAACCATTACAACTCTGTAGTTGAGTCCCTTTTGCATTTTAAAACAAGAATTCAGTCTCTGGTCATTTGTGAAAAATATAGTGCATCCTCTCCAAACTCATAGCAATTACTCTTCGAGTACAAAATGAATTTTCTGAAAATTAACAAGTAAATCTACCCAGGAAAATCAGAGTTGCAGAAATTGCCCCACTCAGACTCTGTCCCCACATCTGCCTAAGACTCCAAGAGGGAGTTTATCAAATCCCCCCTTATTCTTCTCTTCTGAAGACTAAATAAGACAGTTCCCTCCATCTCTGCTTATACTCATGTGCCCTCAACCTTTTAATCATTTTTGTTGCTCTCCACTGGATTCTCTCCAACTTGTCTACATCCTTTCTGTACTGAGGGGCCCAATACAGGATGCAGTGCTCCAGATTTGGCCTCATCAGCATGGGCGGCAGGTAATGTAGGCAAGGGAAGGAATTACCTTTCCAAAACTTCCTATGCTGCCCAGCCACCCATTCCACATGGCAGCTGAGGCTCCCCGGTGACCCGAGCCACACAGCTCAGCAATCCTGACTCCCTGGTAGCCAGGCCACATCACTTGCCATTCACGTTTTCAGAGTGTAATCAGCTCTCAGTCTAGGGTCTTTACACTGCAGTGTTGGGATGAGCTTTGCACGCAGTTCCAGGAAGATGGCTTTACATGTCCAAAAGTTCTGCAGCCACTATTTGTCTTTCCATACATGCATTATGATGTGATTTTAGCACTCAGTGTTTGTTTCCTGAGCTGAGCACCGATGATCCACCATGCACAGTGGTTTCATAAATGCCAACCGCAATCATGTATTATTTCTTTCAGCAGCACACCGTAGGATATGCACCACCGATTCACTTTCTGATGAAATATTGCAGGACCAGTTGCGTTGTGTTCATAACACTCCTCACCAGACTGGTCAGCAGTTCAGGATCCATGCTGCTAGGCAGAGATGGTGAGCGCACAGTGAACAAGAACTGTTGAAAAAAGCATGAAATGAAGTTGGAAGTCCATGGAATGATGGAGTAGAGAGAACTGCCTCATGGGATGCTGAGTATGCCCCCTGGATGCACTGCAGTTCGTTCCCAAAGCTCTCAATGGCAGACTATAGCAGGTTGCACACTGAGATACGCTATAACACTGTCAGTGGGAAAACTACCAACTGTGGACGTGTTCTGCCAACACAAGGAGTGTTGTCAGTGTGTGCAACCAATCTAATTAAAACGACTTATGATCATTCTTGTAATTTAATTCAGCTAAACTCCACTATAGACATGGCCTAACTGCAGAGCTGAGTGTTAAGTCTGTGAGTGCATGTGACTTGTTGTGCCCAAGTGATTGCAAAATGGAGTGATTTGACTTGTTCGACCGCATTAAATGTAGTACAGAATGTTCTAAGTTTTCTTTCTCTTAGGTGGCTAGCTAAAGGTAAACAAAACATTTTTTTTAAAAAGGAGGCTACCCCTTTAAGATGGCTGCCATCTTGGGTGCCATTTTTAAAACCCCACAGCTCCGACCCGGTAATTACAGGGAAGCTGTGGGTTAGGAAGGGAGCTGGCAGCGGGTGGAAGCTGTTGGGGGGGGGCACAGGAGCAGCTTTGCGAGCTTCACTTTTGGGGGGCAAAAGCCTCATGCGACTCGCGAGCTGCAGGTTGGCCACGGCTGATCTAGACAATAAATCCGTTTCTCCCTGCCAAACTCCCTAATCATGGTAGGATAAAATGTGTGTTGACTGTTAGGAATAGCTAGCTTTCAGTCATAGAAATGACGGTTTTCCTTCACTATTAAAGCTCTGCTGCATCCAAGGAACGTGTCCACTTTTCTGGAACAGTTTCTGAAAAAGCAGATACGTTCTTTCACCATCCCTGTATTCCTCATTGCATGAGGAATAAGGGATGTTCCAAAAGAGGAGGTTGTTCCAAAATTTGACCCCATGTAGACAGGCCAAATTTTGGAAGAGCGTCTTCCGAAAAAAAGCAGAAAAGATATGCAAATTGCGGTTTGCAATTTGCATATCTTTTTCCGACTTTTCTTTGCAGTCTAGACATAGCCCTAGACTCTGTGTAGTCAGCCCAAACTAAGATACTTTCTCCACCTTCCACTGAAGATGCACATTCCCTGTTCGTTAAAGTAGTACAGAACCTTGGGCGTCTTGTCTGACAACTTACTAAGGCTAGATGAGCAAGTAGCATCACTCTCTTAAAATACCTCCTGTCATCCCCAGCTAACTAGGAAACTTTGTCCCTTCCTCCCACAAGAGGACCTGGCCACAGTGATTCATTAGTCTCTCCTCCTCCCCCCCCGTTGGATTAATGTAATTCACTGTATGGGGAAAAAAATGTGAAGAGAGTGCATATATTACAGCTTTTATGAACTATGGTTTCCCATCATCTCCAGGTAGAAGTGCTCCATGAAAAGCACTAGGGACTTTTCTGTGGAAGGCACTCAGATGTTATGGGCAGTAGCATAAAAGTCATATATCGATATAAACTGCAGAAATGGGCAAGTCAAAAACTCAGGAAATTCTAATGAGAAATAAGGCCCACATTTTAACTACTGAAGGTGATTTAAGCATTGTGACAAAATACCAAGAAAAGTGGTGGATTTTTCTTTTTAGATAAGTTCAAATAAATATTGGATGCCTTTGTAGAAGACCAGCTTTAGTGAAGCACAAGTTACTGGGTATGATATTGAAGTAATTGGGTGAAATTCTGTGACCTGTGTTTACACAGGAGTTCAGATGAGATGATCTAATGGTCCCTTCTGGCCTTAAAACTTGTGAATCTAGGCATTTTCACACTTAAAACATAGGAATTCTGTTAAGTGTAACCTTACCTCTGTCCTGGGTATGTAGTGCTTAGTTTTGGATAATTGTAACATCTGTACTGTTTTTTACCTTTAAATTACTGTGATTTGTATTGTCAATCTCCAACTTCATGTTAATATAGTTTGTTTTATAATAATTAAGAGATGAGGTCCAATAGAAGGACTCTAGCCAGAATGTACATAGAGCAGGTATGTGAATCCATAAGGTGGTAGGATTTAAAACTGTGCACTTTACTGAGAGAAACCCGGGGAAAGTAGATAACCATCAAAACAAAGTTAAGAATAGATTTTATGATGTATTCAGCAAATATACTTCCCAAGGCTTAAAATATTTGAAGTAAATGTTCAAAATAATTCGGAGTCTGGTAGGCAGCCAACATTTCCCAGGTTCACTGAGGATGCCTCTGATTCATTTTAGCATTCCCTCCATTGATGGGAGTGCTAGTCTAGGCCACCCATGGAGGTCTGTCAGTCCCCTAATCCTGCTTTATAGAGGGAAAAATGGCACATTGAACTCAATCTAGAAACCATTAAGGGACCAATGTAGAGCACAGAACTCTTATCCTACAACCAAAAAGCATTCTGTTCAATAATAAGGTGATTACATTTGTTATCCATTTAAAATACATTGTTTCAATTTCCTAATCAGACACAGATAGAATATGCAGCCCTGGATGTTGCTGTGGTATGATAATATAACCATTATTCCTTGTAAATTTACTTCCTATTTGTCTATGATGTTGATCTTATCTTTGCCATTGTTTGTTTTGATACATATAACTCTAATAGGTCATCTTGGACCAACATAAATCATTTTGCTATCCCTTGGTTTTAGCATTCTTCAGGCACTTGAGATTACCAGTGTTGGTTTCTCAACTTTCAGCCAAACTACATTGTAGTTAATATTCTTTATTCTTGTACAGACCTAAAACAAAATTCACTCATCATAATCCTTGCACATTTCTGAAATATGTAGATAGTCATCTGTCTGTCTGAGTCAGTTTGTTCAAGAATTCCTCTGAATTGATAAGAGCTAGGATCATCAAATTTGGTATGAAGCTTCCTTTTATCCTAATGTAAGCAAGGTCAGGATTTGGTTGTGCCAGTACAATGGTATGCATCTATCTCATAAAATGGAAATGGAAGGGTCTGGCAGGAGAGATAGTTATACTGTGCAATGACCACAAGGGAGCAGAATGCATCTCAGCAGAAAGTCACTCACCAGTAGCACCTGCTGATACCCTGGCCTGCCCCAGGCAGCACCAAGTGGCCTCTGCACATCCCTCCCCCTGGGCCAGGCCTGGGGAGCACCAGCTGGAGGTCTGCTCTCCATCATTGCTGTCACCAGGCCCAGGGTGAAGCCGGTGGCTGGAATGTGCGCTCCTCCCACTCCAGGCTGTCTTTTCCCAAAAGATAGCCAGCATCCAGGGTGTTTGGCTCTTTCCCCAGACCTGGGCAACACGAGATAGGTCTTGTAGTATACTTATATTGCTTCCACTTAAGACGAAGAAATTCTGGCTATACTTTTCCTACACAACTTATTCCTGGTTTGTTATTAAAGCCTGAAATCATATCATGATATTGTTTAAAAACAGTTCCAGGTAGATTCAGCACTGATCTCATTTGCAAGGCAAAACACAATGTTTACTCTGTCTTAACACTCAAAGTTGATATCTGGATATGCTTTAAAAAATATCTTTAAGGTATCTTGGGTTCAAAGCAAGGTATTGTGGGTTTGACTTATTAAAATAAAGTGTTTAAAATCTATAAAATCAAATTGTTAAAAAATGTGTCAATCTCTGTTGACCTTGGGCAAGCGAGGTTTGCTAGCTAGGATGAAAAGTCCATTTGACACCAATCTGCTCAGGAACAACCCCTTGCTGTTTTAAGAAATAATATATTTTGTACTACCCTGAATTGTGACACGTCAATCCACTTTCTGTTTATCACATTTTAAAATGTGATCAGGTTTGATCCTGTCGGGCTGAGTGTTCTGACCCCAATCTGGCAAAGACTGCTCATACTTTCCTGGATCTGGGACAGCAGGATCAAGTCCTTACTATGACTTTCTTGCTTCAGTTTTATCTTCTTTTCTTTCCTCCTCTTATCATAAATTAGGGTGTGTATTTTAAGTGTTGTTGTCAATGGCTTTTGCCTGATCTTGACAACTGTGCCATATTAAAAACAAACTACAAATTCACAGCTTTTGCTTTTTTTAAATTCAGTATTTATTTGACAGTCCATTGTTTTGTATTGTTTTTTCCAGGTCTTTATGATTTTCTGTTTTACCTCATATGAATATTAAAATCTAAACCAGTCATGATGCATCTTAACTTGTCATCATGACCATAATTTTTGAATCTCTTTAATGGGTTAAAAAATAGTAACTACAGGCTAAAAATAAAAGGTAACAAACAAAAACCAAGATGACTAAGAATGTCATGTGGGACTTTCAAAAGAACTCAGCATTGGTCTACTTCTGTTCTCATTTAAAATCCTTGGTAAACATTCCTATTGATTTCAGCAAAGTTAGGCAATCGTGTGCTATTGAAAATACTACTGTACTTGTAAAGACTGTTTCATATCCCTGACCCTAAAGATTCATATTTTGTTTTTCTGCACTGTGTGAAACCCCTATCAAAACTGAAATTGCAATGATCCATTTGACATAGGAGATATAAAAACATCAGGTTTTTTTGGTAAAGTGTGAAAGCAATGTGGCTAGATTTTGCCTTTAGTCATACACCACAGTAAAGTTTCAATTCTGAAGATGAGTGCCGGGGAACAGTTTTACCATTTGAGTATAATATAGTGACTTCATATTGTCTAGAAAGTGTTGATAACCAAAACTAATTTTTATCCATTAATTTAGTCATCAATATTCTAAAAGTAGTGCATTGTGGCATGCTACATTAACACCCATTATGCCCAAAGAGCATACTTAATTTATATTTTTGAAGTACTCCTGTAATTTTTCATTGTGTTCCTGTGTCTGTAGTTTGCAGCATTCTTCTGTTTAACAGCAGTGAACACGTAGAGCCTGAGCACGTGAGCAAGAGCCAGTAAGTCACTTAGCCACATCCTTGTGGGAAAGAAGGCTTGATGCCAGCTCAGAGCTCTGGCCTACCCTTCCCAGTGTCCCATTTCCAGCCATGTCTATTCCTGTAACACTTCTCAACATCTTTGGGTCCCTTCTCAACACTGCAATACAGAAGCAGCTTAAGCTCCCACCCAACAACCTGGGAAAATTAAACACCACCCCTGGGCTTTTCTGAGCAGCAATACTTCCCTACTCACAAGCACAGAGTCTGAGTGTAGAAAAGAAATGTTTAATGAAAGGAGGGAAATCACCTGACGTTAATTAGGGAAAGTACCACAAGCAGGATTTGTAATCCTCAAACTGTGAGCCAGACCCACATCCCAGAGCATTGTCTTTTGCCTTGTGTTCTTGAGTTCTACAACCAAAAGTTCCTTTTCTATGCCCCTCTCTGTTCCCTCACCATACCCCACTCACTGGTTGTCCTTGTTTTGTGAGCACAAGAGTTAAGAGGGGCATCTGTTTGTCTTCACCTTCCACCTGGGGAAGAAGGCATCTTGCTTGGTCTATCCTCTGAGCACTTGTTCTGTCTGACTCATAGCTGTTGTTCCTCCCCAACAGCTGCTCTCAGGGCTATCCCTAGGAAGTTTTGGGACCAGGGCAACCCAATCACTGGAGGCCCCATCCCTTCCCAAGTGCCTGCCTGTGCTCTACCCTGTTGCACCCCTTGGCTGAAGCCTCCTCCCCTGAGCATTGTGAGCTGGAGAATTACTGGGGAGTAGTGTTCCTTTTAAGGTGCATGCCTGCACGGCAGCAAACAAAAAGTTCTAAGCCTGCCCAATTCCTTCCAAGAGCTGCACAGCAGCACTCACCTTCTTGTGGATCTGCAAGGTGAGTAGTGTGGCTGCTTCCAGGGCTACTCTGGTGGATGGGGCTGTGCTGGGGGACAGCTGTTCCTTCTGCCGCTGGGGTTTGCAGCCACATGGCGGGCCAGCAGGTGTCTGCCCACCAGGGTTTGGTGCTGTGCGCAGGCGGGTGACTATCTGCCACCAGGGTTTGGGGTGGTGGGTGAGTGGCTGCTGCTGGGGTTTGGAGTTGTGGGTGGGTGGCTGCAGCCGGGGGTTTGGCATTACAGACTGTCACCAGGGTTTGCAGCCACATGGTGGGCGGGTGGATGCCACCAGGGTTTGGGGCTGCGGGAGGCCAGGTTGCTGCCACCGAGGTTTGGGATTGCTGGGGATTGAGGCAGCGGGAGGGTTGCTACCTGGGGCTTGAGACAGCGGCTGCATGGCATGCGGGCAGCTACTCTGGGCCAGGGCTGTGTGGCTCAAACACTGGCTTGCGGGATAGAAAATACAGAATCAGGTAAAGTGAAAGCAAAATCAGCATTTCTTCTGTCTTGAGTGGGACTGATTCACAAGAAGTCTGTTCTGCTCTGCGCTGATTAGGCCTCAGCTGGAGTATTGTGTCCAGTTCTGGGCACCATATTTCAAGAAAGATGTGGAGAAATTGGAGAAGGTCCAGAGAAAAGCAACAAGAATGATTGAAGGTCTAGAGAATATGACCTATAAAGGAAGATTGAAATAATTGGACTTGTTTAGTTTGGAAAAGAGAAGACTGAGAGGAGACAACCGTTTTCAGGTATTTAAAAGGGGGGGTGTCACAAGGATGAGGGAGAAAAATTGTTCTCCTTAGCCTCTGAGGATAGGACAAGAAGCAATGGGCAGCAAGGGAGGTTAAAGTTGGACATTAGGAAAAACTTCCTGTCAGGGTGGTTAAACACTGGAATAAGTTGCCTAGGGAGGTTGTGGAATCTCCATCTCTGCAGATATTTAAGAGCAAGTTAGATAGATCTCTACCATGGATGGTCTAGATGGTACTGGGTCCTGCCATGAGGGCAGGGGACTGGACTCGATGACTTCTCGAGGTCTCTTCCAGTTCTAGTGTTCTATGATTCTGCTTTCACACAGCTGTAAATCAGCAATAATGAAAAAACAGGTCTGTGTGTAAATATTTACACTTTATAAAAAGAACAGATGAACACAAAATATTTTGGGACCTGTTTTACTTCAGGACTAACTTTGGAATTTACTCTGTAAATTTATACATTAGAAATTGAATCACTCTGTTTTGAACTGCCCTTGAAGACTAAAATGTAAGGTTTTTACAGCTGTTGGTGGTGTGCTTAATTCTCCCATACTTCATTCTCCCATACTTATACTGAAATAAAATCTTTAAAAATGGAAGGAAAAAAGATTTGCTGTAGTAATCATAAGCAATGGAATATGGAAAATCTAAACATTCTTCAGTATTATACAAAGCAAAGCAATGGTCCATCTAAAATATACATGTCTGTGTTACTCTTAGCTTTACAAAGAGTGCTGGGGTGAGGGTAAAGTGTGTCTGATTTTGAACCAGAAACGAGAAGCTCTTGGTTGTGCTTCTAATAGTAACAATAACAGTGCAGGTAAGAGGAATGCTGTGCAGCTCTTTCTTTGTATTCTTCCTTGAAACATTATTAATCTGAAATTACTATTTGCTTGGTGCTGTCTGTGAAACTACTGACAGTGAAATTTTTACTACTAAGTGCAACTAAAATTGCTGTCAAATACATTCTTTATCTCCCAGTACTGGTACAAACATTATTTACCAACTTATCATAAGCTTGTGCTTTTACCATAAATTACATGTGTCATTAATAGTACCCATTTCTGGTAACTCTTCCCAATATAGTCCAGAAGATACATTCCACTTTCCTCTATAGAGTAAGTAAAAGAAGTCCTATATTACATTAGTGTAATTTTGAGTCTGCATGTTCCTTTGGGAAGACCCAATGAATTAACTGTAGATGCACACTGATAATAAAGAGTTCTCCCAAGCTGGTCATTTGTCTGGCTAGGATACTATAATAGTGTCTTTAACTATACACTGGAGACATATGTCTAAATATCTAGCATGAATTGGCCCAGTGATGGCTCAGGTATATATGATTCTGTTACTGTCAGTGTGTGTGCACAGGGTTCTGAAAAGCTGCAATTTTCAGGCTGTTGCAGCTCAGTTGTCTGTCAGCAGGCTTGGCTATGTTTATACTGGCAACTGAATGACAAACCTTATGTCCTGCAGAGGTGTTAGTTACCCCTCTCCTACCAAGACAAAAGTTTTGTCGAGGCAAGTACCAATGTAATCAGCGGGGTTCGCCAAGCCAAGCAGCGGCGAGGCCAGCCGCACGGTTTGGCACGCTGTGCATGTGCTCATCGCACTGCGTGGCTGTGCCAGCTTGTAATCTACTTGTCACAGGCGAGTAGATTACACTAATTGTCGAGCCTGGTGATCAGTATGTGGCGTGCAGGAGTGCTCTCCTGATGACCATGTGAATGCCGCTCTTTGGGATGGAAGTATTTTGTCAGCAAAAGAGCTGATAAACAGCAGCTTCACAGCCTGACTTTTAGTGGCATTCATGTGTTACCACTGATCCCAGACCTAGTGCCCTACCAGGCCTGTCGAGAGAGGGGAGGGGCGCAAAGAGGGCAGTTTAACTGGCACACTGCTTAACTTATTTCAAGTGTATTATTCTGAAATTTCCCTTAATCCTTGTGGAATAAGGTTTATAGGGACTTTAGAATAGTATGATCGTTATTTCAAAATAATGGGCATGCTGTCAAGACGTGGAATATGCTATTTTGGGAGACCAGAAGTATCCTGAAATAGCGCCTCAGTATAAACGTACCCTAAAGAGCCTGGGGCTCTAGCCACTGCTGTCTCAGTATGAGCTATGCTGCAGTGTGCTGCTTCTTGGCCTTCTATGACTTCTAAATCTGCACTGTCCACAGTTCCATAGAGCATCCTTGAGGCTAATCTAACATACTGAAAACTTTTCAGTATTTTCTTTTTATTTAACTTCATATTAAATAAACATTTGAAGTCATGCACCTTGTTAATTATCCCTTGAGTTTTTTATTCTTTCCTCCATAACATTTTAATTATATAAACGAATAACTTGGGTGCCATAGTGGCACACATCCAAACAAGCACACATGACCTCCATATTGGTGAACAAGCAAAACTTAACTCCACTCATGGATGGAATATCTTAGAGGGAATACTGCTAGGGAGACGGTGTAAGGCAGCAGCAGGGGTTGTGCCACCTCAACCCCCCATTCAAAGTGGCGGTGGGAGCCAGAAGGACTTGGACCCAGCCCACTGCGCTCTGCTCTGCTGCCCATCTCCCAGCCTGCAGCGCTCTGCCACTGCTTTCCACCACTGCAGCAAAGTGGAGCACAGCAGGCTGGGAAATGGGTGGCAGAGTGAAGCAGGCTGCAATGAGTGTGGGGGGGAGCCCTGACCCCCTGCTGCCACTTTATACCAGGCTCCTCAGATAATCCCCAGGGCTACCCTGGGCTCCGTGACTCTCCTCCAGAGGAAGTGGCCGCCATGTCAAACCGCCCCCTCCCCCGTCCCAAAAGCGCAGGGCCTGGGATGGCCATTCCAAACCATCCTGCGGGCAGGATGGCTCTAGCTACCTTGCCAACCACTGTTCCCCTCTGCTGGAAGTCTCACCAGATGCTTGCTTCCTGCTCAGTCCACACATCAGTAACCATCTGCCACCTGTCTCTTGGCTGTGACCTCTGCAAGTCTATCTTTTGAGCGCCTATGCCATTTGTCATTAGGGCTGTAAAATCCCAGTTAATCAGTTAACCGATAAGCAGGCAAGTGGGGGGCTGGCTTCTGCTCCTGGCCCCCCTCCTTGCATGCAAGCTACTAGCTCCTGCAACCACCCCCGGCACATGGGGCAGCTAGTTTCTGCTCCTGGCCCAGCCTGGAGTTATGGGCAGCACAGGCAGTGGCTGCTCCCTAGTACCAATTAACTGGCACCCAGTGAGCATCACCCAGTAAGGGTGATGCTTCCCAGGTAATTGGTTACCCATTCACATTCGTAGTACTTAGTGACTTTCAGCTCTTAATGATACAGGCTGTGCATAAATGTCTTTCCACTACAAGTGTTTTCAGCTGTAGAGAGGACTTTAAATAACAAAAGACTTTATTGGAATCAATTTAGCACTGTTTTTGAACAGTGGGAGGAACAGGTTAAACCAGACTAAGGACACTGAGGAAGAATCAACACACCTGGTTGGAACACCTGTTCCCACCCCGTTATTTTCCTAGGAGTCTGGAACCTGTGGCTTATCACGTCCCTCAACACAGTTCTGCTCCTCTTTACTCTCACAGTAAAGATAACATTGATAATGTTTCACTATCCCTTCAACTGGTAATAAAGTGATCTGTAACTCAACACCAGCCAGAGATGATCACTTGGAATTACTCATCTGCTGGATACCTACACAGAGTAGGTGTGTTCATGTAAACAGTTTGCTTCTGAAATCTCTCCACCTTTCCAATTAGTTGTTAAGGGAGAGTTAATTTGGACCCAGCCTACATCTTAAAACAAAACAACAACAAAAATCCAAACCTTCACATAGTACCTTAGAGGGAAAAATCCCTTCCTGATCCCTGTCAGTGGCCAGCTGAAATGCTGAAGCACGAACATTAGGAGCATAACACAATTGAAAGTGAGCACCAAGGCTGTTGTGCTCTGCCTTTGACATGACAAGCAATCTTGTCCTACAATTGCACTCATAAATTTGTCTAGTTACCTTTAAACTAATTAAGTTGATTACCTGCCAACTCCTAATTCTGTTTTTCAATTTCACTTGTCAGACGGTTCACATGAGGATTTATGTTAGCAAATTTCTTGGCAAAGATAAGACCTCAGCTAGTTTCTAGTCTTTCTGGTTATGGAGGGAAAACTTGGCAATGTTCATCCCAGTGCCTCAAAAAACAAAAGCCAAACAAAAAGAACCTTAACATTTATTATTTTTAAAATACCATGATTTGAGGGGAGGCTTGATTCATGGAATAAAATCCAGTATCTTTTGAAGTTAATGGGATTTTTGACAGGATTTCACCATGATTTTTTGAATGCTTAGGTCAGGCTTTTTTGATGTTTTTGTAGCATTTCATATTAAAACATTATCTGCCCTTCCCAGAACATGCTTTTTATAGAGCTAATGGACATTAGGTGTCCCAGAACAGCAAAAAACTATTAACATTATCTGTAAAGTTTTCTGGCAGAGAATATTCTGATAACCCTTCCAGATGTTATTTAATATATGGGGTGCTAGCTATAATAAGCATTTCAGGTACAGGATAGCTTTTTGCTTTAAAAAAGAATTCAAGACATTTATGTATGCGTTTAATTTAGCATCTGAGAAGTCCTGTTTACTACAAGCACTAAAAGTTCAGCTATGTGCATAAGCGTTCCAGGATCCAGATCTTTAACATAATATTTGATCTGCCTCATTATAGCTGTCATATAACACACTTTTGAATTGTTGCCAAGAAAAATCTGATTGTAAGAACTTCACATGAGTGAAAGTACTAGAAATACCCAAAAGGAGATTTTTTCCTTTTATTTAAAAAAGGTACATAAGTAAGCCTGACTTATGTCAAGGTTTGTCAACGGCACACATTTTTACCAGAAATACTTCTGAAAGAAGAATGGGCCTCTTCACCTTGAATTGTCCTTTAGCATAAATAGTTAGAATGCATTCTAAACTGTTTGCTGTTGTATTTAGCTATGACCATCTGGGTATATCTACACAATAATGTAAATCTACCCTAGGACTAGTGGGACTCAGCACCTGACCCATGTTCAAGAACCATGAGATCAGCCATCTCTACTGTATTTTAATCCTAGATTTCAGGTTTTCTGACCCATGCTTGAAACTAGGGCTCTGGCATCCATTCTGCAGTGCACTGGCCAAAGTCAAAGTAACTAGAGCCCTGCATAAATACAAAATTGATATCCACATCTGAATTTGCAAAAATGATAAGGAAATACCTGAAAACTTGCAAGGTTTTAGATACAAACTTTGTATCTGCAAAAATAAGGTATGGATATTCGCATCCACATCTGCGGATGCAGATACCTGCAGATATAAAGCAGATATCTGCAGATATGCAGAGTTCTAAAAGTAACCCTATCCCAGAGTGCGTAGTGACCCGCTCCCTCCCCCCAATGATGACACTCCTACAAATGTGTTGCAGTATGGGTAAACTCTGTGGCTCATCCTGTTTCCTAATAGTGATAAGACTCCTTATGGGATTCAGGTGCCCATCAGGAGGAGCACGTGACAACCTAAACCGCATAGTTAGCTCCTTTGCTGGCTGTCTCAATAGAATGAGTGCAATTTGAGAAGTCTTTGTACGAAACTACCATCTACTTTGAGAATTGGCTTCTAGGAGGCAGGGATAAGGGATTCCCAGGAGGCTCTGGGAAAATTTTGGGGCTAGTTCCTACTCGCAACCCTCACGGTGCATGCTTCCTGGACATCGCTGCACACACAACCTCAGGAAGAGTTAGGGTTGCCAACATTCCCCATTTCATTGGGAGTCTCCTGGAATCTGGTTCAATCTCCTGGAGGCTCCTGAAGCCAAATCAGGAGACTGGCCATTAAAAGTCCCTCAGCATAGCAGGTGTAAGACAGACTCCCTCCCTGACCTGGTCTCTTACCCAGTAAGCAGCTGACACATCCCCCCCTGCAGCCCCTTAGGGTTACCATACATTTGTTTTTTCCCCAGCCATCCTCATTTTCACATCTTAAATCTCCATCCGACTGGCTTTTTAAAATGACAGAAAATGTCCAGGATTTTTTGCCCCGCAAATGGGATCGGGGAGGGGGCGACGGCACATGCCTGTCAAATGGAACGTTCGGAGCTGCGCACCTGACTGTTCACAGCCGCTGTGCACACGCCCTAGTGCCTGGAGGGAAAAGCACATGGCTACGGCGGTGGCTCTGATGAGACCCAAGGCGTTACTCTCCATCCCACTAAATTTATGTCCCCAGCTCTGCAGGAGGGAAGGGGCATTGGGTTGGGGGGGGGAGGGGAAGGGAGCGGGGAGGTGCCTGTTTCTGGGGGAGGGATGGGTTAGAGCAGGAGGCCTGGGGGGGCCTGGCTCTGGGGGAAGAGTGGGTATATTGGGTTAGAGCAAGGAGCCTGGCTCTGAGAGAGGGCAGGGGCACTGGGATAGAGCAGGGAACTGGGCATTAGAACTTCTGACTTCTTTCCTTTCCTGTAGGTGGGAAGTGGGTCTGTTGGTTAGATTTGGGGTACCAGTCTCAGTTCTGTGAGGACTGTGGGAGCTGGTGCTTGGTGGGGCAGGCAAGGGAAAGGAAGGGATTCTGGAAAGCAGGATTCATGGGTTTCTTTTCTAGCCATGCCACTTCTCCCCTCATTTAATTTCATGCCCTAGGATGGGCCCCTGCCAGCAGCCTCCCTGGCCCCCCACTCTCTCCTCCGGCCAGCAGCCTGGGCTGCCAGCTGGTTGGCGGTGCTGCTGTAGCCCGTGCTGCCACACATCTTGGGGTGATGCGGCAGGGAAGCGGAAGCCCGGCGTGCAGCGTCCTCTCGCACCATGAGAACCAGTGGGGTGCACAGCAGGTCTGGCAGAAGCAAGGCGGCAGCCAGAGACCCGAGCTTGGCGTGCACGGGGACAAGTTTTCCAGTTCCGGAGCCCGGCCTCCTGTGCGAGTGGAACAGCTGCCACTGCAGTGGCACCAACGGGCACCAGGTGTCCTCTTTTTTGGAAGTTCAAATATGGTAACACCCTACCCTAGGTAGGGGCAGAGTGGGAAGCCTCTGCATATTGCACCCATCCCACAACTCTGCAGCTCTATTTGCCTGGGAATTGCAGCCAATGGGAATTGTGGGGGCAGTACCTGCATGGAGAGTGCCCCCCATGCCTAGGGGCTACAGGAACTGGTTGGCTGCTTCCGGGAGCAGCCGGGGACCAGGGCAGGTAGGGAGCCTGCTTTAGCTTTTCTGCACCACCTGCTGGGATTTGATGTGCCCAGAGTAAGCACTGCCCAGCCAGAGCCCTCATCTCCTCTCACACCCCAACCCCGTCTCCCATTCCTGCGCCCTCTCCCAGGGCCTGCACTTCAACCCCCCTACCCCAGGCTCAGCCCTGAGCTCCCTCCCACACTTCAGATCCCTCATCCACAGTCCATCACCCCTCCCGCCTCATCCCAACTCCTGTTCCATCTCTGTGACAGTGAGTGATGGTGGGGGGAAGTGAATGACAGATTATGGGGAGATGGAGTGAGCAGGGCTGGGGCCTCAGTGAAGGGGTAGGGCAGGAGCAGGAGTAAGGGTTTTCGTGTTTGATTAGACAGTTGGCAAACCTAGGGAGGGTGGAGGCAGAAGCAAGGGATAGAAAGCAGAATGGGACCAAGAGGCTGCCCTGTATGGAGGGGGAGTGACAGTGCTCTCAGATCACCACAACTGGAGAAAGGATGACGCCTGGCAGCTGCGAGCTGCCTCCTGCCTCCTGCCTAGCTTTGCTCCCTTCTCCGATAAGCTATGTGCTGCAGTGAAGAAAAGCAGGAACTGCAGTTGCTGGGAGAGGGCATGAACAAAGAGTGCACTCAGCCAGGCACTAATGATGTTTCCAGCCCCTGTGTTCGCTCCCTGCATTGCTGCTCCTCTACCACCAGGAACTCTGGACTATAACTGGGATCTGTCAAGCCAGGGTCATGCATATGCAGGAATGCCATGAGGCTTAGACTCTAGGTCCCAGCTCAACACAGGTGTGGATATACCAGTCCTGCAGGGGCCTGGGACCGTAAGTTCAAGACTTACCTTAGCAAAAATGCTGTGTAGATGCCAGGGGGATTAGGTTTGGGTCCTGGCTTATATTGCTATGTAGACATACCTGCAGAGTACCTTTCCCAGACCTGAAGAGGATCTTTGTATAGTTGTATAGAGAAGCTTGTCTCTCCTATCAACAGAAGTTAGTCCAATAAAACAGTGGTTCTCAATCTTGTCTCATTTGTGGACCCTCAGGGTTTGACAGACTACAGTGTGAAAGCCGCTGTTCTGTGGTAACAGCTATCTTTTATGGTCTTCTTAGACATAGAGAACTACAGATGGAAAACCACTGCAATAACGTATTACTTCACACCACTCTGCCTCTCTCTGTTGGACCCCCATGGGCTGGGGCGCTTCCAGCTGGACTAGACTAGACAGTGCTTACCAGTTAACTGGTTAAACCTTAACCTCTAGTCAGTGTAATGGTATGCTACTACTCAGTCTTCAAAAGTAGAAAGTGTCCCTTGTCTTCTCGGAGTTAGGTTATGTCTGCACGGGAAAGGTTTGGTAACAAAAGTGCCATCGATATGCAAAAGTCACCAAAAGTGAAAACTGGTCAACCCCTTTTTTTTTTTCCGGAATCCTATTGTCAAATTTAATTGCCATATTGTTAGTACCCTGTTGAAAGAGCAAAGCAATGTGAGCCAGCATCCCACAGTGCAGTATTGTGGGAAGACAGAGCTGATCCTTGGGATTCCCTCCTAATTGTGATCTCTCTGTGCTAAGGAATGTCAAAGGCAGTCTTCTCCAGCCTTTCCCCTGCAGCACCAGTCTGTCTGCCACTGTGGACCTAATGCAGGGCAGAACAGGAGCACTCCAATGATTTGTTCTTTGTTTGTTCCCCAAACAGAGCAGTTCACTCAGCTGTCAGATGCTTCCCAGAGCTTTGAAAGGGGAAGGGCACATGCCTGCAGGGCAGCAGAGATCAAAACATTGAGTAGAGCTATCAGGGAAGGCATTGTGGGATACTGATGAAAGCCAGTTCTCTCAACAAAACAAACAGTACAATCCACACTGGCTCTTTGTCAACAATAAAGGGAGGGGAAAAGAAAAAAAAAATCTCTCCCAAGGCTTGAAGTTTTTTGTTGTCAAAACTGTTTTTTTCCCAACAAAAGTCACATTGCAGTGTAAATACTTTCACTATTTTGTCACCACAAGGTAGTTTTTGACAACACAGTCATAGGCAGAGAGTTATATGGGCTTGTAGTGCCCATGCTCCACCAATATTCAGAGCCGGGGGCACTGCTCCACCAATATTTGGAGCTGAGTCTCTCCCCCGGCCCTGCCTGGAGTGGGTTCTGGCCCTCTCCCCTCACCCCCGCCAGCCCCCGAGCATCCCCCTCAGCTCTGGAGTGTCCCTGCTGGAATGAAAGCTGCGCAGGCTCTCCCTTGCCTGCGCGCGCTGCTGGCTGCTGTTGCCTATGGCAACAAGAGATGCCTGAGCACTCAGGAGGAGGAGGAGGCACACACGCGCTTACCAGCCCTCCCCTCCCCTGGCACCAGAGGTGTAGCGAAGGGGGGGGGGCAGTTGCCCCCAGGCACTGCCACGCTAGGGGGCGCCGGGGTGGGAGGGGAGGGCACGCTGCATAGGCCCACCTCTGGCTAGATCAGTGAGCCAGCAGCTGGGCCACATGCTGCCACCTGTAACGCACTGCGAGAAGAGGCAGCCGGCAGGAGCAGCCTCTTTTAAAAGTAAAATGAACTTACCTGACCTGTTCCTCCAGTGCTTGGCTCTGTGGGAGGGAGATTTGGTTGGGGGGTGCTGGGCTGCTTGGCTCTATTGGAGGGTGCGCATGTGTGGCGTGCTGACATGTCTTGCAACAGCTGGGAGGGGAGCTGCCCGGGCGTGGCGTGAAGTCACGGACCGGGACTTTAAAACCGCATGGCCCAATGTTGCACCGCGCGGTCCGGCATGTGGGCTGGAGCCTGGACTGGAGCCGCGGCCGCCCTGCAAACTGGAAGGCAGAAGGTGGGTGGCAGAGGAAGGGGCTTGTGCTGAGGGGAGGGAGGCAGGTCAGGAGAAGAAAGGGGAAGGCACCAAGGGACAGTGTAGAGGAGAGCCAAATGCCAGGGGGCCAAGTGGAGACAATAAGGAAAAGGGCAGGAGGGGAGGTGTCAGTGGGAGGGGGACAGGGTGATGCTGGGAGAGAAGAGTGCAAGGGTATTGAGAGCTAGAGTGGGGGAGGGGGTGGCGCTGGGAGAAGGCTTGAAAGAAGGGGTGGGCATGAGGAAGACGGGGATTGAGAAAGTCGTGTGAGGGCACAGGGGCGTGAGGGGGTGGGCATCAGAGAAAAAGGGGGCAGGGGTAGTGAGGGAAGAGGGAGGCTCCAGGGGGGTACAGGAGTAAGGGAAGGTGCAGGTGCCAGGGGATTCTGGAGGTGAAGCAGAAGGGCAGACACCTGCAGGGGAGGGACCACCATCAGAGGAGACACGCAGGGCAGGTGTGTAGAGGGAGGTGTTAGGAGTAGGGATGAGGAGGAGTAGCTCATATGATCAGAGTGGGGCTACTGGAAGAGTGGGCATAGGGGGGAGAGAAGGGCTGATGGAGGGGGGCAGGTCTCAGGAAGGCTGAGGGCAGAGAGAAGGGCAGGAGTCAGGACAGCAGAGGAGGGTGAGGAGTTGGGGGGTAGCAGGCACCAGGGAAGCTGATGGAGCAAGGAGAGGAGACATGGCAGCAGAGAGAAAAGGTAGAGTTTTATAAGATATTTATTAATAACTTGGGTGCCACTGAGTCCCATCCAAACAAGCCATATGAATTCAGTACCGGTGCACAACACAAAATTCATTCTGCTCATGGGAGGAAACTCTCAGGCTGTGTCTACACTGGCGGCTTCTTGCACAAGAACATCTTGCACAAGAACACGTTCACACTGCCATGTGCAAGCTGTGCTTTTGCGCAAGAAATCCCTCCTGAGCATCCATACTGCCCTCTTGCGCAAGAGAGCTTAAACCTGTTAGAAAAGAGCATAGCTCTTGTGCAAGATGCCCTCTCTTACCACGCTGGACTGTAAATTTCCTTGTGCAAGAGCAGGTGGGCAGTGTGAATGCTCTGCATGCAAGAAGCTGCAAGTGTAGACATAGCCTTAGAGGGAACACTTCCCCCAGCCTCTCCGCCCCTGAGTTAATGTCACACACATTGGGTTAATGCAATTGCAGGATAGTTGCATGAGGGGGGTTTGGTGGGAACCAAACTAATCCCTGTTGGTTGGAGGATGGTGGGAAAAGTCCTTAGAGAGGGGTCACATAACACCTTTTACTTCTGGTCATGTGTCCATCTTGCCCCAAGAGTGTTACCTCCAGATGCCTGGCTAATGGGAGTCGGGCGTGGTTAACAGGGGTCAGGGGTGTGGCTAATCGGGGTGGGGGGGCAGGGTGTAGGAGGGGGGACTAGACCCATTCTGGGCACCACCAAAAATTATACAAACCTGCAGCCCCTGAACACAGTGTGCCAGTGTAGACAAGGCCTTAATTGCACTCCATAGAGGTGTTGACATTAGGAAAAGAAAGAATGGAAAGCACATTTTTAGAAATGTGCAAAGTCACTGCTTGGAGTAAGATTTCCACACACACAGTTATGACCTTAATGATTTCTGCATTAGGCTGAAAGATTCATAAACCCACGCAAGAATAACAAAGTATTTAAGTCTGAGGGGTAGCCATGTTAGTCTTTAAGGTGCTACATGAATACTCATTTTTTAAAGTTACAGACTAAAAAATATATAGTATCATGAGCTTTCATGGGTAAAACCCACTTTAAGTATTCATTCTTATATTTAATAAAAATTCAAAAGTCATGATCATGTAATTCCCTTTACATTTATTAGATTTAAATTCCAGACTGGAAACTTTGTTTTCCCAGTTAAGGTTCTGCAACCAAACAACCTTCCCTCCAAGGTGAGGTAAGACGTAAGGATTTTCTCCTTATTCACATAGTATCAGGTACAGGAAGACTTTTGATTTTAAATAAATATTTGATATAATTAACAACATAGCTTTCTACTTTTAATATGGATTTGAAGAGTAACCCAAATTTTACCCAGGATCTTAAACTTGGAGATGCTGTGTTTATTTTTGGAAAATGGCATAAGCCCCCAAGAGAACAGAAAACTGTTGGGTGGGAAAAATTGGGACATCTGGGCATCCAATAACCTTGAAGTTCAGCGAGGGAAATATAGGCTGCTGAAAACAAAGATTGTGTGTTTTGCTGATGAAATTGCAAAACATGTTTGCACAAGGCTATTATGGTGTTGGGGGAGGAGCCTTCAGGCCAAATTGCTAGAGCACTTTATACTTAAAGTCACACATGTATCTGCTAAATGTTAAGCGTCTATGATCTAGGTGTTAAATAGGCTTAATTCCCTTTTTTTTATTTTAAAAAGAAGGTAGAGGCTCTTAAGTGAGGCTGGGCAGAGATGATAGATAACTGAGGGAATACATGACTTTCTAGAAAAAGTAACCTTTGTCAAAAACAGTTTTTTCCCTGCCAGAGAAGATGCAGGATCGCTCCTCCCTCACCTCATGTGTCCCCAATAGTCATTGTGATGGCATCTGCATAACTGACCCCTGAAATTATCTGCCTGATGAATGGGTAAGTTATTAATAGTTACTTCGTAATTTAAAAACAGCTGCCTAGGCTCAATATCCGTCACCACTCGTGTCCTCGATAAGGGGCTACTGAAGAGCTAACATTTTTCTATGAGGTGCCGAGACTGCAGCGAAATTCGTGCAGCACACGCGGGGTGATCTCAGTGGATGTTTGCAGTGTAGAGCCGGAAAACGTTTGTCTGACACATTTAGCTCAGCTGTAGATTCTGTCATTACAAGCGCTGCTGTGCGCGCCCGGCTCTCCCAGCTACGCTCCCTGACGTAAGGGGAGCAGGCTGCTGCTCGCGGGGGGTACGGCGGGGTGTCCTGTAGTGACCTGTGGCCGGCTACTTTCGCTGGGTACTCAGGGCCCCGCGGTGCCACTGCAGCCCCTTCCTCACTCCCCCTGCGGGGCGCGCCTCCCAGGGCAGGCAGCGCGCGTCGCTCCGCCTCGCGGCCCCTCCGCCTGCTGCGCATTGGTGCTGGCGGCAGAGGGGGCCGGGTTCCGCTGGGCTTGTTTGTACGTTGCATCTCCCCTGGCCCTGGCGCTTCGCTTTAGCCTTGGCCTCGCCGCTGCCTTCAGCAGAGGGGAGCGACGGACCTGACCCGAGCTGTCCCTCCGCAGGGATGAGGCTGGCGGCCACGGCCAGTCACAACGAGGCGTACGCAGTGCAGGGGCTGCTGTGCAACCGGTGCACGGGCCGGGGGCGCAAGGTAAAGGGGGTGCTCGGGTTGGTCAGCGTCGGGGATGGCCGTCCTCGTGAGCGTCACTTGCTTTGTGTTTGTGCTGAGCAGCTGGGAGGTAGCTACCGAAGCCACGTCTGGCTGAGCCCGGAGCAGTCCCTCTGCTGGGCAGTTGAGCTGGGCTTCTCCGGGACTCAGCACTGCCTGTGGTGGGCTATCTGTTCTTGCCGTCCGTCAGCCGAGGTGTGTTGAGTGGACTTTTATTCCCCCCCCCCCCCCGAAGGGAGAGCCTCTCAGGTTGTGCTGTGTGCACCCCTCTGCTTGTTACCTGTTGGCGCAATGTCACTGGGGGTGGTTATAGCAAAACATTCAGAACTGGAAAAAGGAGGCTGGAAAACCAGGACCACCATCCCGTTGCTCTTTGCTTCCAAAGGGAAGTAGCAGAAGTCCCATCATTTCAATCATTAAAAAGTGCCCAAAGCCAGTCCCTGGGAATGCATTGTAGGGAGCCATCCTTCGCTCAGGGAGGTTGACCCCCAGGTTGTGTAATAGGGGTTTTCTTTCTCTTTTTTCAGTGATATACAAACACATTGGCTGCTGGTGCAAATTTGTCATTAGTCTTCAGAGTTAACATGCACCTGAAATTAAGTGTCCATTTATGCTTTTTAGGGCTCTTTAAAACTACACACTAAGTAATTTTCTGCAGGATTTTCTAATAATACATCTGTCTCAGATTATTAGCTTTTGGAGGGGCAGTGAATGTTGTCTTGTCAAATCTAAGTTAAATAATACTGTTCTGGCCTGCTCTGGATACCAGGAATGAAAACACTTAATTGGGTCATATTTGCATGTGAAGCTTGATGTGATGTTAAGATACTCAACTTAAATAACTTTAAGATGATATAATACAGCACTCTTCAGCAAATATGAAGACAAAGTTTGGTGCTTCATATTCAGAATTAAGTTTTCTGGTTTATTATTTGTGTTGCAGTCTTAATAGTATTTAAACCTTGTTTATTGCCTTCAGAACCATGCTGCTTTCTCCCAGCCTACTTTCTCCTTCCTTAAAGCTTCTGGTATTGAAAGTTTTCCTTTTGGAGCTCCTTTTAATACATATAAACAGGGCTCGACAAACCGCTGTTTCTACTTGCCTGTGGCGAGTAGATTTCAGCTGGTTGCTCCATGCACCCCATTCACCAGCGCTATGCGCATGTGCAGTGCCGGTCTGGTGCGTGTGGAGCTGGCGAGTTGCTCTTGCCGCAGTTTGTCGAGCCCTGCATATAAATATGATCTTAATACATATTTATAAAGTATTTTCAACATAATACAGGTTTAAACTAGGGATGTAATATAGCCAATTGATCGATAAGCAAAAGCTTATAGGTTAATGCTATAGTCTACACACATTTCCCCCCCCACCTCCTCGGCCAGTAAATTTTTTAGCAGGCTAGCCAGCAGCCCAGCTCAGTCCCTGCTTGCACTGGGTCCTGGACCTACCCCGCTGTGCCTCTGAATTTAAAGTGGCTCTGAATTTAAAGTGTATTAGGAGCTAGGCGGGCAAGCAGCCCGGCTCAGTTCCAGCTCGTGCCCGGGGACTATAAAATAGTTGACTGATAAGAATTCATGAGGTTAATCGACTAGTCAGTTAACCAGTATTTAACATCCCTAGTTTAGACACTGATCTTTTTAATTCTAAATACTTGGTGCTGATTTAATTTGAAACCAAGTGAAACAGGTAGTGTTCTTGGTATGGTTCCATCATAAGCCCAACTTCTTACACATTTGTGCCAGCCTGTCACTAGATAGAATGTGATGGCATAGCTGAAATGCCATGGATAGAACTTCATTTATGTGTATTTCCAGATATGTGTGAAAGGAGTAGCCATGTTAGTCTGTAACTTTAAAAACAACTAGCAGTCCTGTGGCACCTTAGAGACCTGTGTGTTAATACTTATTTTGAGAAGATCCAAAATTACCACTACTGGTTTTTATTATTATTAATAAATGAACAAGAAATTATGGAGATAGCACTTCTTAGGTTTTATTCCTGCCTCCATTGTGGACCTGATGTATGTCTTTGGGTAATGCAATTGCCCAGTTTTGAGTGGATGTTGAGAAATATAATATTTTTAAAAGCACTCTGAGATCTTTAGCTAGAAGGAACTTTCCATTTCACATAATCTTGAAGAGCTAATAATATTTTAAGGACTTTTATTGAAATACAGTAAAACCTGTGTTATCCGGCATTCCGGTTATCTAAAAATTCCAGTTATCTGAGTGTCCCATCAACCTAGGAAAAACCAACGGACAATAATAGTAAAACTCAAGTTTTTTAATATTGGTAGTTTTGTAACATGAGGCAGTTGGTCTCACATTTCTATTTTAAGCTAAAGATGATTAGAACTTAAATAAAAAATTGTTAAGCCAGTCATGGTAAACCAAGCCAGGCCTGTGTGCCTACAGATGTGACAGTATTGTGGCTGGGGGCAATGCCGGTTAACAAATTTTCTGGTTAACAGAGTGCCGGATAACAAAGCTTTCACTGTACAGTAAAACACTTTTACTTTTGTGTGATGATTAAAATCAATACAGTAGGCCTATTGAACTCGATAGGGTTTGTAACCAGAACGGAATGATTATTAGTTATCACTTAAACCTGTATGGGTGAACAAGCTGAGTGCTTTTATTCAGGAATAGTTCTGATTGTTCCTGAACAAAGGAACTGGTGTCAACATTTAGCATGGGTAAGAAGAAAGGAAACAATTAGCACTGGAACTTTATGGGCTGTGTCTTTTTGGGTTGGGGTGAGAGTTTAGAGTTTAAATGAAGAAAACTCCTGGATCACCACTTCAACTAGCACTGTGTTTAGAAAGAGCTTTGGTTTTATTTTTCACTTGTGTTTACAGAAGTAGGATTTTCCCTTGTCTAATCCAAATTCCTCAAAGCTCTTAAGGTCTGTTAATGTGGCTGGATAATTGATGCTACAGTTATGATCAGAATTGAAAGCCTGGCTTTTAATTTGAGAATGTATTACCTTACTGATGGTGTTACAGGGAAATCAAAATAACCTGTACTGTGATGGCTATCTATACATTATTTGTTGTAGTGTCTGCAGTAGTTATCATTAACATCTAAACAGTTAAGGGTTCCAAAGTCATAGCATTTCAGTGTCACTACCTGTGAATTTTTGGTTGGAATTGATCTTTGAAGGGAAAATAGAAGACTTGGGGTAACATGTAAGAGCCTAAATCTCTCAAATGAGACATAGAGCCCAAATTACTTGCATGCTTTTGGAAATTTTACTCTAAAACAACAGAAAAGATGTTAAAAGAATGTTTTTAGAAGGCATGAAAGTATAGCCATGTTAGGTGATTATCCATAAAAAGCAAATTTAAAAAAACTTAATTCTAGTCAAAATCATTCCTTTTGCAGATAAAATGTATTTAGTTATTAAAGATTACTTTTTCCCGCCTTTAGCACTTGTGATTTTTGAGATGGTTATGGCTGCAGCAAGTGCTATTTGGTAGTACATGAGGGGACACAGAATCAGATAATACTACTAATGTGGTTGAGTGAAGTAAATAATATTCCCACTCTGCCTACAGTTTCTGCAGAAATTCTGTTTTCAGTTACTTAAGAAAATACACAAATGTATTTTTCTCTTGTTTGCAACATTTGACACTTTTATTGTACTAAAGGTAAAGATTGTGCATGACGCCAGGGAAATAAACTGCAGACTGGTTTGTGGTCAGTCTTCAGCTCATAAAATGAATTGGTTATTGCAAATTAACAGTTGATAAGTGCATCATCCTCTGGTGATAAAACTGTTAACTGAGTTTTAGGAGAGATTTTTTGTGGTCACAGACAAATATAGTCATGCTTTAATAGTTGGTAACCTGTGAGGAGAACCAGAGGTCAGAGAAAATATGTAGTGAGTGCAAATGGTGTAGCAACAGCTAAAGTCTAGGCATTCCCATTATAAAGGCCGTGTTTCATTTGCTCTCAACTTCAGCCTTTTGGGATGAAATTTCCCATGTTTGATCGAAGAGGGCGATGTTTTGTTTTAAGGTTAGTGGGACACAATATAGATGCTTTTGAGTACTCAAGTAGAAATGTATACTTTTTCCAAATATTATGCAACTGAACCTCTTTTGGGAACTTCTCTAATAATAATAAGCTGTATACAGTTTGCATGTAAACATTTGAATAATTGTCTTTTTAAATGAGCATGCTGCTTGAAGCACATCCAGATGTAGAATTTTGGTATGTGATTAAAATGTACTGAACAAGATGTTGGAATGAGGTAGGATGTAGTAAAAGAAGAGTGGTTATTGGGAAACATAATTAAGGTTATACACCTGCTGCGTTAGTTGTGTACCATTTAGCATGCACTTTGAGGGCCAAATGTTCAGACAGCATATATGTACATAAACAAATTTCCACCAACTGAAAAACATTCCCTGAGAGAGAAGATATTCCATGGAAGGGAACTAGCATTGATTTTAGACACCCAGATTCAAGTCATTGCTCCGCCATAGACTTTCTCTGTTATGTTGGACAAGTCATTTATAGTACGCATATTCTGCAATCTAATGCGTGATTGCAGCATTATAGAAATACACATGCTATAGCATAGCTTAAAAATCACACTTTAGATTCAATGGCACAGATTTCTGTTTGTGCATAGATTGGAGACCCTCAATTACATACTTATATTTATAGCCTGCACTTCAGCCTGTGTATCTGTGTCCATACTGCTAATTGTAGCTCTTAAGTGTGGGTATGTCAAGCCAGGTAGCAATCACACCTTGGATATCAGTGTAGGCATGAACTAAGACAGAGAGACTTTGATCAGGACACTAGCACTTCACACAACTCTTCTGTGAAGTAATGGATACATTCATTAGATATGATGCACACAGATATTACAGTAATCAGGGCTGTGACCCAAGAATCATTTAATGTTAACTGGCAAAAAGGATACAAGAATGTCCTGGTTCTAATATGTAAATTCTAGTTCATGTGGGGTGTTAAATGAAATACAGGGTAACTTTGGTCATAAATATCCTTGTGCATATATAAGCACAGATACTATGTAAGGGAGTGTGTATGTGTTTGTGTGTGTAATTTGCAAATACGTTCTTAGTCATGGTATGAGTCATTTGCAGAAATGAAAAACATTTATCAGACAAGATGTTTTGTTCACAGTGGATGCACACTTATGTACAAAGTTATTTAAAAGATGTAAGATGTGACCCACCAGAGAAGGAATGCAAAAAGAAACTACAGTGGGTAAACTGTCTGAGTGTAAGCAATAAACTTGTGGGGGGGGGGCGGGGGGAGGATATAAGTAGAATATAAAATTTATTCCTTTATCCTGCACCAAAGAAATAAACAGACCATGTATTTACATTCATGAAAATGAGGTCTCAACCAAACTTGTATGAAAAGCTGTAGAGGACTTCAGAGGTAAGATACACCTTTAGACATGACATTAACCCGTTTAGTTAAATTTAGTTTCTAGAAAACAAGTTATGGTTTTATTTTTATATGTAACTATTTTTCCTGTATTTATAACTGGAATCTTTAAATATTTGTTATTTTTACTATAAATGTATTTAAATGCTGCAATATTAAACTAGGTGATGATCCTGAGTTGACTCTAACAAGCTGGCGTGTATACTGTATGTCTGGGGATAGCAGATCTGGTATTTCTGTGAATGTTCAGTGGATAAGGGGCTTGATACTACAGGGAAATGCTTCAAAAGGACTCTGGGAGTGCATGTATCTATTGTTAAACCGCGAGGCAAAGTAAGGGCAGCAGGTGTAGAAAAGAGGAGATTATGTGAATGGCTAATGGGCTGGTGGTATCTGGGAGCTGCCACTCAGTTAAGCACAAGCAAGACTCCAAGCAAGAGGCAGTGTGTAACAAAGTGACTCAGTCCAAGACATCTTGAGAACTGTTACAGGAGCTATGTAAATTCCATGGGTAGAGTGAGGTGAGGCTCTTTCCTGTGTGATGGATGATTTTAAAACTATATTGTAATGCACAAAGAGACACAAAAAGCCCAAACTTAGCTGTAACTTTTGGTTCTTACCTTTGCAACCATAACATTCTTTTTATCTGGCTTTTAAGATGGAGCAGGCATGACAGATAAAGAGATTTGTTACTATTGCTTATTTATACAGCAGTAGTTCCGAAAGACCCCAGTCAGGGTATCCTATTGTGCTAGATGCTGAACAAACATAGTCTATATCCCAAATAGCTTAGAGTAACTGGGATCATAAGTCATAGGACAGTTGCATCTTGAGGATGGATTTGAGGGAGGAGAAAGTAGTAACCTTACTACTACACATTCTCCCCAGTAAGATCCAAGCAATTCCCTTCAAAGTGCATGCTTGTTACCTGCATTCTGAGGGAATAACCGAGCCTCAGAATTCCCAGATGCAGCAGTCTTACAGTACAGGCAGTCCCCGGGTTACATTGATCCGACTTACATCGGATCCCTACTTACAAACGGGGTGAGACAACCCCGCACTAGCTGCTTCCCCCCAGCAGACCAGGGAGACGCGAAGATAGCGGGCCCCCCCCCAGCAGACCAGGGAGACGGGGAGCGGCTTTTCTCAGCAGACACTTCAGCTTGAGAATAAAGGACTGAGGGAAGTGAGGTGTGGGAGAATAAAACTGAGCTCTGGAGAAATGTTTGGCTAGAGTTTTCCCTACAATATGTACCAGTTCCGACTTGCATACAAATTCAACTTAAGAACAAACCTACAGTCCCTATCTTGTATGTAACCCGGGGACTGCCTGTATAATGAAAATAACCAGTGGTTGTGAACACGGATAAGGTATCGAGATAAGTTGTCTGTGTTTCAGCAAAAGTGTTGTGATAAACAGCTCGTTTTTTCAGGTTGGATGGAATTGCCTGTCTTTCTCTTTGTCAGTCTCAAAGAGCTAATTTTCTTAAGTTTCTGTTTGCTTGCTCTTTATTTACAGATACCTTTTGTGATTCACACACACCTCTAAGGTTGAAAAAAACAATTGGGTTAAGGTTACAGCTGTTTCATTTCCTGACAGATGCACAGATACTGGTGTGCTGGTTTACTGCAGATGTGCAGACACGCATCAATCTCATTTTGCATCAGTGACATATCACATGACTGGCTATGTACTGAACTCCTTGTTCTGGACACTCTGCCAAGTATTTTATGCAAAATGAAGGTTTTCTGTGAAGCAGGTTATATTGTTTTTAACCAGAGCAGTACCATATATTGTAAATAAGTGTGGTTAGTTATGAAGCATACATAGAAAAATAATTGCATATGTACAGAATGTTCCAGTAAAACAAGCAAAGTTCTGTTTGTTTGGTGAGCTCTTTTTTCTTCCTTGAAGCCACAGTTGAAATGTTTATAGCTGAAAATTGAGATGGTGTAATTTTCTTTTCTAGGAACTTGGAATTAGAATTCCTAGACCACTGGGACATGGACCAAGCAGATTCATCCCAGAGGAGGAGGTATGTTGTTTGCAAATACACAGTGAGCTATATGCTTTTAAGTAAAAGTCATTTAGGACCAACATCGTTTTAGAACAGCTGTTGATCTGCAAAATATTTTGAAGACTGTTGATCATAATAAATTATCATGAAACTGGCAATGGTTCTGCTAAAGTAGAAAGCAGTAATGGCCATGTGGAATTTTCATAGCACTTCTACACACATTTTACAAAAGAAATCAGTTGTTTTTTTGTAATGATAATCATTTGTCCTGTCCCATCTGCAGTATTCAAATGTGGGCTGGATCCTCTCACTGGTCCACAAGGACGAGCTTGTATCCCAGTTCTAGTGATTGTTGTTTTTGTTTTTTTTATGAATTCTTACCATTTCTCTAAATGAACAGAAGTTTAGCAGCATTCCTTCAGCTCAAAGAGGAATTCTGATGCGAATGTGGTCAGTTGTGTGGGAAGTTTGAGGTATTAATCCTTGATTTCCCACTATTGCCAAGTACCCAGGTAGCTCTTAACTGTTTTTTTAAACAGCATTTATGCCTTTTATAGATATCTCACTACATTTCGTTCTGTTTGCTGCTGTTTTCCACAGTGGCTAAACTATGCTGTGAGATCAGTGTGAACTGGCCCTGCCAGAGATGTGAGATATTACCTACATGAAATCAGAATTTCAGCGCTGCACCTCAAAATGTCACATGTAATGACTGCAGACTTAACTAGGATTTCTAAAGAAATGTAATAAACATTAAATTATCATTTAGCAGGAATGGCCTCCGAAACCTAATTGGGGTCTGAGATCTATGTGGTATATTCAATGATGGTTGTTATACTTTGGAAAACATTTCTAAAGCTTTCTTTAATTCAAACAGATTCTTCAAGTGGGAAATGAAGATTCCCAGATGCATACATTGTTTGCAGATTCTTTTGCTACTTTGGGCCGTTTGGACAACATCACTTTAGTGATGGTTTTCCATCCACAATATCTAGAAAGTTTTCTGAAAACTCAGCACTATCTACTGCAGATGGATGGTCCATTGCCTCTTCATTACCGACACTACATAGGGATAATGGTATGTTGGAGAGCAGCAAGCAGAAATAGCTATTTTAGTAACTTTCTTTCTTTCTTTCATCCTTTTTTTTTTTTTTTTAACAGATGTTAACCACATTTTGTTATTTCAGCTGAGCCAAAGGCCTTTCAATGTATGTTAAAGGAAATCCCGGGGTAATTGCCTGAAGTATTTTATGTTATATAGAATGCTATCTCTTCCTTTTTTAACTACAGTTTAATGAAATTAATGCTAATGGTATAAATGCTCATGCTTTCAAAAAGGATCGGAGGAGGAAAAAGATAATTGTAGTGATTATTTATATATTGCTATCAGATTCATATATACCTCAAACCTGGTTTTGTAAGCCTGGTTTTTAACAATCTGTGTCTCGTCCAGCACACTTCAATATAAATAACTTTACCAGTGGCAAATTTTCAGAATCTTCAGATTGGAACAAAATTGTTATAATTAACTATAACAGATGTAGTCTCTATTGTGCTAATTCAGCAAATCTGTTCATTTAAGCTATTTTAAAAATCTGGGCCTTATCTAAACTAGCAGTGGGGATTATTATTCTTTGAGTTAAACATGTGTAATCCCATTCCTTACTGGAAAAGTGACAGTTTTTCTGGCATGTACAGACAGAACTTCAGAATCAATTTCCCACAAGTCAATTTTAGATTAGATTTTAAATATGCAAAATCAAAACATTGTTATGGTGGATATGAATGCAAAATGTTTAGTTGTGTATTCTTAAGAGGAATTATTGAAACAGGCTACTGTGTCAATTATAAACTTTTGTTTTTTGAGCAGTGCAGACTCTTGCATTTTAACGAAGATTTGCATCATTGTAAGGAGCTAATTTGCGAAGATTTTTCTCATTTTTCTTTCTAGGCTGCAGCAAGACATCAATGCTCCTATTTAGTTAACCTCCATGTTGATGACTTCCTTCATGTTGGAGGAGACCCAAAATGGCTGAATGGCCTAGAGAATGCACCTCATAAACTTCAAAATTTAGGAGAACTGAATAAAATATTGGCTCATCGTCCTTGGCTTATCACCAAAGAGCATATTGAGGTTAGTTTTCTCTTATGCAACACCCTATGCATTCTTACTATATTGAATACAATCTTAATTTCTTGAGGCTGAGGAGAGAGCTAATTTTTTCTAGTGGTTTTATTTGTAATTTTGATACTTGTAATGCCCAGGGCACTTTGTAGCTGGAGTACTGTAATCATTATGGAAATGACATCACAAACTCAAAGTAATTACAGATCTCATCTTACTGAGTAAAGTCTTATTTAGAACTAGTAATACTTTGTACGAATTGCATGTTGTTGTATCACACTGTGACTCTGTCAGCCATGATATATAACCCTCAGTAGCATGGATGTGTTTTTATATTTAAAATGTGATGGTATGTCACTGGCATGTAGCACCTGATTTTGTACGCTCTACCTGAGGCTGTGTAGAACCTACTTTTAAAATGGCTGAAGCGCTGAGAGATTTCACTTGTCTTCACAGTAGAGGGTGTTTAACTATGTACCTTCTTAAAACAAGTTCATTATACATTTCTCCTGCTCAGTATTTTCAAGATGGTGATCAATGCTCAAGACGCCCAGAAATACTCAGTATTTTCAAGATGGCAAAAAGGCATAAAAACAGGCCATCAGCACATTTTTAACTGAATTATTGAAAACCATGCATTTTGAACAGTAGGCTGGAGTCTCTAGGGTATATGTAAACAAAATATACATACAGGCAGTACCCGGGTTACGTACAAGATAGGGACTGTAGGTTTGTTCTTAAGTTGAATCTGTATGTAAGTCGGAACTGGCATCCAGATTCAGCCGCTGCTGAAAATGACCAGCGGCTGACTACAGGAAGCCCGAGGCAGAGTTGCTCTGCCCCCGGGCTTCCTGGAATCAGCCACTGATCAGTTTCAACAGGCTGAATCTGGATGCCAGTTCTTATATACAGATTCAACTTAAGAACCCCAGGTGTCCCCAAGTCAGCTGCTGCTGAAACTGATCAGCGGCTGATTCCAGGAAGCCCGGGGCAGAGCAACTGTGCCTCAGGCTTCCTGTAGTCAGCTCTGGTCAGTTTCAGCAGCGGCTGACTTGGGGACGCCTGGGGCAGAGCAGCTGGGGTGCTGCTGGGTTGGTCCAGTAGCGCCCAGAGTGGCGCTACGGGACCAACTGGCAGCGCCCCAGCTGCTGTACCACAGGCGTCCGGAGCAAAGCCACGGAGCACAGGGGCAGCGGGACAGCCCAGACGCGCCGCGGCTGTCCTGCTGCCTGCATGCTCTGCGGCTTTGCTCCCCGTCTCCCTGGTTTGCTGGTCTCCAGCAGACGAGCAGACCAGGGAGACGGGGAGCAAAACGGAGCAAAGCCGCGGAGCACGCCGGCAGTGGGACAGCCGCGGCGCGTCTGGGCTGTCCCGCTGCCCCCATGCTCCGCGGCTTTGCTCTGCTTTGTTCCCCGTCTCCCTGGTCTGTTGATCTCCAGCAGACCAGGGAGACGGGGAGCAAAGCCACGGAACACACTGGCAGCGGGACAGCCGCGGCACGTCTGAGCTGTCCGCTGCCCGCGTGCTCCTCGTCTCCCTGGTCTGGGGAGACGTGGAGCAAAGCCGCAGAGCATGCGGGCAGCGGACAGCCCAGACGCCCCGCGGCTGTCCTGCTGCCAGTGTCCTCAAAGGCTTCAGAAGACCAGGGAGATGGGCAGCAAACCCCGTTCGTAACTGCGGATCCGACCTAAATCATAGCCGCGTAACTCGGGGACTGCCTCTACTCCTCTTCTGAGTCCATGATGTTCACATCTAAGCAAATTTTATGTATAAAAATATAACCTGAAATATAAAGCTCTCCTTCCAAAGTCCCTTGTCTCTTCCTTGTCTGGCAGCTGCTGTTCAGAGCAGCTCTTCTGCCACTGCTTTTTGCTCAGTGGGGAAAGAGCGTGTTACTTTCTCTGAGAAATGTCTGCCAGGTGGGGAAGCAAAGGCTGGCTGTGCAAGAGGGGAAGGAGCATCCTCTTTGCAAAGGCCAAGAACCTCCCACTCGTTCCTGTCTGAAGGGGAAGCTGGGGTTTACAGCAACTTGTGAGCTACAGATAATTCCTCCTACGTGGAGCCACTAGGGAAGATGGAGTCTTGAGCACTGTTCACCCCACTTTCTTTAGGCGCGTTATTGACTAAGAACTGCCTGGGGCTTTCCGAGACTGCTGAGAGAGGCTAAATACTGTGCTTTTTTTTTTTTTTTTTTTGCCTGTGCATGCTGAACTTGAAGTTTTGAGTTAACAGCATGGTTTTATAAATGGTGTGAAATTTGTAAAGCCCAGCCCAGCCCTCCTGACTTCAGTGGAAACAATGAAACCACTGCAGCTGATCCAATTACTATTTTTTGACAAAAAGCTTACCTGTGTGACCCCATTACTACAGGCCCCTCTCTTCTTGTATTGCTAGTTTTCTTACTGACAATCCATTGAGAAAAGAATTGATTATGGCAATGTTATGGGTTACCCAGGGCGGGTAGGAAAATTGGTCTTTTGAAAGTAATATTATGAGGATATTACTCATAATATTGCCAGTTGCCTCATAACCTGTTTTTGGCCCCTTATCTCACTCTCTGGTCCTTTTTTGAGTGTAAACTCTGCATTAATCTGTGTGGCTTCCAGCCTACTGAAGGACATAATGAGATAATTTGAATTCTAGAAGACTAGCTTTTTTTCCAGCGATTGTATTGACAGGTGCATTAAAAAGTTTGTGGGACTAAATTAATTAGGTTGTTGACATTTCTGATGCACCTGTACAGTTATATTTTTTACAAAATCTTGTGTTTCTTTTAAAGCAACTTCTGAAGACTGAAGAGCATAGCTGGTCCCTGGCAGAGCTGATCCACGCTGTTGTTCTCCTTACACACTACCATTCACTTGCTTCTTTCACATTTGGCTGTGGAATAAGCCCAGAAATTCATTGTGAGGGTGGTCACACATTCAAGCTTCCCTCTGTCAGTAACTACTGCATCTGTGATATTACAAATGGCAACCATGGAGTAGATGAAACTCATGTCAGCCCAATCAGAGGCATTTCGGTAAAGATCTATTACTATTTAGGAGTTTGAGCACATAACAATCTCCAGTTCTAATAAGTTCATACTAAGGTGTTTTTTCATTAATCAAATAAGTGAATGAGATGTTCTGCATTTCCATTTCACTGAACTTTAGCGGCAAAACAGAGTGATTTACCCAGTGTCTGTGTGAACTTGGATGGAGGAAGGGGTAGTTTAAGCTAAACTTAGATCAGGGTGAAATGATAAGCTGGGGGAAGCAATCAGAAGTGGCAGTTACATCTTTGTTCCCTCAGTTGAGTGTGTCTGCCTTCCATTTGTCATTCCAATTGGCAAACTGGGGGTTTAGCTGGTCATTCTAGATGGTATGGTCCTGCTGTGAGAACAGGGGACTGGACTCGATGACCTGTCAAGGTCCCTTCCAGTTCTAGTGTTCTGTGATTCTACAGCTTCTGAATGTCCACATAATATCAGTTGTCAAGATACTTTTTTTTAATCTGTGCTTTTCTGGAGGATAAACACCTCTTACTAATTGTAGCCAGTCAGGTGGTGATATTTTTGGATGTAAAAAATATAAAAATAAGAAAACACTGTAAAACTAAACTGAAATTTGGAGAAAACTGAATTTCTTTTTTGTGTTGATATACCCCTCCTCCCCCCCCCCAGACTTCTCTCAAGTACCCTTAAGGGTACTTGTACTACTGGTTGAGGAAACACTGGTGTGGGGCATTTTCAGTGTGGGTTCCTTGACACTGGAACCACCCTTCTGCCATCTTGATAAGAGTCTGGGCACATAGAATCATAGGACTGGAAGGGATCTCGAGAGGTCATCAAGTCCAGCCCCCCCGCCCTCAAGGCAGGACCAAGCTCTGTCTACACCATCCCTGACAGATGTCTGTCTAACCTGTTCTTAAATATCTCCAGAGAGGGAGATTCCACCACCTCCCTTGGCAATTTATTCCAATATTTGACCACCCTGACAGTTAGGAATTTTTTCCTAATGTCCAATCTAAGCCTCCCCTGCTGCACTTTAAGCCCATTACTCCTTGTCCTGTCCTCAGAAACCAAGAGGAACAAATTTTCTCCTTCCTCCTTGTGACACCCTTTTAGATATTTGAAAACCGCTATCATGTCCCCCCTTAATCTTCTTTTTTCCAAACTAAACAAGCCCAGTTCATGAAGCCTGGCTTCATAGGTCATGTTCTCTAGACCTTTAATCATTCTTGTCGCTCTTCTCTGTACCCTTTCCAATTTCTCCACATCTTTCTTGAAATGTGGCGCCCAGAACTGGACACAGTACTCCAGCTGAGGCCTAACTTGTGCAGAGTAGAGCGGCAGAATGACTTCACGAGTTTTGCTTACAACACACCTGTTGATACAACCTAGAATCATATTTGCTTTTTTTGCAACAGCATCACACTGTTGACTCATATTCAACTTGTGGTCCACTATGACCCCTAGATCCCTTTCTGCCATGCTCCTTCCTAGACAGTCGCTTCCCATCTTGTATGTATGGTACTGATTGTTCCTTTCCTAAGTGGAGCACTTTGCATTTCTCTTTATTAAACTTCATCCTGTTTACCTCTGACCATTTCTCTAACTTGCTAAGGTCATTTTGAATTATGTCCCTATCCTCCAAAGAAGTTGCAACCCCACCCAGTTTGGTATCATCTGCAAACTTAATAAGTGTACTCTCTATCCCAATATCTACATCATTGATGAAGATATTGAACAGTACGGGTTCCAAAACAGACACTTGCGGAACTCCACTTGTTATCCCTTTCCAGCAGGATTTAGCACCGTTAACAACAACTCTCTGACTACGGTTATCCAGCCAATTATGCACCCACCTTATCGTGGCCCTATCTAAGTTATATTTGCCTAGTTTATCAATAAGAATATCATGCGAGACCGTATCAAATGCCTTACTAAAGTCTAGGTATATGACATCCACCGCTTCTCCCTTATCCACAAGGCTCGTTATCCTATCAAAGAAAGCTATCAGATTAGTTTGGCATGACTTGTTCTTCACAAACCCATGCTGGCTATTCCCTATCACTTTATTACCTTCCAAGTGTTTGCATATGATTTCCTTAATTACATGGACAACATGGGCACAATGCAAGATACCGATTTACTCAGGCTTTCCCTGGAAGAACAAGCATACTACATGAGGCAGACAGGAAGTAGAGGACTGATTGGGCAAAGGTGGGAACATTGAAGATGAGGATTGTATTTGCTATTGCCTGATGGATTTTTGTTTTAGAGTTCCTTTTTGTTGCATAAATATTATTTTTTGACTCTGGATACTGTTCAAATCATAATGTACTTATTCTGGCTTACAATTTTATTTAAAGCTTTAATAAAATCATACCAGAGCAGTGATATCAATATAACTCTACATAAGAGGAGTCTTTCTAGACATAACATTTTTAAAACATTAAGATGAGCTGCAAATCAAGGTGGGAATCTGAGTTTTTAACCTTTTGGGCTTGACGGATTGTATCACAATTACAATGTACTAGTACATAGAGCAATAAAGTGTGAATGTGTGTCTCTTTCATTTTAAGACTACAGAATCTTTCTGTGAAGTAGAAGAACTTATGGAGAAAATGAAGAAGCTACAAGAGTGCAGAGATGAAGAGGAAGCCAGCCAAGAGGAGATGGCTACACGTTTTGAGAGAGAGAAGAGAGAAAGCATGTTTGTGTGTTGTTCAGGTGAAAATAGTGGTTATTTAAACTTAGCTAAATGTGTTGGAGAAATCAACATACTTCAAACATCTACCAGTTACCAAGAAAGTCATATTTTTGTTGTATTTTATTGCATAAACAAAAATGTAATTGCTTACTTCAGCAATAGTAGCAAATATTAATCACTGATGTGTACAAGTTGAACGTGGAGGGAGTATTGTTTTTCAAGTAAATACAAGATTGTACTTGAGGTCTTCGATCAGCCTAATTCTGGGTTCTTCTACAGAAATTTTCTCCAGATTAAAATGTGACTTGTAAGATCTAGAGCTCTAGTTGCAATAGGATGAAATTTAATAGTGAGAAGTGTAAGGTTATGCATTTAGGGATTAATAACAAGCATTTTAGTTATAAGCTGGGGACACATCAGTTGGAAGTAACGGAGGAGGAGAAGGACCTCGGAGTCCTGGTTGATTATAGAATGACTATGAGCCGCCATTGTGACATGGCCGTGAAAAAGGCTAATACGATCTTGGGATGTATTAGGCGAGGTATTTCCAGTAGGGATAAGGAGGTGTTAGTGCCATTATACAAGGCATTGGTGAGACCCCATTTGGAATACTGTGTGCAGTTCTGGTCTCCCATGTTTAAGGAGGATGAATTCAAACTGGAACAGGTACAAAGAAGGGCCACTAGGATGATCCGAGGAATGGAAAACCTGTCTTATGAAAGGAGACTCAAGGAGCTTGGCTTGTTTACTTTAACCAAAAGAAGGCTGAGGGGGAACATGATTGCACTTTTTAAATATATTAGAGGGATAAATACCAGGGAGGGAGAGGAATTATTTAAGTTTAATACCAATGTGGACACAAGAACAAATGGATATAAGCTGGCTATTAGGAAGTTTAGACTTGAGATTAGAAGAAGGTTTCTAACCATTAGAGGAGTGAAGTTCTGGAACGGCCTTCCAAGGGAAGTAGTGGGGGCAAAAGATCTATCTGGTTTCAAGATTAAACTAGATGGGTTTATGAAGGGGATGGTTTGATGAGATAACAGGATCTTGGTATCTAGTTGACCATTCATTATCAGTGGGAAATAGGTCAATGGAGGGATGATAGGCGTTACTATAGAGAACTTTCTGGGTGTCTGGCTGATGAGTCTTGCCCACATGCTTAGGGTTTAGCTGATCGCCATATTTGGGGTCGGGAAGGAATTTTCCTCCAGAGTAGATTGGCAGAGGCCCTGGAGGTTTTTCGCCTTCCTCTGTAGCATGGGGTACAGATCACAGCTAGAGGATCTCTGCATCTTGGGGTCTTCAAAGTATTTGAAGGCTTCAATATCTGAGATATAGGTGAGAGGATTATTCTAGGAGGGGTGGATGAGATTTTGTGGCCTGCACTGTGCAGGGGGTCAGACTAGATGATCATAATGGTCCCTTCTGACCTTGGAGTCTATGAGTCTATGTTCTTATCACCCAAAAAATCCACGTCCTGTCCTTGAAATTCTGAAAGTAGGAGCAAGATGTTTGATACCTGTGGTTTTTGCATGTATATATAAAACAAGCTGGACTTTTCCTTCAAGGAATTGCTCCTAGAGAGCCATATTCTTGAAGCTGTAGTAGGTTGTACATATCCAGAACCTTTAAAATTAGCCAAAGAGGTTGTGCATGTCTTAGAGTGCAGAGATTGTCTGTAAGTGAAACCAGGCTTTTGCCACTCTTGCTACAGTTCCTGGCTGCTTACCTAGTGAAGAACCTTGATAAGCAGAGGATAAAAGGATGAGTAAAATATGGAGCCAGTTTCTTGAACATCTGGAAAGGACTTTGTACACTGGGTGCTATCCTCATTCTGGCAACTATACCATTGTTCTTCCTCTGGGATTGCTCAAGTGCACTCACTTTAGGCACCTGGCTCTTCAAACTTCACCTCTCTTGAGTAAAGACCCACATCTCTCGCCCTCCGGGACAGGGAATTTCAAGGCTGCACCATTCCCTACCTGCACTGTGATACCCTCAGCAAGCCAAACTGCCCAAACAGGCCAGTGTCTGCGCTTTACTATCTCATTGAAGGCTAGGAACAGCTGCATTACAAGTTTCCATACAAGGTTTTCTAAGCAAGCACATTTATTCTAAAAGTGAAAGCATTACAGAAAAAAACATTAAAATAACCTACATACATACTAAAAACCGTATCTGAGATCACCACAACTCAACCTCAAGCTCTGATAGATGTCAGTCCTTCAAACCCACAATTCAGTTTCCCCGTGATTCCTGATTCAGATTTAGAACAGACTGGGCAGAGCAGCTGTTTGTACAGCTTGGAACCTTGATGTTGGCCTCTAGTAACAGGATATCTGCAAAGACCTTCTTCTCAGGTCATTGTGTAGGATTTTTTTTTATAATAGGAGTTGGGAAATTTGCTTTTACCTTTTCTTAAATATTCCCCAGGAAAACCAAAACCCCTAGAGAGGTTACATACAGTTCTGGCCCACAATAATACATAAACCATTTCATTTAATTCTGTAGATCTCAAAGATAGTTAAGACTAATTTAGTACATAAGAACGGCCATATGGGTCAGACCAAAGGCCCATCTAGCTCAATATCCTGTCTTTTGACAGTAGCCAATGCGAGGTACTCTAGAAGGAATGAACAGAAAGGTAACCATCAAGTGATCCTTCCTCTGGCACCCATTTCCAGCTTCTGACAAACGGAACAGTGTTTCTCAACAGAGGGGAAGAACACCATAAGAGTATGGTCGCCCAAGGATATTGCAGGAAATAGTCATATCTTTCACTGGTTCTACTACAAATTACTAACTCCCCGGTAACCTAGTTTTGCAGGAGTTCTGTGTGTATTAGGATTGTGTCTTGGAGCCGGGGGGGGAGGGGGGTGTGTGGAGGGAGAGAGATAATGGCAGGGGGCAGAAGAACAGGAAGTGTTACCTTGAGTTATTGTACTGTTGAGAGAGATTCCATAATAGCTTCACAGGTGCTCTTCCATTTTTGTTTTCTTGCTGGAATATGTCTAGATTAATTTGTGAAATGCCTACCCTTTATTTTTCACAGAGGATGAGGAATCAGCACTTACAAGAGATGTATCTCGCCACTTTGAGGATACAAGCTATGGGTATAAAGACTTTTCCAGACATGGAATGCATGTGCCTACTTTCCGTGTTCAGGTAACAGAAACGTGATCAATAACCAGCATCAAAAATGCATACAATCAATATGTTTCATTGTACCATTTAGAATGAGTGACACATTTTTGGTACAAGCTATTGCCTTGAAGACAAGATTTATTTATTTGTTTTTAAATAAGTATTTTTCTCTCGAGCAATACATTTATAATGATTATACTTGATAAAAGAAATTGAAGAGCTAGAACTTAAATGTATCTTCGTGAAACATGTTGTTATTTTAGCTTTCTTTATTTTAAGGACTATTCTTGGGAGGACCATGGCTATTCCCTGGTTAATCGTCTTTACCCAGATGTGGGGCAGCTGATTGATGAGAAGTTCCATATTGCTTACAATCTGACATATAATACAATGGCTATGCACAAAGATGTAGATACCTCCATGCTTAGACGTGCAATTTGGAACTATATCCATTGTATGTTTGGAATAAGGTTGGTCCAGTCATCTTCCTTATAGAAAACAGTTAGTTTTGCTGCTACCCTCAACATTTGTTTTCCTGAGGGAAGGAATTACATTTATTATGCTCTCAGTGATAAATTTCATTGCCACTGTACCAATATAGAAGCATGACTCTACTTAAGTGGATTAGAAATGCGTATTTCTGAAAAATGTCTGTTCACGGCTGGAATAACTAATTGTATACAGTAGTCTGAAACATAAGTGAAATTCTAGGATTGCTGGACAGGAAAATGAAAGTATTTTCCTTTCAATTCTGAACAGATATGATGATTATGACTATGGTGAAATTAATCAGTTGCTGGACCGCAGCTTTAAAGTTTACATCAAAACTGTGGTGTGCACTCCTGAAAAAACCACAAAAAGAATGTATGATAGCTTCTGGAGACAGTTCAAACATTCTGAGAAGGTACTGCCTGCATGTATTCTGAGTAGCTCAGTAGATTTGGTGGTAATGGTAGTAGCCACAGTATGCTATAATAATCACAGAATCATTGTGTTTCAGTTATGGCATACTTTGATCTCACGTCTGTTGGATAAATATCATACTACATTTGCTAAATACACTTTCCACTATGCATAACTTTTGTCTTTTTAAAATAAGCTAGCTAAACAGACAAAGTTACTTGCTGGTTATTATGCAAACTCTCTTCTTATGTAGAGAGAAATAGATATATTGCTAACTAAATTATGTTTGTAGATAAGTAGTTTAACAGACTCTCCAGTCCAGAAAATCAAGTCCATGGTACATCATAAGGGGTCCACTCTGGCCTGTCCCTTGCATTATGATCCCATGCCTCAGAAGGCAGTGGTATAAAGTGTTTTTCTGACCTAGGAGCAGCAGCCCCCCCACTCCCTCGCAAAAGTACTTGTCTCTAATGCAGATAAACCCCAGCTGCTATGTGAATCAGATTCCCTATAGCCTTTTCCAGCCACACAGCTGTCTCAAGTAGGAATGTAAGCAAGTAGTCAAGTAATTGATTAACCAATAGGCCTAGGCTTATCTGTTAATCAGGTCGACTATTCGCTTTCCCACCCCCCACTTGCTGCCTTTGCATCAGAGGCAGCAAGGTGGAGCTGGCTTAGAAGCCTGCTCCCCCTAGCACCATCTCCATGGTGCTGCCGCTCCCAGAGGCAGTAGCGGGGGGGATGGGAGGCTGCCGGGAAGCAGTCTCTGCCCAGGACAGGCCCAGGATGCTCCTGCAGCAGCCCCTGTTCTTGGGAAGCTGGGGCCCCCTGCAGTTAAGGGCTGTTCGAGCTGGCATGAGCCTTCCCTTATCGACTAATCCTGTAGTAGATAAAAATGTTATCAACTATGTGATAAGCGAATTACCCACCACTTAACATCCTTACTCTTATGATGGTGCTGGGAGGTGTATCCCCTATGCAGGAGATCTTGGGGTTAGCACCTATTGATGTTTATGGTTTCATTTATACATGTTAACTACTTCAGGCTGCCTGCAGGTTCATGCAGACATCAGTTGCACATACTTGAAGGCTTAAAGCTTTTGTTTATAACTATGGAGCCAAAACATTTTTTTTTTAAATGAAAGCTTATATTTTGCTGTAGTAAGGTAACTCTGGGGTCTGGGGTCCTAGGCCTACTCTATCCCAACACTTGGGTCTGTCTCAGTGCTATGAATAATTCATGTAATGGGTGATGAAGTTACGTCAACCTTATCCTAACTGTAGACACAGCTATGTTGATAGAACTATTCAAACTTGCTATTGCCTCTGAGGTGGGTTTGCTGTAGTGTCTTGGTGGTGTTACAGAGCTGCAGCTGTGCTGCTGTAGTACTTGTATTGCAAACATATCTTTAATCTGGCTGTGCTCTTACCCTATCTTAGAGAGTGATGTATGATAGCATCAAACCCACCAACCTCCTGCTTCTCTCCTACTACCCTGTTCCTTCCACAAGGTCCTTTGAAAATATTTAAAAACTGCACTGCACCTGTAGCATCTGCTGGAAATCTTTCCCATCCTACAAGCTTTGTGGCAGGGAGAAAGGTATCTAGATGTATAACCTTTATCTTTTTTTTTTTCCCCCCCAAGGTTCATGTTAATTTGCTTCTTGTAGAAGCTCGGATGCAAGCTGAACTACTTTATGCTCTGAGAGCTATTACTCATTATATGACCTGATACCTTTGGCTGACAAATTACAATGGAATGTTAAGCAGATACAGCCTATCCATGAACCTGCCATGCACCAGGACCACTGGTTGCTAGAAACTAAGAGACTTCTTCTGTTTCAGCTATTTCATGGTTGGAATATTGCTGTTGCCACTGAGCAGTGACAAGCAGTTAAAAGGATAGAGTTGTTCTGAAGTGCTACCTGTTAACAGTATTGGGCTTTAGACAGCACACAATGCTGTGACTTGTGGCAATACAGCAGATGGTAAATGTATACATTTTGTATTATGTTAAATACAATGGGAACTGGACCATAAGAAGAATTTTGGGGGGAAAAATGCAAATTGATGACTCCCTGCTTTTGATATAAGAATAATTTTAGAAGATCCTAAAGCTGCTATTTGTGTTGGAATGAACTGAGTTGGACTGGCTGTTCAAGTTTAAGCTATACAAGAAAGTGAACACTGCTATAGTCTGAGCCTAAATTGTGTGTGGTTTTAAAGAAAATTTGCCTCTTTGTTTAGTTCTGATTTTTAAAAAGATGCTAATCTTCTCCTGGCCATCCTTTCAATATTGAAGGCAACAGGGTAACATTGCCTTAAAGAAAATTGTGCTGTAGACAGTGTTCAGAATTCTCTGGTGAAATACAAAGTGTGGAGGAGATGGGGGGGTGTGGGGGGGGGGGGGGGGGGAACTCAGACCTGAAAGATATTTAGGTAAGTGCAGAAATAAGTGAATTGCCTCTTACTCTGCTTTCTAAGGATAAACATTTTCTGTCACTGATGCCTATTCTTTTGTTGTCCTGCATTTTTTGTTTCTATGAGAAAGCTAAAGTGTGGGAATGTTAGAATGACTGGCGGCTCTGAGTATCACAAGCCTTATGCTGGTCTTAATGATTTTGCAGCTGCATAAATAACTAAGCTGAAAAACATCTATTTTTAGTAAATCAAAACATTAAAATGATAATGTTCAACATACACTTGGTTTCAAGAGATTATATGAAACACTTATGAGTGTGAATTGCTTTTGAAATCTGTCAGTATTACTGATTTTAAAATAAAGAATAGCAACTTTGTATCTGTTTTGTTTTACACTTTTTTATTGCTTTAATTTGCTTGCTCATCTACTACAATAAAGGATCAAAACCTCTGAGAAGCACAGTGGAACAACCTCATTAATTATTCAGCTTAAGAGGAGTGGTGATTAGTTTTAGAGGGAAAATGTGCAAATCTTAATGCAAAGCTCACCCCCCAGTAATTTTTTTTATCCTTTTAGTCAGTACCACCTCCTCTTGCTTGCTTAAGACCATTCCAACTAAATTCTTTGATCCCTCCCGGACTCTGCTTTCTCCCCACTTGACCTAGGAGAAGAGATTTTTCCAATCCTACAAGCTCCCAAGGATTAAGCAGAAAGTGCAAAATACTAGTGACCTTTAGTAAATCTAGGGTCCAGAACTTGTGTTAGAACTATCAGTCAGTCATAGAACCTTTCCTGAGCTAGAACAGGTTAAAAACCACCAGTATCTGGTAAGGGTAGAAAAAAAAGCATTTATTAATCATTTAAGCCATTTTTCATTTAGTAAACTTGAGTTTCCATGTATGTGTCTGGAAAAATAAGCTACTATGTGCTGCCAAGTTTAAACAAACTTTAACAAGTTCCTGCTATTTATTGCACTGTACCAAAGAGAGGGAGTAATGTCAAGCTTTTCTTGACCGTGTTCCTGTAATTTAATAAACATATGCTCAGTGTTTTATAAATATTTCCTATCTACAGTATTAGGGTGTAATGATTAGTTAAAAGATCCTGATATTGGGAAAAGGAGACAGTGATTACAGAGCAACTCAGGTGGCAAACTTGAATTAAAACAAGGTTTTTGGCTCCCAGAACTTTGTTCACTGAACATGATCAAGCTGTCTGTTGCGGAGGATTAGCTAGTATGAGCCTAGCCTAATGTATAATTCCTCTTTAAAGTTGCAATACAGGCAGTCCCCCACTTACGCAGATCCGACTTATGTCGGATCCGCACTTACGAACAGGGCTTTTCTCGCCCCGGAGCTCACGGGTGGCGGGTCGCCACCCGTGTCCTCCGGGGCGAGAAAAGCTTCTCCCGGTCTCCCTGGTCTGCTGGGGGGGGTCCAGCAAAGCCGCTGGACCCCCCCAGCAGACCAGGGACACCCGAGCAAAGCCGCTCAGGCGGCAGGACTCCCGCTGCCTGGGCAGCTTTGCTCCTGTCCCTCTGGTCTGCTGGTGGGGTCCAGCAAAGCCACTGGACCCCCCCCCTGCAGACCAGGGCCACCCGAGCAAAGCCGCCACCTGGGCGGCTTTGCTCAACCCCCCCCCCCCCCCCCCAGCAGATCAGGGAGACGGGGAGCAAAGCCGCGGAGCACGCCCGCAGGGGGACAGCCCAAGCGCGCCCGGATCCGCACTTACGAACCGCTGCGGGCGTGCTCCAAGGCTTTGCTCCCCGTCTCCCTGATCTGCTGGGGGGGTGGTGCAGCTAGTGCCCCCCCCAGCAGACCAGGCTTTTCTTGCCTACCCCTGGGGTAGAGCAGCTGGGGGCTGCCGGGTTGGTCCTGCAGTGCCGCTCCGGACCAACCCGGCAGCACCCCAGCTGCTCTGCCCCAGGCATCCTGATTCAGCCGCTGCTGGTCAGTTTCAGCAGCGGCTGAATCAGGATGCCTGGGGTAGAGCAGCTGGGGTGCTGCCGGGGTGCTCCAGTAGCGCTGAGGAGCAGCGCTACTGGAGCAACCCAGCAGCACCCCAGCTGCTCTGCCCCAGGCATCCCCAAGTCAGCTGCTGCTGAAACTGACCAGCGGCTGACTACAGGAAGCCTGAGGCAGAGTTGCTCTGTCCCAGGCTTCCTGGAATCAGCTGCTGATCAGTGTCAGCAGCAGCTGACTTGGGGACGCCTGGGTTTCTTAAATTGAATCTGTATGTAAGTCAGAACTGGCATCCAGATTCAGCTGCGGTTGAAACTGATCAGTTTCAGCAGTGGCTGACGCCAGTTCCGACTTACATACAGATTCAACTTAAGAACAAACCTACAGTCCCTATCGTGTACGTAACCCGGGGACTGCCTGTATAGGCAGAGAGCAGGGCCTTACAGAAACAAGGATGCATTGGTGACCATGTTCCTCAAGCTTTGAGGATTTCAGTGTATCAGCCAGAGGTCATGGGTCTATTTCAAAAGTGGGTGATGTTCTGTGGCATTCAGTGTATAGGTGGTCAGACCAGGTGATCATGATGGTCCCTGTGGTTTTAGTCTGAGTCTAGTTCCATATATAATTGCCGTGATGTATACTTATTGACAGACCCAGACTCTAATTGAAAATAGAGTTCAGCTGCTAGCAAAATAAATGGTTTGATATTGTTGTAGAGGTAGTTCATGTGCACACATGCTTATTCTCTGCCATTAACAAGCTTCTTCACTTATTATTATCTCTGAACTTTAATTGTGAATGACTTAAATGCTAGTTGGATTTCAGTTGAAAAGTCTAAGTGGAGTAGGAATATTCTAAAAACAGTATAGATGCTAAAATATCTAAAATGGTGTGGGGGAGATTAATAAACTAACAGGAAGCATCTGCTATTTCCTCTCAACAGGAGTTCGGTGTTCCAAAACCATATAGTTAAGTTGGCTTTAAAGCAGTGTTTCTTAAACTGTGTTCTGCAGCACACTGGTGTGCTGCAGGGAACAAGAGATAAAAATGGCCACCCTTGAGGCAGGCAACCTTTTTTCCCCCAACTTTTTTTTTTCCCTCAACAAAAAATCCTTGGTGTACCTCAAAAAAACTGTTTGGTGTTCAACAGTCTTAAAAAGTTTAAGAAACACTGCTTTAAAGGGTAATTTCTAAAGCTGTTTTGCATATCTGTTTCTAATTGCGGACAGCAGTAAAGACGACAAAGAGGATATTCCTGTTCTGAAAAATTGAGTTACAGGGGTGCACAGAGAGCTATGCTGTTCCTGATGTTTGAGAAGTTTTTACAGGTATCATGGGATAAATGGCAGGTGGCTGCTCAGTTTTACTATAATTTGGAATCTTTATCTGAACAGACAAGTTATTGCTGTTTACAGAGCCCAAAACTGTGCCCACAAGCGCCATCATTTGAGTAGGAGCTAGAAGTGAATTCTTTGTTAACTCTTAGTCCTAGAGAGGTCTGTTGTGCATTTATCTGTTGCTGACTAAAACAGCTATTTAAGTACCTTTTATTTATGCTGAGGTAAACCACTACTGCTGACAGGTAATTCGCAACGCAGGGTAAAAGTTTGGTTAACTATCTGAAACCTTTTCTGCTGGTAGCCCTGGAAGTGTATTCTAGAAAATAAGGTCCCTTTTCAAGCTCTGGGGTAATTAAAAGATTGCCCTCAGCTCTCCTTGGGTGCATATTGATATGGACTGGATTGCTGATTTTCTGCCTACTCTTTGTGAGAGAAGGAACAGTTTCAGAGAGTGAATACTGAGCACTCTGAGATTATGCACTGGTTGGTACTACAGCTGTGCTTAGTACCAGAGTACTTCACTACCAATAGCAGGGAGTCTAGTACTATGAATGCTATGAGGGTCCTTAAACACAGTGTAGTAGCAAGTAAGTTGGCACTAGTCAGGCAGCTAGATGGTATTGGTACAGGGAGTATCTGTACAGGGTGGGTGGGCCTTAGTCCAAAGCAGGCCATTGTTGGGCATGAGGGAAGCTGATCTACAGGGGTGGTGACTGGTGCCTGAATAGATGCCACCGGGACTCTTTCATGGGACTGAAGCTACTCCTTTCTACTAAAATTTAAGAGGCTCTTTGGTTTCTTGAGCAAGGACCACTTGAAGGAAACCTAGAGCTCATCTTGTGGCCTTAGTATCTCTGACCCTCTGTGAGGCTTTACCTTGCAAAGGCAACTACTCTAAGTTTCATTATTTCAAATCCATCTGTGTGTCAAGGAGCCAACAAACACACTACTTGATGCATGCTCAGGAATTTCTTCCCAGCTATCTCAGAATCTGACAGAGGCTACAATGACCTATGCAGAAGAATGGTCTTCAGATGGAATTTTTCAGTTCTTCAGGTTTTAGAAAAACTTATAAATGACAACTCTCTTTATGCCCTTTACTGTCACATAACAAGGAACACAACAGATGCTTGCTAAGAAACTGTCACCCCATATATCCACAGCATCCTTGGTCAGAAGATATGCAAGTCCCAACCAACCTTGGAACCAGTGAAGGCACGGTCTGATAGTTTGAAACTAAGTGTCCTGGCCACCACCTTCCTTGTGATAAAGGTAAAGTACAACATCCCTCCAGCAGAGAGGAAGAATAATCTCTAGCCAAGAATAGAAATGATAGAGACTATATATCACAGCAACTTAGAATAGGAGGCTAGAGCTTCTCCCTCATCAATAAGGAGGGAAATCTCCAGGAGTGTGTAAAGAGGGGGGAAGAGAAACAATTTCCACTTTTTGTGAGAGAGGGAGACAAAATTCCATCTTATTTAAAAATCAGGTTCTGTTCTTTTCACAAGATGCTCTTGTAAATGAGGCAAACTCCAAAAATACTATAGCAGCACATGCTTGGCTTGCATTTGCTATGGATTTTTTTATAAACAGAAGTACTAAGCCCAAGTCTGAAGATAAATGTAATATATTGCAGAACAATCTTCTTGTAATGCATAGCTCCTTGCTGCCAGGGATTTCTCATGTGCCCACTGCTGGAAAAAAAAACCTAAGTAACTATAGCTGAATGGCCGTTTTTCAGCTGTAAACTGAAACAAAACTTCTTCACTATAGAAACCCCTAACAGAATTTCATTACTAGACAACGCACATTACATCAATTATCTGTATCACATCACTTCTGCTTAAAAGGATCAAATACTAACTTTCCCAATAGATGGTATTCAGTCTGATAAATTAATTTTATTCATTTTCCCTTTAATGTTCAACTTGCTTCCCAATGAAAATGTAGAGGTAGCATCAGCAATATTTAAATATATAATCTACATACAAAAATAATCACTGAGCACTTAATGGAGTAGTTTTCAATATATTAATAGCAAACAGTGTTTTCACTTACTATTTTAAAACATTGTGGTTTGTATTCACAGCTTAACAGCCCCCAGTAATAGTTATAGGCTGAAGGATGGAATGGTGGTTCTGAATTCTTTTGAGAAGCTTCTGTGCCACAGGCTTGAACTCTGTTTCCCAACACAGTTTGTGATAGTTCCTTAAATCTCTATCAAAGCCATAATCCAATGCTAGTTCCTCATCTGTAACAGAGAAAAATGTTGAGAACTTTGAATAGAAACACCTCTGCATTATCACTAGAGCATGTACAATTTTTACCTGTTCTATATCCATAGCTTACATGCAACTAAGTGAAACCAAAAGGCACTTTCAGGAGATTAGGTCTAATGAAAAAAAAAAACATGAATGCATTTGGGCTCAGAAAAAAATAGCACTGTGGAGAGGTCAGTGGCTTCACAATAGTTGTCTACAAATAAAAGCTGTTTTTCTGCTCCTAACTGCCAGCTTGGGATTTCAAAGTCAAGCTGTGCTTGTTCTGGTTTGAATATCAACAGTAAGAGATTCTGCAATTACTTTTAATTACTGAATTTGTTGCTGTACAAGCCAGAAGGTAATCCAGTTCATTCCTCTATGACTGTGTTGGCTCATCCATGTGTCACTCACTGGTAATCTGGTTTTGTTGTTTTTTCCCCCAATTCAACCCAACAATATCCCATATCCACCATTAGAAGGCTGGACATATCTGGAAGGTGAACAAAGCAAGAAAGGACAGGAAAGAGTAGACTAGAGAAGATTAGGAAGTAATATTTAATGGCCACCTGCCTACGGGGAGAAGGGAGGAAAGTAAGATAAGAGAAGAGCATTATGACAAACAGGATTACAGGTGAGTAATCTTATTCCTTTTCTCCCATTTTACTCTGCAGCAGCCTTGACTATCTGATGTGGCAAGTAAGGGGGAAAAAGAAACTAGGACAGGTTTACAGTGCAACTTGAAGGAACATGCTTCAGAATTTAGAATCCACTACAGGTGCCAAGCACAACTGCTGGTTGTGGACAAATGTATGAGACAAGGACCAAGTTGGAGAGTTTTTCAACATGATTGAATCAGTTCAGAAGAGACCCAAGGTAAAACTACTTGCAAAATCTGTATTTGGCAAATCCAGCAATTACCAGCTATTGCTAGTAACAGGTAATAGATAGAGGGCCCCCCCCTTTACAAAGCAAAGGCAATTCCTTCTCTTTACTTTTATTCTTTGAGCACATAAAATGGGAACTGATGCCAACTTTGACAGGCTCGATTTCCTCTATAGGAATGGAAGCCACTTGACTGTAGGCCAGCAGAGATTTTCTGCATTAGTAAATTGAATGGGATCTTGGGAAAGCTCAGGTTGGCATTCCAAGGCAAGGGGTTGCAAGCCCTCCATACTGAGATGCCTAACTGAACAGCGGTGTTCAACACTAGTATGTGTGGTTAGGTGTGCAGAGAGGAAGGAAGGGAGAAGTTGAATCCTGCCAAAAGTAGTGGGGAAAGCTACCTTTAAAGCATGGACTTCTGAAGCTTAATAGAAAGGAAAAACAACTACGCCAAGAAGAATGTGGTCTTTGTGGCAAGAAACCCTGCAGTAGATGGCCCAAAGCCAGGATTTCAAATCCAAGCAAGCACCACCACCACCACCAAAGAGTTTGTATAAGTAGACTAGGGAAAGGACAGATAAGGGAACAATGCCTGTTCTTAGAGGAAATGCATTGACAAGCCCAGAGATTCTTTTCATATGCAAATTAACTATCTCTGACAAAAAGATAGGTTGAAAATAAATGGATAAAGGCATTGCCTGAGGGCTCTTGGATCAAAAGATCACTGAAGCATATTGTATATAAAACACCCCTTTCTGCAGCAAGTAGACTATGAAAGTCTTGGAAAGGACAGGAGGCAGAGACTAAACCAAAGAGAATAGTGCAGATATGTAACTGAATATTCCCCAAAGAGATGAATTATTATTGGCCAGAATGTATGGGGATCTTCTGTGGAAGTATGTAGCTATCTATCCAGGTACAAACTACATCTACTGTAGTTGGATAATTTCCCATCCCCCTTCTCAGTGTGGAAATCGGGGGTTTCTCCTGACCTACAGAGCATACGAATGCCATCCCAGGAGCGAGACCTACATGCAGCTACATGGCGTGGTGGAACTCAGGACTGGAGCACGAAGTGCAGGTTCTGTGCCATGAAAACTGGGAGAATCCGTGCAGCCTAAGGGTGGGAGCAACCTAGGAGCGTAGGCCAATACCAGGTTATAGCAGAATGAAAGTGTATTTAACCCTGTCACCACCATCATGTAAATGAGATATGGCACAATTGTGTTGACACATTAAAACCCACAGAAAGGGAAGAAGGAAAAAGGATGAGATAATGGAAGTCTTGATAGCCAATATCACAAAGTACACTGCTGGATCTTCCCAGATCTGCTGTTCCTGAGGCACTCCGGAGGGATAGCTGAAGCAGCTATGCACAGTGAAGAAGTGGCAGGCAGTGGATTAAGTGGAAAGAGGATCTCAAGGGTAGCAAGCATACCTGTCCCTGAGAAGGCGTTATTTACTGGCCGAGCTGCTGGAAAGGGGCGTGAGGGACAGCAGCAAGGAAATCCAGTCCTCCTTTCTGCCCTTTTGACACTTGCTGCCTGACTCTTCTCTATCCAGACTTTCCCACTCTCCTTGTCCTTCATTTTGGTCTTATTTATTTCACATATCTTCTTGATACAGATAGTTAGTGAAGCTGATGAACAGAGATGACAGCTGCTCCAATGCTCAGGAGCCAACAAGTGAAGGAAAATAACTGGCCTGCTACTTATGTACAGCCTATTAATTGACTGAAGTTGCCTCCTACTTCCTGACTGGAAGATCCTTAATGCTGATAATCCATCCTAAGTCTCTGGGTATAATGGCAGGAGACGGTTGTAGGCCAATATTAACTCACATTTTTCACTACCAAAATTCAGCAACTCTCACACACAGAGGAAGTAAATCTGATGAGTAAGAGTGCTATTTTTAGTCATTTTTCTAACTATATATTTGAGGAAGATTATCTTTCAAGGTAATTTTTGATTTAAATAAGTATCCTTAAATGCTACAAGTAAAATTGTAATTGCATGTGGATACCTGACTAATGGCAGATGAACAAGCTAATGGGAGTGAGAGTAACCAAATAAGGATGTACTGTCAATATCTTAATAGTTGAAGGAAAAAATTTTATATATATAAAAATGCAGCAATGTTAGAAATGAACCAAAATGAAGATGCATAGTTAGACCTGAACAAGAGACCTTTCAGGTAGCATTGTAACTGACTAGTACGTTTGTGCTTTTGTTAGAGAAATGCCAATGAATATTTTTAGACAAGATGTCTTATCAGGCAACAGAGTGCCATCTATCACTGCATAACAAGAAAAAATAAAGCAAATAAATTAATTAGTAACTTTCTGTAAATTTGAACCATCGCCAGAAATGGCCAGAGCAGACTCTGGGGCATCTCACGTTTTATCAAGTCTTTGTAGCTACCACATCTAATCCTCTACAACTTTTAAAGACATTTTTAAAAATTTGTAAATCAAAATTCAAAGATTTGTCTCTCTCGTATTTCTTATGTTTTTAAGGCAATTGGAAGAGGCTGACTCAGTAAGTATAAAAAATAAAGTAGTGAATATAAAATAAAAGGGTAAGATAGGACAAAACCAATGAATTATTATGTACAATTTGAAAACAAATGCATTCAGCAGTAACAATATCTGGTTGATCTCCATGCCACTTGATGTAATTTCTCTGCAACACAGTCCCTGGCATTGGGGGAGCAAGGCAGGGGCTACAGGGAATTTTTAAAATAGAGGGGAATAGAAGGGTGATCCATGAAACTTACAATGGGAATGGAGAAATGCAAGGTGCAGCCTACTGAAGCAACAATGTGTGCAACTTTCTAGTGTGTTAGGGGAAAGGTCTTAATCCTCTGTGCTGCCCAGTGTGCTCTGTAATCTCTAAACAGCTGAAGGGTAGTTGGGCCATACCAAGCAAATGGCTGTTAGTGAAAGACACTAATATGTAGTGGGCAATAATTTTTGATGGGGGGCCACTCAAGATTTTGGAAAGTGGTTGAGGGCCGCACTCTTCCATGATATAAATGGAGATGCGGGGTCTGGAATGGAGGTTGGGTGCAAAAGGGAGCTTGGGGTAAGGGACTGGGGTGTAGGAGGGAGACTGGAGTCTGGAGGGAGTTGGTATGAAGCAGGCAGTTGTGACCTAGGGCAGAGAACTGGAGTGCAGGGGTTTGGGATGTGATGTAGATTAGGAGGGGATTGTGATCTGGAGAGGGGATGGGTAAAGAGAGACAGAGGGTTTGAGTATGTTGAATGGGGGAAGGTAGAGAGTTGGGGGAGGAAAGTGCTGGGGTGCCAGAAGCAGGCTGTGGCCAAGAGACTTACTTGCCAGCCGCCAAACTAGCCTGCCTGCAGAGCTTAAAATGTTTCCCAACCAGCCTGTGGCCTGGCCATGTGCTTCATGAATAACTGAGCCCAGGAGCAGGGGTGTGATTCTTCTTAGCTGCCTGGCAGTTTCCCATTGGAGCGGCTCCTAAAACTTTAAAACTGGAGGGAAGGGGTGGGGGGGGGGGGAGAACACGACAGAAATGGAGCCCTACAGCTGTATTTCTGCATGGTGTGCGGGGCTGCAAAGCAAGCTGGGGAGCCTGCCTGTGGGCAGGATCCGGTAGCTTGGTGGGCCAGATGAAGCCCATCTGCCATATTTTGCCTGGGCCTGCACAAGTAGCTTACTGACTGACAGTAGGGCTATGTCTACATTGGCGCAAGTTCTTGCGCAAGAACACTGACATTCTAATGTATGAAATCAGTGCTGCTTGCGCAAGAACTATGATGCTCCTGCTCAGGAATAAGCCCTCTTGCGCAACTGTTCTTGCGCAAGAGGCCAGTGTAGACAGGCAACATGAATTTCTTGCGCAAGAAAACCCTATGGTTAAAATGGCCATCAGAGCTTTCTTGCACAAGAGAGCGTCTACACTGGCAAGGATTCTCTTGCGCAAAAGCACATCTCTTGCGCAAAGGCACATGCCAGTGTAGATGCTCTCTTCTGGAAGAGTTTTTGCACAAGAACTCTTCCGCAAAAGAGTTCTTGCGCAAAATCATGCCAGTGTAGATGTAGCCTAGGAGAATGGAGAATAGAATGGCAAATAGTACAAAAATTCAGTTCTTCCTTAGTGACAACTTACATGTGAAATGAAGGAGGAAAAGCACAGAGATAGTAGCAGCCATGAATGGGTGAAGGTCATAGTGTCAGTGAGTAATCCATGACCTACTAACCTGCTTAAATACATTGACTTGCATGCACACAATATTTCCTTGGTTTTTTTCCTGTCTTGTTCTGGTCTAAGGGTAATGAGATTGTTAGTTCTTACCTAAAAGTGATGCAAGTAGCACTAGGAGTGTATTGATATCATCATCTTCAAAGCATGATGCAGCACTTGCGATATTTTCACTGTAGTTCCACAGGGTTTTGCATACCAAGCAAGCCAACTGCCAGTCTGTAGGCCCAAAATCTCTTAAACAATCTACTAACCTGTTAGTTGGGGGAAAAAAGTGTTAATGTTGTGTCCAATTTCATTCTCTCATTCCATTCAAAATCAAATCAGTCTTAAAACACACGCAGACCCAGCCCATGTTAGGAGTGCAGGGAAACAGGCATCAGCACAATAGTAAACTTAATATTTTACTTTCTTCCTCATTCTACTGCCCCTTCTTTTTCAAGTTCTGTGCCTGACTGATCTCCTGCTCCTGCTTGTTGTTTCACCAGCATGCACTCTGATGGTGACATGACAGCTGCTACAGAACTCTACCACATAGCAAAGCTGCAGAGTGGCTAGATAAGAACTGATTGCTCCCCCAAAAGTGGCAGCTTTGAAAAGCTTTCTCTGGCTCTTGACCTCTCTGAGTGGTCACTACTATAGTGTATTTCTCATGAAAACATTGGATGAAGTCCAGCTTTACAACTAGGGTTCCAAAGTTAATCCACCTACAATTCTGAGCAGGATGAGCCTTTGAGGGCAACAAAATCTAGTTATAGGGGTGCTACTGCCCCATAGCACCTCCTGCTGGACAAACCTGGTAATGCCAGCATTCCCAACTATTTCCTTCCCTGAGGCGCGTCTCCTCAGCTTTTCCACACACAGATCTTTATGGAAAATGTGCCTTAGACCTCCTGCAAAATCGCACATTCGGTACACCTTCTAGGACAGTAAAAGTCCAACTAAAAAATTCCAACAAACAAAAAGTTTCTTATGCCCCTTGTCCTTCTCTTTTGTGCCTGTTTCCTGAGAGAACACAGGACTTAGACCTTTATTTTCAGTTTTGACCACAGTGGACTTGTCTGAACAGTGGAGATTTGAAATTTGGGGTTCATGTCACACAATTCAAAGTGAAACTTATCTGAAGCTACTGAGCTGAATTCGTAGTAAGAGTTTCGCAGGACTACATGTCAAAAAAAATGCCAATATACAGCAAGCCTGTTGTCAATATCCAGAATAATTACTACTGTAGTCAAATGGATGGACTTGGTTCCAGGCAAAATGTTTCCATTAACAGAAAGTTGTCACTAACTGTGTTGCTATTAAAATTGGAACCTGCAACCATCTACCATCAGAGAGCAGATATAACTGGTCACACATCCCCCTAACATTTTCAGACTCCATTCATTACCTTGTTGAAAGAGGAGCTATTCAAACAACATACAAAACTTTTAATTTTTCACAGCATTGGGGCACACGTTTCTCTGATCAACAGTATGAAAGCGTACAAGCAAATGGAAAAGTTATCAGATGAAGGTGGATGGTGTGCTCCTAGTTGTTCTATTTTCCATGTTCTCGGTTTGCTAGAGCAGCTCCCAAGCCATCTAATCATGAAGAAGTTTTCATAAATGGTAAGTCAGAGTGGAAGAAATTGGAGCCTAAACCAAGGAAGCATGAAGCATCAGAAGGTCATATCAACTATTCTTAGCCTAGAAAGAATTGTGCAACACTCAAGAATTCTGTGACTAGTGATGAAAAGCTAAAGCAGGAAATGAAAAGAAACACCATTGGCATTTAATGCTGCAGAGATTTCTATAGTGCATCCTATTTCTTGGTGAGACATTTTCCATTTTCTGGTGATGCTGAACACTGGGTCTGTGTCTAGACTAGCAAGTTTTTCCGCAAAAGCAGCTGCTTTTGCGGAAAAACTTGCCAACTGTCTACACTGGCTGCTTGAATTTCCGCAAGAACACTGACGATCTCATGTAAGAAATCAGTGCTTTTTTCAGAAATACTATGCTGCTCCCGTTTGGGCAAAAGTCCTTTTGCGCAAAAGGGTCAGTGTAGACAGCTCAGATTTGTTTTGCGCAAAAAAGCCCCGATTGTGAAAATGGTGATGCCCCGATTGTGAAAGTGCTTTTGTGGAAAAGCGTCCGTTCCAATCTAGACGCTCTTTTCCGCAAATGCTTTTAACGGAAAACTTTTCCGTTAAAAGCATTTGCAAAAATCATGCAAGTCTAGACGTAGCCTGGGGGTATGTCTAGACTACAGGGTTTTGTCGACAAAAGTGGGGTTTTGTCGACAAAACTATACCTGCATCTACACTACCGCCGAGTTCTGTCAACAGTAAGTTGACAGAACGCAGCAGTTTTTTGTTGATGGCGGTAAATCTCATTCTATGAGGAATAATGCCTTTTTTTTTACAGTTATGTCGATAAAAGGTGCTATTGCATCCACACTGTGCTTTTTCCTCAGAGAGCATCTAGACTCTCTGTCAAAAGAGATATGCTGAGTAAAGCCCAGAGTCAGCTAGGGGAGTCCCCAGCAGATCCCAGGGAAATGCTGTACGGAGCCTGGGATCAGCTGGGGTGTCCCCCAGCTGACCCCAAGTTCCAGGTGGTATTTCAAAGCAGCAGCGCTGCATGGAGTCGGGATCAGCGGGGGATTGAGTCCATCGCTGAACCCACACTCCATGTTGGTGAGTCTGTTCTGAAATACACAAAAGCCTCCAGGCTCTTGTGCATTTCAAAGCAGAAGCACCCTCATGGAGCCCAGAGTCAGCGTGACTTCCCACTGGCATTTCAAAGCAGAGGCTCTTGTACATTTCAAAGGAGGAAAGCAGAAGTGGCTATCGACTCGTCAAGTAGTCGATGGAAATTCCAACTACTCGACTAGTAAATTAATTGTTATTTAACATCCTTAGTTTAGGCTGGAGTTTAGGGAAAACTTTCTAACGGTGAAATAAGTTGCCTATGGAGATTGTGGAATCTCCATCATTGAAGATGTTTAAAAACATTTTAGACTAATACATCAAGGATGATCTAGATAATACTTAGTCCTGTTGTGAGTGCAGGGGTCTGGGCTAGATCAGTGGTTCTCAACTAGAGGTACACATACCCTTGGGGGTACACAGAAGTCTTCTAGAAGGTGTATAATGTCATCTAAGTATTTGCCTAGTTTTACAATGGGCATTAAAAAAGCATTAGTAAAGTCAGTATAAACTAAAATTTCATACAATGACTTGTTTATACTGCTCTATATACAATATGCTGAAATGTAAGTACAGTAAAACTCCAGTTATCTGGAATCCAGTGGTCCGGCACTCCTGATAGTTCAGCACCACCTGGAATCTGGAAGTGCTCCAGGCAGCCGGACAACAGGAGCTGCTCTGCCCCGGGCATCCCGGAGTCAGCCGCTGGTCAGTTTCAGCAGCAGGTGACTTAGGGACGTCTGGGGCAGAGCAGCTGGCGTGTTGCCAGGTTGGTCCCGTAGTGCTGTCCCTCTCATCCCCCCCCTACCCCAGACTCCTCATAGCCCCCCCTTCCGATAGTCCTGCATATCTGATAATCCGGCACCCCCTGGGTCCTAAAGGTGCCGGATTATCGGAAGTTTACAATGTTTATATTTCTATTGATTGATTTTATAATATGGTAAAAATGAAAAAAGCAAGCAATTTTTCAGAAACAGTGTGCTGTGACATTTTGTATTTTTATGTTTGCTTTCATAACCAAGTAGTTTTTAAGCGAGATTAAACTTGGGGGTACACAAAACAAATCAGACTCCCAAAAGGTGACAATAGTCAGGAAGGGTTTAAGCCCCTGGATTTAGATGACCTCTCAAAGTCCCATCCAGTCCTAGGATTATCTGCTTAGGCCACCCAGAATGGGTGTTCTCAACAGTTGAATCAAAACATTAAACAAATTCTGATGGAAGTAAAAACTGCAAAAAATTATGCATTGTTGCTCAACTGTACACTGGATTGTTTTCATAAGGAACAAGTATCTAATTTTTCAATATGCAGAAATGCATGAAGAAACAGCATCAACAAAAAAGTCTTGTCCTACATTCCTGAATGTCAAAGGCACTTGCAGAGCAGGTCTTGCTGAAACTGCTTTCTGGGACTTAATACAACAGACTGCAAAGCTCAATGTTACCGTAATGGCTCAAAATGAAGGGCAAGAATTTGCAGGCTCAATTTAGGAAAGTGCATTCCCGTGCAATATGTATGCTTTGTATTCTCAACTGGAACTTAATGCTTACTGTTTTTTTTCCTTGGGTTAAAAAATTATTTGGTATACTGTTGTTTGGTGGCTATTAAAAACAAATCTGGCTTTTCCAAAAACTTTCATCTAAAAAAAGATAGTAGAGGCTATAAAAACTATTAAATCAACAGCTGTCTTAGATCTGTAATGCACTCCTAAAGTTACATGATTATCTCAATGGTGTGGTTTGCTCAGAGGCAAAATGTCTGCAAGAGAAACTATCTACTTATTTCTTCACAGACCTCACTGTGTGGAACAAGGCATTGAACAAAACCAGCAAAATGATATGCATATTACTATGGCATGCAGATTAACAAACAGCAACCTTCTACAATTATCATGCAACAGGTTTTAATATAGTACTTGAGAGAGGTGCAGTTCTTTTGGCTGTCTTGGATATCGAACTAACTTTTCTAGTTATTCATTCAAGGGGGAGACAGATAACAATATCTGAAGATGGAGGAGCCCAGAGTGAAATGGATAAAAAAAGACATGTTCAGGATTGATATTTTAAAATTCACTTATGAACACTGTTATTTACAGGAGGTTTAAGGGAATTTTTAAGTATGTATGACTTCTTACATGTGTTTCTATAACAGGATGTTGACTCTCTGGAGTTAGACTTATCAGCTAACCTAGTATATGAACTTGTGACATTAAACCGTATTTTGAATAAAGATGAAGTAAAACTGTATGAGATTCTGAACATTACCATTAAGAACAAACGGTAGTGAGTATTTTCCAATGTTTACATAGCACCACACATATATTTATAAATTCCTATTACTGAGGCTGCAGATGAAGTCTTTTTCTCCAAGTTAACAATCAGAAAGATCTATTTATAGTCTCAAATGTCACAGAAGAGATTGAGTGCTTTAGTTCTAGTGTCTACTGAAAGTTAAGTTGGAAAAGCAGGTGGACTTCAGAGAACTGATCAATACTTTTGCAACCAAAAAGGGAAGAAAGATTGTTTTGAAGTGATTTTATCTGCATACTGGGTGAACTACAGACTTTTTTTAAATTTATGATTTCAGGCCACAGACTGATATCTACTTTAACTCTATGTACCTGGTGGTAATATGCAGTGGATTCTGCATTATCTGATGAAGTGTTTTGCTTTTATGGATATATAATTTTCAGGCGCTATCACCACCAGGTGGGATTTTATAAAACACAGGATAAGTGATGAGCCAACCAGTTGTCATTTATTTTTATCAGTATTGTACGGGGAGGGTCTTAGCCTTAAATATGGCTTCCTTTCATTGTACTTAGTAGTAGAACTATATTGTCCATTTGTGATGATGCCAACTGAAAATTCTAGGATTCTTTATGACTTGACTTCAAGCCACAGCTGAATCCACAGTTATTTTCATGACTGACTTATTGTGTAAAAGTGACTTTACTAAGAACTACTCAGCAATTAGAAAGGTTTTACTATTTCAAGTTTTTCTATTGCCAAAAAACAGTACCCAACAATACGCTTCCTTTTTTTCTGTGATTTGGAAGTTAAACCATAAAATTAGATTATTTGCCAGTAATTGGAATGTTTTTATCAAATCATCTGCATGGTTCCATATTCAGACTTTGGGAGGCACTTGTATAACACCAGAGAATGGGGAAAATACAGCAGAAATTCAGCCAGAGAACAAGTGCTTACAACAGAGTCATGATCTAAAGCAAGGGTGGAAAACCTTTTCTGGGTTGGGGGCCACTGACCCATAGAAAAATCAGTCCAGGGCCACAACAAGAAGAAAAAAAACCTTTTCCAGGGACCAGGAACTAGTAGATTGTGGGCCCTTCTGGGGGAGGGAGGGGGGCAGGGTACAGAGCAGGATCTGGAAGGGAGAGAGTAGAAGTAGGCTGGGGGTCCAGGGTCTGGTGGGGGTAAAAAAGGGGACAGGAGATTGGGGCATCTACCTGGCATAGCTCCCAAAGGGCACAGGGGTCTTCACAGAGCTTTTCATGTGGTAGAGAAGCACTTCCTGCAGGCAATACCCCTTGCCACTCCCATTGGCTTATTCCCCCCTTGCCAGGCAGAGCCTACGGGCCACATCTGGCCCCAGCTTGCCTTGATCAGCTTGTGAGCTTTGGGGCTCCCCCTTTGCAGTTCTGACTTGTCCCACTGCTAGGTTAGAGGCAAGCCCCAATCCCCATGAACCTAATAAAGGCAAACTGTGGGCCAAATTCAGCCCACAAGTTGAAGTTCCCCACACCAATCTAACGCCACTTTATTGTGATCAAGACACACAATATCCTTGATCAGGACTTTTTCCCTCTGAACTTACTTCTTAATTCCTCCTCCTTCCTTTAGTATAGGTCGTTTGTTCTTATCCACAGTAAGGTTTAGCAGAACTCCACAGGCAGAAAAGCAGACATCTTGATGTTTGGCATCAAGCAAAGCAACCATAAACTTGTATACTAGATTGAATAGTAAGAAACAAAATCATCCTTAAAAAATATGGACTTGAACTATACTGTGCTTAGCGCATTTGTATACTTAGAGGGCAGTAAGAAGCATTTAATTGAAGCATACAGGATTGCTTGGAAATGTTACCTGATAATACGTTGTTAGAGTAGTCTAATGAGATTAGATATCAGATTACATTTACAAAGTGGGTTCTAACCCACAAAGCTTATGTCCAAATGAATTTGTTAAGTCTTTAAGTTTCCACAGGACTCCTTGCTGTTTAAACCAATATTTCAATTTATTTTTCATTTAGCAATATTACATCCTGATATTGGTATGAACTGTAAGGCCAACATTTTCCACCTGTGGTACCTAAAATTAGGTACGCAAATCCATCTTTTGGGCACCAAATATTGAACTCATGTACTTCAATAGGAGCTGTAGGTGCTTATCACATCAGAAAAATCAAGTCCCTTACATCTGGATTTCTAAAAGAGGTATAGTTACTTAATGTCAGGCACCAAAGTTTGAACATTTTGGCCTTTGTGCCTAGCAAGAACTACACCTGAATGTGCCATGAGCCTAGGGTAGAGATCCAGATAAGAGACAAGTGCCATTATAATACAAGAAATTTAGAGGGAAAAAAAGTTAACTAAATATTGCTAGATGCTAAGATCTGGCATTTGCCCCAAAACTCCTCCTGCCATGAAAAGGAAGAATGTGATGCGAATGCTGGCATTTTACACATTACCCAGAGGCAAATGAGAGCTCTCTGTTGGTGAGGTTGACAAATGTTTTAAGATGCATGTCACAGAATGCTATAAATATTGTCACATATAGTACCCAGAGGCCCACAAATGTAAAAGCTTATGAATACTTAAACTGGAGTTTCATTTTACACAGAATCATTGTGCCTTCTAGTCAAAATGAACTTTAGGAATCTGGAGAGCCAGAAGAAAATTTTGAGACAGTATATTATTAAAGAACAGAAAATTTCTGTACACATACATGTTTCTTCATATATGTGCACATTATATATGCTTTGATAATATTTATCAACATTACCAATACATGCTATTGATGCTGTGGCTACTGGATTTTTCAGTGTTATATTACATGCTTGTATGTTTCTAGTTATATGTTAGATGTTGACTGGCACCAGGTGCCTATCTAGATAGCTTACACAGAATCTTTACTAACTCAGCAATAACTTACCTTTTCTCTGTATAATGAAATCACATATTTCAAAGTACTGGGAAAGATTGCCAAAGACTCTCACAGCCTCCAAAATTCCATCCATATTGCTGCTCATCAGCAGCTTTAGAAGCACTATTTTCAGAGAAATAAAATAGTACAGTTATCATGACTTACGGTTTATATAGCATCAAATGTGCCACTAGGCTCTTTACAGAAACATATGCAAATCCTGCTTCGAAATGTTTACAAACTAAATGCATAAAGTAAACAGGGGAGGGGAGAGGGTTGGATGAAAAGAAAGAGAATGAAAGAAATGAATTATTGATTCAAATGTACTGTTGATTCAACATTTAATCATCTGTTTAGTAAACACTTCCTTGAAAGGAGTTTGCGTTTTAAGGAGGGATATGAAGGAGACAATAGGCAAACACCCTGAACTAAGGATGTTAAACAACAATTAATTTACTAGTCGAGTAGTCGATGGAATTTCCATCAACTACTCGACAGGCACTTCCAGATTTCTCTTTTGAAATGTACAAGAGCCCAAGCTGGGACTCTTGTACATTTCAAAATTAGATCGCTGCATGCAACCCAGGGCCAATGTGAAGTTCCGCTGACTCTGGGCTCCACATGGGTGCTTCTGCTTTGAAATGCACTTCCACCACAGTGTTTCAAAGGAGCAGCACTGCATGGAGCCCAGGGTCAGCTCCATGTGGTACTGCCGCTTTGAAGTACTCCCTTCCCCCCTTTGCTGTTTCTTTCCGATAGAGGCAGCGGGGGGGGAAGGGGGAAGGATTAGTTGACTTGACTATGTGATAAGTATATTGTTGGATAGTTGACTAGTCCTTAACATCCTTACCCTGAATTGGCTCAAAGAAGAATTTCTAGAAATAGGGGTGACACAGAAGGTGGATTGGATAAGAATGATATAAAACCTATACACATACCAGCTAATTTGGCAACTGAAGACTGCAATGGAGGAATGAAATGAGACTAAAGCATACAGGAAAGGCAGAAGTTGAGTGGGCCTCAGAGATGTCAAGGGGTTTCAATTTAATGTGCAAAGATAGAAAAGCTGGTGAAGAGACCCGAAGAAGGGTATGCATGGTTGGAGCGACAAGCTAAGTAGATTGCCCAAACAGAATGCAACTTCCCTTCCACAGAGAAGGAGAGAAATGATCAGAGCCTGAAAAAAGGATTTTGTAGTCAGAACAGAGAAAAATGGAGGATTCTCAGACATACAGGGTCTTCAGTGAAGAGACAATGAAGCTTAGTCTTCTGGTGGATGTGTGGGTCAACCCTTAAAGTACAGAGACTGGGTCTTGCAGAGACATGTGACCATGTCATCAGATACTGGAATCCATCTTAAACTATATACTTTTATTCTAGTAACTAGAAGGGGGTCAAACTCAAAATCAATTCCTGCCTTATGCAAATTCTATTTAAGGGTGAGAAGTGAAGTAATCTAGAGAGTCAATTCTCCCCAGAACTCTACCTAATGACTGCTTGAAAAATTTCAGGCTCAATAGGAGAAAAGGCTGGACCCAAACTAGATTGAGAACTATATCTAAGGTGAGAACGTATTTGTAATCAGTTTTAGTGAATCTAGTTCAGTTTGCATGTTCTCTTTTTGCTTAGTAACTTGCTTTATTCTGTCTGCTCTCCCTTATGGCCACTTAATCCTACCATTTATACTTAATAAAATTACTTTTATTAATAAACCTAGGGTAAGTAATTGTTACCTGGGGAAGGGGAAAAGAGTCTGTGTATCTCTTTCTTTACCCTGAGAAAGAGAGCAAACATAAGCTTACCTTGTGTAAGAATTGATACAAAGACAGATAGATTTATCTGGGGTTCAGGTCCCATTGTGGCTGTGCACATGGGTGCTAAGGCAAGTCCCTTAAGTTCAGCTCTAGAAAAATCAGCTAATCTTAGCATCTGTATTATACTGCAGAAGACTGTGACACCCTATTTCTGTCACTACTGGAGGAGATATGAGGGTCTGGCTCAGCAGGACAGAGCCGAGGGGCTCTTATGAAGGTAGGAAGGTGAGCTTAGCGGTAATTCAGCACATCAAGTGACAGTGGATTTATCTGAGGTTATCTAAGGGGGACCTAGTGACTGAAGTCCACAGTCCTCAGGTTCAGAGTACTCTGTGTGTCCTGTAACAGGGTGCACTCACCTTAGTGAGCACCCGTAGGCAAGTGTGTATACCTGCACTTTTTTTCTGTTTATGGTGGCTCTTCAGTGACTTAGCTCCCTAGCCAAGTATCTCTTAGCCTGTTAAAACAAAGTGAATCCCTTCCAGGGTACAAGTCTAATAGGGCCTCTCTGAGGCTACGTCTAAACTGTAGACTTCTTCCAGAAAAGCTTATGTGTAGACAGCTCCTTTTTGCACAAAAACCCCCTCTTGCGCAAGAGCTGTTCTTCCTGAAAAAATGAGGAAGAACGGCTTTTGTGCAAAAGAGGGGTTTCGTGCAAAAAGGAGCCATCTACTCAGCTCCTTTCTGCGCAAAAGTGGCTGCTAACTAATTATGCAAATGAAGTGTGGCGATAGTCCACTCCATGCTTCATTTGCATAAGCTTTTCCAGAAGAAGGCTACAGGGTAGACATTGCCTTAGCTTCCTCTAGTGTCCTTCCATTTGTTCCCACTCCAGAATAGAGCAGTGCCCCAGAGCTCCTTTCATGGAGGCAAGGCCTTTATCTTCTCAGAGTCCTTCTGGCACCAGCTCGTCATCTGGGTCACTCTAAGTCTGTTCCACAGCTCTGGAGTGCCTCACTGTCTAGGCCAATTCCTAGTGGAGGAGGGACCTGATGCAGCCCCTCTACTTTGGGTCCCAGGCCAGAGACCTTGTAGATAGCAGCTGTCTGCATTGTCCTTTTAAATAACTGTATTGCTGCTATAATTGCCTGGGTCACTTTCCCCATGGCTCCAGCATATTCTTCACATTTTTATCTCACAGCCTCATCCCAGTAAGAGATCCAGCAGCCAGCCCAAAGAACTACCTGCTCTCCCCCAGCTCTAGCAAGGAACTGCTCTTGCTCTGGCCATGCCAGGGAAGCCTCAAGGCCTAGGCCATCCCATCATATTGTGGCTGGTGAAATAAGTAGATTTGTCCTAAATGTTGATGATGAACACTACAGCTAGTCTGAAAGCTTTTTCTGCTGGCTACTTCCTGTTCAGCAGTTTTACGTGAGCAGCTCCTGACACCACTATTTTCAGGAGAAACAAACTGGTTTCCAGCTTTGCCTAGGAGTTATGAATTGCCTTGTTCCTTTTCAGTGCACAGTCAAGGACTGCTTCAGGAACCACCATTCATCAGTCTTCATAGGTATCTTATGCAGGAAAGATGGAACCACTCCTCATCTGTAAGGAACTAAGCAATGAGAATCCTCCACTCTTTTCCCTCAGAGTAAACAGAACAGTCTGGTCTCATTCACATCTTCCTTTAGATGTTGTTATACCAGAGAGGACTTAACTATGGCTCAGCCATCTTAAGGGATATATTTTTTCGTCTCTGGAACACACGTGACTGCAACACAGATACCATGGATGTTGCTGAACAACAGTGGACTGGGGCAGGAGGGCCAGCAGCTCAGAGTCCTGCAAAAGGCGAGGCTGGTAGTAGCGGGGTCAGGGCCTCAGCAGACCAACAGCAGCAATGGGGCTGTGGTAGCAGGGCAGGGGCAGCCTGTGCATGCCAACCCAGCAGCGGAGTTGTGCCATGGCAGTCAAGACTGGGGCTACATGCCAGCCCGGCAGTGGGAACAAAGCTGTGGCAGCCTGGCTGGCAGTAAGGCCAGGTTGCAACAGCCCAGCAGGGCCACATGCTGGCTAGCAGCAGGGCCAGTGCCCCAGCAGCAGGGACAGCACTACGTGCTGGCAGTGGGACAGGAGCAGCAGTTATAGCAATAGCCTGCAGCAAGGCTGAAGGAGCAGGCAGTGGGGAGGGGCTGAGGAGCCCGGAGGCAGAGGTCCTTCCCTAGTCCGGCAAATACCCTCATCCGGGACCGCTCAGATTCCAAGGATGCCAGTCCAATGATTTTCTTGTTTCCTGGGGTAAGCAACTGTTGGGCCTTTTTGCTACAAGGGTTGCATCTCTTCTACAAATACTTATTGGGCTGAAAGTCAGGAGACATGAATTCTGATTCCTAATTCTGCCATCAATCTGCAGCGTAGCCTTAGCCAAGTCACTTCACAGCTCTGTGCCGCTCTTTCATGCCTTGTGTGTCTGATTTGACTATCCTATTCAGGGCAAGGATTCTTACTGTACATGTACTACTTACACAATGAAGCCCCAATTTCAGATGCAGCATCCACAGCACACTTACTTCATTATCAGCACCATCATATTTCCAGGGCTTTTAAAACTTTTTATTTGTAAATAAAGCAAATCTAAACTGAAGTTGAAAAAACATGCAATCACCTCATAATATTATTTTCACATTTTAGATATTTTGAACAGCTCTACCAAATATTGCATCTGGTGAGCAAGTGAATTTTGGGGGGAGAAAGACTGTTTTTGCAAAACAATGTAATATTGCACAAAATTCTAAAAATGAGGGATCAGCCTAGATAGCATGCAGGGATTTGATTCAGCTAAGGGAAAATTTTGACCCTATGCAATTCCTACAGTATACCACAGAATATATGTAATGACTTTTTTACATTGCCCAGACAATCAAAATACACACACCTTACTCAGGTAGTCTTGAAAGACATACAGAAGGAATTGATTTTTAAAAACCTTACATTCTGCAATGTGTAGCTTCTTGTCTTCAATTACAGAATTCCTCACTTTGTAGTAGGATAAATTGTTGATTGTTGCAGTAGCGTTGATCACCAGCTCCTCACAGTCATCTATTGACTTGTATTCTGATATTTAAAACAAATATACATCAGTCTTACCTTAAACACTCAAAATTAATTCACAGCCTAAAAGACTAACGTTTTGGCACACCAAACTCTGTGCAAACAAGGGTTATATTGGTAATCTGCCTGGACTACTGGAGATTACAACTAATTTGCATGAAATGAAGCACATTGTTCTGCTCAAGATAAGCCACTGTTTGCTAGATAGAGCTGGATAAAAGATTTCCTTATTTTAAATCAGCTCTATAATATTAGAGACTATGAACGTAGAGACCTGCACTTCTATAGTACAGGCAGTCCCCGACTTACGCGGATCCGACTTACGAACGGGGCTTTCTCGCCCCGGAGGTCGAGGTGGCGGATTGCTACCTGCGAGCTCCGGGGCGAGAAAGCCTCGTTCGTAAGCTGCTCCGGTGCCCCTGGTCTGCTGGAGACCGTCTCCAGCAGACCGGGGCACCGGGCGGGTTCCCGCGCTTCTGAGGCTTTGCCAGAGCAAAGCCTCAGAAGCGCAGGAACCCGCCGCTGCTGCGGCTTCAGTCCCGGTGCCTGTGGTCTGCTGGGGACGGTCCCCAGCAGACCACAGGCACCGGGACTGAAGCCGCAGCGGCGGCGGGGTCCCGTGCCTCTGAGGCTTTGCTCTGGCAAAGCCTCAGAGGCGCGGCACCCCGCTGCCGCTGCGGCTCTGCTCCCGTGTCCCTGGTCTGCTGGGGGGGGGGGGGAGGCGCAGCTAGCGTGCCCCCCCCCCAGCAGACCAGGCTTTTGTTTTGGACCCTGGGGCAGAGCAGCTGGGGTGCTGCCGATTGGTCCTGCAGCGCCGCTCTGGGCACTACTGGACCAACCCGGCAGCACCCCAGCTGCTCTGCCCCAGGTCCTGATTCAGCCGCTGCTGGTCAGTTTCAGCAGTGGCTGAATCAGGACGCCTGGGGCAGAGCAGCTGGGGTGCTGCTGGGTTGGTCCAGTAGCGCCGAGGAGCGGTGCTACTGGAGCAACCCAGCAGCACCCCAGCTGCTCTGCCCCAGGCGTCCCCAAGTCAGCCGCTGCTGAAACTGACCAGCGCTGACTACAGGAAGCCCGAGGCAGAGTTGCTCTGCCCCAGGCTTCCTGGAATCAGCCGCTGATCAGTTTCAGCAGCAGCTGACTTGGGGAAGCTTGGGGTTCTTAAGTTGAATCTGTATGTAAGTCAGAACTGGCGGTCAGTTTCAGCAGCGGCTGAATCTGGACGCCAGTTCCGACTTACATACAGATTCAACTTAAGAACAAACCTACAGTCCCTATCTTGTACGTAACCCGGGGACTGCCTGTACAGTAGAATTGCAGAGTTACAAATGTTATAGTTCTTTCAAAAGTCTACAACAAAGCACTGGTTTACTACAGCATTGAAACTTCAGAATTCAGAAGAAAACACTGCTTTTAGCCATCTTAATTTAAATGAAAAATATAGAAATTATTTCTTTACTTTGTCAATTTTTTCCTACACTTTTCCTTCTTTTTCAGTAGTTTAGGTTTAACATAGTACTGTACCATATATTTGTATTGTTTTTGCTGCTGCCCAAGTGTGTCCGTCCGATTCCAAATGCGGTGTTTGACCAGTTAAGTAGTGACTCTGGGGTTCATAACTGAGGTACTACTGTAATACTGTGTGGTACAGCAAGATTGTATTTAGTTTGAAGGCTACTTGGTAGCTGCCTCTATTCTTAATATATTTGTATTGCAGCTACAGCACACTCAACAAGTTGTTTGTAATAAACACTTTGTGAATGCTGTCACTATTGAAATTGTTCTTGCTCTGAAATCTATATAAAAAAGCAGGATGGAAATAATTTATAGATCCAGGCATCATGCTGCTAGTATGCCAAACTATTCCATTTTTCGGCAAGATGATTTAGAACGGGGGTAGAGAACCTCAGGCCTAGGAACTGGATGTGGCCCTCAGCTTGCCTGGATCCAGCCCAAGGCTCAGGGCCACACACAGCATTGGAGAATCTGCGCTGGTGCACCAGTCTCCCCCGCTGTCATTCTGTGGTGCTGAAGCACACAAAATCTTCTAGGCTGGGGCTCCCTAGGCTCTGGGATGCAAGGGAAATGTCTTTCTCCTTCTCATTTGGGGGCTATAGTGAGGGTTTTTACCCTCACTTCTCACATGTGTGCAGCCCATGACTGAATTTTCTGTGGGTAAACAGCCCTGACCCAAAAAAGATTCTGCACCCCTGAATTAGAGTTACTAGCAGCAGCAAGTAGCTCAGAAGTGTCAATGCAAGCTCTATCCTCCAAGCTCTTTATTGTACAAATCAAGGGGAGTTCTGTACATAGTGTTTAAAATATACTGGCATGTTAGTTTTGCAGATTATGTCTGTTATATCAAGGCAGAATGTGTTTGTAGAAACTGGTCCAGAATTATAAAATTTTTGTGTTTAAAAAAATCCTCTGCTTATTTAGGATAGGGACAAGAACACAATCTCACTGTATGAGTTTTCAGTGTGATGTGTTTAAAAGAAAATTTTCCCTCCTTTTTGCCAGCCCTTTGTGTAGTCTTGTCTATTCTTAATAATTTGATCTATAAATTCTATCGGTGCACGAGGCTCCTTTGCATGCCTTCTGCTAGTGTAAAAATAAATTAATTTACATACTGCAATTAACATTATCAGATATATTTTTATATTTCAATAATACAGAAGATTTAATTAAGACTCTCCCAGAAACAAACACTGAAGTAATGAAGCACTGTACCTGCCTGACACAGTGAATGAAAATAATATATGAAAAAACAAACACAATATACAGACTTTACCTAGCACTGTAATAAGCAATGCCACAACATGATGGTTAGCTGCTAGAGCAGCACCGACACTAGGATGAATTGAGAGATTAGCGAGCACTCTTATCAGTTTTATAAGGACATCATCTCCTTCTGAAGGATGTTTTTGTTTTGTTTTATTTTGTTCTCCTTCATGCTTTTCTTTTTTTGCATTCAAATCAAGTTCATTGTAGGTTTGGAACAATGATATCAGAGTATCAGCACTTCCTTTCTCTTTAAAAAATTGTTCACGGGCCTGGTTGTTCTTCGCTGTTAAATTGCCAAGAATAAAAACAACGCGGACAACTAAATCCTGCAATAAAATTAATGAATTCTGTTAGATGGAGAGAAAGTTGAAGTTGTTAGAGGTTTGAAAAACATCAGTATTTCATGTATGTCACAATTTAATTAAAAGCAGTTCCACTGTAAATGGAGGAACACTAAATAGAGCAAAAAAAGGAAATACTCTTCGATAATGCATTTGATTACCCAGTTGAGGGAGGAGGATAAAAAAAAACTGAACAAAAGGCACAGATTTTTAGTATCACAGAGGTACTATGGGGTTTCCTAAATAAAAGTAGTCTATTTCTATCAATGATCAATAATCCAATAGGACAACAGGAGAGCACTTGAGGTAGATACTCTAGTTGCCTAAGTGGTGCTTTAATCAGTCTCCTAAATAAGCCGAGGGTGGCTTTGAAAGTCATTAGGGCCTATTTAGCACTTTACTCTGCTACTGATGCCCTAGAAAAAGAAACATTTTATAGCAATTGATGTGTCACGCAGTGGCATAAGGATGGGTGGGCAGGAATGGGCGGAAGGGGGGTAAGTTAGTGTGCCAGGGCTTCCCAGTACCCCGGACCTATTCCCCATCTGGCTTGCTGGGTGGAGCTGGGTAAGTCCCCATGTTCTGATCCTGCTCCCTGTCTGGAGAGCTGGGCAGGCTACCAGGGGTGGACCTGGGTGCATGGACTCAGGACCACCCATGGCTATGCTCCTGTAGTCACCAGATTTGCACTAGGAAGCACAAACCCAACAGTTTGAATTTGTTCAGCTGGTGTCTATATTTTTATTTACTCTTTTAAATAAAGTGGAGGGAAAAAATCAAGAGCCCAATGAAAAAGGTCTAGTCTTCTGTGTCACAGACCTCCCAATCCTAATATTGCATCTTTCATATTGCCTTTGCTTAACCATGGGGTTACAGCAATGTACATGATGCAAGAACTGACTAACTCAGCTAGCATCTCAAAACAATACCCCCTACTCCTAATGGCTTTTAATTAAACAGTGTGGGCTGGTTTAGCTATCGGAATTCTCCTTGTTTTCACTCCCAAAGATGTAATTACTGAAAACCACTGTCTCCATCAAAACCTAGCTAGTTTCCAAAACTGAGAGTCCAAGTACTAGCTCTGTTGCAACAGCAAGAATGTACTTGCATTAAACCACTGTTTTGGCAAATACCCTATGTGTTGTTTTTCATTAAATACAGAAGTCACATTCAGACCCTGTAATCCACCAAAAAATAAAACTCATACTTTATCAAGAGACATTCAAAGAATGGCAACTTGCTACTGTATATGTATTACTATTTGATAGAGATATTTTTTACAATTTAATCAATTGCTCATCAGTTCCTCCACATAATTTCTCCTTTAAACTACTTCTACAAGACCCTGCATCATACATATACATCTACGTTCAAAGACAAGAATATGAGCTTCAGAGTTCAGCACAACTACTAATGAATTCTTCGAGCAGGGCATCACCATCAAATGACCTCTAACTAGTCTCTCTCCTCAACTTTGGGCTCTACAGGGTATGACTCTGGCATTGCTCCCACTATTAATTATTTTACAAACATTCGAATGTCACTAACACAAGATATTTATAAATATTTTAATTTTATAAGTAATCATCTAGAAGCTTTTTACCTAAGCTGTTGCATCCTCAATGGAAGCCTTCCCATAAAGGTTAAAAAGAATTTGAAACAAACAGTTTATGAATCAGAAGAGAGAAGTGAAAAGTAAAAAAAGAAGGCAGTCTAGTTTAACTTGCTTCATACTGACTTTCTAATTTTGGTTAAAACAGTATCGGCTTAGCAATAGTTCTACCCAATCAGGAAACAGACAGGTACTGAACAGCAATCAATTTAACTGATATTTTGAGAAGTATGATCTTAGCTATGCTACAGACTGAACAAGCATATAAGGTATCATTTCTTTTTAAAATAACACATCCTGTTTTAAAAAGTACTGCAGAAGCTTATCATCATCCACTGACAGAGGATAAATAACACAGTCAAATACAAGAAATGCTGGTGTGACTATGTGCTTAGAAATTATATGCTATTTTTGGCTAAATTTTTAAAAATGTGCAAACCATATGCACAACTGAGCTCATTAATGTGAAAACAAAAATCATTGTTTACACAGCTATAGATGGAGTTATAGAAGAATGACACTTTCAAATCAGTTACAAGAATAAATGTACATAGAGAAGAGGGATTTTTGCACATCTGAAAAAAATCAGCAGTAGGTGGGGCTAACTAACATATAATCAAATATCTGGACTATTTACTGAAAAAGCATGCAGGCATTTCAGGCATATTGGCAAATAAACTAAATACATAATAAGCATTTATCAGGTTGATTTGCACAACCCAGGTAGAGCCCTACATGTGTACAAATAATTGGGATCCCTATCCAATCAGTGATCTGTAAGGATGGTAAACAATGAGAAAGAATCTATGGATGCAGATACCTGCTGCTTTGCAGGGCTCTAAACATGATTTTCAACAGGTAAGACATACTATTTAAAACTAGCACACACATATTTAGTACTGAAGACAAAGGAACACGATAATTCCTGTTTGTAACAAAGCACTCTGTTTAAAATAAAGAAATAGTTATCAAAAAGTACTGATGGGACAAACTTTATTTGATCTGTTATGAGCTAAGGATTGGTGACCTATTTCTTTTTAAGAACTTGGATTCTATCCCTAAAATGAACCCAAATCTTATTTGCAGGCTGCATGTGATGTCAAATAAAATAATCTGTATACATGAATTCCAAAAATTCCAGAAGAGTAGGACTTTTCAGCTTGGAAAAGAGACAATTAAGTGGGAATATGAGAGAGGTCTATACAATTATGAATGGTCTGGAGAAAGTTTTAAATGTTATTTACTCCTTCATTTAACACAAGAATGAGAGGTTCTTGCAGCAGTTTTAAAGCAAACAAAAGGAAGGAAGTACTTGTTCACATAATTCATAGTGAAATTGTGGAACTCTTTACCAGGGGCTGCTGTAAAGACCAAAACTATAACAGGGTTCAAAAGAAAACTAAGTTAGTTCCTGAAGTACAGGTCCATCCATCAATGGCTATTAGCCAAGATAGCCAAGGCAACTTCGCCTCTGTTTGCCAGAAGCTAGGAATGGACAATAGGGCATTGACCACTATTGAAAGACAGAATACTGGGCAAGATGGACCATTGGTCTGACTCAGTATAGCCATTCTTACGTTCTTAAATCAGGTTCCGTTTCTTTTAAGTTCTAGCCAGAGCCCAGGACACTTCTACATATGTAATTGTGCACTAGTACCAAATATGTACACACAAAGTTGACAAAGCAAAAAGCACAGTGTACATATACTCTTCATTACCTTTTAACATTGAATTTTGCTGACAATGGTCATGCACATTTGTCCATTTAGGCATACAAATACTTTTGACCAGGTAAGTCTAAAAGCTTATCCTTCACATTGCACTTCCAACAAAGGAATTCGTATTTGCAAATTCCCAGAATTTGACAGAGATTTACATTAGTAACTAAAAAGAACAGTTTTATTAGACTTTGGTGTTTAAAGATGACTGGTAATGCTGATCTTCATAAAGCTTTTTTTTTTTTTTTTTTTTTTTAAATTAATGATGAAAAGATCATTAAAAGTTCAGATTTATCAAGCAGAAAAGGGAAAGCCATTTGACTAAATAAACTTGACCTAAAGTATTTTGTAGCAAGTGACCCTGTGTAGTGAGCAGGGGTGGCCACTCAGACCAAGAAGCAGAAGAATCCCTCTCCAAGCCCTGGTGGGCCGAGCCTACCCCCACCTCTTTACCTGCCTGAGTCAGAGGGCCGGACTACCTGTACAAAAGCCTAGGCCAGGAGCTAAGTCTGGTCCCAGCCGCGCGAGGAAGCAGAGGAAAGCCCTATGCTCCCAAGCTGGGAAGCTGCTGAGGACCTGGCAGATACGCTGAGGACTGGCCCAGACTGCTGGATCCTCAACCCAATGAGGAAATCCTGCTGACCTTAACTGAGGGTTCAGACCTTCATGACCCTGAGGACTGGCTGTGGAATCAGGTAAACCCCAAAGGGGAGTCTGAAAGTGGCCCACAGCAGCCGATAAGAGTCAGGCTGACTTGACTGTACTATCTTGAGTTAGCATGTTGCAGGCCGGATCCCCGCTTTCCCCAGTGGCAGTCAGCCCTGACACTGCCAAGGCCCTAGGCCAGAACACAGTGTACTAGGAAGGGCCTGCATCCATCCCCCCTGCGATCCCAGTCCCTGCCTGGCAGTCTCCCCTTTGCCACTACAAACTGCTTTGACTGTCTGCCCTGCCCTGCGCTAAGGCCTGGGGTCCCCTAAACACTCCAGAGTTTGTTTGACTTTCCCACTCTGTAATAAGGGCCTGGGCTTGAAGGGGACCACGGAGTGGTTATTTTATGTGACTGGGCTTACACAGACTGGGCACAGGGTGGATGCTGGCCAGAGCACAGACCTGAGCCCCAGGACTGAACAATTGGCTTACATCCAGTAATTTTTCTTTCAATCCACATCATGTGATGTGCTATCACCAGACATAAGACTAAGCCCACTTTTGGTGTGTTTGACATCTGTATCAGTCTCTGAGAGGAAACATGTATCAAGCTATAGAACTCAGATTCCACCAAAGGATTCTATTGTATTCCTGGCTTTAAACTGTTTGCTGTTCCTCTGCAAGTACAAACCCTGATGGAGGGTAGGGATGTAAAATTCCTGGTTAATCAGTTAAACATTAGGTTGCCCTAACATTTAACCAGTTAATTAAGCAGGATCTGGCCTGGGGACTGCACTGAGGCTGTTTTGCATGACAGCAGCACCTGTCTGTGGCAGGCCCCCTGTGGGGCTAGAGCAGGCTCCTGCCCATGGCAGGTGGGGAACAAAGGTTACTCACCTTGTGCAGTAACTGGAGTTCGAGATGGTGTCCCTGCGAATGCTCCATGCTGGGTCATGGTGCCGTCTTAGTGCCTGGATCAGAAATTTTGAAGCAGTCCCTGAGGGGGCCACGCACGCGCAGCACCAACCAGTGTGTGCTTTCCAGTAGGTACCGTGTACATGAGGCCCACGCCCTCCAGTTTCCTCTCCGCCCCAAGGCCTCATAGGTCCAAAGCAGAGGGGAGGAGGGGCGGGTCATGGAGCACCCACAGGGGCACCTTCTCAAAGAACTCCAGTTACTGCACAAGGTGAGTGACCTTCGCTTCTTCTCCGAGAGGTCCCCATGGGTGCTCCACTCTGGGCAATTAACAAGCAGTATCAGCATGTTGAGGCTGGGGCATTGGAATATTGTGGAAGGCCAATGATAGAACTGCAGAGCCCACAGAGGCGTCATGCCCATAGGAAAGCACATAGTGCTTTGTAAAAGTAAGTTGAGACATCCAGATGGCTACCTTGCAGATGTCAAAGTGGGACGTGGCATAGGTATGCGGTGGTAGAGGATATGGCCCTAATGGAATGAGCCGTCAAAGTTAAGGGTTGTTTTAGGCCCTTAAGGGTTTAGCAAAACTTTATGCAGTCGGTGATCCATTTGCACAATCTCTGTTTCAATATGGGTTACACTTTAACCTGTTAAGTGCTAAGAAGTGTTGAGGGGATTGCCTAAAGAGTTTACTTCTCAGCAAGTAGAAAGCTAGTGCACACCTGACATCGAGAGTGTACATGGAAGCTGGTGCTGTTGGTACTGAGATTGAGACAAATGCCATTGGTGCTGAGACAGAATATGGGGCCATCGGTACTGAAGTCACAGGTGTTGCTATCGGTGCCGATGGTGGTGGTACCACGGTTTTCTGTATTGGTGCTGTAGTTGACACCTGTGGTGTATCCAATGGTTCCGGGGTATTCATCAGTACTGCAGAGATTACTGGTACAGCACTAAGGCTTTGTCTGGAGTCTTTGTGATTAGAAGTGGCAACGGACAGTGGTGCCATGATGCCTGAGGTGCCAGGGGCATCATGTGCTAATGCGAGACCTGTGAGCCAATTGACTGGAGGGGAACAGTTTCTTGCCGGCAGTATCCCAGTGAGGCACTGAGGAACTTCCCTTCTTGCCGTGAGCAGAACCTGGGGGTGATCATACCTCCCTAGGTTGTACTCCCAGATCTGAGTCAGGATGTAGGCTCTTCTCCATTAAGATCAGCTTTAGTCACAGATCTCTGTCTTTGCAGGTCTTGGCCTTAAGTTTGGTGCAGTGAGGGCAACTCTTGTTTCCCCTGTCATCTGACGCATTGTAAGTCTGTCAGAAATGGGCACTGCTTCTCTGCAGGAGGCACAACATTTGAAGCCTGGCGAACCCAGCATGATGTAAAAGAAAAGGTTTTTTTTTTTTTTTAAACTATTACCAAGCTCACTAAATAACACTAACAATAACAAGAAACTAGCTATAAACTATCTAAAGTATTGCAGAATCATCAAAAAAGCTGGGAACTGCAGAGCTTCATCTAAGGCTGAGGGCGGTTGAGAAGTAATTGGAGGATGCGGGCCACATATGCGCAGTGCCTACTAGAAAGCATGCGCTGGTTGGCTGCCGCTGGGACTGCTTCAAAATCTCTGATCCAGGCACCAGGACAGCACCAAGACCCAACATGGAGCATCCACAGGGACCTCTCGAAGAAGAACTGCTCCAGTCCCTACCAGTTACCAGCTAACTGGAACTGGTAAGGATTACCCATTTATGGTGATGCTAATTGGTTAATTTTTCACAACCCTAACAGAGGGTGGTGGTAATTCTGCCAGTCCTCCACAGGGGTGAATCCCCCCCTGCAGTACAAGTAGCATTCAAAGTGATTTGAAAAAAGTGGATGGTTTGTAATTTGTATAAAAATGAAAACAACTTAAGATCTGCCTGTCCCCCATCAATTGCACCCCTCCAGCCTCTACATCAGTTCTGCTACACCCAGCCTCACTTCCTGCAGTTCCTACACCCCCCGTTCATTGAGGACTAGTGTGGAGGTTGCAGCAAGAGTCTTTCCCCTCCTTCCCAGGCCAGATATTTCAGTGAGAGAGAGAAAAGAAAAGCAGAGAAACTGTCCCTGCTCCAGAGGAAAGAGGAAGAACAGGAATGGAGCTGTCTATAGCTAAATTTTTCCTCTCCTGCATCCCCTCCTGTGGGAATGATTTTAGTTCCTGGGGGCAGAGGGAGGAAGAGTTTTGCTGATTCTTGCAGAAACCCTGACTACTTACACCCCATAGGCAGCAAGTAGGGAAAGCAGCCAATTAGATGGAGTTCCCCACTCCCTGCCCAACGGGAATAAAAGGTGCATCTCTCAATGATGCAGCTCAAGTCGCTGAAATTTTATTTGCTGGGTCTGTGATCCCTTTTGACCAGATTCACTTCAAGTACTGAGTACAGATGGAGTACATTTACACTTCACTTTGCCCTTCTGCTTTGCAAAGTATTCTCTGAAAGACGATATTAGTGAGCTCTCCTTAAGGCCTGACAGTTTGCCCAGAAGACAAACAGCAGTCATGTCAGGCTATAAGGGAATTTTTCCAAACACATTAGGACACAGCCTGAAGTGAAAATTCAAGGAAAATATCAGAAATAATCAGAAAATGAAATAACCCAAAATGAAAGTTACTGTTTCACTTAAAAATCTGCACCTTATTTGTAGTATGAACTTATCTAACTTCCATCTCCAATCACTGGTTCTCATTATGCCTCTTTGGCTAGATCAGGGGTCTCCAAACTACGGCCCGGGGGCCGGATGCAGCCCGCGAGGCCCTCTCATCCGGCCCGTGGAGACCTTTTTGGATTCAAAGGCAGAAGAAGTGAGATTGTTTCAAAACCCATTTGAAGCAGATGTGGCCAGTTGCCCAGATGAACTGCAGCTGGAAGTCATTGAGTTGCAAACAAATGACCTCCTTAGGGACAAGTTCAAAATAGGACTGGTGGGTTTTTACCAGTTTTTGCCCAAGGAAGACTTTCCTAATGTCAAAACTTTTGCATCAAGGTACCTTTCAATCTTTGGAACAACATACCTGTGTGAACAAACATTTTCAAGAATGAAATACGTGAAGAACAATTTGAGAACAAACTTGTCCGATGATAATCTCAGGTCACTGTTGATGTTAGGGACAACAAATCTAAAGCCAGAAATGTCTGCTATTTTGGCATCCAGGAAACAATTTCACCATTCACACTAATACAGGTGTTCATGTGTAGTGTATGAATGTGTTATTAAATAATAACTGAATAAAATAATATTAAATAAATAATTAAAAACAACATCCATGTTTTGATTGTTTTTTATTTGGACCTCAAGTGTGTAGTCGGCCCCCGAACTGCTGTTTGATAGTTAATGCGGCCCTCGGGCTGAAAAGTTTGGAGACCCCTGGGCTAGATTAAAGGGTTGCCTATTAGCAGACGAAGTCATCCCTCAACTTTCTCTTCAACTACCTAAATAAATCTCACTATACGACATGTTTTCCATATCTCTAATTTTAGTGGCTCCCCTCTAAACTCATTTCAGTTTTTCAGTGTACTTTCTGAAGTATGGACACAGTATTCCGTAATAGTCTTGCATTCAGAGGCATACCTATACACCTTCCTTGCAATCATGCGAATACTCCAAAAATTGTATTCCCTCTCTTAGCTACAGCCATTAGGAATGAAAATATGATCTTTTAGTTTAAAGCAGTTACCAATGATTATGCCTAAATAACTGTGAGGGGCCAAAAACAGGTTTCAGGGCCTCTGCCAAGCAGGGCCAGCTTTACATTTGCTAGGTCCCAAAGCAGAAAGCTGAAGCCCCACCAACCAGGGCTGAAGCCCAGGTTCCAAATCCCACCACCTGGGGCTGAAAGCCTTAGCAATTTAGCTTTGTAGCATGGGCCCCAAGCAATTACTCTGCTTCTTACCCCTTAATGCCAGCCCAGTATTTTATGTGTGGAGAAACAAGCTGTTGTGGCACAATTAGGCCATGGAATTTTGATAGCATGATGGGGGGAAGGGACTTAGAAAGAAAAGGGTTAAGAACCCCTGGTCTAATTGATATATTTTTAATCTTCCTATTACAACATGTCTTTAGAAAAAAAACAAACATTATCACTATTTATATTTAAATTATGCATGCTGTTAGCCAGGCATATTATCAGTCATCACACTGTAGGGAAAGACTGACCCTCTGTGGCTGTTTAGATTAATCACCATAAAGAGTCCCTTGGGATTTTTCAGAATGTTTGTCCCAGGAAAATCTTTTCTCTAAGCACAAGGTAATAATACAAGAGAGAATTTAAGAAGAGTTGCTATACTATATCTGTTATATATCTAGAACATTTACACACAGAGGGTATGTCTAGACTACATGCCTCTGCCAACAGAGGCATGTAAACTAGGCTACCCGACATAGTCAAAGAAGCCGGGATTTAAATATCCCCGGCTTCATTAAAATAAACATGGCCGCCATGCTGTGCCGGCTCAGCTGATTGTCAGCACAGCGTGCAAGTCAAGACGCGGATTGGTCGACAGGGAAAGCCTTTGTCAACTGTTCCTGTAATCCTCATTTCACGAGGCATAAGAGAGCGGTCTACAAAGGCTTCCCCTGACAACCGATCCGCGTCTTGACTTGCACGCTGTGCTGACGATCAGCTGAGCCGGCACAGCGCAGCGGCCATGCTTATTTTAATGAAGCCGGGGATATATAAATCTTGGCTTCTTTGACTATGTCGGGAAGCCTAGTTTACATGCCTCTGTCGGCAGAGGCATGTAGTCTAGACATACCCAGAGAGACAAAGAACTCAGCCAAGAAATCTGAAGATTTTTTCCTCTAATTACCAATCTTCATAATCACTTCTTAAACTGGTGTGCTGTTGGGTTTTTTTAAATGTAATTTTATGTTTTTGAAGGGTCTCCGGCACTACTGTATTTAAAAAGGGAGTTTAAACAAAAAAACCTAAAATAATAAAAAAACGTATGGATAGAGGAGAAAAAGTTACATTAACTTAAATAATTTTTAAAATAGAGAATCCATATATAAATGTTGAAACTCATCACTGAAAATAAAAACAACAGAAGACAAAATAAATTAAACAGATTTTAAAAAAATCAGCATCTTATAGGATTGAGATGTCTCAAAGCAGAGGAAATGCCAATACTGCTCTTAGGTATTAGTAGGCTCTTTTACAATTCAACTGCAGCATCTCTCTTGCTCACTTTCTCATTCTCACTCGCTCACTTTCTCAGCAAGATTATCTGAGTACCTCATTACTTGTTGCAGTGTAGATGTACCCTTAGATACTTTGTTTGGACATTTAACAAGTGTGGAGTTTGTCAAAGTTAAGCAATTTTAAATATGGAAAAACGTTTGCTATTTGATAGACCATTTGCTTTTCAAAAAAAATTACTATTACTAAAAACCTTGGAAAAAGTAGTCAGAGGATAACTTGTGTGCGCACTAAGGATAGACAAGTTAATCAACTGTCTGTCCTCTGTGTTGCCCTCCTAATCTAAATGATTCCGTTTCCTCAATATAGAATGCTGTTAACTATTTTATATTATTATCTTGTAAATGTGCTTGAAAGTAGGTCATTGAAAATGAGCTTACATACATACAACAGAGAGACATCATCAGATTAAAATATAAAAAGCAGGAGATGAAAACCACTGACCTGCTTCTTTTGGTGTTTGTTTAGAAGGGCTAAAAATAAGACATAGCATCTGGAGTAGTCTGCCAGAGCTGCACAGCAATCATTGTAGGAAGATAGTTTGCTATAAACATACAAAAATATAATATAAATGAAGACATCATTTTATTTCTTCTGGAAAATAAAAAAAAAAAATCTACTTTCAAGTCTCAAAGTAACATTTTGCAACACAGAATGAAATGCTAGTACTTGTATTACAGATTCAGGCAGACAGTTACACATAAAGAGAATGATACTGAATTCCAATGAATGCATTGTAACAACTATAATGTTATGCGTTACACAATGAACAAAATTCTAGCTTTTCCTGTGGCAGTACAATAGAGAAAAGAAGAGTGCATGAAGAACCTCCCTCAATCCATGTGTCCAGTCTAGGCATGTATGCCAAAACTATCAGTATTCCTTAAAAAACAACAAATAGTCTGGTAGCACTTTCAAGACTAACAAAACATGTAGATGATATCATGAGCTTTCGTGGGCACAGCCCACTTCTTCAGATGATTTCTTCCGTCATCTGAAGAAGTGGGCTGTGCCCACGAAAGCGCATGATTCCATCTACATGTTTTGTTAGTCTTTAAAGTGCTACCAGATTAATTGTTGTTTTTTAAGTTTTTCCTATTACACACTAACTCGGCTACCCCTCTGAAAGTATTCCTTAAGTAATAAGCAGAGGCCTTTGGCCTCAAGACAGCATGAGGAGCCAAGTGGAGACCAGGACAGGACATCATCTCTTCTGCATGCCTGTTAGTGCCCAATATGGCATTAGGGGTGCTACTCTTTAACCGTACTCCTCCCCACACTTTTCAAAGCATTCTCTTCCTGCATCTGACCCAAAGTTATAGTCCATCAGATTGCTGTATCTCTGTACCTTTCAGCCTAATGGTTCAAAGAGGAGCAAGAGTATACTTTGGCCTACATTTATTATGGTTATATAGTTAACTGGTTAACCCTTTGCTTCCAGTTAATATTCTATCTGAAAACATCTTCAGAATCAAGTAGAATTACAAAAAGTTATAATACATTTTTAAATATTTATGGACCCAGAAATTTGAATAATTAAAACAGATTTGAAAACATAAGTTAGCTAGGTTCTTTGTATAGAATTCATGTTACACATTGGGAAAAGATAGATGGCAAGACTAATAACATTACAGGAAAAAGAACAGTATTTACTTCTATATTCTATGCTACATTTGCAACTTCTAGGTAACTAGTTAATTTGGTTTTATGACCACCATGGTACCTGATAATAGCAGAGGAATCGGGGTCTGCAATTACCAAATTTAATATTTGAAAATATTTGAAGAATTAAGGAACTCTAAACAAGACAAATCTATTTCTGCATCTGTGATCAGACGTGATCTAGGAAAAGCGACTGTCTTCACAGCCTTGGCAATTTGCCAGGAAATAAAGAAAACACCCTCTCCAAGCAAGCAAGGTACATAACACATACCAAAACTCTGTCTCATCTTCAGAGATCAGATTACACAGACAGCAGAGAGCAATGGAACTATGGCTGAGAAGTGTTTCGTGTTTTCCCTGCCTAGCGCACCTATGGAAACCATCCTACGCAAACCACAAAGAGTCAAGCTCTGCCTTTTTTAAGGCTAGAGAGGAAAGCAAGGCAGAACTTAGAAGCAGCTGCTTTCTGTGGCATGCTCCCTGTAGAAGAGTCAGTGACAAAGCAGAGGCTGAGTAGTTGTTGGACATAGGAGTTTAAGTCACTGGCAACATTGCTTTTCAGTAAATCTTTCAGCCAATGGCATGAGGAATGTATCACAGCAGCACAGAGGCAAACCATAATTCAAATCTTAACTCAGAATTACTCATTTCTACAGCCCTCACACTCTCTGCAAATTCCTCAAAAGCCTATTATTCAACTCATGCAAAATTCTTAAGTTACTTTCCACCCCATTCAGCATTTGCAATATTACAATCAACCCTTCTGAGGTTTATGCTTGGACATAGGGAAAAGAACGGTTACTTACTTGTAACTCTTGTTCTTCTAGGTGTGTTGCTCATGTAAATTCGAATCAGGTGTGGGCACTGCGTGCACCGTGTCTCCGGAGCATTTTCCCTAGCGGGACCTGTAGCACCGGCAGGGCACCCCCTGGAGTAGCGCCACTATAGCGGAGCATAAGTACCTCTGCTGGCGCCCCCCCTCCTCAGTTCCTTCTTGCCGGACACTCCGACAAAGGGGAGGTGGGGAGGGAATCGAATGGACATGAGCAACACATCTCAAAGAACAACAGTTACAGGTAAGTAATCATTCTTTACTTCTTTGAGTGGTTGCTCATGTCCAATCGAATCAGGTGACTTCCAAGCTAACCCCACTTCACGGATGAGAGGTCGGAGCACCCAGAAAGAGAAGTCCACAAAAGTTGAACAACCCAAACATATTTATTCAAGTAACAGAACACACAGAACTGTTGAAAAAAAGTGCAAAGTGGTACAGAGAAACAAACACATTTACAACACGGAGCTGAGGACCGCAGAGCCCAACCCTGCGTCCTCCCTGGCCTGCTGTGTCAGCGCATAGTGCGCCGTAAAGATATGCACTGACAACCACGTGGCTGCCCTGCAGATTTCAGCAATTGGAACCTGCACCCCAAAGGCTACAGAGGACGCCTGCACCCTGGTGGAATGTGCTGTAACCCGGGGCAGGACCTTCCCGGACAAGACATAACACTCCGATACACCCTGCGACCCAATTGGACAACCTCTGGGTCGAGATGGGGAGCCCTTTCATTCTGTCCGCGAAAGCAACGAACAGTTGTGTGGACTTATGAAAGGGTTTCGTTCTATCGACATAGAAGGCTAACGCCCGCCTAGAATCTATGGAGTGGAGCACTTGCTCCCTAGGAGAGGCATGGGGCTTTGGAAAGAAAACCGGGAGGTAAATTTCTTGGGAGAGATGGAACGGTGAGAAAAGCTGGGTGAGGACGGAGCCTCGCATTATTCTCCCAGAACACTTGGTAGGGTGGGTTTACAATTAGTGCCCTTAGCTTGGAGACCCTGCGAGACGACGTAATGGCTACAATGAATGCAACCTTCATAGAGAGGTGTTTCAAAGAGCATGTGGCCAGCGGCTCAAAGGGGGGCGACACAAGTCTAGACAACACGAGGTTAAGGTCCCAAGTGGGGAGAGGGGGTCTAACCGAGGGGTACAACTTGCCACTGATGGTATACCTATGGCATCCAGGAAGGCCAATGCGGCTGAGGCGGCCAAGTCTGTTGCATATGCAAACAATCACGTCGGTGCCGGGAACGGGATCTATGCTATGACGACGCCCTCGAGGACCCCGATCTGAAAGAACCCACATCCGAATCTGAAGAATAATCAGACTCGGGCCAGGGTGGCACCGATGACGAGTACTCCGTTACCATCGGGGGGGCTAACCTGGCCATGGGTTCCGGCTTGCCCGCGTGTGTGCGGTGAGGTCGTACCAGTGCCAGTACCGGAAAGACAGGTTTCGGGCCCGACTGTGGCGCTGACACAGTGCACGTGGACTGTGGTGCCGAGGTTGGTGCCAGTTGCGGGCGCGGAATTGCAGAGTCCAACTGCCCCAGAGATGGTGCTCCTACCAGTGCCACCCTGGGCTCCATGGTGGGTAGTACTGATAGCGCCGGAGCTGTGGTGGCTGCCCTAGAAGGGATCGGCATCGTCGGCAATGGTGGTACCGGCATGGCCCAAGGGGCTGAAGCCGGTACTAGAATCGGTGTCGAAACTTGCAGCGGTGCCGAAGACTGTACCGGCACCCCGGGCAAGAGGCCCGGTGCCGGTACTGCTGTCGGTACCACATGGCCTGAGTAATACGGCACCGGCGCAGCTAAGAGCGGCTCCAGGAGAGGTCCCAGCACCAAGGGAGGTTGAGTCCAGCCAAGCGCCGGGTGAGGCCTGGCAACCTGTGCCGAGTCAGGCAATGACATAGAGGCAAGTGGTACTTGTCCCACAGGGTACAGTCCCGCTGCATACGTGACTGGTGCCGGCCAATCCAACCAGTGCAGAGGAGAAACTGGTGCCAACATGGCTCCCGGTGTAGAAGACCTCGACCTCTCCGCCTCAACAGATGATGGAGGGGAGGTAGTGAGACTAATCAAGTTCTGCGCCACCTCAAAAGTCTACGGCGTCGAGGGACGATGCGAGGGTATCTGACAGACTGGATGGTCGACCGGCTCGCTTCCGCTGCACAGCAGCACTTGGAGACATCTGCACCGGCGAGGCGTAGCAGCAGTGTAGGCCCAACCTGGAGTTCCGGCTCGGAGACCTACCCCGCGAAGCCTTTAGTTTTTTCTGTGCTGGGGAGTGAGAACGGTGCAGAGCCCTCGGTACCGAAGTCTGCGCATGGGATGGGGCGTAGGTATGGACCAATCTACACGGGAGGTCCATTTCCTGGACACCACGATACAAATAAGTGACGGTCATATCAATACCACCCTATACAGAAAACCTACCGACCGCTATACTTACCTGCATGCCTCCAGTTTCCATCCCGGACACACCACACGATCCATTGTTTACAGCCAAGCACTGAGGTACAACCGCATATGCTCCAACCCCTCAGACAGAGACCTACACCTACAAGACCTTCAACAAGCATTCTGTAAACTGCGATACCCACACGAGGAAGTGAGGAGACAGATTGACAGAGCCAGACGTGTACCCAGAAGCCTCCTGCTACGGGACAAACCCAAGAAAGAAACCAACAGAACACCACTGGCCATCACCTATAGTCCCCAGCTAAAACCTCTCCAACGCATCATTAGTGATCTTCAGCCCATCCTGGACAATGATCCCTCGCTCTCACAGGCCTTGGGAGGTAGGCCGGTCCTTGCCCACAGACAACCCGCCAACCTGAAGCATATTCTCACCAGCAACTACACACCGCACCATAATAACTCGAACTCAGGAACCAATCCTTGCAACAAACCTCGGTGCCAACTCTGCCCACATATATACACCAGCAACACCATCACAGGACCTAACCAGATCAGCCATACTGTCACTGGTACATTCTCCTGCACATCCACCAACGTAATATATGCCATCATGTGCCAACAATGCCCCACTGCTATATACATCGGCCAAACAGGACAGTCCCTACGTCAAAGAATCAATGGACACAAATCTGATATTAGGAATGGCAACATACAAAAACCTGTAGGGGAACACTTCAATCTTCCTGGACACACAATTGCAGATCTAAAAGTAGCCATCCTGCAGCAAAAAAACTTCAGGACCAGACTTCAAAGAGAAACTGCTGAGCTACAGTTCATCTTTAAGTTTGACACAATCAACTCTGGATTAAACAAAGACTGTGAATGGCTTGCTAACTACAAAAGCAGCTTCTATTCTCTTGGAATTCACACCTCCAGATCAGCTGCTAGAAGTGGGCCTCATCCTCCTTGATTGGATCCACCTGGTCATCTCCAGCCTGATCCTGGCCTGCATATTTATTCCTGCCTCTGGAAATTTCCACTACATGCATCTGACGAAGTGGGTCTTTGCCCACGAAAGCTTATGCTCCTACACTTCAGTTAGTCTATAAGGTGCCACAGGACTCCTCGTCGCTTTTGCAGATTCAGACTAACACGGCTACCCCTCTGATACCAAACACTTTAAGCAGCTATCTTGAGGGTCTCTTAGGCATGAAGGTGGCACATGCTGTGCAAGCCTTGCGGCCCTGGCATTCCTCACCCCCGAAGGGGGGAAGGAAACAAAGAACTCGCTAGCTAACTAATTAAAACTATTTACAACTATTTACAAACATTACACTAAGAGAAACGGGAACCATTAAGTATTCTAAGAGAGACACACACTCCAACAACCATCACGGGTGGTAAGAAGGAACTGAGGATGGGGAGCGCTGGCAGGGGTACTTATGCTCCGCTATAGCGGCGCCACTCCACGGAGCGCCCTGCCGGCACTACTGGTACCGCTAAAGAAAACGCTCCAGAGACACGGTGCATGCGGTGCGCACACCTGATTCGAATGGACATGAGCAACCACTCGAAGAAGAACTCTTTGATGCTCTGTCTTCACTAAGGGGAAAAACGTATGTTCTCAATTTGAGGTAAAATCCTAGTAAAGATAAGGCAGATTGGCTTGTGTGAAAACTGAACTCTCAACCTGCTCACTTGTGTCAAAAATACAAACCACCCAGTCTTCACTAGGATTTTACTTAGAGTTAGCTAAGATGAGTTACGAGCATATCTTTATTTCCTAGTAAAGACGAGGCCCAAAGGGCTCCTCATACATTCTACAAGATACTTTTTTGGGCTATGTCTACACTGCAGTGTAAACTCCGAATTAGAGGAACTTGAGTTTGAAGTCCCTTGGTTTGTGTTTACTGGAATTAGGGTTTGATGATATACATTCATTTGTAATCTCAGGTTAGGAATTGTTTAATCCTGGATCCTAACCCGGGATACAGCATCTACACTGCATTATATAAGACCAATTCCAAAGATCCATATCCCAGACTTTCTAGTGCCCTCCCAAAACGTAGCTGCTCTAGCCCTTGGCTCATGGTGCAATGTAGGAAAACTTGACTGTCTAATAAACTTGACTGTCCAAAGGACAAAAAGTTGGCTGTGGGACAGTGGGAAGCTTTTGGCAGACTCTCAGAGCACAAGTCCAGTAAGCAGTGTTCCCTCTAATTTTTCCCACACATGTACAGAATGAATACATCACTCCCATATTGGTGCACGTAACAAAATTCATCCTTTAAAGTCAACTGAGGAGCTATTACAGGGCATCCTCATTTTAAGTCACCCCAGTGTACATCCATTCCGCACTAAAGTCGATGACGTTTGTAGGAACTGATGTGTTGTAAGGCCTCCCATTCCTCCATTCCCTGCTCCTAAGTCGTGCAAAAACGAAACCCACACAATTTGCGCAAATGGAAGTCAGCTGGGGGGGGGGAGGGGGGGATTCTCCGCTTTAAATTGTTTTGCTATAAATCCAAGTTTTTTGGAACATATCTTGGATTTATAGCAAGATCGGCCTGTGTTGACTTTCATGGGTGCAAGATCAGACTTCAAGAAATTGGGGAGGTTTTGAGGATTAAAACAGTGTTGCACACATACCTGAATATCCTAACAATATTGGTACATATATCTTTATCATTCAAACGCTGCTCCAGCACCACCCAGAGCTCTGAAACTGCACTGCAACACAGGAGCTGGCATCTTGAACGAGGTAAGTCAATTAAGTTTCGCAAAGTAGCTGTCAGCTGTAGAGAGAACATTTAAAATTAATAAATTATACAGTTGTCTATTATGAATTCCATGTGCTTTTGAAAATTTAATGAGTTCAGATGTCACCTAAACCATTTTAAGAATTGGCACACTGATAAAAAAAGACTTCTACAAACACTATAGAGTAAGATCAGGGATTAGGAATTGTATGACATGTAACTAAGTAGTATCAAAATACATATTGTATCAAAGGCAGCAGCATGGGGAAGGGGCAGGCTGGAGCTGGTGTACATGAGTAGTTGGCTTTTAAATTAGGGAGTAGTCTCCCCCCAGCATGTAAACGTGTAACAGCTGAAAATGTATTATATTTGTTTAACATTATAAATGCATTTTAACATCCTTATGTTCAGGGCTCGCTAAACCACGGTGAGCCCCGCTCGCCAGCCGCACTGTCCGGCGATCTGCGCATGCGCAGATCATTCTGCGCATGCGCAGATCGCCCGAACCCAGCTCCTCTGGGTTGCAATCTACTCACCCAATAATACAAATTGTATTATTTGTGGAGCCCTGCTTATGTTGAACCATTCCCAACTGCTGTCCAAGTGCTCCATGTAAGGCTTCATGAACCAAGGCATTAACGGGTAAGCTGGGTCACCTAGGATTACTATGACCATTTCCACATCCCCACTGTAATTTTCTGGTCTGAAAAGAAAATCCCAACATGCAGATTTCTGTACAGTCCACTGCTTCTGAAGATGCACGTACCATGCACCTTTCCGTACCACCCTACATTTATGTCTGTGAAATGTCCATAGTGATCCACAAGTTCCTAAAGCACCATAGAGAAGCAACCTTTCTGACTGACGTACTCTGAGAGAAGGGTAGCACTATAATGGGAAGGTGTGCGCCATCGATTGCGTCACCAGGGTTTGGAAAGTCCATTTTAGCAAATGGACCAGCCACTATGGTCAACCACATTTCCCAGAGTCACAATTCTGTACAACAAAATGTGATTTACTTCCCTTCATACTCGCGTAAATGCTGCCCTGACAACAGACCTCTCCAAACTGCTACCATTCAGTTGCAAATATATCAGGAGTCATCAGTTTCCACAAAGCAATCACAATACGCTTCTCTATTGAGAAAGCATTTTGGTGTTCTGGCACCACAGTTCAGGGGCCAGCTCAGCACACAACCCTAGGAAGGTTGCTTTACACATAGGAAAGTTCTGTAGCCACTGCTCTTCATCCACACCTGCATGACAATGTGATACCACCACTCAGTGCTGGTTTCCCTAACCCAAAAGCAACCGTCTACTCTACACAACTGTTCTGGGACAGCCAAATGCAATGCCACTTATCTGCCGTCTCTGTCATCTGCATCCGAGTCTTCTTCCTCTGATACTAAGTGAATACGTAGCTCTGCTGCAATGCATGATGTACTAATCACATTCAACACAGCATGGGAGAGAAGTCTGGATCTAAGATTTCTCACATCATATGCTGGAGTGTACAGCAAAGATGGTCATTCAAATGGCATGAAAGTAAGCCAGAAGTCCCGGGAAGCAAATAGGTGGCTGATGGGACATTTTTCTCATTCCCAAAAACCTAGCACTACATTACACATTCACACAGTGCCTAGCTACTGAAGCAGACACCAGGTATTGTGGGATGCAGACCCACATTGCTTTGCTGTTTCTGTCCATAGGGGAGCTAACAATGTGGCCATAATACGTTGACACGAGGATAGAAGCGTGAACATGATTTGGTGACATTCCTTTTGGAAACTTATGAATGTTGACAGTACTTTTGTCACCAAATCTTTCCAGTGCAGATAAAAGGAGGGTACACCAAATAGTGCTGTGTATCAGTGGTCATTTATTTTTCACACTGGAGGATTCTCAGCAGCAGAACTTCCACTGGAGCAATGAGACTGCACTGCCCCACACTTGAGCTAGTACCCCACACAAGTATTTTCCCATTACAAACAACAGACACCTAAATGTTTAACCGAAGCTCTCTCCATTTTAAATCAAGTCCTTAGCATTAGTATCTTGTGGTATTTTTTACATTATTTAATAATCAACATTCTTGATGCCATTTTATCATGATTTTTACAATCTCTTGGCCAAATCTTGCTTGCTTCATGACTTGTACATACAGGAATAATTTCATACCTCAATAAAATGCAGCCAATTTGAATAAAAAGAACCAACCACTTAAGAAATACACATTAAAACTATGACAGATTAGGAAAGGAAGCAGGATTTTAAGTAAGCAATCACTCTGACTGTAATTTAGCCTCAGTGTATATGCTTTTCCTTGGAAGTGCCCCTTGTAAAGTACAAAACTTGTCATCTTTGGCTTAAAAATGAGAAAACCGAGAAAAACAGTCCAAGGATGTACTGTGAGAAATAACAATATTCCTGCTAAAACAAGACTACAAACAATTTTAAGCTTGAAAAAGTTGCCCACTTGATTCATATGTAGAATATTTATCACCTATTTATTAGACATAGAATTTATGATGTATTGTGGAAATCCACGTCTCAATTTTCTAGAGATAATTTGACTAAGAACAAATTCATATAGCCCCCACTCAATGCATAATTATACTGTGGCAGCAATTGCATGTGCCAGTTTTAGCAGCAAATTAAGATGAATTGGTGAACAGTAAAATTTAAAAACCTTAATCCCTTTGATAGAAAGATTAAAGAATTAATATGTAAGACGGGACACAATCTGCATCCAAACGAATAAAAGCCAAACAGAGATTGTGTCTTCAGTTTATGAAGCCAAAGTATTTTCAGGAGATACAAATCTATTTTGAAGAGCTTAGATTATAAAATACTACACACAGTTTCTAGCAATGAAAATGGAGTGAAATGATGACTGAATATTTTAAGGACCTTTAATTGTTTCTCCTCCGAGATAAGAGTATTAAATTGATGGGGTCATATAGGCAACCCTGCATAATTGTTTATTTGAATATAAATATATTGACAATTTCAAATTCAGACCATTTATACTAAAGAAAATACAAGAAGAAATCCTTGGATTTTCCTTATTCCAAAATGAGCATTTAAAGTTGAATATATTCTAAAGAGGCACAAAAACTATTTAACATGATTTCAATCAGGAAATCTTTAGACATATAATACATTCTCATTTAATGGAACGGTCTGTTCAGCCATTATTAAGTATACTAGCCAATTAGCCCGTCATAAGATGGGATATTCAGGTTCTTCCTCCACGTCAGTCTTCTCTCCTGAGCCTCTTGCTCTGTCTCTCTCTCCTCCTCCTGCTGCTGCCTCCCCCCCCCCCCTTTCTCTCAGCTCTCCTTCGCCTCCTGCCTCTCTCTCTCTCTCTCTGTCTCTCCTCCACCTCCTACCTCTCACTCGGGGACTGCGGAGCCCCAACGGCCATTTGGGCTCCGCACTCCCCATGCTGCATGAGGAGCATGGAGCCCAAACAGTCTCTTGTTCCCCCACAGCGGCCCGGCTGAGCAGCGCAGAAGTCAGCCGAGCACCACGGCGGGAGGCGAAGGGGGGCGGGGTGGTGATGTACACGGCCAGGCCCCGCCCCCCTGCCCCTCCCGCCGTGGCGCTCAGCTGACTTCTGCGCTGCTCCACCAGGCTGCCACGGGGGAGCAAGCGGCACAAGCGACCGTTTGGGTCCCGCACTTCCTGCCCAGAGGGAACAGCCAGCATTTCAGGAAACAGCACCGCCCAGAAGGAACAGCCAGCATTTCAGGCAACAGCGCCACTCAGAGGGAACAGCCAGCATTTCAGCATTACAGACACTCAGACATTGGGCTACTATATATATGATATTTATGGAAAAATGGAGAACACCACCACCCAGGATAAGCAATTGTCTGAGAACATTCTACCTACTGTATTGTTTTAAACAACCACTGTATTGGCATATCAAATCAAACATATTTATTAAATTTCATCGGGTGTAACACTTATGTGAATATTCAGTTTTACTTTGCTTTTTTTGTTGACCACTTGCTAGTTGTCTTGGAAACTTGTAGTCCTTCCTTGATGTAGTTCACTCCTAGATGAACAACTTTTCCTAAAATATTGCACCAAGACAGAGTTGTTAGAGAATATTTCTCTCTTTCTGAAGACTTGTACAATACACTGAAATTAATCGGTGATAAGCATTTGTTTGTTATGTGTTATAATCTAGAAGGTAGGTAAAGCCCATGCGGTTTCTGTGGTTTGTTCTGCCTTGTCTCATCTATGAAGTATAACTAGAATTCAGCAGATGTTATCCTAGATTGGTCCTGTGTTTGTGTGTTGGTGTTTTGTTTTTTAATACAACCTTTACATTAAACTGTTATAGCACTTTATTTGGTGGCATGTTAGAGGACTGTGCACAGAAGCCATTCAGTGTGAATTCTGCCCCCAGAGTTTTAATTCACACTTAATTGGCTCAATATATTATTGTTTTATTTCACTTAATTGGTTCAGTACTGCATTTAGTTTTAAATGTCGCAGTTTATGAAAGAGTACTTAATTTAGAACCTGCGGGTCTGAGTTCTGTCACCATTAATTGCTTGGTATCAATGGGTTTTCAAAAATATGGGATAAAAGCTGATGGATCCCATAACTAAAATTGTCTATAAAAAGATATAACCCTCTTACTCCAACAAGTGGAAGCATTTACATCTAGAAAAATAAACCAAGCTATTCCCTATGAAATCTATTAAAATATATTACAAAGAGTTGAAGATTCTAAATTAAATGCCTCCGTCTAGAACGGGCTATCCAGATAGGTATCACAGGTAATACAAGAATTGCTATAAATATTTCAAAAGGATATCATGATTTATGCGGGAGTGCATACAATTTGGTTCTACAAATCATTAGAATGTAGTTTCTGCTTGACACCTCCTCCAGCCTGCCAAGTGAGATAAAGCTGATCAGCTGCAGATTTCCAATACTGACAAACTCATACTGAAACATACACTATGAATTTATGAAGGAAAAAAGCAAGAACTTCTGTAAATACTGTTCATCCAAGAACCTTGGGAATATTTACAAATTGTAATCAGGAAAACCTCCCAATAGCTAGATGAGGCAAAGAGTAGCATATCTATTTTATATATGGATAATCTATGAATTAGGTTTAAAATAATATGGCTTGACTCACCTTATATACCACTTATGAATATTTTGCAATGGTAAAGCTACTTTTAATTTTTTCCTTGGAAATGTATTTTTTTGCTATTAGTATTAAATACATTATTTCCTTACATCACTGTTTTTGATGCATTAAAATATGCGATTAATTCATTCTAACTCAGAATCAGACCTCAGTCATCATTGAAAAATCAAAGACAAGGAAGGCCACAGAATTGCTGATGAGTTGGCCAAGAAACTTGTGTAAGATTTTTAGTGATCTTTGATCACAGTCTGGATAAATAAACATTTAAAGAACAGTGAAGAGTTTCAAATATCTTTAAGAAGCAAATCAAGAGATATGATAAGCACCTTTGCATTTCTGAAAATATCCACAGCACAGTGTAAAATGTGAATAGTTTATATTAAACTTACTACTATCTGAATAAATTTCACACACTTGGTAGAGGCAACAAAAGCAGTTATCTTATTGTCCCTATGTCCTAACTAAAACAAGGAATTAGAAAATAACATTAGAAATGTGGAAAACTTGTTCCGAAATATAAGATAAATAGTAGGACTATAATAATTTTAGAGGAATAACATTTTGAATAATATTTCCACTTCAATTGACTACTACTGTACCAGTATAGTTAGGCAGTGCTAAACTCTGTTATTGTTACTGAGGTAAATCCACTTAACTGTTTTTCTCCACTGTACGGGTACGTCTACACTGCACACTATTTCAAAATAACTAGCATTATTCTGAAATAACTTAGTCTCCATCTACACAGCAGGCAGTTATTTCAAAATAGTGTCGAAATACTGTTGAGCTAGAGGACTTTTTACGCAGACTCCTGTAACCCTCACTGTATGAAGAGTAAGGGAGGTTGGAAGAAGAGTGCTCTATTTTGAAATAAGACGCTTACAATTTCGAAATAAGCTACACAATTGACACAGTTCAATTTGCAGAGCTTATTTCAAGTTAAGCCCTGCTGTGTAGACGCACCCTAAATGTGAGCAGATAGTTTGCAAATAGTAAGTCTGATCTGAATAGGTGTTTATAACAACAATTTGTCCAGATGCCAATGTTGTTTTTTTCTCCAAATAAAATGTCAAATAATTTTAGAAACAGCCAATCCAGTGTTAATCCATGTTGTGGTTTTAAACTTTGTTAGATCTGTAGCCATCGTGAAAACATCAGAAGTTGTATAGGCCACAGTACAGTTGTTGACTTTTAACAGTATCCTGTAGCACATTCACAATTAACTTTTTGGCATCAAAACTAAGAAGTTCTCTAAATTCAGCACAAAGCAAAATGCATTAGTGAAAAGTAATGGGGACTTCAGACCTACTGGTGCCAAGAGGTAAAATGAATTTGTACATTGTTTTTACCATTAGACGTTCTTTGATTTTTTTTTCTTGTTAAGATTCCATCAGTATGCACTTTCTATATCTATACAACATACAAACATTGTTCCTGCGCCATTCTTGTAATTCTGGTTCTAAAAAACAGGTTTTGTAGTTAAACTTCTGTCCCTCTCTGCTCAACACAAATATTCAAATCTCAGATACCTTATGCAGATTGTTGGCAGATTTAGCACTAACACCAGAAAAGTTTGTGCTCTCTTGATAATCATACTGTTTTCAAAGAAAGGGTAAACTGGATTTTTGAGTACTCAAAAAGTGTGTGGGTAGAAAAACAAATTCAGGCTCATTCTACCTCTTTCCCTTCCCTATTCAAAAAAAGTCAGTTCAAGTCAGTGGACGGTTCTGGGAACTGGTACACTGGTACATCATTCTTCCTCATCTTTTCCAATTTCTGTCCAAATCTAGGCCCTTCTTTCATACCCATATTTACTCCACACAAACTAAACTGGGAATAGAAATCACTCTTATTCCAAGACTCCTACCAAACTGCCTCTTATGATGCCACAGTTACTAATATGCAAATTAATTTATTGATAAAACTGAAATAATTGTAGGTAATTTGAGACACAAGGGGGATGAGGGAACATCTAATTGGACCAATTTCTGTTGGTGAAAGAGCCAAGGTTTTGAACTACACAGAGCTCTTTGCCAGTTCCAGGAAAGATACAAGTCTGGGACATTGAGTACCTTTCCCAGATATGACAAAGAGCTCTGTGTAGCTCAAAACCTTGGCTTTTTATTGAACCAACTTCTGTTGGTGAAAAGATATTACCTCCCACCCTGTGTCTCGAATATCCTGTGACCTAAATGGCTACAATAATACTGTACCATCTAAAAAGAAAAAAGAAGCAACATTAAAGAACAATTACATACATGCACTGAGTTTATGCAACCTCTCTTAAAGGAACACTTGATAGTATTTATATTTTTCAGAAAAATACATAAATATGAGATCACCAAAATGACCCCAAACAATCAATCCAAAAATAGTTTGGACAATCGTTATGTCCAAAACCATTTACCCGGTAATTCTCTGTCCCAAGAAAAAGTTTGAAGCTTTCACAAGAATAACTTCTGGTTTATGTCAATATATTCAGACTTGTCTATAAACTTCAAACAATATATTCAAACTTCTCATGAAAGTTAATCAGAATTAACTGAAGGTGTGACTTTAAAGAGGATTTCTTAAACACTGAAACACTGTGTACACACACTCATTCTGCTTTAAAGTAGCCTTAATTTTGTTAACTGATTTAAGGACTCTTGAATTTTGAGCTAACCTGAGCACCATAGCTATGATCATCTAACTTCTGTGTAGATGCAGGTTGAAAGGTTTCCAATGACCTAGCTGCTGTGACTTAAGGAGATGGAGTTCCTACAGCAAGGGAAAAAGCCCTTTTCTCCCTACAGTCTCTGTCTACACTATGACTCAGAGTTGCACAGCTATACTGCTATTACAGAGCCCATAGAACAGACAGGGCTGTCCATACTGTGGTTTCATGCACTTTAATTCATTTTAAATTCACACCTTTAGTTAACTGATTAATTTTCTTGAGAGTCCTTATGAAGATAAGCTATTGCTCTATTTAATTCAGGATTACATTTAGTAGTTGCTAGGTATGTGATGGTATAAACAGTTAACTGATGAGCCTAGGCTCACCTTCATGGTTACACAGAGGGCCTCCCTGCCCTGCACTGCTGCCTCTGTATCAGCAGCATGGGGGGAGGAGAGGGAGCAGGTGGGAGCTGGTACTTCCAGGGAGCCACTTTGCCCCCCCTCTCCTGCCCATGCTGCTACCTCTGTACCAGTGCTTGCAAGAAGCTGGCTTTTATAGGCTTTTTAAACCCCTTCCTGCTCTCCTGTGATACAGAGGCAGCAGCATGTGGGGCAGGGGTGTAGGTGGCTGCATGTAAATGCGTAACCACGGTAATTTTCAGCAGTTACACGTTTGCCTGAATACATGCATTTTAACATCTCTAGTAATTACACTGATTTTTTAAATTAAAATTGCCAAGCTGTTCAATGTTCACATATGAACTATGTGCATTACTCCGTATACCTATACCAGGGTTTCTCAAACTTCATTACCCCATGACCTCTTTCTGACAACAAAAATTACTACAGGAGCGGGGTCTACAACCTGAGCCCCACCACCCAGGACTGAAGCCTGCTTCAGTCTTGGGCAGTAGGGCTTGGATTCTGGCCCTAGGTCCTCACATGTCGAGGTCAGCCCTGGTGACTTCATTAAAATGGAGCCGTGATCCAATTTGGTGTCCTTACCCATAGTTTAAAAGCCACTGCTCTATCCATCCATGTGTGTAGTCCCACTGAAATAAACAGCTTCCACTGTTACATATTACTGATCATACCATACATATTTTTGACTATGTCATCAGTCTTGTCATACAATTGCAGCAATGGGAAAGCAACTGTTTAATTATGTACAAAAAATAGTCTACACTTAATATAATACATTGTTCATAAGTGTATAATTTCACTTAATAGGTACACTGACAAGTTGACGAAGTTTAGCTTAATCAATGTGTTTCCACATCTAATACAGTTTAGCTTTTCATAAACAAAATGTTATTTCCAAGAAAAAAGATATAAGCAGCCAAAACATGGGATAACTCCTCAACAACAATGATGAAAAAGAGGGAAGTAATTATGCAAAATACAGATTAAGCTATGATTATGTATTTTATCTGCTCTATCTACTAGACTGAGGTTGGAATACTCCTATCTCACTACAGCAAAGGCCTGTTTTTACTAGCCATTGGAGCATGACAAATTTCTGCCTTTGCAACACACCATTTGTCAATTGATTGACTAGATATTATAAAGGTCTTTTGTCTCCTTGAAACACATTGCTTCTTTGGAGTATACAAACATTAACCTGCCAATCAAACATGAAGTACTATATTCTCCTCTTTTTTGTTTTTTAATGCCCTGTTTTGTGATAATAGCTTCTTCTACTCTCCTGGCCCATTATGGGGCTGATTTGTATTGACTGTCTATTCTGGTTGTAAGCAAGATGAGGCAGAGACCGTTGTCTTCCTCTAATTTTGGTATTAAATCCAGCAGGCTGTGAGCATCCAAGAAACAATTATAAAAAGGTTTTTTTTTTTTAAATCTTTAAAAAATTTACACAAAACAAAAATACTCCACATTACCTACATTTTGGCCATATTTCAATAAAGTCTACATATACTTAGGGACAATTTTCTCTTATGTAAATAGGCACAACTTAGCTGCTTTAAATTTCTTTTTTAATATGGTAATTGGAGTTGTATTTTTATTTTTAAAATAAAAATAGATGCTGACCTGGACTAATAGGTGGCCCAAGTTGGAGAAACATGTGTCATTTTCTTTAATATTATTAATCCGCTTCATTAACTGAAACATTATTTCAACACCTCCTTTGTTAGCAAGTTCATTAAGGAGTACAGCATTTCCAGAAATGAATTTTATTGCTCCCGTGCAATACAGAAAAGCCTCATGATTTGTATGTAGATCTTCAATTCTCAGGATCTCCAACAAAGAATCTAAAAAGAATATGTTTAGAAAGAATAAAAAGACTGACATGTATATTTGAACTACTTCATTCTTCTAAAAGGCAAGCTGCAAAAGAAAACCTGGGTGGGTGGGTTACAGTCTTTATCATACTTTTCTCATCAATGGGTCGGACAGAAAATGGGTGTAATTACTGAATATAACAACACAATACAAGCTTTGTAGAAACAGTGGTCATTAGAGATGTTAATAAACATGTATTTGTGTAAATGTGTAACCTCTGATTTTTAGTGGTTACACGTTTACACACGGGGGGCAGGGGAGAGCAGGTATGCGCCAGGAACCAGCTTGAAACCCAGCTTCCCACTGGTACTTGCTTCTGCCTGCCTCTACCACCCCAGCACTGCTGTTTCTGCAAGAGCCTGATCCCCACAGGAAACAGCTCATCCCTGCTCCCTTTGCCACCTCTGGGTATGTCTACACTACAGCACTAATTCGAACTAACTTAATTCGAATTAGTTAATTCTAACTAAGCTAATTTGAATTAGTGCATCTAGACTAAAAACTAATTCAAATTAGCGTTTTGCTAATTCGAAATAGCATGTCCACATTGAGTGGACCCTGAACCGAAATTAAGGCTGGCCGGAACCAGTGCCGGCAGGGCATCAGGTTAGGACTTAAGAGTGTGGAGCTGCTGCCTCAGGCTAGCCGAGGGCTGTGTTTAAAGGGACCCGACCGCCACCCGGGACAGACAGTTCTCAGGGTTCCCCACTTGCCTGTCTACCTCGATGAGGGACAACAAAGCAGTCCTGTCTTGGACTGCCCTGAGTGCCCGCACTCGGCATATCACAGCACTTAGCCATCAGCCCGGCTGCACTTGCCGCAGGCTGCCATCCGGGGGGGGGGTCAATCATGGGGCTGTCAGGATCCAGGAGGCCCTGCAGGAGAGCTTCCACCCCGAGGAGCCCGCAGAGCCACCCCAGTCCTCCCCATCAGGGGCTCGTGCCCCATTCCTCCCTCACCTCCTTCTACTTACCCTTCCCTAGCCCCCCTTCCTGATGTAAAAAATAAATGACACGTGTTCAAAAATAGAAACTCTCTTTATTTAACAAAACTGGGGGGAAGGAATTAACCTCTGGGGAGACTGGGAAAACGTGGTGGGAGAGGGGATGAGAGAGGGTGGGAGAGGGGAGGTGGAAATCTGGGAGGAGGGAGCTGGAAGGGGGAAGCCAGGGGAAGAAGGAGGAGGGGAACTATGGTACAACATATCTTCAGTACTGTGTACAGATGTGGTCTCCTCACCTCAAAAAAGATATTTTGGCCTTGGAAAGGGTTCAGAAAAGGGCAACTACAATGATTAGCGGTTTGGAACAGGTCCCATATGAAGAAAGGCTAAAGAGACTGGGACTTTTCAGCTTAGAAAAGAGAAGACTGAGGAGGGATATGATAGAGGTCTATAAAATCATGAGTGGTGTGGAGAGGGTGAATAAAGAAAAGTTCTTCAGTAGTTCCCATAATAAAGGACTAGAGGACACCAAATGAAATGAATGGACAGCAGGTTTAAAACTAATAAGCGAAAGTTCTTCTTCTCACAGTTCATAGTCAACCTGTGGAACTCCTTGCCACAGGAGGCTATGAAGGCTAGAACTATAACAGAGTTTAAAGAGAAGTTAGATAAATTCATGGAGGTTGGGTCCATGGAGTGCTATTAGCCAGGGAGTGGGAACGGTGTCCCTGGCCTCTGTTTGTGGAAGGCTGGAGGTGGATGGCACGAGACAAATCACTTGGTTATTGTCTTAGGTCCATCCTCTCCAGGGTACCTGGTGCTGGCCCCTGTTGGCAGACAGGCTACTGGGCTAGATGGATCTTTGGTCTGACCCAGTTTGGCTATTCTTATATTCTAAGCTCAGGGTTGGGGGATCTCCCTGGACCAACTTGATTTTCATGCAAACCTGCTCCTGGGTTCGCATATGGCCTTTGGTGGCCTGGCTGGCAGCTATCCTGCCCTAGACATCCACATTCCTGTGCCTAGTGCGGAGGTCGTGGATGCTGGAAGCCTCCCCCCAAACCTCGATGAGGTCCACGATCTCCGCACTAGATCAGGTGGGCGCCCGCCTCTTGCGGCCCCAGGCAGTCTCCTGGGAATAGGTGGATGGATGGGTGGCAGCGGGTGGCTGACTCGTGCCGTGCCAGGTGCAGGGTCTGCTGGCTGGGAGCTGGCAGGCTTGCAACTGGCATGAGCACCGTAGCCAGACCATGCCCCTTTAAGGGCTCCGAGGCTGGGAGGGGGGCAGAAAAGTTTCCCTGGTTTGGCCCAGAGTGGCCACCAGGGCAAGCTGGGAAGGGCTAGCCTCCCACTAGTTCGAATTAAGTGGCTACACAGCCCTTAATTCAAACTACTTAATTTAAACTAGGCGTTACTCCTCGTAGAATGAGGTTTATCTAGTTCGAATTAAGCGCTCCGCTAGTTCAATTTAAATTTGAACTAGCGGTTTTGTATGTATAGCCACTATTAAAGTTAATTCGAACTAACGGCTGTTAGTTCAAATTAACTTTGTAGTGGAGACATACCCTCTGATACAGAAACAGTGGTGGGGGGGGGGGGGGAGAACGTGTAACCATTAGATTAACTGATGAGCCCAGGCTTATTGGTTAATTGTGTAAACCACTACACACTAACATTCTTAGTGGTCATCATTAAAAACTTTGGTCAAGATTTGCAAAAGCAATTATTGTTTGTGCCTCAGTTCTCGAATACTCCACTTGAGACATCTTTAAAGGGACCGATTCTCAGACAGTATATGCCCAGCATGTTCTGAAAAATCAGGCCTCTAAGATGGTCTCCCAAAAACAGAGGCACTTAAAAATCAATGACTTTTTATTGCCCATACACTAGCATGATCAGTGATGTCAGCGCAGGCCAGAGCTTAAATTTGCTAGCTAGCTGCTGATTCAGAGAGAATAGGAGAAGCAAATATGCTCAAAACATTATTTTAATCTAGCATTATTTCTTCCATCTCTCCAAGTCAAAATAAATACACTGACACTATAGAAAAAAAACCTCCCATAGCATTTTTATATCAGCCTTTCCTCTAGCCACAGATCAGTCCAGTCAAACTCTTCATCAAAAAACAAAAAAAGCCACACCAAATCCACATTTTTAACAAAGTAACGAAGAAAGCCATGGGAAGATGGGGCCAAGAGCTAAATAATTATGCTTATCACGGATATGCTTTGTCTGTCTACCCAAATTCTTAAACAGTTCTGATCTCTCTGGAATGTCAGTGTGTAATGTGACAAATACGATAGTAACGAGAACAAACCTTACTGAATTATGTTAACCCTTACTGCTTTTAGTTCAAAGTACAGGCAGTCCCCGGGTTACATGGATCCGACTTACATCAGATCCCTACTTACAAACGGGATGAGGCAACCCCGCACTAGCTGCTTCCCCCCAGCAAACCAGGGAGACACGAAGCTAGCGCCCCCCCCCCAGCAGATCAGGGAGACGTGGAGCGGCTTTTCTCAGTAGACACCTCAGCTTGAGAATAAAGGACTGAGGGAAGTGAGGTGTGGGAGAATAAAACTGAGCTCTGGAGAAATGTTCGGCTAGAGTTTCCCCTACAATATGTACCAGTTCCGACTTACATACAAATTCAACTTAACAACAAACCTACAGTCCCTATCTTGTATGTAACCCGGGGACTGCCTGTATTTTTATGAGTTTATTGTATTAAAAATGTAAATGCTTAAGTACTGTTGAAGGACTATGTATTTCCATGAGGAATGCGGACCACAGCCCTCCAGGAACTAATAGGTGTATGATGGAGGGGAAGAGGCAAGAGAGCTAGGCAAACTCACATTGTAACATCTCCATAGAGCTGTCATCAACATTCTGATTCAAACTGGATTTTCCAGACAAGTAAAGGATTTATGGTTAAATAGCCACAGTTAAAAATGACTGAGACTTCTTTCTAATCCTGAAAACTGGCAGAACCTCTGGTCTGGAGGGGACCAATCTCAGGAATGCATTGGGAGGTCCTTGGCCCACCGACGCACCCTCCGACTTGGGATCTTGTGAAGCCATGATGAACTTGTACCCATAGGGGGGAAAAACAATCTTGTGTAGGATTTGAAGGACTAATCACTGAAAGAGAGCTCTTTCTGGCATGCTTATTGTTTTAATGTTTACTCTGCAATGCTTGAAATAGAGGTGTATGCTGAGAAAAAACTGTGATAGTTCTTTGCCAACAGTTACAGGTTAAGTGAAGGAGTTCTGCTTACCCAACCAGCCTTTGCTGGACACACTAGTCAGAGAACCGTTCAGCCTGTACATAACCAAATAAGAAGGGAGTGGAGACATGCACCTCTCTCCAAGAGAGGCACTGGCTGGGGTGTAGGAAGCCTAGAATGATTGCTTTTGCTGGACCAAAGAGGGGAATACAGGTGCAGTTTCCCTGAACTTGGGAAACCTAGCATCTGATCTCTACTGAGTACTTGCACAGTTTTCCTTCCCCATACCCTTTTCCCATAGGTCTTACAACTGGAAGGGATGATCTGGCCAAGCCTGCAAACACAAATGCTTAATTTTAAGGAGGTCAACAGTCCCTTTATTTCAATGCAACTACAGTAAAACTCCATTAGTCCAGCATCCAATACTCTGGCACTCCTGATGGTCCGGCACCATCAGGAACTCAGAAGTGCTGGGGCAGCTGGACAGGCTTCCTCCATTCAGCCGCTGCTGGAACTGACCACCAGCTGAATCGGGGAAGCCGGGAGCAGAGCAGCTGGGGTGCTGCCGGGTTAGTCCTGTAGCGCTGCCCCTCGGGGCTGCAGGACCAACCCGGCAGCACCCCAACTGCTCTTGGGGACGCCTGGGGATGAGCAGCTGGAGTGCTGCCAGGTTGGTCCCGCAGCACCGAGGGGCGGCGCTACGGGACCAACCCGGCAGGACCCCAGCTGCTCTGCCCCAGGCATCCCTGATTCAGCCGCTGCTGAAACAGATCAACAGCTGATTCCAGGAAGCCTGGGGCAGAGCTGCTCTGTCCTGGGCTTCCTGAAGTCAGCCGCTGACCTGTTTCAGCAGTGGCTGACTTGGGGATGCCTGGGGCAGAGCAGATGGGGTGCTGCCAGGTTGGTCCCGCAGCGTTGCTCTTCGGCACTGCGGGACCAACCCGGCAGCACCCCAGCCGCTCATTTCCAGGCGTCCCCAAGAGCAGTTGGGGTGCTGCCAGGTTGGTCCTGCAGCCCCGAGGGACGGCGCTACAGGACCGACCGGGCAGTACCCCAGCTGCTCTGTCCCAGGCATCCCCAAGAGCAGCGGGGTGCTGCCGGGTTGGTCCCGTGGCGCCGCCCCTCAGCACTACAGGACCAACCCGGCAGCACCCCAGCTGCTCTGCTGCAGGCATCCCCGTTTCAGCTGCTGCTGAAACTGACCAGCAGCGGCTGAATCAGGGATGCCTGGGGCAAAGCAGGACTATGGGAAGGGGGGGCTATGAGGGGTCTGGGGTGGCATCCCCTCCCACCCCACTCCAGACCCCTCATAGCCCCCTCTTCCGATAGTCCGGCATATCTGATAATCCAGCACCCCCTGGGTCCTAAAGATGCCGGATTATCAGAAGTTTACTGTACTTATGCTTTGAGTTAAGCATGTGTGTGAAGTATTTCCAGGGCCTAAGTTAATAAGCTATACGATAAAGTTTTATTGAAAACAACCAATTAAAAACAGCATTACACATCACTCCCACACTTGTCCATGTTCATACTGCTCACATTTTTAGAGTAGGGAATAAAGTCACAGCGAATGTCAGCTGTCATTTTCCAGCCCATTTGAAGAACAAGCAATTCTATTACTGTATTTCAATATTTATTTTAGTATATATGAAAAAGGAACACATACCCAATAGACCATCAGTTTGAATGAGTGAATCATTTTTCTCGTTTCTACTAATTTTAAATACCAGCTTGCAGACATTGAGCAGGTTCTTTCCACTTACTTTGAGCTGCAGAGAGAAAGTGAGAAACAAAAGTCACATGCCAGGCTCTTAATACATTTAAAAGGATAAAATGCAGAGGGAGCGGGGACCCAGGCACGATCCAAGAAAGCTTGTGCCCAGTTCCTGCTCCTCCCCCCCCGCCCCACTGCATTTGTGCTTCTCCTCGCTGCTCTTCAACCTTTTAAACATATTAAGAGCTGGCAGGCTCTTATTACACTTAAAAGTGCAGCAAGGGGAACCAGGCACGAGCTGGGAATCAGCTGTCCCAGCTTGCACTTGGTCTCTCCCACCGTGCTTCTGCTTTTTAAATGTATTAAGAGCCTAGTAGCTCTTAATACATTTAAAAGGCAGAGCAGCAGCAGGGTTAGCTCCTGGGGCCAGGAGCTAACCCCACTGTGGCTCCGCAGTTTCCCCAACTTATCACATAATTGACTAGTCAACGGAAATTCCATCAACTAGTTGATTAGTTGATTAAATGCCATTTAACATCCCTAAGCTGGAGGTGGCTACAGAGCCCCAGGACAGCTGCAGAACTTAGGAACTGAATTTAGCAGATAAAGAAAATATCCTGTAACTCTGACAGGCAGAACCCAAACTTAGGACCTCAGGAGGTTAGTGCACAAGCCTCTACCGCTTGAACTAAAAGCCAGCTGGCTCTCAGCTAAGGCCATAGAGTGAACTCATTCTCTCTCTGAAAGTAGTCTAAGTGCCACTAGATAGGAGAGTACACCACATCTATGTGTGGGGGTTACAATGACATGTTACTGAAGTTCCCAGTTACTACAACACTGAATTAAAGGATAGGATGGGGAAATTTACTAAACTCTCCTTAATTTTAGTAACATGTTCAAACTATTTTTGTTATGCAACATGTGTTTTGAATTATGTTAATTATAAGATGTGAAACTTTTTTCAGGGAAAGTTATGATGCAAGGTAAAATAAAGTTAATTTTTGTGCATTTACTAAAAATAAACTGGTACCAAGTACTTGCCCTTTCTATTTAGCTATTTGTTGCAAAAGCAAAGGTAATGATACTTACTGTTTTCTGAAACCTTTCTATGAATTGTAATGGTAAAACTTAACATCTCAATGCTGCCTTTCAATCAAGAATACCACAACAATTCTGCTCAAGTTTCCCTGTCTTTGCAGAGATTACACAAAAGGAATGTAATACTCTTATAAGCAGTGACATGCTCTCATATGCTTGGATCATCAAAGGACTCCTGACATTACCAGTGACAAGAAAGTGAAGAATTTCAAAGTCACTTCTGAAACTATATTGAAGCACAAGTATCTTACCATAATAGTGACTGTGTTCTCTAGTTTGAGTTTTGCTAATAATTCAACATTTATTTCATTTTCTATTAAGTTTAGACTTAAGCGCTCAGCTTTGGTGTAAAGCTGCAAGAATTACTAATTTTCATTAGAAGTTCAGAATCCTAGGTGAACAAAAACAAAATGAACCTCCTCCCCCCCACCCCAGAAAAAGCAGCGTGATTAGAGCACAAGACATTTAGTTGAAGGATGATCTTGTGCTTATGACACTAACTTGGGATTCTAAGGATCAGCACCTAGTTATATCAGATTTCCTGTGTGACCTGGACAAGTCCCAATCTCTCTATCAATATTATGGACATTATAATATTTCTATTCACCCTCTGTTTCATCTGGTTAGATTGCAAGCTCTCGAGGGCAAAGCCCATCTCTTATGAATTACATATACTGGGTTTTGCACAATGGGGTCCCTATCTCACTTGGGGCCTGCCTTTAGGTGCTATGGTAATTCTAATTCATAAACAGAAAGTCAGGATAGTGTTTTGATATCCTCAGATAAAATTGCTTTATTAAGTACAAGATATTATAAAACTGAACTTAGTTTCCACTGATTAGTCTTCTCATTCTTAGCAGATCAAAATAGGAATGCAATAGTATAGTCAAATAACCGATAAGCAAAAGCTTATCGGTTAATGCTACAGACTACATGCATTTCCCCCTCTCCACCAGTAAATTGTTTAACAGGCTGGACAGCAGCCTGACTCAGTCCTGGCTTATGCCAAGTCCAGGACCTACCTCTGCTGTGGCTCTGCATGTAAAGCATATTCGGAGCCAGGTGGGCAGGCAGCCTGGCTCAGTTCCAGCTCACGCCAGGTCCGGGAGCTTAAAGCCCTACCCTGGACAGGGGCTGCTGCCACTCCATGCTGTTGCCTCTGTATCAGAGACAGCAGTGTAGGATAGCAGGCAGCCGGTACGTGATGGGAGCTGGTTTTTAAACTGGCTCCCCCTCACGGGCCAGCTCCCACCTTGTACATCATGCTGCTGCTTCTGAGAGAGAGCCAGAAGCGCAGGGTAGCAGGGGCTCCCCGGGAGTGGGGTCAGAGCATACTGGCTGCCAGTCCCACCCCCAGGAACTATAGAATAGTCGACTTAACCGATAAGAAATCATGAGGTTAATCGACTATTCAATTAACCAATATTTAACATCCCTAGATCAAAATACTATGGATCTCTCTATCTTGCACTCACAGGGTGAGTGTCCAGCTCATACAGACAAGCTAGGTAGTTCAGGCCTTGGAGCAGTGACATTAAGGCAGCAAAGGCTGTACAGTCCCAAATGAAACCCTGAATAATTACTCTGGTAGCTAGCCCATATTGAAGCCTGTGCTTCTGTGACCTCACTGCTGTTATACCCAAGCTAAATTCAAGTATGGAAAGCAAAATCAGACAAGTTTTCAATGGCACATCCAGTACACATGAATCACTGCATTCTTTCATATCACCAAATAGTTTGACGACGACTTACAGCCAGAATAATTTTTGCCAGTTTCAGGCCAAGAGGTTCTGAACCAATGTCAACTAGTTTATATAGCGTCTTCAGTAGCACACTTCTTCCTTTAAATTTCTTTCCAAACATATTTCCTTCTTCTAAGGCTTCATGGAGACTGGTGCAAGCAAGGCAAAGGTTTTCTATGTTGTCTTCTATTTGTGGAAATGAAAAGGAAAATAAAATTAATCATCAAGTTCATCCTTTCACTCAGATACAGAACTCCAAAATACCACACAAAATAATCTAATCCATTTTGTAGTATACAAGGGTTCACAAACATTTTTCATACATCAGATAATGTTATAAACAACGAGCAGTCTGATAGCACCTTAGAAACTAATATTTTATATATACATATAGATATATATATACACACACACACACACACACACACACACACACACACACACACACACAGAATCATGAACTTTCGTGGATAAAACCCACTTTCTCTGATGAGCCAAGTGGAGAGACAGATAATGTTATGTTACTCTTTATAAAACAATAACTCCTTTTAAGCCACGCGATTTACTGAGCCATCAAGACAAATCAAAATATTTGAGGATAAATCTCAAATAAAACATTTTTGAACTTGTTAACAATTAGATTGGCAAAATATATCAGCTAGGAACACTTAACCTATGGTGAAGCTGGAAGGACCTGAAAGACGAAGCAATTTATTCTGTCCATAAATCCAACCCACAGGCAATCATATGCTTACTGCTCTACGTGGTTCAAGAATGGATTTATCTATAAGCTTTCAGAGCTTATAAACACAACATAGAGGTTCAAGATGAATGAAAATGGATATTTAAACAGGCATCCCATCTGCTACTCTGAGTGCTTCTGACATTATTTAGAACCAACACAACAAAAATAAAATCTGCATGAAACTACCAGAAAAATCACCATCCCCATCACAACCCAATCACTCAATATAATCTACATTAGGAAAAAATAAGTTCTGTCTTATCTTCTAAAAGTTAATTTTTTGTTTAAATACTGGATTTTTTCTCTAAAGACTTACACTTTATATACTAAATGGATGTATCATAAGCTTACTTGAAATACAGTACTGCCATTACTCATATGCATTTGCACAGGTTTCATTCCTCAGTAGAGGCAGAGTAATACCCAAGTGGTTAAAGTAGTTGGCTCAAACAAACAAAAATCAGTATTAAATTAGAAGCAAATACATAGTAACTTCTGAGGCTTACCAAATTGCCTTATGAAAATGAGCTGGCTGGGTAGATGTTTTTCAATGTTTTTAAGGATAAAAGTATTCTTTGTGAGTCAGCTGCTAAAGAACTTTTAAAAATACAATCAAACCATATAAAACTAAGACCTTCATTTCTGTATTTTAATTTAGCATTCATGAGATGCTCTAGATTGACAGCAATGGAGAACTAAGTGCTTTATTTATCCACAAAACAGGTAGTACAACTCTGGCAGCAGCAGTGAAGGTTTCTCCTCACTACCTCATCAAGTTTCAATCCTGAACTAGAAGGATTATTCCTCTAGGGCTATGTCTAGACAGCAAGCCTCTTTCGAAAGATACTTTCGAAAGAGCCTCTTTCGAAAGAGAGCGTCTAGACTGCACGCGGAATTTCGAAAAAGCAAGCCGCTTTTTCGAAAGAAAGCACCCAGTGAGTCTGGATGCTCTCTTTCTAAAAAGCCTGTTTGCTTTCAAGAACGCCTTCTTTCGAAAGAGCACTTTCGAAAGAAGGCGTTCTTCCTCGTGGAATTAGGTTTACCACCATCGAAAGAAAAGCCGCATTCTTTCGATTTAATTTCGAAAGAACGCGGCTGCAGTCTAGACGCAGGTGAAGTTTTTTCGGAAAAAAGGCTACTTTTTTCGAAAAAAACCCTGAGTCTGGACACAGCCCAAATGATGTGATGGGTTTTGTCTATATCATTCAAAGATTGCATCTATGTTTTCTCTCTTGGGACAATTACTGCTAATTGTGATAGTGGTATCTATGATATGGATAGCTGTTCATTCACAACTGAATGGAACCTACCAATTCATTTCACATAAGTGGAGAACTCCAATACTTTTTTCATCGCAAAGATTTATAGCTAATATATTGACTTGTACATGGCAAAAAAAAGGCCATTATATACATGCAGTGAAAATGTCAAAATCTAAATATTTTTTCTAAGCTATATACCATCATACATCTACTGACAAAATACATTACATATTACATACTCCTTGTAGCATTTGGGTGGGGAAGAGAGACGAGTACACGAACGCTCAGATATGAATTCCCAGACAAAAACATCATTAAACCAGTTAAAATTGAAAGTATACATCAGTAATTTGTTATATTTATACATTTATTATATGAAGTATCCTCAAAACAAATATGATAAACCCAGAAATTCCATAGGTTTCTTTTTTAAAAAGCCCAGCCACATTAAGGCATGGAAATGCATAGCTGATGTACCCAAACAATAATTAAATCCACCTTTCAGTGATGTCATGAAGTACCCATGCAAATCACGATGTGGGTATAACAGTATTTGTAGATCAAGATTCACTTTAATTAATTTTTAAAAGCACATTAGATTTTCTCCCCCTCATGGTCTCACCATAGACTGGTCACTACTGCATTAATAAGGCACCTGTAACTTGAGAGGTGAGGTTAACTGTGCTTTTCCATTCCTTAATACGTTTGGATTTTTTTAAGATTCTATAACTGATGCATACTTCAATCCTAACTCCAGTCATTTACAGTTTTTCTCCAGGAATTCCCTTTTTAAAAGAAAAAAAATAAAATGTTATTCATTAAACACTAAACAAGAAACCCAAAATAATGTTATTGTGTGATATTTCTAATGATTTCAAGACATGCAGCATCAATCTTTATATTTTATGCATTATATGTAATTTTAAATTTTAGGAAAAAATCAGCAGTACATTCCGGTTGATTTACCCAAACTGGAAACAGCATAAAATCACCAGAGGGAACACTCATTTCCACACTGCCCCATGAGTTACCTTGTATATTTCTAATATACATATGTTTCTGTAGATAGGAAGACTGGCATATTAGGCTAAATTGTGCCTGGCCTTCACACAGGTCTGTCTTGAAATGGGAAGAGGGAGAGTTCAAAGAGCTACCTTCCATCCTGTGCACTCCCTAAAAGGATCGATGAAGCACAATGACTATAACTATGCCCCTGATGGCACAAGAAAAAGCAGGGTCATGATTCTAGCCCCATCTCTATACCCGTAAATGGAGGAGGAGGGACTGAGAGAAGTAAATTAAAACTCATGAACAGCTGCACTCCATCTATAAAGTTGGAGAACTGAGGGATAAGGATGTTATGTAACCGTTAATTTACTAGTCGAGCACACTGGGTACATTTTGAAGGAGGAAATCGGAACTCCACATGCAGCTCAGGGCCAGCAGGAAATCCCGCTGATTCCAGGCTGCACACAGCGTGCCAGCTTTGAAATGTACAAAAGTCCCCAACAGGGGCTCTTGTGCATTTCAAATCGGCAGTGCAGCATGGAGCCCGGGGTCAGCAGGACTTCCCGCTGGCTCCGGGCTCCATGCTGCACTGCCAATTTGAAATGCCACGTGAAGCTGGGGTCAGCCAGGGACTCCCCAGGTGATCCTGGGTTCCATGTGGCATTTCAGTGGAACCCGGGATCAGCTGGAGAATCCTCAGCTGACTGCGGGTTCCACGCGGCATTTCCCCAGAACCCAGGATCAGCTGAGGACTCCCCAGCTGATCCCAGATTCCACGGAAATGCCGTGCTGGAAGCTGGGATCAGCTGGGGAGTCACTAGCTGATCCCAGGCTCCATGCACGGCGGCTCAGCTGTACAGCGCTGCTGCTTTGAAGTACCCTCTCCCCCCTGCACCCTTTGGTGCCTCTATGTGATAGAGGCAGCAAGAGGGGGGAATCAACTAGTCAACTGACTATCCGATAAGCATTTGCATATTGGATAGTCAACTAGTCTTTAACATCCCTACTGAGGGAAACAAAATACATTGTGTTGCTTCTCCTGGCGTGGTCCAGTTGTGTATCATCCAGGCCCACTGATGGGGCGGGGGGGAGGAGACGCCACGCTCAAGGTGGCAGTGAGGGCTAGCTGCCCCTGGCTGAACCACTTCTGGGAGTGAAGAGCCAGCCACCCCCACCTTGCCCAGGGGCCCACAGAAGCTGCCAGTACCCCTGGATCACCACTGACACTGAGCTTTTCAAAATGGCTCAATTCACTCTTAGTGAACAGAGAAGTACTTTTTTGATTTGTAACAATTATTTGAAGGGAGTCTGACAATCGTAAGAGCTTGAATAATAATCAAAATTAGAATTTTAAGCTCAGATTGTCAGTTTTGTCCATGCACTTTAAAAGAGGAAAAAGGCTTTATTAATACTAGAAGATTTACCTGCCATTTGTTCAGATCCTTCAGGGTAGGGGTTTGGGGTGTGGGGGGGATGCAGGAGTGTGTGGGGGATGCAGTGTGTGGGGGATGCAAGGTTGAGGAGTGAGGAGATGCTCAGGACAGGAGGTTATTGGGGGGAGGAGTCCTGAAGTCAGATTCGAGGAGTGGAAGGGCAACTCAGGACAAGGGCATAGGGATATGGAGGAGCTGAAGCCAGCAGAGGCTGCACTGACTGGCAATGGCTCTCCAGGGTCCACTGCAGCAGGGGCCGTGACAGCCATGTAGCAGCTCCCTATGGCTGGCCATAGCGAGGGCCACACTGGTCAGGCAGAGCAGAAAACTTATCTCCACCCCTGGTCCCTGTTGGCCCAGTGTGGTTATAACTGTCCCAATCCCCATCTCTAGTCCCTTGCTGTCCTGCTGTGGTCATCACAGTATAACTGTCCTTGCTAGCCCCTGCCCCCTTTTAGTTTTATGGAAAACAATAGCATTCCAGGCACATCCCATTTTTCTGACACAATCAAACCTTTATCTTGCTTTAATTTATGATAAGAGGAAGATGCATACTAAAATTTGGTGGTCCTACCTCTTACCATTTAGGAGTTCTTGAACAAACAGATGGGACAGACAGACTCACTCAAAGAAAAAACAAACTCTCTCAAATATATAGTAGATGAATATGCAGAACCAATTATATGACTTAAGTAAATTCACATGCAATTAGCAAAAGAAAATGAAGTACAGTAGAACCCCAGTTACCAACACCTCAAATATGGTGGTTTATCATAAGTCTAAACAAAATATTATGGCTGATCTTTCAAAAGTTTACAACATAACTTTACAGCTTTGAAAAAGGAAAAAATACTGCTTTTAGTTTATGTTTAAACACTACCACTTTTGGGGGAGGGGTGCCTGTCTCTGTTGCCTGAATGCATACCTCCAATCCCAAATGAAATATGTATTTGACTGGTCAGTTGGTAACTCTGGTATTCGTAACTCTGAGGTTCTGCTGTATAGGATTATCTACAAGAAACTCTAAGTAAATATCTTATTACTAATAGATCCACTCATTTAAATTATGGAAATTCAGAAATGGCTTAGTAATAAATATTGTAACTGTGCACTGAAGGCCCAAAAAAAGGAAGCATAGGAATGCAGCTAAAGGAGGGAATGACTGTCATTCTAGCTTTAGACAAAAAGAACATTAAAGAAACCCCACAACTGTTACTCAGTGCTTCACAGTACTGTATTCATCAATCAATTAGTGGGAAAGGACCAAAGACTGATTTTTTTTAAGGGAAAAAAAAACCATTTAAAAAATTAAAAATAAGTTTTTAATCGAATATACGCAAGTGTAAGATCCATCTCTATGCTCTGGAAAAATCTCCCTTTTTCAACATCATCCCACTTTTTAAACCCCCTAACTAGCTGGCTTCTATTAGGATACCTTAATTTAAACTAAGACAGAATATGTAGCAGTTTTAAGATTTCTGATTAGCGCTCTTCCTTAAATCAGCTGTTGAAAGTATGACATACAGGCCAGGGGCATCGGAATGTAGGAAGAGCAGCAAGGGCAATGGTTTCCCCATTTTTACTGGCTATAAGGGTGAGCTGCAGGAGAAGAGACAGAGAGGAGTGAGTGGAGGGGAGGTGTCTTGGGGAGGGGGAGAAGAGGCAGCACAGGAACAGAGCCTTTAGGAAAGGGGTGGTGCAAGGGCAAAGGTTTGAAGAGAAGGAACAATGGGGAGCAGGGCCTTGCAGAGGAGTGATGTGGGGACAGAATCTTAGAGGAAGAAGAGCAAAGGGTAGGCAGAGCCATAGTTCAGGCACAGAGCCCTCTCCCCAGCACTCACTTTTAGGGGCTTTCAGCAGTTCCTGGTACAGGAAGAGAGTACCCTTTACTTATTGTAAAATGAGTAAGCCTTTTGAGCTACTTTCACCACTGCCTTGCTCGTACGCAATTATTTACACACACGCAAAGTTTATGTAAAACAGTATTTTGATTTTGCAACATTTTACACAGAAGATTGCCCAGGTTTAACTACAGCATAAAATAGGGTCTTTAACTTTACACTGAAACTTCTAACCTGCCTGTGAAATATAACCTCCCTCCACTCACTCCTCTCTTCATATATATTCCTACTAAAATAATTGTATTTTAAAATGTCACTACAGAAGGAAATTAACTATTTTTATAAAAGCAACGTTAAATGGATTACTTCCATGTGGGAAAAGTGAAGACACTCAAAATTAAGCCTTCCTCATCATACTCAATTTGCTCTTTAAACTATGTGTTCACTATTACTGAAATATCAAAAAATGTTACTTACCATTCTCTAATTCATACACAATTGGTAAAATCTTCACATTCCAGTAGTTTTCTTCTTCTTCTGTTTCATTTACTCTTGAGTCATCCTCTGAACCTTCAAAGTAGATTTAAAAATAATTATATTATGTGGAAGTTTTAACTGCAGCACAAATAAACTTACAAGTACAGGCCGACTTCCGACCACATTTACAACCATACTGCTCCGGCCCAGAGTGGCTTCTCAAACCCATCTGCACATTCAGACATGGGGCCAGCCAGTTGCCCGCAGCCCCGGCCGGCTCTGGACGCAGCTCACACCGCTGGCTCTGGGACACGTGGAGCCGCCTCCATCCATAATAGCTCTGGGCCCAGCACTCTGAGGACAACTCCTCCCAGGAGGTAAAACAGTCCAGGAACAGAATCCCCATTTATAACATTTTGCCTATGGGAAATAAGAATGTCAATTTACGACAGCTCGACTTACAACGGTTCTCCAGGAACCTATTAAGTCGTAAGTGCAGGGGTCGCCTGTATATTCTGCACCAGGTTAACTGAAAACATGGCAACTTCATAACTTCTGATTTGCCCTCTGTGACGGGGCGAACAGGCCCCGCACTGAAGGGCTGGGAGTAGCGCAGGCCCAGCTGGCTGAAAGAGCCCCGCCCTTCCAGCCCTGAGGGGCATGCTCCCAGCAGAACCAGCATATAAAGGAGGAGGGAACCCAGCAGGAGAGGAGGCAGGCGGACGCTAGAAGGACCCAGGCTGCAGCCCCGGTCTTCCTGCAGCAGCTGACGCCAGAGTGGGGGTCCGCATCTACCCCCGGGAGTACCGACAGCAGCCAACCCCTCTGAGGGACCGGACCCCCTTTACCTCCAGCCCCGGCCATGGTAAGGACCGCTGCCAAGGCAGACGGCTGGGAGGGACGCCAGGGTGGTAGGAAGCAGCCCAGGGCAAGAGATCACTAACACAGCTTGGTGTGTATCGGCTGAAGTCCCTACCGAGCAGGCAGCGGCAAGAGTCCCTGCTTATAGGGCCCTGGGCTGGGACCCGGTGGAGAGGGGTCCCCCTACCACCTCTTTCCACACCCGGGGAAATCACCCTGACAAGGAGAGGCTTTTCCCTGGAGCTAGGCCTCTAGTACTATATGCCCTGAGAGAGGGGCCTGGACTTTTGTACTGGGACTCTAGTACCATATGTGCCCTGAGAGAGGGGCTGGGACCGAAACCCGGGACCCGAGAAGAGGGACGCGCCCCCCGTCGGGGCGAGCCCCCTGACATCCTCCAATTTTTATTAAACTTTTATCAAAATTAAATCCTTCAAACAGAAATCAGAATGGATGCCTGTCTAAATGGTATGCTCTTGTTCAATCAGAAGCTAAAGATCAAACCTCGAAAAAAAAAACCCACTGGTGAAAGTCTATGGCCTGTTATGCAAGTCAGACTAGCGTATGATGTTTTCTCCTGGCCTTAAGATCTATGAATTCATTAACTAAGTTTTCAGAATTGTGGCAAATAGCTAAATATAGAATTATTGCAATAGTGGTCAGATGTCTTCTTTGATTATAGGGATATATGGTAAGTTTAAAGTAGGAATGATAGGATTTTTCCTTGAATTCAGAAATCCCATTCTCCACCCAAACTAGCAGAGTAACCTGGACTATGAATAATATACTCTCACATGATCTATACAGTGTTAATTATAGCCAGCGGATCAGAATGCTCAAGAGTTAGTTTAGTAGAGTTACTCTTTTTGACCCAAGAAAGTAGCCAGTATTTGCTGTGTTTTGTGATTGCTTCTATTAGAAGGCAATACTGATGATAGTTAAGTGGCAATCATTTACAAATGTTAGCTAACACATAAAAAGAATAGTGATAGAAATGTAGCCGTGTTAGTCTGGTGGAACTGAAACAAAAAACAGGACTATATAGCACTTTAAAGACTAACAAGATGGTTTATTAGGTGATGAGCTTTCGTGGAGCCAGACCCACTTCCTCAGATCAAATAGTGGAAGAAAATAGTGGTATATATAGTTGTGACAATTTTCTTCCACTATTTGATCTGAGGAAGTGGGTCTGGCCCACGAAAGCTCATCACCTAATAAACCATCTTGTTAGTCTTTAAAAGTGCTACATAGTCCTGTTTTTTGTTTCAGCATAAAAAGAAGTGATTCTTACACCCCATCCCTAAATTCATGTAAAAAGTTTGATCTTGCAAGCAAGAATGCAGTAACTTTCTGCACCTGACTAGTCATAATTAATAGTGTGAACTTTTACCCTCACACTGCAAATCCTAACAACCAAAATGTGCTGTAAACCTAAAATGCTCTTCAGCTTCATTTTCTTAAATCTCACGTACACCAGAAAAACCATGCAATCCAGAACCCAAAAGTCATATAATTAAAACCAGGTGGTTTCATACAGTTTCCAGACTACTTGAACCTCCTGGGGAAAAATCACAAGCAGTCTTTAATATACATTATTAACTGAAACAACAAAAATTCAAAGCGCAAAACATGGTTATAAAAAAAGGCAACAACAAAGCTTTGTATTTCTCAGTATTTAGACATTTTCTTAAAAGTGTTGGTGAAAATTAATAGTTTCAGTTACAGTTCTTTAATGAAGTGCAATTTATGATTCAACAATATTAGGATACTAAAATTCAAGCAAAAAGTTCAGTAAAAAGTTTGCCGTCTCAGTGGCTAATAGGTCTTAACCACAGCTTTGCATTCTGGTCACAAAAAATTACATGAATTAGTCTCTTTATTGGTTGATGTTTTTAGCATGTAGGTACAAGAGCCTTAGCAACACTAGCTTTAGAAAGCTACATACTACCTGATTAAATCTTTTTAGCCTATTTAAAGAATACCCTCTGACCACAAGGGCACTAAAGCTAAAATACACTATTTCCTCTCTAAAATGTTACAGTTATAAGAGTACTGCTGAAATCATATTTTGAAAATATCTACATTTCAGTGAAAGATTTTTGTTTTACATTTCCCTCCTGAGCTATGTACATCTGAGTTTATACCAGTCTCCCATAATTTATTCTGGTGATAGCTGAAGGAAGGCCAAATATGTGTGACCTAACAAAGATTCAGCATTTTATTTTATTAACAGGGTTCTTACTCACTACAATTGAAAATAAAGAGTTCTATTAGTTCATATGCCTTTTCCCTATACAGATTTCTGACACACACACACACGCTGTATATATATATATTATATAAAACATGAACAAACAACTGTAAAACCTTGAGCACCCACAACTTCGACAAAAGTCACTGGAAACTGGAGAGTGAAGAGCACCTCAGCATCTTCCAGACCAGGATCAAGCCATACTTAAAGAACAACAGCTTTAAAAACAGCAAACCAGCTGCTACAAGTTTACCAAGCATTTATATCATAAATACTGTAAAAGAAACATTATTTACTGAATATCTGATACGCAAATAACCAAATTCATACACTCTGTAACCTCAGCTGGTGTAAACTTGTATAGCCTCATTCTGCCCTAGATATTCATATCCTTTACATTTGGCAGTCCAAATTCTCAAGACCAAACATAAGAAAATAAGAAAGTTAGAACTTCTAAGTATGGAAATATCAGGAAATCATGTTTAACGGCTCAAAAGGTCAAATATTCTTCTACATATATCACATTTTACAAAAATCACTGTCCAGTGAAGCATAAAGAAATGAAGAGAAAGAAACACAGAAATTGAATCATTTCCGTTTGTGTGAACTTCACATCCATTAATGCAAATGGTGTAAGCAAAAAAAACAAACAGAAAAATGAATTGAGAAGAGATTTAAAAATATGATACCTGCTTTGTTTCCTGATTTATTCCAGTCAGTGAGGCTTAGATTTGACGAAGGCTTGTCACCAATTTTATTTTGGTCACTAAAAGAAAAAGGCACATGACAAAAAATAAAGGACAGGAACCAATATGTTTCCTTCTCCAAATGCAATATACAGAACACTGTATACTATAATTAATAAATCCAGTTCAATTATTATTTTTCCCAGTCATACAAATCAATTATATTTAAATATAAAGCCTTTCCATAACATTTATAAAGGGAAACTCTACAAAACCCAACAACATATTTACACCACAAGAGGTCACTATTCTGGAATTGAAAAACTGATGTTTCCATTTGTAAATATAAAAATGAAAGCTAAAAGAACAGACTGTACACAGATCTAGTTTTTATTCTGTTAAACTAAATTTGAGTTCATATTTAATTTTAAATGTATAAATTCAGCTCTTTACAGAGCTTTAATACAGTAAATATGAGAATGATTTGTGCTTATCAAAATAATGTATTTGCTAAAAGAAATTGAATATAACAGTATTCTTCAAAAACAAGGGGGAACAACTCATTTGATCAACAATCCCTCGTGAAAAATTTTAGTTTCCAAGTCTATGGGCTTGTCTACAGTAGGAAATTATTTTGAAATAATAATTTTGAAATAGCATGTCCCCACTATTGTTGATGTGAACACACTACCTTGACTTAGAGCCCCAAGAAACACTGGGGAGTAATTAGTCTGAACTACTTTGGGAAGAAGTTATTTTGAAATAGCGGCACCAGTGCATCCACACTACCACTATTTTGAAATAACTATTTCAAAATAGCATTACTACTCGTGGAAAGCGTAAGTTATTATTTTGAAATAACCAGCCTGTTATTTCGAAATAAGAACATAAGAACTGCCATACGGGTCAGTCCATCCAGCCCAGTATCCTGTCTGCTGACAGTGGCCAATACCAGATGCCCTAGAGGGACGGAACACAACAGGTAATCCTCACGTGATCCCTCTTCTGTCCCTCTACCTCCAGAGAAACAGAAGCTAGGGATACCATTCCTACCCATCCTGGCTAATAGCCATTGATGGACCTAACCTCCATGAATCTATCTAGCTCTTTTTTTAACCCTGTTAAAGTTCTAGCTGTCCCAGGATCACTTCTAGAGCCCTTTTTAAATATTGGCATCATGTTAGCTATCTTCCAGTCATTAGGTACAGAAGCTGATTTAAAGGACAGGTTACAAAGCACAGTTAATAGTTCCACAATTTCCCATTTGAATACCATATGGTCCCAATGACTTGTTACTATTAACTTTATCAATTTGTTCCAAAACCTCCTCTAATGACACCTCACTCTGGGACAATTCCTCAGATTTGTCATCTAAAAACAATGGCTCAGGTTTGGAAATCTCCCCAATATCCTCAGCCATGAAGACTGAAGCAAAGAATTCGTTTAGCTTCTCCACAATGACTTAATCATCTTTGAATGCTCCCTTATCATCTCGATTGTGTAAGGCTCCCACTAGTTATTTAGCTGGCTTCTGATGTACTTAAAAGAAAAATAACAGGCTTGGTAGTGTGGATGCTCCACTTGTTATTTTGAAAAAAAGTAAGTTCTCAAAATAACTCCCTATTATAGACCAGGGCCAAGAGAACTATTGCTCATTGCCTACAATGACTGTTCTTTTTATCCATATATTAATGCACTATTCCTATTGTACCATTCTCCATTGTTGAAGTAAAGTTGCTCCAAAACAAAATAACTAGAAACCAGAGTTTCCATAATAGTATTACGAGCAGTATTTATAGCACTAACTGAAGATATTGTTTTCATTATTCAGGTTCAACTACCTCTGGTGTTACCTTACCAAATTAAAACTTGCAATCTGCTGTAAACTATTTTGATATCCAATTATTTCCATATCAAAATGATAAGGTGGCTGACTTGAAAATTTCCTCATTTTTTAAAATATATTTTTCTAGCTCCCTCTCACATACTTTCTGCAGGATTAATTATTGATTCAGAGCGTATATGTTTTCTGGAATATCATTTAGAACAGGGGTGGAGAACCTCAGGCCCAGGGGTCGATCTGGCCCCTGGCTTGCCTGGATCTGGTCCCTGAGGCACAGCCTCCCCACCCCGTATTAGGGAGCATGCGCAGACACTCCAGCCCCCTCTCCCCCGCTGCCCATCCATGGGACTGGAGCACACAAAATCTACTAGGCAGGGCCCCTCTAGGTTCTGGTATGGGAAGGGAATGTCATCTTCTCAGCTGGGGGCCAAATCAGTGGGGTGTGTTTTTTGTTTGGGGTTTTTTTGGGGGGTTTTTCTGCGGGGGTTTTTTGGGGTTTTTTTCTTCGGGGGCTTTTTGTTTGGTTTTTTTCCTTCAAATCTTCTCTACTACAAATCCATGCTTCTCTGATAAGGGTAAGTAATAACTTTAAATACTTTTTATTTATTCAAGCTCTAATTTTCTGAAGTTTCCCTATTCTGAAGTGCTTATAAATAGCACCTACTTCTAATGATAATTTTGAAAAATTACCTGTCCTCCTACATTGGTCACTAATCATTTGCAAATTGAATAAAATGGTGAGCTCTTTAGTCTCTTCCCTTTTATTCATTAATTTGTAATATTCTGTCAATAGCTAAAAGCAGAGTTCCCACAACTGCACTGTCCATAACACACTGATCTGTTTTTGAAGATTGCCATGGGAGAACAAACTAGTTATTCATAGCTCAGTCAGATATTCTTTGATCTTCTGCAAAGTTTATCTTTTTTCCCTTAAGCATTTGAAAAGGGAGGAAGGTTGGAAGGGAGGAATTTTGCAAGTCTTTGGGGTAGGAACTATCTTCTTCTGTTTGCCCAGAGGCTAGTACAATGGGTTCATGATCCACAAATTGGGCACTTAAATGCAAGAGCAACGGAATTAATAAAAATAATAATAATAATATTAATATTTTTACTGATTGTAAAGAAATGGATTTCTTCAGTTTTGTTATAATGAAAGGTATTTTGAATAACTGTATTTATATTACCTATACATATTTTGTTCATCACTGTGAAATTCCCAAACAGCAGCACTAGATAGAGCCTACCAGTATGTTAGCTTTGTGTTTAAATTAAACTATCCAAAAGTTTAAGACGAAATGACAGAAGTTCAAATATACAAGCAACTTCAAGATGTAAAAGAGTATGTTAATGTGATAATACTTAAACTCTAGGGGTATGTCTACACTACCCTCCTAGTTCAAACTAGGAGGGTAATGTAGGCATACCGCACTTGCAAATGAAGCCCGGGATTTGAATTTCCCGGGCTTCATTTGCATAAGCGGGGAGCCGCCATTTTTAAAACCCCGCTGGTTCGAACCCCGTGCAGCGCGGCTACACGGGGCTCGAACTAGGTAGTTCGGACTAGGATTCCTATTCCGAACTACCGGTACACCTCGTGGAACCCTAGGAATCCTAGTCCGAACTACCTAGTTCGAGCCCCGTGTAGCCGCGCTGCACGGGGTTCGAACCAGAGGGGTTTTAAAAATGGCGGCTCCCCGCTTATGCAAATGAAGCCCGGGAAATTCAAATCCCGGGCTTCATTTGCAAGTGCGGTATGCCTACATTACCCCGCTAGTTCGAACTAGCGGGGTAGTGTAGACATACCCTAAGAGGCTATGCCAGCTATACCATCTTTACAACTGAAATTGCCAGAGAAACTGTGGATAGGTACTTTGTGCAACCTCAGAAATGGTCACCTGTTACATCCTCAGAAATGACAAAAAAATAAATGACATTTTAGCATATTTGGAAGTTTTAAGGAGGACTGAAATGGAAAGAAAATCTAAAATGAAGAAGAGATGACAAATCATAGTCCTCTAAAAGAATAAATCAAACACAGAAAACATGTATTGAACAACCTGGAAGCATATTTTACATGCAAAAAACCCTGCTAATTAAAAGGACTGCTCTTAATATCAGCATATAAAGGGTCTTTGGAGGACATCAACCCATTTTTTTTAAATGGGTCTTTCAAAATAGTTCAACACAGTATTTAGTCACCACCTAAATTGCAGTGTTTACTACAGGTTGGACACCTCCCTTGTCCAGCACCCTCGGACCCAAAAAAGGAAATATGCCAGACAAGAGGAGGTCCTTCCCAACATGATCCATGCTGCCCTGCTGCTACCTACACGGCTGTGGTCCCCCAAGCTGGAGCTCCATGGTTGCCACCAGGGCCATAGCTGCCGCTGCCAGCCCCCAACCTCCATGGCCAGGGCTGGAGCTCCATGGCTGCCACTGCCAGCCCTCGAGCGCTGTGACCAGAGCTTTGTGGCTGCCGGCCCCTTGCTATTGTCCAGCCACAGGGGCTGGAGCTCTCTGCTGTTCTTCCACCCCTCCCCCCTCACACAGGGCTCCCAGCTAAGTTGACACGCCCCTCCTCACTCCTGTCCCACAGCCTGACCTCCCTATAACCTGAGCTCTGTGGTCCTGCAGAACCACAGATACTGTGGACCACAGTCCTGGTTAAAGGAAGTACAACCTGTACAAAGCAAACCAGAAAATTCTGTGGTTCAAACTATTGGACACTCCAGTGTATAAGCTATAATGTGTCATGTGCATGGAAAGTTGAATAAAAACTGTCAAAATTATCAGTTTAATAAAGGACAAAATAAGTTATGTACAATGAGCTAAAATTAAACTATTTTAATATACCAGCTAGTTTTACAATTATCACTTAATAATTGAGAAGAACGAATCTCAAACTAAAAACAGTAGTTGACAAACTACTACTTGTTAGGAATTTTTTGGGAATCATGACTAATTACCAAACTCTTTGCCTTGCAAAATTGCATCACATCATGAGTTTGATACAACACCAGATACATTTTGATATGCTTTGAATATTTCGGTAGCAAAAAAAAAAAAACCCTTTATGCACAAATCATTTGGAACATTGAAATTAGATATGAAAAGTTGATTTGGACCACATTGATTCTTTGTTCTTTTTTGTTCATCTGTCCACTTCCCTTTTTCCCCCCTTGAGTACAGGCAGTCCCCGACTTACGTGGATCCGACTTACATCGGATCCCTAGATACGAACGGGGTGAGGCACCTCCCGCACATGCGCAGCAGCATTCCCGGGGCTCACTCACCTGGGTCCTAGGATCCTCCTCCTCCTCGGGCCGGCTCCGACTGGGGTCCCGCAGAGCTGCCGAGCAGAGGAAAAGTGCCTCCCCACGCCCGCTGCCCCCCCCACCCCCCTGCCAGCAACAGGCTGCCCCCTCCCCTGAGCAACAGGCTGCTGAACAGACAAAAGCAGCCTCTCTGCCCCTCCTCCCCTCTATACATGCCGGGGCAGCAGCGTCCCCGGGGCTCGCTCACCTGGGTCCTAGAATCCACCTCCTCCTCCTCTTCGGCCGGCTCCAACTGGCCTCTGCCTGCAGCAGCTGGCCACAGGGACAGGGATCCCGCAGAGCTGCCGGGCAGAGGAAAAGTGCCTCCCCACGCCTGCTGCCCCCCCCCGCGGCCTCGCATCCTGCACGCCTCCCCCCTCCCCCCCTGCCAGCAACAGGCTGCCCCCTCCCCTGAGCAACAGGCTGCTGAACAGCAGACAAAAGCAGCCTCTCCGCCCCTCCTCCCCCTATACATGCTGGGCTCCCTAGGCAAACAAAGACTCCACCAAAACAAACAAAGTGCTGGCCTCATTGTGTTAGCAAAAAAAGGACCCTCCTCCTAGAACCCTGGGTGGTGTGTGGAAATAAAGCTATTAGCTCAAAGCATGGTGCAGAGCTGTTTGGTATTTGATGAGTTACTCCTTTAGTCCTGAGTTTGTCACAGGGACAGAAATAGATGTGAAATCTTCTGAACAGGGGAACAGACAGCAAAACAAACATTAGAGGGGAGTTAACCTTTCCCTATGCTATCCAAAACTAAAAAAAATGCTTGGCTAGAGTTTCCCCTACAATATGTACCAGTTCCGACTTACATACAAATTCAACTTAAGAACAAACCTACAGTCCCTATCTTGTACGTAACCCGGGGACTGCCTGTAATCTGTTCATCTCGCTGACTGAAATCCCACATTCTTTTAGATTCTTTCCTCCCCCCCCCCCCTCTTTCCACGTTCAGGATAGAATAACTTTATTATGAAGTTATTGAAACAGCTTCATTACATAATGTTATCAGGTTAGAATTAGTGATTCATTATTTTACATAACAGAAATGATGCATTATGATGAATTTTGTGGACTACACTTATTACAAACTCTGCCAACAAATTTAAGGTAACATTTTACTAATATATTAGTAGTAGTTTTATTATCTACAGTAGTTACTATGAAAAAAGTAATCTTTTAGTAACATTTTCCACACCATAGTACTCAAAACATCTGTACTGATGTAAATGAATTTCTTGCCTAAGCATCAGAAAAAAGACTGCAGCCTGCAGCCCCACAAGCTCCAGCAGCAGCCCTGCTGTTGCTCACAGCCACAGCAGCCCTGCCAGTGCTTGCGATCCTGCAAGCTCTGGTGGCCCCAACAGCTGCAGGCTCTGTGGCCTCCAGTGATCCCACCAGCTTCCTGGCCCCACCAACTGCATGCTCTGGTGCCCAATGGGCTCTGCTACCCACTGGCCCCACTCATTGGTGCTGCTCCCAGCTGCCAGCAATCTGTGCGCTGGGTCTCTGTAGCCAGCAACATCCATGGTCTAGAAAAGGGCTGGCCAACCTGTTACTCGCAAGCGGCTCTCCCCCCCCCCCCCTTCAAGTGCAGCTCACAAAGCCTCTCCCATGGCTCGCGAAGCCTACCCTGCTCCCCTAAAAACGGCCCCAGCCCCCATTTCCCCATGCTCACCGTCTGGCATGGCAAAGCAAAATGGCGCCGGCTAATGGGAGCCTGAGTCTGATGTGGCCAAAAAGCCACCCAGAATTGTGTTTAAAGGCACAGCATCCTTTTCCTTTTTTTTTGCTCGACAACTCCCTCCCCCCACCCCCCGGCTCTTTGCGTTGTATCCCTAACTATTGTGGCTCTTTGCCTTTAACAGGTTGGCCACCCCTGGTCTAGAAGGACCATGGATGCTGCCGAACCACAGAGGTTCAACCTGTAATAGGCCAATGCCCTTCAGACATTTAGTGCATGAGGACGCACTGGCGAGGCAATGCAGGAGTGATCCTGATAACCTGCGCTTTGTCCCTCTTGATGTTTACTAGGACCCCACTGATGAGGAGGATCAGAGGAAATGTGTACAACAGTCCCCAGGACCATGACAGGAAGAAAGCATTGGAGCGGGAGTCCTTGCACAGACCTTTCAGGTTTTGCTCCTGGTTTCCTCAGAAGCAAAACCAAAGGCACTTTCAGTTTAGCCTGGTGGCCAACAGATCTACTTATGGAGTTCCCCACCTCTGGAAGATCATTAAGGCACAATGCCAGGTGGGGAACTCCATAAGTAGATTTGTTGGCCACCAGGGGTGGCACAACCACTAGTGGTGAGAGAAGACTCTTAAAATCCCTGCTGAAGCGATCAGCTAAGGTATTAGTAGCACCAGGAAGGTGGCAACATCCAGATGGATGTCATGCCTGATGCAGAAGTCCCAGAGAAGGAGTGCCTCTTAGTAGAGAGTCGTGTAGTGCACTCCCCCTTGACTGTTGATGTAGAACAATCAACTCTGTGTTGTAAATCAGGACTCTCACAACTCTGCCCAACAAGTAAGGCAGGAAGCATATATGACCCAGGAAAAATCAATACATGAAAGTATGTATCCTTCAGGTTGACAGTAGCACACCAGTCTTCTGGATGCAGAAAGGAGATAATGGAGGCCAAAGAGAACATGTGAAACTTTAGCTTCTTTAAGTACCTTTTGAGGTTTCACAAGCCCAGAATGGGACATATACCACCCTGGCATTTGTGATGAAAAAATATCAGGAATAGAACCCCCTGTTCCTGTATGAGGGCAGAACCTCCTCCACTGCACCCAGCTATAGCAGCTCCTGAATTTCCTGCATGAGAACACTCTTGTGAGAAATGACCCTGAAGAGAGATGGAGAAGAGAGTGGAAGGGGTAAAAAGAATTTGGAAACGATCCTGGTAATCCTATGTGACATCACATCTAGGACCAAGTGGTCTGAGGTTATAACTGTCCATGCAGAGAGGAAAAAAGAAAGCCAGTTGGACAAAACTGGGGAAATGGAATCCAGGGAACAGTCTTGTGGGTTGCCCTCAGGTGCACCATCGAAACAACTTTTTCGCTCTTTGCTTGGAGCAGGTTGGAAGGTGAGAGATTGGAAGGTGAGCGACTCGGGTGGCATATATGGCCCTTGATCATTTTGTACAGCAGGTTCTGCCAGGACAAGCTCCCTGGTCTCTGAGCCAGTTGCAGTTCAAACAGGCCTGAAACATAAAGCCCCAGGGTTTTCAGGATGGTTCAGGAATCCTTCAGTCCATTCAGCTCATCATATTTTGCTCCACAAACAGGGCCTGGGCAGGTCCTGTATCGAGTACTGAGCCTTAGAGGACAATCCACAGAGGAGCAGCCTGGAAGCACACTGCATGTAAATGGTGGATGCCATGGTACAAGCAAAAGAGTCTGTCACATCAGATGCTGCTTGAAGAGCCTCCCTGGCTGTGGCTGTATGCTCCTTAAAGATTACCCAGAATTGTTTTTGGGAACCTTCCAGGAGAAACTCTTAAACTTGGCCACAGTTTGCCAAATACTAAAGTCATAGAGGCCAAAGAGACAAGGAAGATGAATAAATTCTGCGTCCAAACAGGTCCAGCCTCTTGGAGTCATTATTTCTGGGGGTAGTTTGGGGTTGTCCTTGACACTCCTTCTTGTTACCCTACCCACCTCAACTACCAGGAAATTAGGGGCCAGGTAGTACACAGATTGTGCCCTGTATTTGGAACAAAATGTTTATAGTCTGTCGTTTTGGAGAGGGGGTTTACTTTGATACCACACTACACTATAGCTGCAGTAGAAATGGATTGCAAGCATAGTTTCATTTGCCTACTGAAACACTGTACCTGTGAAGTCACTGCAGACATTGAACAGTAGGAAATGAGCATGAAAATAAAGCTATTTAAAAAAACAAACACTGAGGTGGCTGAGAGGTATAGAGTGTCTAGATAGACATTTTAAACCTAATAATATATCCTGAATGTTAGTAGCAGATCCATAGCTTTGAAATGTTAGTGATCAAATAAAATGAGAAAGCATATACTCAATTACTCAATTACTTATACTTATACTCAATTAAACTTTATTTTTGTTACAAGAGGAGCAAGTCTGCTGAGTGTAATGGGGGGGGAATGTTTTTACTGAATATATCATTTAGTTATAGTAATACTAGATTTACTCAGCATTGTTTGGATTCTTAACTCAATTTTTGGTTTTTTTGGAATAAAATAAAATTAAAATGTACATACTTCATTTAAATCACTGTTCTGGGATGGGGATGAGGGGCTCACTATGCAGGGAGAGAGGCCCCTCTAACCACAGCAGCTTGGTCTCAGGTGAGAAGTGCCTCTCCATGACCTCTGTAGCATTAGCAGACACAGATGGGGGAGGGGATGCATGTCCCCTGGGTGGGACGGGTCCAGGTTTGTCTGCCCCCTGCATTCCCCAGCCAGAAGGAGGAATGCAGAAAATTACTGTCGCATTCCCATCTCTGGCCCCCTGCGGTCTTTATACAGTATACACCCCTGCTTTCCATCCTATATCCCTTGATGCCCCCATCTGGTCGTTATAGAGCAGAGTCCTATCTTTCCGTGTTCAGAGAAGCAATCCCATTGCAGGCACATCTCATTTTCCTGGCACAACCAAAACCCTTACCTTGCTTTAAGTTATAAGAGGAAGCTGCATATTGAATTTGGTCCTAGCTCTTACCATTTAGGAGGAGTACTTGAACAAGCAGACAGACACACATACACACACACACTCAAATATATAGTAGATCAATTAATTTAAACTCACTATCTTTGAATTCTAGCTGTTCTACATGTTTTGATGCATGACATATTATGCATTTAACTGACTGGAAAGAGAAAAAAGTAAATACTAACCTTCCACTTTTGAACTGCAATGGAGATGTTGTTACTGCCCCTTTTAAGAAGTCTTGCTCCTCGGCCTTATTATGTTCATTGTAAACTAATGGAATACCATCATCCTTGGCACTGGAGCGTGGATTTAGTTCTGCTAAATAACTTCTGTTACTTCTCCTTGAAAGATTATCCATTGGAGCTGGTTCTTCAGAATTCACCTGCTCCTTATCTACAAAAAGTAGGAATAAACATGTTGCAAAAACATTCTTACAAGATGGAAAAACAAATTGTACCTCAGACTATATTTCCTATTATTGCAGCAAGCAGACAAATTAGAGAAAATGTGTCAAAGTATCTAAAACACAATGCTCTACTTTGCATCAGAGATTTTTAGACATTCATTCTTTTCTAAAAAAAAGAATTTTTAAACGTATCCAATATATTTTAGGCTTTTCACTGTTTAATTATTTTGAAACTTTTCATTCGTCCTAAAACTAGAATGTATCGCATTTTTCAGTAGCAGTGTTAAGATTACTAGCCAAAAATTGGATATAAAAAGTACTTTAAACAGTAAGGAGTTATGATTAAAGGAACACTTCCAAAGTTAACATTTCCCCAAAAGTAACCTACACTAAAACCAATATAAATGTTTCCCAGATACTGAAAAATGTATTAGTCCTGTAAAATAAAGGTTGCAACAGAATTAAATTATCTTATCAACTAGACAACAAAGCAACATCATGGTGCTGAGATCTATGGATCAGATTGTAGATCGGTGCACAGGATAGGAGGGCATAAAATCATAGTGATATTAAACATATAGAGAGCCTTTTTATATGTTTATTTTGGAGTAAGATCAAAAAGGGATAAACAGATTAATACTGACATACACTCAGTGCTTTACATTAGTTTGATTATTATATAGAATATCTTGCCATTATTATATTCCAAATAACTCCTCATTATAAAGTTTTTAAAGATTTTTTAACTGTTTTCAGGACAGCTATGCATTATATGTAATTCTTCCTCCACCCCATGAACTAAATAGGGGAGGCGGGGGCTCTGTTGTCTCGCTGCACCAGCTCCCTCGGCATATTCAGCAGCTATTCCTGGCAGGCAGGCCCCGAAGCCACTCATGGATGCTCCCAGTGCTGCACAGCAGTTGCCTAGGAACGTGCCTGGATTCCCAGGCACCCACTGCACGTAGCAGCGTCCCAGGCAGCATGGCTGGAAAAGGAAAGGCTTTGGCACTGCCTCTTCCTTTCCCTACCCAGGCCAGCAGGGGCACTTGACCCTTTGTGCCCTCCCACCAGTTGCCTTACCTGTATCTAGGTAGTTATGTTAGGCTAATTGGTCTATAATACCCTGAATTTTCTTTGCTCCTCTTTTTAAACACTGGCACTATGTTTCCCTTTCTCTGGGAATCTAGGGTGTCATCTATCCTCCAAGACTTCTCAGAGATATTGCTATCCCTTCTGAGATTGCTTCAGCTCATTCCGTATGTAACCTAGCACAATTTTCATCAGGTCTTGCTGACTTGAATACATCTAAGTATTTTTTTACATTTGCTTTCACTATTTTGGCTTGTGTATCTTTTCCCTGGTTGTCAATATTGTGTTAAATACCTGATCACAATTAAATTTACTGGTCAATGTTCTCTGTAAGCTGCACACTTGTGAGGCTTCTCAGGAGAGATTAAAATGCCACCCAGCTGATTAGCAGAGCTCCCACAGCTAGTTATTTTTCTACTGGTCGTGCACATTCGGACATGCCTTGGTGCACATCAACATTTATTCTGATAGGAGGGAACACTGATCCCAATGTATTTAAAAAACCTCTTCTTATTGCCACTTATTGCTAGGTGTAACTCATTTTGTACCTTAGCTTTTCGGATTTTGCCCCTACATGCTTGTGCTATTCTTTTGACCATCTCCTTAGAATATGCCCACATTTCTACTTTCATAGAATTCTTTTTTTTTTATTTTCAGATCATTAAATAGCTTCTCATGGAGCATTATTGGCCTCTTATTATCCTTCCTACTTTTCTTTCACACACAGAGATAGTATTACAAATGCAACAGCAAATTCTCTGAGAAACTGCCAGATCTCCTGCATTCCTTTTTTCCCTTCAATTTTCTTTCTGTGGGGCCTTACTTGCCAGTTACCTGAGTTTGTTAAAGTCTGCTTTTTTTAAATGCATGCTCTTTATTCGGCTGCTGTCACTTTTTCCTTCCCCTAAGATTCATGAAATCTGATTTCACGATCATTTCCACTTAAAGTGCCTTTTTTGAGTAACAGACACTTAGGAACTTACAGACTTAGGAGCCTAAATCATGTTTTAAAAAGTGAAAGTCAGCAGGGCTTAGGGACCTAAGTTACATTTGAAAAAAAGAGACTTTTTTACTCTAAAATTAGATTTAATTATATTGAAGTGTTCTTACTCTCATCAGGAAGAAATATTTTATCTGGAAGGAGATATCCCTGAGAAGCTGTTCTACATAAGCGTGCTCGGGCACTGCTGACTTTTCTAACTTCCACTGGGTTCACTGGAGGCTTCGGGAAGGAAATGGATGAATCTTCATCTTTTGTAGATGATGAAAGTAGTTTTGGCTTCTATTACGAAAAAAGATAAAGATCAGTTTTTGCAAGCTGTCAGATTCCATTTGTATTTCCTTATAACTTAAAATTAGCAAAATAAAACTGTATTCAAATGGATACTGTTATATTATTAATAAGCAGATATGCCATTTTCTATAACATACTGTCCTGGGCGCACATCCTTGAACTCAAGGCTACTGCAACTCCATATATTAGATACTGCAGACCAAGTAAAAGTTCCATCTGTACAAAACAGCAGTCCATGCGTTAAGTGTCCACGAATTCACCACCTTCAGGGCTCCGCTTTCTACACTAATGCTCCATAAAATAGAGTCCAGTTGAACTACTCTGTTCTAATTTTTAAAGCTCTCAATGAGACTGACTCTAGCTACCAAAAGATTGTCCTTGTTACCTTAATACCCATGACCTCCAACAATAGCTATTGTCCACTGGATCAATTATATTGTCAACTGACAGAGGCAAGCTCATGAACATGGAAGACAATTTTCATAGCAGCTAGACCTAGACTATGGAACCCACTCTTAAAAGATATAATGACAATCATGGATCTCATAACTTTTAAAACTAAATGCAAAACTCATTCCTTTGACTTGACTTTCCTCGGTAACTTATTTTCACTACCTCACTAATTCATCAAAAGGCTCCACTTTAAACTAATATAGTAATTACAATAATTATATAAAAATGCCTAAAACCTCATAGTTTAAGCCATATTTTAAAGGTTAGAACTAAATAAAGGCATCTTATTCAGGTAATTTTTTTTCTTTAATATATCAAAATAATTGTAAAGTTATGGAACTGGAAATGGACTCTTTAAAATTTCCCAAAGAACTCAATATTGTGAGACCTGCTATTATGAATAGAGATATGACTAATGAATTACTGAAGAATGCTTGAACCACTGATGTTACTGATTTAACACACAATGTTCTACTTCATCAGACAGCTTAATATTTCAAAACTTTCATGATCTAGTCAAAGACTAATCTCAACTACAAAACTAGCATATCTATAAAATAATTCAGCATTTTCTCAAAAGAAGGCATCTATATATGTTCTTAAAAGTAACTATCCAATTTTAAATGTTACTATTTCAGTTATCCAGAACTATTGTACATTATAAATTACTCAGCCACACTTTTCAATTGCAAGTTGCTGATCAGCAATTTCTAATTTCCTTTTCAATGACAGTGCTGATTCTTAGCATTTTGCACTTCACTTGACCCTGTTTTCACATTTAAGAATGCTACTGTAAATGGGGTTAGAAATCTATACAGGAATATTTAAAAAGCTAAAATACTGTGAAAGAGACAAGGTGAATAAGTTAATATCTTTTATTGGGGAGAAATTCTTTGAAAGCTTGTTTCTTTTATCAATAGAAGATGTTTAATAAGAGATATTACCTCGCCTACCTTTTATAATATTATAGGACCAACACAGTTACAACTTTATAAGAACAACTTGCATTCTCATTTTTGGAAAAAAATTACTCATTCCCCCTCCCCTCCACACCCCATTCTAATAAACCACACAAAACATCCCTTTAACCTTTTATACCACTGCAATGGTTGATAAAATTCACTATACTTTATTTCAGCACAACATTCTTTTAAATAAACACTCACATGGTCCAGTGGGCTGAGACGTGTTCCAGAAACTAGTCTTGAATCACCTGATTCAAAACTGGAAGCATGGAGACTAGAATAAAAAACAAAACAAAATATTAACCAAGACCCCATTTCATTTCCCCATACAATCTTCTTCCCCACTGCTTTTAAACAAATGGGAACATCTTATCTGCAATACTGTTCTTCTCCCATAATCCTACAGATGCTATTAAACTGTGGGGTCAAATAGAATATAGCACAATGGATGTGGGGAGGAAAAACAGAGGTCTGCCTGCATACTGACATCCTCTCCTACTTACTGTGTGGACAGATACTGGAAAAAGGAATTGAAGCTGCTTGAAGATCTATAATTCATTGTAACTTCACTACAGCTGCTTCTGAGCACTCATGAGGGATGGATGCAGGCAATGGCAGTGCAGTTCCTGCAGAAGCCATGCTGCTACATAGAGGGAGGTCAGAGAAAGCAGTCAGTTCCTGCTTCTATTACAGAACTAGATCTTGCCTTCTGGAAACTATAGTAAGCCACAAGCCTCTTCCACCAGAAGACAAGATAGCCAGTCATTAGGGTTGCCAGATGGGTGAAACAAAAATATCGAACACCCTTACCCCCCCCCCCCCCAAAAAAAAAAAAAACACCTAGAAGAAAATTCTGTTGAAGGGAAAAAAAGGGGGGTGGGGAAGAGACCAAAGTTGCTGAGGGAAAAAAAATTAAAATAAAACAGCATTAAAACAGCATGTCCCCTTTAAGAGTGAATGCAGGGATAGGAACAGGGGAGCGGTTGAGTACTAAGACCCAGGGGAAGCATTGCTTCCCCTTGGTCGGCAGCCATTTTGTGACGGCAGCCCTGCAGAACTAGGTAAGCATGGGGGCTGAGGTCGGGGGGCTGGGGGTGTTGGGAGCCAGGAGGGGTTCGGCGGGGAGAGGGGGAAGAGTCCGGGCGCTGAGTGTTTGTAGGGTTGCCAGGTGCCCGGCATTTTCACCTCCTGGCTGAGAAAAAAAAATCAGAAAATACCAGACATTTTAGGTGTCCAGTATTCTCTGAATTTTTTTTTTTTACTAGACAGAAGGTGAAAATACCAGACTGTCCGGGTGAATAACGCATACCAGGCAACCCTACCAGTCATCCCATAAAGAAATTAATCCAAAACCTGTTTAAGCATTTGGAACTGCTAGAGGAGTCTTCTGAAGTAAACATTTTTAAAAGGCTTTAGAAATATTTTATGGAAATGGCGAGATACAGAATCTTCTTTTACACCGTACTCTACATACATCTTGGTGTAATGACTAACACAGTCAGTTTCAAGTCACAGGAACTTCCAGGACAGACAGGTTAACCATGCTAGTGAATAGAATTAAAAGATGAGAAAGTCTACACTGCCGATTAACATCCTAACACAGGAACAAGGACCATACATATTATTATAAACAAAAAAACAAATAAAAAAAGCAAACCTCTTGCTGCTAAAATATAATAAAAATAATCATAAAATCTCTGTACCTGAAAGTGGAAGGTGGTCTATTATCTGGTGTTCGTGAAGATGCAGATCCAAAAAGTTTCCTTTGGTCCTCTCTAGGTGTAAATGGCCTTTGAGTTCTTAAAGTCCGTAGCGCATTTCGTGCTTCATTTATTATCTCAGCACTGGTCTTCTGCTTAGGTACTGAAGGTCTATAAAATGGTTCTGACTTTTCTACATTTTTATTCTTTGAAGACTGCATTCTTCAAAATTTCTTGCAGGAAGCACTCTGTATAGGAGGCCCAAAATACAATACTGCTTGCAATTAAATACTAATTCAGATATTAATAAATATTTCCGTTATCCACATGTAGTTAAAACAGGATTAAAAAAGAACAAAACTTGAAGCCACAGTGAGGGCAGAAAAAGTATTCTCAGATGCCTTTAAAAATATCATTTTACCACTGGAGTACAAATATTGTTCTTCCCGCTTCATTTTTCAAACCTATAGAACAGGGTTGGGGAACCTTTTTGAGATCGGGGGGCCGTTGACCCACTGAAACATCAGTCAGGGGCTGCACACAAGTGAGAAACAGAGCATAGGGAGGGCCCAGGCTAATAGATTTTGGAGCACCAGCATGGTCTCCCCAATGCTATGGTTGGGAGGGGAGGGCAGCCGTGAGCCTTGGGGGCCAGATCCAGGCAAGCCAGGGGCCACATCTGGCCTTCGGGCCTGAGGTTTCACAGCCCTGCTATAGAAAATACTTCACATTTATATAACGTGTCCAACTAAGAATGTCTTTAATAAGAGAGAAGGGAGTTTAAAAACCAAACCAAAACACCACACACAAAAATCACAATTAAAGGCTGCAGTGCTTTTAGTGTCAAACATCATAGTTTCCAGAAACCACAGAAAAATTCATCAAATATCACTTTCAACATCCAAAACTTGATGATTCAGTAATGATGCAGGAACAAGACAAAAAAACATGAAATAAAAGTTTTTCCTGATTATAATCTTAGAAAACAAGTAATGGAAGTTATCAGTGTTATCAAGTTCTCTACTGTAACAAGCTATAAGAGATGTTACCTGAAAACCGCAACTGTAAGCAGAGCCAAGTAAAAGCAGAACATTTGTTTTGTTAAGAACATTCACATATTATACAATGAATGAAGATCTAACGTTGCCAATCAGAAAATGATCCCACACGTGTATCCTTACAGAGCCACTGAATGACAGGTTTTGCTTCCAAAAATCACCAGCTCTAAACAGTCAGTCAGTATCTCAGTTCAGATTTTTGCAGACATCAGTTTTCCTTTTTCAACAGGTTCACTAGCCGCATTCACATCAGAATTCTGCATGAGGCTGAAATACTGCTTATTCATGGTACCTGTGCCTCTCTCATGGCTCCCAGTTCCTTATTCAAAGGCCAAAAGTATTTTAGAATATATCAATATAAGATGAAATTTCTAAAAACAAAATCAAATGAATGTGATAAACATTTAAACCACTAATGTATTAATTAATTGTAGAGCTGAGTTATGACTCTCTGTACATGAAGAAATAATGCTCAGGTCACCCCAAATGAGACATCCTTGACATGCCAGCTGTTCTGAAAGACCTGGGACAAACCACTCCCTGAGCCAAATCATTGTTCCTGAGCAATATACAAGCAGTCCCCGGGTTACGTACAAGATAGGGACTATAGGTTTGTTCTTAAGTTGAATTTGTATGTAAGTCGGAACTGGCTCCAGATTCAGCTGCTGCCACTGAAACTGACCAGGGGCTGACTACAGGAAGCCGGAGGCAGAGTTGCTCTGCCCCCAGCTTCCTGGAATCAGCCTGATCAGTTTCAACAGCTGCTGAATCTGGAGCCTGGGACAGAACAGCTGGGGCGCTGCCCGGTAGGTTCCCACAGGACCAACCCGGCAGCACCCCAGCTGCTCTACCCGAGGCGTCCCGCAACAAAAGCCTGGTCTGCTGGGCGGGGGGGGGGGGGGGGGGCGGGCGGGCGCACTAGCTGCGCCCCCCCCCCCCCAGCAGACCAGGGAAACCCGAGCAAAGCCCAGGCAGCAGCTTTGCTCGGGTGTCCCTGGTCTGCTGGGGGGGGTCCAGCGGCTTTGCTGGACCCCCCCAGCAGACCAGGGAGACTGGAAGAAGCTTTTCTCGCCCCGGAGGACACGGGTGGCGACCCGCCGCCCGTGAGCTCCGGGGCGAGAAAAGCCCCGTTCGTAAGTGCGGATCCAACATAAGCCGGATCCGCGTAAGTCGGGTACTGCCTGTACTGCAAAGTTACACCTAAATCCCCATTCCAGATTGTGCGCAGGGCTTGAAAACGGAGCTAGGTTTGAATGGCTATATTAGAGAAAATACATACTAGGCCACATTAAGTTAACATCCCCATAATGGTCTTTCCATTATGAAGAAGATATGCCACTCCATATGCTGAATTTTTATTTTTGGTCTGACAAATATATTACCTCCACGTTTTAATGTTTGTTTGCATTGTTAATGAACATGAAACTCGTGTAAAAAAAATAAAGAGCAACAATCAACTTGCAAATCAAGGTGTAATGTTTTCACAGATATGATAGCTATAAATGAAGAAATCTATTGGGAATTTTGTTGTTAGATAAATTAAGAATAGGAAACGATTAAATGTATTGAATTTTTTGTTAAAGATTTACAGACATTTGTTCTTAGAGTTGTGTGTTTTGCTCTATACACAACAAAAATAAAATGATTAGGCACAGTTGGTCCCAAATAAGCATGTTTATTAACTATATACAAAGCCTAGCTTAATGCGTAGCTGCTCTGCTGAGTGGTTTCTAATGGCTTCTAAAGTATAGAAAAAGGTGACCGTCACTAGAATGCCAACAAACTATTTAAAAGAAATACTAACCAATTTCTACATACTACAATTAGTTGAACTAGGTAGTGTCTTTGCTGCTGTAGTCGTCTCACGACAACACAAATGTGGCATGGTACACTTTAATTGCAGAACTCTATCGCCACCTCCTTTTCTTTTTAATTTCAAAATTCCAAAGAAATGCCAACCATAAGTTTGACCAAGTCTATGAAGACATACAAAGCAATTCACAGAAATGTGCATTTCCAACAATTTCAGACCTATAATGACAATTTTGCTTTAATGAATTCTATGGTTCATGCAAATAATTTTAAATATTGATGCTATAATCAAGTTACACAGAAAAGTAGGGCAGATGAAGGATTTTTCTGAGGGATAGGCATTTCATTTTTGCCTGAATAATGAGCAAACAGTATTTGAAACAATGCATGTCACAGTTTGAGATACATATACAAAATTAATCTTGTTCTCTTTCAAATCACTTGCTATAATGCAAAGAAATCTCTGATGGAAATAGCTTAGTGCCAAATTTTTGAATCTTTCTATGATCATACTTAAGTGCAAGCGTAATGAGTATCAGAGAGGTAGCCGTGTTAGTCTGAATCTGCAAAAGCGGCGAAGAGTTCTGTGGCACCTTATAGACTAATCGAAGTGTTGGAGCATAAGCTATCGTGGGCAAAGACCCACTTCGTCAGATGCATGTAGTGGACATTTCCAGAGGAGGTATAAATATGCAGGCCAGAATCAGGCTAGAGATGACCAGGTGGATCCAATCAGGGAGAATGAGGCCCACTTCTAGTAGCTGATCTGGAGGTTTGAATAGCAAGAGAGGAGAAGCTGCTTTTGTAGTTAGCTAGCCATTCACAGTCTTTGTTTAATCCTGAGTTGATTGTGTCAAACTTGAAGATGAACTATAGCTCAGCCGTTTCTCTTTGAAGTCTGGTCTTGAAGTTTTTTTGCTGCAGGATGGCTACCTTTAGCTCTGCAATTGTGTGTCCAGGGAGATTGAAGTGTTCCCCTACAGGTTTCTGTATATTGGCATTCCTAATATCTGATTTGTGTCCATTTATTCTTTTATGTAGGAACTGTCCAGTTTGGCTGATGTATATAGCAGAGGGGCATTGTTGGCGCATGATGGCATATATTACGTTAGTAGATGTGCAGGAGAATGAACCAGTGACGGTATGGCTGATCTGGTTAGGTCCTGTGATGGTGTTGCTGGTGTATATATGTGGGCAGAGCTGGCACCAAGGTTTGTTGCATGGATTGGTTCCTGAGTTAAGAGTTATTATGGTGTGGTGTATAGTTGCTCGTGAGAATATGCTTCAGGTTGGCGGGTTGTCTGTGGGCGAGGACTAGCCTGCCTCCCAAGGCCTGTGAAAGCTTATGCTCCAACACTTCGGTTAGTCTATAAGGTGCCACAGAACTCCTCGCCAGTAGTGTAATGAGTAAGATGCACCATTCATCATTAATGAAATGTGTACTAAAGTGATGTAATCCACTGCACTTGTTCACGTTGAAATTACAAAATCAGAAGTTGTTATAATAAAATATTTTATTGCAATTAATTCATAAACTTGTTGCTGCTGTTAGTGCTGATCACTTGTGATACCTATATGTAAACATGATTAAGGGTTTGTACAAGACCTTGTTTTGAACAGAACCAACATATCCCTGTGAATTTCTGTACAGAAGTGCTGTATATTTTGTTATGGTCTTCCACTTCCATAAAGAGGTCTTTATAGTTTGTAATTCTGACATAACCAACTATTGTAGTAAAGCTCCATCTCTGGCTCTCATCTTCTTCTGGACGAGAAGATTTTGATAAAGTTATGTGTGTAGACAGGCCAGTAACAGGGGTTCTTAGATTCTGAGGTGGATTTGTTTTGTTTTTCCCCAGGCCAGAGAGGACCATTAGATCATTTAGGCTGATCAGCTATATATCACCATGGAACTTCATACTGTTATGTTTGCATTGAGCCCATAAACAATTTATGTTTGTCTAAAGCAGATCTTCTATCAAGAATGGCATGTATTCCTAATTTCTTGGCACCAAGAAATAGAAAATCCACCACATCTCTTGGCAATTTGTTCCAATAGTTGATACACCTCACTATTAAAAATGTGTATTTAATTACTACAGTGAATTTGTCTGGCTTCTGCTTTTAGCCATTGTTTCGTTTTGTATATCTATCCTGGATTGAAGAGCTCATTAATGCCCAGTATTTTGTCCACGTGAAGGTCTTAAGACACCATAATCAAGTTATGTCTCCATCTTTTTTGATAAATGCAACAAATGAAGCTCTTGACACTCTCACTGTAAGGCATTTACTGCAGCCCTGAAATCATTTGCTGCTTTTTTCCTGTACCTGCTCCAATTTTTAAAATGTTTTAAAAATGTTAACATCAGAACTGGAAGCAGTACTCCAGTATGCATCAATGTCATATACAGAAATAAAAATCACTTCCTATTCATGTCTCCACTTACACATCAAAGGATCACATTGGCCTTTTTTGCCAGAGCATTAGACTGAGCATTCACGGTTAGTTGCTTCTCCATTTCATTAGTGACTTGGATAATAGGAGTGGAGAGTCCACTTACAACACTAGCAGATGATCCCAGACTGGGAGAGGTTGCAAATACTTTTGACGGAAAGAATCAGTGTTCAAAATAACTTGATAAATTGGAGAACTGATCTAATAACACAGAAGTGGAAAGTACTAAATTTACAAAGGAAAAATCAAACATAAAATGGGGAATAATTGGCCAGGCAGCATTATTACAGAAAAGCACTTTTACATATAGGGTTATAGTGGATCACAAATCAAATGAGTCAATGTGATGCAGTAACAAAAAAAGCTAAATATTCTGGAATGTGTATAATATATAAAGACTCGAGATGACATATAAAAGACTTAGGAGTAACTTTTGTCTTGCCTTACTCAGCCCTGGTGAGACATCAGATTCTTGAGGTCCCTTTCATCCCTGCATTTCTGTGATGTCTAAGTCCTTTGTTCCGAGTCAATGCTTTCTAGGACAGTCCACCATTCAGTATAGGAAGCCTGAACTCCTTTTTTCTAGATGTATTAAACTATATTTTATTTTAATCCAAATCACTTTCCGGGACTGCTCTGACCTCATCATTATTTACCACTATGCCTATCTTTGTACTATTTACAAGTTTTATCAGCAGTGGTTTTATATTTATTTACTGATGATTGATGAAAATGCTGAAGACAACCAGGTCTAGTACCAGTCCCTTTAGAAACCCACCAGAAATACCCATATTCAAATTATTATTGGCCCCCTGACAACTACTTTGAGACATGTCAGCCAATTCTTAATCCATTTAACTTGTGCTTTATTGACATAGTTCTAACTTCTTACCAAGAAAGTCATGTGATACTAAGTATATTATAACTATTCTTCAGAGGGTCTTAGACTGCATTTATCACTGCAGTATCTGAGCACCTTTCGGTAGCGAATTAAAGCAATGTAACTACACATCCGTCACAAAGTATTTGTTCTTTTATCCTCTCCCCAGAGATATCGTATATACAATGGAGTCTCTAATTGGGTAGGGTTTTAAGGGTTCTTTTTAATTACTTAAATATACCTGTTACTATGAGTTTGCATACTTTTTTTGTTTGTTTGTTTGTTTGTTTTTAAATCAGGCAAAAGGGGACACTCAGAACTGATGTCAAGCTAACTGGCTCATAGTTACCTAGGTCAAACCGCTTGCATTTTCTGAATGCTAGTATATTAGTATTCTTCCAGTCTACCAGAATTTAGGACACAGGCTGCCTTAACCAACTTTTTTTTTTAAGATACCCTAACTCTTGGGTGTAGGTTCTGCTGATGGCCTGGAAACTAGCTCATCAGCCTGGTGTGATACAAGCACCTCATGCTGTTTTTTTCTAAATATAGAACAGAAACGTTTATTGAACATTCCCTACACCACCATTAACAATTTCACTATATCTAGTTCATGGCCACATTTTATAACATTATTAGGCTTTTTTAGTTTCTAATATTCTTTAAAAATGTATTCTTATTTTCAGGGCTCGACAAGCGGTGGCAAGCCCCGCTCGCCAGCCACGCGGTTTGGCACACTGCATATGCGCAGACCGCACTGCACATGTGCTGATTGCACTGCGGTGCTGTGCCGGGCTAAAATCTACTCGCCACGGGTGAGTAGATGGCTCTAATTGTCGAGCCCTGCTTATTTTTCCTTAGACTTGCCAACCATGGCATCTTTACCTTTCCTTATCAATTTTCTACTCTTCATAATATCTAATAGACAATGATTACCATCTATTTCCCCCCTTTTCCATATTTTTATTTATCCATATTCTTCTAATTGCTGCCTCCACTTTGACAATGAACTAAGACGGACTTTTTAACCATAAGTTGTCCTTTTTCTTGATTGTGGAAGCATGCATTTTGTCCATTTAATAAAATCTTCTTATATAACTTCCAGTTTTATTTTTCTGTCATTTTTATCTCCCAGTCCTTTTCACTTTTAAAGCTGAGGAAAATTATGAGACTAGCCATCCTGAAGAGCAAGCTTATATTTTATATATAAATGGTTGCAACTGTCCTATCTGCCTATATTGATTGTAAACAGGTCATGGTCACTGGTCCGTAAGCTATCACCAACATCCACTCCAATGGTTGATTCCTATTCTTCTGTCAGAGGGTGCGTCTACCCTGCACCAAAGGTCAAAATAAAATGCACAATTTGAGCTATGCAAATTGCATATCTTATTTCAATGTTATTTCGAAATTTGGTGCTGTCTACAGAGCACTTGTTTTTTAATAAATCGCTATTCCGAAACGTTCCTTACTTTTTGTGGAATGAGGTTTAAAGGGATGTTAGAATAGTGAGCCAGTTATATTTTGAAATAACAGCAGGTGGGGAGATGCTTCAATTCCCACTGGTGAACTGAAACAGGTAAACCATTCACATCCCTAGTTCAACCTGTAGCTACCTTGTGTTTGGTCCAATACCCTCCTTGCTAGAAAATTATATTATTTTAATAATGGGAATGTTTTAATATTAGCTGCATGAGGCATCCAGGATATAGCACCTAAATTTAACAGCCCCCATATCAGCTCAATTTCTGTCAACACACTAAGAACCTGCTTGTAAAGAGTAAATCATCTTATTCTCTGGTTCAATTTGGTTTTCTCTAACAGACCCCCATTCTGGGCTTTGTTAATTAACACATTGATCCATATGCATTCAAGATCCATTGATCTGAATTATCAGTAACTCTAAAACAGGTGATTTCTAAGTGCCACACTGCTACACCATTTTTATCCACTGTATTTTCCTTGCACAAGTTACAACAGTGCCCACACAGACACAAACCTGTCCAGTTCTGGAGCCCACAACTCAGTCACACCACCCTCAAAGAACAAACAGACAACAGATGGAAGAAACACAACACTCACCCAGTCCCTAACCCACAAACATAGCTTTCACAATCTGACATCTATTTGCTTCTACTTTTACCTTGCTGAACAGAGTTAATGTGTTTGATCATGGGTAGAGGAGGGTTGGTGTTATATGGATATAGGCAATGGCATTCTATACAATAAAGGGCTTGTCTATATCTCTGGCTAAATATACACTGCTGTGATCAATGCAGTGGTATTGATTTAGCTGGTCTTCATCAGATCTGCTAAATCAATGATGGGAGCAACTGTGCTCCACTTCTCCAAGAAGACAGAAGCTGGTGAGAGAGCGTTTCCATTCAGCAAAGTGTGGTGTAGACACTACTATAAGTCAGCTTAAGTTCTATAGATTTCAATTAGGCCAAATTACAGCTTTAGTGTAGACCAACCTAACGTTTTAAGTAAAGGAGTTCTGTGTTTCAACTACTTCAGAACAGTTTAATGGTTGAAACGACATGTCACTTGGAATGACCTGAGACTTATTTTGTTATGCAGAGCCAGTCAAACTCTAGTTCTGTATTGTAAATAGTGTCTGAATAAAGTTGGGGTGGGAATTTGATGTGGCAACATGTTTCCCTGCAACAAAGCATCAGGTCAGAGAGTTACTTGCACCATCACCTTCAGAACAGTCTGTCAAATAGAGCTGTCATTTGGGGTGAGGAGAAACTTATTTCATTATGTACAGTCAAAACTAAGGATGTAAAACCCATTAAAATAGTTAACTGATTAAACAACTAAAATTATATTGTTTAACTAGTTAACCACTGCAATCCCAGGTGGGGAGGGAGGCACTTGGGCCCACCCCATAGCAACCTCAAGAGGTGTGGGGGCTGCTCTAGCCATGCCAGTTAACTGGATACTGGGAAGCAGGCCATAACCCCAAGACATTAGAGAGATGAGGGCAAGGTAATAGTTATTAGATCAATTTTTCCCTCTCAGCAACTGAAATTTACCCAATAAAAGATATTGCCTCACCAACCTGGTCTCAATTAAGTAATAAGTCATTTAAATGTGTCACAATCAAATGAATTTGGTATAATAAAAAAAATTAATCCCAGTGATACTTTTAAACAATTTTGTCCTTTGAATAAGGAACTGGGCACCATGAATAAGATGATACCATAAGGAGTCAACATCAGCTTCATGAATTCACTCTTTGCTCTATGAGTGGTTCTCAACCTATTTACTACTGGGAGCATCACAGCCTGTAAGGCCCTGAGGATGAATTAGGGTCCACAGTTCGGTGCTGATTGGACTGTAGCCCACAGGCTGAGAATCACTGAATGTTCCACTAAGGTACATAAGAAGGAGAATATTTTGCTTGGTATTCGATGTAAGCATTTGGCAAGATGGTAAATTCTATCCTTTTATACAATTTATGAGTAAGAGTGAATAGACTGGATTCCTTCTTCAATCTTCCTAAGTTGAAGTAAAACTTCCCCCACCGGGCTAGGCTTGGGGCAGAGAGTTGGGGAGGGCTCTGGCCGGGGATGAGGGGCTCAAACTTTGGGGTGCGGCAGACAACCGCTGGACTCAGCACAGACTCTGCATCCCAACACTCGCCCAAGCCCCTGCAGGAGACCACGCCGAGACCCCTGGCGCGAGTGGGGGCCGCCTTGCCCCACAAAAGCGGGGGCGCGGCAATATAAATGCGTCACTAGGGGAGGAACAGCAAACAGCACCCCAGCCCGGGGGCTGACGCTGCCCCTGTCCGGGACGCGGCGGGGGGGGGGGGGGACTCCGCAAGCTGCCCGGAAGGGGGAGGCTGCCCCTGCCCCAACGCGGAGATGCGCCGCGAGGCCCGTTGCCATAACAACCGTACACAGAGCGGCCCTGCCCGGGCTCCAGTCCCCGTCGGGCTGTGAGGAGGCACCTTGTCGGCGGGTCTGTGCGAAGCGGGTCCTCACCGCGGCCAGTCTCTGCCCCGCTGCCGTTAGCGGCGCCGCGCGCCCCGCAACCCGCGGCTCCCGACAAGCCGGCCGGCCGGACGCTCAGTGAGCAGGCGCAGCTAGCTCCCAGCGCATGCGCAGACCTGTCCTCGCCTGCTGCGGTCTTCCAAGAAGCGAGTGGCGGGAAGCGAGGGGAGCGGAGCGGCGTCCCCGGTGTGGGCGGGGGAAGCGGGGCGGCGTGCTGGAGGCGATAGGCTGGTGCTGCCTTTCATCTCACCACGAGCATCAGAGGCGGGGGCTGTATTACTATAAATTTCTGCCCTACCCCCAGGACTGGGGTGGAAGGAAACTTCCCTCCCCCTCAACAGCGCCAAGCAGACACCCTTTGTGCCCAGCTGTCGGCCCGCCATGGCTCTTAAGTGGAACAAGCTGTGGGAGAAGAGCCCCACATGCCAGTCACAGAATGTATTTGTGAAGGAAATTCCGGATGCACCTCAGTTTGTTCCTTTCGGACAAGGAACCTCAGGCCAGAGGGCCGAATGCTGCCTGGACTTATCTGGATCCGGTCCCGAGGTTCAAGCGATGATAATACTTATTCCATTCCATTCCTGTCTTTGGATGATGTTAAGCAGAAGCTACTAAAGGACATTTTTAACTCAGCCCATCCAGATAACTTGCATCCAAAAGTTTTAAAAGAGCTGACTGAGGAGTTCCGGGGACAATTAATGTTAACAGTGGATGGTGATTCTCAATAAAAAGTGGAACACTAGGGAAGAAGCAGAAGACTGGAAGAAAGCTAAAATTGTGCCAAGTTTTAGAAAAGGATAGATGGGATGATCTAGGTAACTAGAAGTCTAATATCGATTCAGGACATTTGTCAGTGAAGCCAAGTCTTTGGCATGAGCTGGTATCTGGTTTGTTAACATGACACTATCCCTCTCACACATGACACTCAAGTCCTTATTAGTGTCATTCCTTTTTCTACACAGACCACTCCCTGCAGGAACAAAGGCTTTCTCCATTGAGCGTGACTGTCAGTTGAAATCCCAATAAAAGGGCTGTGCATAAGCACTGACTCCATAGGTGCTCCAGAAGAAAGTGGGAGGAGCAGTGAAAAAACCCACACTTCTGAGCAATATAGGTATTGATCCATGCAGTGGAATAGACAGCACTATGACAGTGGAAGACAGGCTGTGTCTACACTGGTGCAATCTTGCGCAAAAGCAGTCGCTCTTGCGCAAAAACTTCCTGCCTGTCTACACTGGCCGCATGTTCTTGCGCAAGTAAACTGATGTTCTACTGTATGAAATCAGGGCTTCTTGCGCCAGAACTCTGATGCTCCTGCTCAGGAATAAGCCCTTTTGCGCAACTGTTCCTGCGCAAGAGGCCACTGCAGACAGGCAATATGAATTTCTTGCGCAAGAAAGCCTTATGGTTAAAATGGCCATCAGAGCTTTCTTGCACAAGAGAGCGTCTACACTGGCACGGATGTTCTTGTGCAAAAGCACATGCCAGTGTAGACGCTCTCTTCTGGAAGAGTTTTTACAGAAGAACTCTTCCACAAAAGAGCTTTTGCACAAGAAGCTGCCAGTGTAGCTGTAGCCTTACTGCCCCTTGTGGAGGTAAATTAACTACAGCATGGAGAGAGCTCTCTGCTTTTGTCATAGAGCAGGGTTACTCAACTTTGGAAGCCCATTGGGACCACAATGATACTCACATCACAGGTCAATGGCCACAACTTAAGTGTTGTTTCATATGCATGCAAATATATATGCAAATAGCTTCTTTCACACTGACATGAATACAAAGCAGTTCCCACAATGCCCCAGCACCTCCTCCCTCGAGGCTAGAAACACCAACACCCTGTACCCATCTGTTCCAGCCAGCCCATCAGCTTGTGTCTTTCAATGCTCACCCCACCTGGGAGACACCTCGCCATTGTGGAGCAAGTTCCCAGTGGAGGCCATATTCAAAGGATCCCACCTGCAAGCCACATGTTGAGCCCTGTGTAAACCCAAACTGTACTGCGGGCTGCAAACAAACGGTCTGTGAGCCACATGTAGCCCATGAGCAAAGTGTTGAGTAGCCCTGTCACAGAGCCTCTTTATTGAAGAACTACAGTGCCATAGCTGTATCTAGGGTTGCCAGATGTCCAGTATTCACCCAGACAGTCCAGTATTTTCACCTCCTGTCTGTTAAAAAAAATTCAGAGAATACCAGACACCTAAAATGTCTGGTATTTTCTGATTTTTTCCCCCGGCCAGGAGGTGAAAATTCTGGGCACCTGGCAACCCTACAAACACTCAGCTCCCAGGCTCCCAACACCCCCAGTTCCTGCTTACCTGGTTCTGCAAGGCTTCTGGCACAAAATGGCTGCTGACCCAGGGCCCCCTCCCCTGTTCCTATCCTGGGCACTCACTCTTAAAGGGGACATGCTGTTTTAATGCTGTGGGTTTTTTTGTTCAACAACTTTGGTCTCCGTCCCCCTCCCCCTTTTTCCCCCCTTCAACAGAATTTTTTCCCAGTGTTTTTTTTTTTTTGAGGGGGGGGGAGTTGTTTGGTATTTTTGTTTCAACCATCTGGCAACCCTAGCTGTATCAGTACTGCTGCACCAATAAAGACCTGCTCTACACTAGACCAGGCAGGTCAGCTTAAGGTACACCATCCAGCTATGCAAAATGCACATCTGGATTCAGCTTACCTTAAGCACAGTCCTCCACACCATCTTAATAGGCTGAAGGTTAAAGTGCTCTTCAAGGACTTCCTTAGCCACAAAGCTCTACAACAGGCCAGGGCAAAATACAGCCTGCAGACTGGATCCGGCCTGCCGAGCCACAAGATCTGGCCCCCAGCTTACTCCTCAGCCCCAGGCACCATGCAGAAACGCAACTACAGAGCTCCGTTTCTATTTTTAAACTGGAGTCGGGGAGGAGCCACCCCATCCCTGGCACATTCCCATTGGCCAATTTCTGGCAGAAACCAGCCAATAGGAGCTGCTTACTGGAGTAACAGACAGCCAAGAAGAACCAGGCCCCCTCTCTTTGGCTCAGTTATTCATGAAGCACAGGGCCAGGCAAGCCAGTAGGCTGGGACATATTTTAAGTCTGTAGGCAGGCAAGCTAGTTTGGCAGCTGGCAAGTAAGTCTCTTGGCCACAGCACGCTTCTGGCACCCCAACCCTTTCCTGCCCCAACTCTCTGCCCCTCCCCCTCCCCACTCAACATACCCAGACCCTCTCTCCCCCTCTTACACCCACACTCTCTCCCAGATTGGGCATCCCAGTCTCATGCCCCAGATCACAATCCCCTCCTACCCTAGGTCACATCCCAAACCCCTGCACTCCAGTCCCCTGCCTTAGGTCACAACCGCCTGCTTCATTCTATCTCCCTCCAGACTCCAGTCTTCCTCCTACATCCCAGTCCCTTACCCCAAGCTCCCCTCTGCACCAGACCACGCATCTCCTCTATTCATGGAAGAGTGTGGCCCTTGTCCACTTTCCAAAATCTTGGCGTGGCCCCCTGTCAAAAATTATTACCCACCCCTTCTCTATAATGAGGTTTTTTTATAGTCCTGTGTCTAAATAGTCAAAGTCAGTAGACCTTGTCTTCATCTCCACCCTGGAAGCAATTTGTCCCTCTTTGACTCAGCTATTATGCAGGACACAACAAGCAGGACATAACCTTCAAGACAGTTTTCTAAGGCTAGGTCTACACTACCGCTTTTTCCAATTTATTGTTTGGAAGAGGCTTTTCCAAAATTTGGCCTGTCTACACTGGACCAAATTTCAGAAAATCCCCCGCTTTCAGAAGATCCCTTCATCCTCATGGAAGACAGGGCTTCCAAAAAAGCACGTTTGCACTTCCTCAAAAAAAAGTAGAAGAGCAAACACATTCCCTGGAGGCAGCGAAGTTTATCCCGGAAAAACCCTGCAGTGTAGACATACCCTTGGGCTACGTCTACACTGGCCCCTTTTTCGGAAGGGGCATGTTAATTTTGAAAGTGGGAATAGGGAAATTTAAATAAACATGTCCGCCGCTTTTTTTCCGGCTTGGGGAAAAGCCGGAAAAAAAGCGTCTAGACTGGCCCGATCCTCCGGTTCAAAGTAGGAATAAGAGATCCTCCGGAATAGGGCTTTATTCCGGAGGATTGGGACAGTCTAGATGCTTTTTTTCCGGCTTTTCCCCAAGCCGGAAAAAAAGCGGCGGACATGTTTATTTAAATCCCCCGCGGATTTCCCTATTCCCACTTTCAAAATTAGCATGCCCCTTCCTAAAAAGGGGCCAGTGTAGACGTAGCCTAAGTGAGATACAGTCTTGTGAGTAAATACCTCTAGCATCCCTCCAATCTACAAAAAAGAGCATGTAACATTCATATTCATTCTACACTGCTGCACCAATAGTTGAATCTTTACCTAGTGTATCTTGAGATAACTAGTGTACCTTCATGAACTAAACTAGGGGAACAAGGTAGGCTAGATCTCCCAGAATCACTACTGGAATTTCCATATTGAAAATAGTAAGTCTCAGAAAGAATGTCCCTGCTTAAAACTTTCTGAACAGTCCTGTGGTCTTAAAGAAGCAAGTGCCATGCATCCTTCCTGATCAGCGCATAGTGAAGCATCTCCAGTGAGCCACTGATGGTTGTATGACCAAAGCAAAATAACCTTTTACATGGATGCACAATGTGACAACGTGAACTAGGATCAAAATAGGGATATTGCCTATGCCTCACCACAGTTTAGGAACCCCACTGCTGGAAATCCATCCACTATGTCCTTCACATTGCCAGGAGTCACGGTCATATGTAGCAAGAGTTAATTAATGGCCTCAGATGCTTTCATGACATGCTCCCCACGGTGGATTTTACAACTCCAGAATGATTTCCCACGGATGAGTAGCAATCGAGCATTGAAATATTCCTGAGTGAAATTGCCATATGCAGTATCAGTGCAGCTTTTAATCTGGTTTCTCTGCACTAGAAAGCTGGAGCAGGTGTGACACACAGGTCCAGAAATGTGGGCTTTCACATCCAAAAGTTCTTCAGCCACTGCTTGTCATCCCAAACATGTATTATGATGCAATCCCACCTGCCAGAGCTTGTTTCTTGGGCCTTCCACCTTCCGCAGCCATTTTGTGAATGCCACCAACAACTTGAATGGTGGTTTTTTGTTGGGATTTTTTTGTGGTCTCTCACGAAACTGTTGAAGAAATCATCATGTCGCAGTATTTTCTATGGGTCTGAAGATACAAGAGAATTATGTATCCTGTATGCAACATTAGTAAGAATAATGCAGAGTACCGTAGTCTTCATACTTCTGTCAAATGTTTCTGAATGAGATTATGGAACTTTAAATATGACAAGGTAAAGAAGGGCAAGTACACAAAGCGTATCAAGGTAAAAAAAATAGAAAAATATGAAGGAAATTGTAACATAGCAAGAAGAAAAAGGAAAACAAATATGAAATGGCATAAGGGTTAATTCTTTTTTAAATGGCATCCATCCTAAAGATTTTTTTTATATAATCAAATTTGCTTAGAACATATGGTTTCAGTTTTTGCCAGCAGATGAATCCAACCCACTCATTCTGTTAGTGTTGATCTATTATTCACTTTTGTAATGCTAGTCACCAGAGTGTTCACTGAAGATTGACATACATGAGGGGAAAATACTTGCACACATCAGAGCAGCTATTTTTAGTAGCCATATCAAGTGGAATGGATAAATAAAGTAACCCACCATGATGATTATTTTTGGTAAAACTGATATATAATATCAAGAGAAGTTATAGTATTCAGAGATTATATAGGGAAGAATTAGCTGCCTTTTGAGAAGTTATCTCTAACTTTCCTAGCTTTTTTTAGGCAAAAATGTTGAAATGAATATATAGGCAGCACCAAGAATTACTTATAAATTATACATAATTATAAATTCCTGCTTGGTGAGGTTCAAAATATAATAGGGAAGTAAGAGCTGCCAGATGTCATGAAATGTTAATAGCCCATGTTACATGAAGAAAGGCCTAAAAATAGCCCAGCCCTAAAAGTAGTAAGATTTTCTGTTGCATTTAAAGAGTACTTATGATGGAAAGTGGATTATGTACAAAGTGATATAACAACATGATATACTATACTTCAGCGTCAACAATATAAGCCATTCTTAACACCTACAAGAGAATGTTTTGCTTGTGAAGGTAGCCCTAGAAATGAAAGCTGCTTTATGTATTCACAACAATAGGCACAGATTGGTACTGATAGTGCCAGCTGCTGCCCTAACCTGATTCAAAAAGGATTATACCTACAAGTGAGAGGTAGTACAGTCTCCATACCCTTTGAATCTTTGAGGTTTTTAATAAGACTGCCATGAAGGCCTGTGTGATGCCTATCCACTTTTTAATCTGTTCAGTATACATATTGTACTTACTACTCTACTGGCACCATACAACTGAAACTTGCTTTCTGTGTAACATTGATTTAAAATGGTGATCTAGTCATTTACATGTTAAAGGAATGTTATGCAGGACAGGTCAACAAAGAAATATTCATGATTGTTAATTTTCACTGGTTTATTAAGAATAAGGCCAGTAAGGAAAGAAATTAGCATTAAGTGTATTTGAGCATCACAAAAGTAAATATAAAAAACAACAGTCTAGTAGCACCTTAAAGACTAACAAAACATGGGATTTCGTGGGCACAACCCACTTCTTCAGATGACAGGAGTCTTAGAAGTCCAGATCCAAGAATAAATAAGGGGAGGGAGGTAAGGAGAAGGAAAAAAATGTAGGGGAGGAAGAAAAAAAGAGTGCAGTAGCACCTTAAAGACTAACAAAACATGTAGAAGGTAGCATGAGCTTTTGTGGACACAACCCACTTCTTCAGATGACAGGAGTGTTGGAAGTCCAGATCCAAGAATAAATAAGGGAAGTGGGGGGGGGAGGGAGAAGCTTCAGAGGGATAGACGAATTAGTCTGTAACAGGAAAAACTTAAAAAAACAACAAATAGTCCAGTTGATTTTTAGTTTTTCCTGTTACAGACTGTGAGGGGGGGGGTCCCTCGTAAAGTGTCCGATCCCCTTTGCTTTTTCTACCCACGAACCCACAATATGGCCCCAGCCGTGGGGCCAACTTGTATTCCTGGTGGCAGGGCCGGCTTTAGGCTGATTCGCCCAATTCCCCTGAATTGGGCCCTGCGCCCTAAAGCCGGAAGTGTGCTGGTGTGCTGGGCACGCTGCAGGAGAAGGCGTCGGCCCCGAAGGAGGAGTGCAGCGGCTTCTCTGCACCGCAGGAGGGGTGAGTCGAGCGCAGGGGCCTCCCTGCACTGTGGGAGGGGGAGTCGACCCCGGGGTTTGGCGGGAAGGCGGGACTCTGCTCTGTAGCTGGGGATTTAAAGGGGCTGTGACTCTTTTTGCGTGCTGTTTTTTTTTGCTCAACAAAAAATCTTGGCTGCTGTCAAAATTGTTTGAATTGGGCCCCACACTTCCTAAAGCCAGCCCTGCCTGGTGGTGTATAACCCTGAGTGGGGTGTGAGGGGGGCCTCACACGAGGACCTGTTACAGGAGGAGTAACGGTAGTTCGAATTAGGATCTTTAATTAGGATCTTTAATTTGAACTACCTACTCCGTGCCGCGTGCAGCCTTCAACTAGCCGTGGGCACGGAGTTCAGACTAAGAGGGATTTAAAAATGATGGCGCCGGGGAACATGCAAATGAAGCCCGGGATATTTAAATCCCGGGCTTCATTTGCAACTCTGCTTGCCCTAATTACCCTACCTAGCTCGAACTAACAAGCTAGTGTAGACGTACCCTCACTCTTTGGGTCAGCTACAAAATTATGAATCCCCTCTTCTTCAGGCTCTTTTATCTTTTCTTCAAGCCTCTCCAAATGGACTCTTTCCCTAGGTCATAGAATCATAGAGCTGGAAGAGACCTCAGGAGGTCATCAAGTCCAGCCTCCTGCCCAAGGCAGGACCAATCCCAACTAAATCAATTCCAACTAAATCAAGCGAGACTTAAACACCTCTAGGGATGGAGATTACACCACCCTCTTAGGTAACCCATTCCAGTAGTTCACCACCCTCCTAGTGAGATAGTTTTTCCTAATATCCAACCTAGACCTCTCCCAGTGTAACTTGAGACCATTGTTCCTTGTTCTGCCATCCGTCATTACTGTGAACAGCCTTCCTCCATCCTCTTTGGAACCTCCCTTCAGGAAGTTGAAGGCTGCTATCAAATCCCCACTCACTCTTCTTTTCTGCAGACTGAACAAACTCAAATCCCTCAGTCCCTCCTAGGTCATGCGCTCCAGTCCCCTAATCGTTTTGGCTGCCCTCTGCTGGACCTTCTCCAATGCATCCACATCCTTTCTATAGTGGGGGGCCCAGACCTGGACACAATATTCCAGATGTGGCCTCACCAGAGCCGAATAAAGGGTAATAATCACTTCTCTGGATCTGCTGGCAATGCTCCTCCTAATGCACCCTAATATGCCATTAGCCTTCTTGGCTACAAGGGCACACTATTGACTCATATCCAGCTTCTCATCCACTGTAATCCCCAGATCCTTTTCTGCAGAACTGCTACTTATCCATTCAGTCCCCAGCCTGTAACAATGCTTGGGATTCTTCTGTCCCAAGTGCAGGACTCTACACTAGTCCTTGTTGAACCTCATCAGATTTCTTTTGGCCCAATCCTCTAATCTGTCCAGGTCACTCTGAACCCTATCCCTGCCCTCCAGCATATCTACCTCTCCCCCCAGCTTAATGTCATCTGCGAACTTGCTGAGGGTGCAATCCATCCCCTCATCCAGGTAATTAATAAAGATGTTGAATAAAATCGGTCCAAGAACAGATCCTTGGGGCACTCTGCTAGAAACCGACCGCCAACCTGACATTGAGCCGTTGATCAGTACCCGTTGGGCCTGACAGTCTAGCCAGCTTTCTATCTATCTTACAGTCCATTTATCCAATCCATATTCCCTTAACTTGCTGGCAAGAATATTGTGGGAGACCGTATCAAAAGCTTTGCTAAAGTCAAGGTATATCACATCCACTGACTTTACCGTATCCTCAGAGCCAATTACCTCATCATAGAAGCTAATCAGATTGGTCAGGCAAAACTTGCCCTTCGTGAATCCATGTTGACTGTTCCTGATCACTTTTCCCTCTTCCAAGCGCTTCAAAATGGATTCCTTTTTCCGGGGACTGAGGTAAGGCTGACTGGTCTGTAGTTCCCTGGATTGTCCTTCTTCCCTTTTTTAAAGATGGGCACTACATTTGCCTTTTTCCAATCATCCGGGATCTCTCCCAATCTCCATGAGTTTTCAAAGATAATGGCCAAAGGCTCCGCAATGACATTTGCCAACTCCCTCAGTACTCTCTGTTGCATTAAATCTGGGCCCACGGGTTTGTGTATGTTTAGCTTTTCTAAATAGTTCCTAACTTGTTCTTTCCCCACCAAGGGCTGTCCACCTCCTTCCTATACTGCGTTGCCTAGTGTATTTGTTTTAGAGAGGGAGAGGTCCTCCCTCTCTAAAACAATCTCTTCCTCCCTGTCTGTTGCTTTTTCCAATAAGTTCCCAGATCTCTCTCTCCCAGACATGCTTAGAGTCAAATGCTAGCTTTCCCTGCTAACATCATAGAGAGGATGCATCAATTATAATTCCATGCCCTTTTTAAGCCACCACTTTGCTGGATGATCTCTTTCAGGAGGTACAACCAGTGGCAGAACAGATGGCAGGGTTCTAGGTTAATGGCCAAGATCAATGGGAAACATGGAGCCTTGATTCACAGACCTCAGCCCATGCATGACCACACTCTTCCCCCCACACTTTCTGAAACACTGGCAACATGGATCTTGTCCCTATTGGACTGAGATTGGCTAGCTCTAGGACACATTTCAGGCTTTTTCCCATAAGCATGAGGTCTAAAGACTTATTTTTCTTTAAATTAAAGCAGAGATTTTCATGTGACTTCAATGACCTCAGGAAGTGAGGCTTTAATAAAAACACAAATATTACAAGAATCATGACAAAATCATAGGAGCTGGAATGCCCTTGCAGTTTGGATGACACATCCTTCTGGCCCAGAAATTTGGGATCTAGCTTCTACTACAATCTTTTAGTACCACTCATGAGTTGGCCCTGAAGGGTGTGTCATTAATGAGAGCGCCAAGGAACTCTTTCCCCCACATGATGCTGTCTTTGAATGGCACCCACATGCTGCTGGGACTGGGAGCAAGAGGCAATATGACAACCTGAGCTCAGATCTCCACAATGCAGGCTGACAATAATTTTTATAAGATGTGTAATTAATTTCAATTAACATTTAGTGATCCAAAGCCCATTTTTCAGCACTGTGTGTGTCTAGTTTCATACAAAAACTATGACTCATACAAATCTATGACTTAATTTTTTTTTCCTGTGGCAATTAGGGAAGTTTATTTAAAGGAAGCTTAGCATTTCATAGAAAATTACATCTTACTGTGTAATTATTTTGTTGCTAGGTGGGAGGATTGGGAAAATTGTAAAACCTTAGGTGGGCCCAAACCAAATGCCTAGCTGTGAGCACAGCTATGAATACAGTAGGAGAAACTGGATCCATCATATTCATCCAGTTGTCTGTGATGAAGATGAACCAAATTCCAGCTCTGGCCCAGGACAAGGACATTAACTAAGAACTGATAAATTCATGCTGGAAACCAAACCAGCTTATATGTATATTAGTTTTCTTCAAAATTTGTATTGGCCTTATAACACTCTTTATAAGGTAGTTCATCTCATGGACTAGAAGGATAAGAATAAAAGATAAAACAGGATCACAAGAAATATTTGTCATCTCTTTAGTGTTTGAACTCGCTCAGTGCCAGAGACTAAAGCAGAGATTCCCCAGGGTGAGTCCACCCTGACATACATTTTGAATGGAGAGATTACTACAACTCTGTCATCTTTAGGAATTATAGATGGTAACTCATTTGTGTGTGTATGTTTGCTTGCTTTAACCAGCAAACAACTCTTATTTCTCTTTTCTAGTTAATAAACCTTTAGATAGTTTATTACAGGATTGGCCACAGGCATTATCTTTTGAGTAAGTTCTAAGGTATTGATCTGGGGTAAGTGACAGGTCTCTTGGGACTGGAAACAACCTGAATATTTTGTAATTTATGTGTACGTAACCATTTATCACTAAGTCCAGCTTGCCTGGGTAGCAAGATAGATCGGAAAGCCTAAGGGAGCTGTCTGCGACTCCATGGTAAAACTATTATAGTGACCTAGGGGTTCACATTTGTTACTGGCTTGGTAAAATCTGATTATAGAACACATCTCCAGTTTGGAGTGAATGCCCTAATGTAGGCATTCATGATCGTGAGATACTCCAAGACAGTAGAACACTATCACTATTTGAAAACAAGATATAAAAAAAAGTGACCACAAATAGTTTGGCCTTAATAGAGAGAGCAAACTTCATTACTATTTCTCTTCCCCTCCCTCTCAAAATATATGTGCTAAAGTAGGCCGACAAAGGAGCAGAAAGAGGAAAAAGAGCTCTTGGAGTAGGTGGATGAATCGAGTCCTCAGTCTAAAATAGACTACTATAAATGTTATATGCCAAACTGATGCACTGTTTTTATAGTGCATAAAGGAAGATGCCCTCCCCCGCACTCCCAACCCTAGTTCCCACAAAAACAGGGATCATGCAGCAGATTTTCTATTATAGCAGCCACGGAGGTTTGGCTAAAGGATCAGAAAACATGTTGGGCATGTTAATGAACACACACTCTCTGACAAGGGCAATGGCTGTATGCAGAGCTTCAAATAGATTATTTTTACTCTTAGTGGAAATAGAGCACATGGGGACTCTGCATGATATTCCTCAGATATTATCCAGAATATAATCTCACATGCTGCTTTTGCATGCAATGTGTACTTGTGTGCCTCTTTGTGGAGGGAAGAAGATTATTCCTGTTGCCAAGTGTCTATCTGAATTTTGCTCTCCATTAGGAGTATTATGAAGATCAGACTGGATTGCATTTATTATTATTTAGATAGCACCAATAATATGGAAGGCACTGTGCAAAGGTCCTTACAAAGACTTACAAATGCTCAACTTTAAGCCTCTGAGTAGTTCCACTGAAGACATTAACATAGACACTGGCTTATGAATAATATGGCTAAAATGTTCAAATGTTGAGCACCTAAACTGGGGGGAGGGTGAATCTATTTGAAGCATCCAATAAAAATGACCTCGTTAGTGGTTTACAAAAATACTGAGTATCTAGCTACCACTGATAACAGATATTGAAGGGTTTGCTTTTACCATATAGCATTCATTTTGTAATCATGTACTGCTGAAATGTTCTGAACTCTGAACAACATGTTTTGTTTTTTCTTTCAAAAGTTTACATCTGAACATAGACTAAATACAGCTTTGAAACGTCACTAGATAGAAAAATGCTACTTTCAACTGTTTTAATCTAAATTATAAAAACTTACAGTTTCCTTACCTTGGCAAACCTTTTTTCCACTTTCCCTTTATATTTTAGTAGCTTACATTTAACAAGGTACTATAGTGTATTTGCTTCATCTTCTTTTTATTTATTTATTTTTTTGGTCTCTGTTGCTGCCTGATTGCATATTTCCGGTTCCAAATGAGGTATGTGGTTGACCGGTCTGTTCATTACTCTGGTATTGGTAACTCTGAGGTTTTTCTGGATCTGTACATACTGAAATAAAAATTATTTAAATATATCATGCTTGAAGTAATTTCAGTTATGATGCAGTCACTTTTTTTAATGGATAGTGATATAAAACAGCAACAGTTATCACTGTACCAGCATAGAAAAAATTAGTTCTGAATGGATAACGGTTTAATATTTTTCCTATGATTAAAGAAAACAGAGACAAGACTGTTTATAAGAGTTAACATTTCTCTGATAACTACTCGGAAAAATTATTTTAGACATATTTTCTGTTAATAAGCTGTTTTAGTAGTGGTTGATTTTATTTCTTTTTAAAAATAATTAATCAAGCGAATAAGGATCTAGTTTCAACAAGCTAAATGACTGACAGAAATCTTATTTGCTTTAGTTTGAAAATGTTAGTATCTGCCAAAATCAGATTTAGTTGAGTTGTTATTTAAAACAATGGATTTCTAATACCATGTTTTCCTTTCCCGATAAAGAAAAAAAAGTGTTAGGAGGAAGGTTTTTTTCAAACGCCATCACGGCTGAGAAACAAAGCAATTCTGGTAATATTAATACCTCTTCTGTGAGCTTCCAAAAGTATAGTTCCATTTACTGAGAGGTCATTTTTTATTATCCACCAAACTGATAATCTGAAATTAAATGTCCAGAAATATTTATACAAATGAGGAAGCCCCCAGCTCTATATTTGACATATCTAGGACAATCTAACATCATAACTCTATAAAGATTAACTCTGCCCCAAACCAGCACATGATAAAAACATATGGCACCATGTTAATCAGAATGGGGCTCTCTGGTAACATGCAGAGGTTTGTTACATTTAATGTGTATGAATAAATTATGCCCTTGAACAATATCTGACACCATTTCTATAATTAAGCGCTATTACTGAGACACTATCAAGATTAAAATCACAGTTTATAAAAACATTCCTTACCTGTGGTAACACCTTAAAACTGAATTTCTCTTTAAAAATCTGATTTTCTTTTAATCATTTATACTGCTTGTTTATTTTTCGCACTTTGCTCTGGATAGACAGTAAGGCTGTGTCCAGACTCCATGCCTCCGTCGACGGAGGCATGTAGATAGCCAGATCGGAAGAGGGAAATGAAGCCGCGATTAAAATAATCGCGGCTTCATTTAAATTTAAATGGCTGCCCCGATCTGCCGATCAGCTGTTTGTCGGCAGATCGGGAGAGTCTGGACGCGATGCCCCGACAAAGAAGCCTTTCTTCATCGACACAGGTAAGCCTCGTGAAACCAGGTTTACCTGTGTCGATGAAGAAAGGCTTCTTTGTCGGGGCATCGCGTCCAGACTCTCCCGATCTGCCGACAAACAGCTGATCGGCAGATCGGGGCAGCCATTTAAATTTAAATGAAGCCGCGATTATTTTAATCGCGGCTTCATTTCCCTCTTCCGATCTGGCTAATCTACATGCCTCCGTCGACGGAGGCATGGAGTCTGGACACAGCCTAAGGGGCTACTTCACTTCCTCCTCAGTCCCACTTTCACTTTCTAGTTCTCATTCACTAGCACAAGGCTGCCGTGTTTACACTGTAAAAAGAGGGAGTACAGCTGTCCAAATCACTTCCAAAAGCTATTACCACTTTTGGGTAACAAAACCTACACAGGGAGTGAGATTCCATGCTGCAGGAGGCTATGGCAGCTTTAACCCACCATTGTGCCTTACAATATTGGTCTGTACCAAGCCCCCTATTGTAACACAAGGCTTGTCTTCACTGCATTGTTAACTCCCATACTCTTGACGTACTTCACTCCAGCTATTTAGCTCAAGAGCACCCATACTGCAAAGGATAACTAGAGCTATCCTCAGACTACTGCATGCACACTATTGCAGTTCTAGAGTGGAGGTGCTTGTGAGGTGAACTGAGTGGTACCATATCCCTTGTTTCTTAGCACAACACTACAGTGGGTCACAAATTCAATGAGTCAACAACTGTTAATACACCAAAGGCTAATATCACTCTGGGGTGAATTAACAGAATAGTCATATGTAAAATCAAGAAGGTATTTGTCCCACTCTTGGTGCTGATGAGGCCTCAGCTAGAGTACTGTGTCCAATTTTGGGCATCACACAACATAAGTTATAACTTAAATGGAACAAAAGGGGTGTTTAAGATAAACTCTGCCTTCTCCTTACAGAGAATGTGCAATATTCCTTCCTATCATGCCACATAACTGGGGAAGATACCTACGACAGATATCTGGAACAATCCAGAAAGCAGCATGGCAAGTATTGTGGCCAGTTTCAAACTTTTGCACAGGACTGCAAACATTTGCACTGGAGCTTTTTGATCATTTTGCTACTAGTGCTCCCCAATTTGAACTCACTGTGAGCCTCAAGAACACAGACGTTAGGCCTCAGTCTGTTTAGGAAGAGCCCAACACTCCAGTGATCACTGCTGCTGGTACTGTCTTTAAGGCTTCTGATAAGTTTCAGTACTTTGGAAGCATACTGTCCTCCAGCATAAACACTGATGACAATGTAACATCTCAACTAGACAAAGCCAGTGCTGCCTTCAAAGATTGACCAAATACTTGTAGAATGACCATGGTGTTAAACTTCATATGTAGGTAACAATTTTTCAGGCAGTTGTCCTGAATATTCTGCTGTATGGTTTGGAGTCATGGACCATACATCATCGCCATGTTTGGAAACTCATCAGTTCTAAATACACTGCTTTACAAAGATTGCCCATGTCATTTGGTGGGACAAAATTTCTAACATGGAGGTCATTATTCTGTGTGGTTTCATAGGCATGGAAGCAATGCTTATGAACAAAGTTATGCTGTATTGGTCATGTTATGAGGATGAATGATATATGGATACCAAAGATGTTCTTCTATGGCCAGCTTGTTCACAGAAAGTACTCGATTGGTGCTCGGTAAAAGCATTATAAAAATATCTTAAAGGTCAATGTGAAGTCATACAGAATATGTCCTGGTGATCTGGAAATCGTAGCTCAGGACAGATTGTTCTAATGGCAAACTATTGTACAGGCTCTCAAACACTTCGAGAGTCAACATATCTAGACATTACAAGTTAAACAGAATCTTATTTTTCTGCATTCCCACAATAACAGGAAGCATTGGTTATCATATCTCACATTTAGTGTTAACACAATTTGTGACCCCACAACAGCCAAATTGGCTATAAGGGGCAAAACACCATTGTAACAGTTGAATATCTAACACATCTAAGTGAAGTAGGGGCAAACTGTATTTACATAAACACACCGGCTATGTCTAGACTGGCCAGTTTTTTCCGGAAAATCAGCCGCTTTTCCGGAAAAACTTGCCAGCTGTCTACACTGGCCGCTTGAATTTCTGCAAAAGCACTGACTTCCTACTGTAAGAAATCAGTGCTTTTTGCGGAACTACTATGCTGCTCCCATTCGGGCAAAAGTCCCTTTTGAGCAAAAGTTTTGCGCAAAAGGGCCAGTGTAGACATCTGAGATTTGTTTTGCGCAAAAAAGCCCCAATTGCGAAAATGGCTATCGGGACTTTTTTACGGAAAAGCACGTCTAGATTGACGAAGGATGCTTTTCCGCAAAAAGTGTTTTGTGGAAAAGCGTCCGTGACAATCCAGACGCTCTTTTCCGAAAATGCTTTTAACGGAAAACTTTTCCGTTAAAAGCATTTCTGGAAAATCATGCCAGTCTAGACGTAGCCACCCAGGATTTCTTTCCCATTCCAGCTGGCTGTAATGGAAGCATTGATTCAGACCCTGCTTACGTTTGTGACATCTGTAATTGGATTTGTAGATCAAGGATTGGCTTAGTTACTCACCAATGGTGTCGTAGAAAATGAGATCCATCAGCCAACAACTCAGTCTATCCTTCTTCTTTGACAGAAAGTTTATCTGCTTTTGCCCTTCATTCATCCCAAGCCCTGGCCCTAGGCATTCGGTCAGGTGTTTTCACCCTTTTTTCTCCAGCAGTTTAGAATCTCAGGTCTAAATTTTGCAAGCAACTCTGTTTGTGGCTCCAATGTCCATTATAAAGGCTGTGAGTCTCTATGGCGGTGTGCGGGGGTTCACTTATATAGAATAGCTTGCAAGATTGGGGCCTTTGGATTTCCTTGTCTCGGTTACAGAAGGGAGATCTTATTGTGTTTTCCTCTTATTAAGGTATTTAATTAAAATTTACCACTTCTCCCACTCACTCTCACTCTCTTTCTAGGCCCCAGGAACAAATACATTTTCATTTATTTCATTCTTGTACCACAGATTTATTTTTAAATTTAAAAAATTACAGGATCAAATCATAGCATGTTACATCTGGTGACAAATGTAACATAGGTTCCCAAATAGGTCAATACTGACAAGCAGAATACAATATTGTATTCCGTATAAGAAAGAAGACAAAATATTTGCATTTTTGGTTGCATTAAATATGTGAGCTATGACATATTATTCCTGCTCGTGCTATGTTACATGTATCCATCTCACTGTTCTGTTTTCTCCATCCATGTGTAACATACAAACTATATGGCTTCGTCTAGACTGGCAAGATTTTATGCAAAAGCAGTCGCTTTTGTGCAAAAACTTGCCGCCTGTCTACACTGGCCACAAGTATTTTTCGTAAGAACACTGACGGTCTAATGTATGAAATCAGTGATTCTTGCGCAAATACTCTGACGCTCCCACTCAGGAATAAGCTCTCTTGCACAAGTGTTCTTGCGCAAGAGGCCAGTGTAGACAGGCAGCTAAAACATTTTGTGCAAAAGCAGGCTAAACGGAAAAAAGGCCTACTGGCCACTTGGACGCTCCATACCTGCAGGCAGCTCCTGACTTCCTGGTAACCCGAGACCCCTTAAAGGCAGACGCTGCCTGCAGAGGCCACAAGGCAGAAGCCTTTCTGCTGCCTCTGCAGTGAGCTGTGCCACGTGGCTCCCTGCTGTCCCCAAAAGGCACCAGAGAAGGATGGCAGCTCCGGGGGCGGGGGGAACAGTCACCCGCACCCCCAGCGCAGGAGGCCCCAAGGGGCCGAAAACAGAGGGCCCCATCCTGGTCCCCGGGGGAGCTGGAGGCCCTCCTGGACCTCTGGGAGGAAGAAGAGGCTCTGCATGACACCCGCTCCTGTCACCGCAATGCGGACATTTTCAATCGCATGGCCCAGGCGCTCGCCCTCCAGGGACATCCAGCCCGGACCCTCAAGCAAGTCCGGGCTAAGGTGAAGGAGCTGCGCCTGGGCTATGTCCAGGCCAGCAAGGGCCAGGAGCCGACACCTGCCCCCACTACCAGCAGCTCCACCGCATCCTGGGCCAGGCACCACCCCAGGGACCATCCGTCCCTGTGGACACCTGCCTGTGCCCCTCCCCCCCCCCCCCCGTCACCAGGACCAGAGAGGCAGGGGAATAGGAAGACACCGCTAGCGGGTTGGAGGACGAGGCCAGCACCATCACCCTCCAGGTGGAGGCCCCCTCCTGCAGCCCCGATGTCTCCCATGCGTCCTCGGAGGCCGGGGAAGGATCCACTGATGAGTGTTACACTTTGCACTCACAAGGGCGGGGGGGAGCCAGGCACACAGAGGGGGGAGGGGGAGAGCGCGTCACTCAAGGCTGCCTGAGCTGCACGCTGTGTAGTATTAACAGTATGCAGCATATGCAACCAGGCGCAGCCTAGTGACCGAGAGGCATGTGACCACGGCAGGCAGCTCCAGGGCATGCCTGGGACCATGCTGCTCACACACATCCGGCGGGACCAACGGGGAAGGGTGGATGCCAGCTGGAACCAGCCAGATCCCCAGGGGCTCAGGCCAGAGCCTGCACCTCCGCAAGGGTGCAGCACGCAGAACGGCACACTGTTCCATGCCTGTCTGTGAGGCACAGCCAGCTGCTCCTGGGAAAACCACAGCATCACAGCCCTGTGAGCGTGTCCCCCACTGAGCCCCTCGCCTGTTCCCGGTGCCTTGGCTGGCCCCCCGAGGGAAGTCCCCACTGCAGCCACACATGTCCCTAGGCTGCCGTGTGTGAGGGCTAACGGGAGGGGGAGGGGGAAAGCGCTCGGTCTGGCCCTAGGGCCACCTGAGTTTTGCTGCAAGGATGGTACACTCCCCAGTCACTCTCCTGGATCCATCCAGGAGACATCCCACGTGATGGGGATCTGAGAGCCCAGACCACATCTGCCATATGTGCTCCCAGGCACTGTGTGAGGATTCATCTCACTCCCTGTCAAACACCACTGATTAGCCCAAAGCCTCACAGCCTCCCCCGGCAGGGAGTTCCACAGGTTAACACAACACAAGCGCCCTCCCACCCCCCCAAGGGGCCAGGACACAGACCGGTGGTTACAATACATGGAAGAGGACCCTACTCCAGGGGCAGTCCTGTATGCAAACATACAACACGGAGGGGAAGGGGGGGTAACATAGTGGGCCCAAGCCACGCTACTATGGTATCACCTGGGCTCGGGAGGGAGGGCATGGGGTGTGGGGACAGTGGCCAGGCTGCCTGACTGACCCATCCTTTCTTCTCTTCCCTGCAGCGGGACCAAGCAGAAGCGGGGGAACCCTCCAGCCCTGCGGCAGCACCAGCAGTAGCATCCCCATCCACCCAACTATCAAGGCAGTGGGTCCTGCAGCAGGACCAGCTGCTTTGATGCCATGTGCAGGCTGTTGAACACGTGGGAGAATATGTCCATCAGGGCCTCCTGGATGCGCACCCCGTCGTGGTGCGCCTGGTGGATGGCAGCTGTACGGGGCTGTTCGTAGGCCTGGCCCTCGCCTGCCATCCATGCCGGGAGGAAAGCCTCCATTCTCTGCTCCATGACATTGTGGCGCACGCAGCGTGTGTCCACTACCTCCAGGACATTCCGCTCACTCATCTCCAGACAGGTAAGCAAACAATGGAACCGAGCTTTCAGCCACCCGAAGGCGCACTCGACTTGGTTGTGGGCCCAGTTGAGGCGGTCGTTGTACCGGGACCGGTTCTGGTCCAGCCCCCCCACGTAGGGCCCCATTATCCAGGGAAGCAGGGGGTAGGCCGTGTCTCCCCACAACACACGTGGGCATGGGCACATCCCCAACAGCAAATTCCCTCCAGGGGAAGTAAGTGCCCGCCTCCAGCCTGCCAAACAGGCCGGAGTTGCATAGGATGCAGGCATCATGTGCCCTGCCGGACCAGCCTGCATAAACATCCAGGAAGCTGCCACGGTGGTCCACGAGGGCCTGGAGTACAATTGAGAAGTACCCCTTTCTGTTAATAAAATGGGCCATTGGATGCTCTGGGGCACGGACGGGGATGTGTGTTGCATCCAGGGCTCCCCTGCAGTTGGGGAACCCGAGGGCAGTGAAGCTGGCCACCGTAGCCTCCATGTTGCGCACGCAGATGACTCTCGGGAGCAGGACGTCATTGATGGCATGGACGACCTGCAGAAGGGTGCAGAGATGGATGGGCAATCTGATAAGTCTTCAGAAAAGACCATTATAAATAGGGTCATGATCATCCTGCAGAAGGGTGCAGAGAAACACGGGAACACATCACAAAAGGCAGGGTGAGTGTGTGCTCCCTTGGGGCACCCCCATGACACCCTCTGTCCTCTCTCTCTCACACACACACACACACACCAGGACCCCCTCACCCCGCAGCAGGCCTGTGCAAGGGAGAGACGGCACAAACCCCTGAGTGACCCAGCATGGAGTCTTCCCTGCCCCTGGGCATGGAGTGCAGCACCCTCCCCCTACCCCACTCCCCCTGGGACTTACCTCCATCACGACAGCACCGACGATCGATCTGCCCACCCCGAATTGGTGTGCCACTGAGCGGTAGCTGTCCGGGTGGCCAGCTTCCACAGTGCAATGGCGACCCTCTTGTTGACTGGGATGGGTGCCTGCAGCTGGGTGGTGGTTCTCTGGAGCACAGGGGCGAGCCAGGCACATAGCTCCAGGAATGTCTGCTTTTGCATGCGGAAGTTCTGGAGCCATTGCTGGTCGTCCCATTGCCCTAGGACCAGCCAGTCCCACCAGTCAGTACTGGTGTCCAGTATCCACAAGGACCTCTGCACGGTGGGGTGGGGATGCCACAGGGACGCTATGGCCTCCCTGGTGAGGGAGTCCAGAGCGATCTGCACCTCCAGGTCCTGGTGGAGGAGTGCAGCAGCCTGGAGCACCAGCTGCAGGCACTCCAAAATGGCCAGAAGGGGCCAGAGCAGGTACATGGCCACCCCTGGCTCCATGGCACAAAAAACAAGCCAGATCCAAAAAATCAGCCAAAGGCACTAAAAGGCACAAGGCCGTGGTGTCCAAAAAGGCAAAGGGCAACCACAAAAACTGCTATGGCTGTCAGTCCCTGCAAGAGATCCTATAGCACACAGCAGGAGAGAAACAGCTGTCCGGGGAGATCCCTTTAAGCACGTGTCTCAAAGGAGCTCCAGCCCCCGCGCCCGGAAGGACCAGTGTTCTTTCGCCCTCTTCAAAATGGTTCCGGGCTTCTGCTTTTGCGCATAAGCGTCCCGCCAATGTAGACGTACTTTTGCGCAAAAGCGCATCATTCTGACGATGACTCCCGGACCAATCTAGACGCTCTCTTGTGCAAATACTTTTAACGGAAAAACTTTTCCATTAAAAGTATTTGCGCAAAATCATGCCAGTCTAGACGTAGCCTATTTGATTTTGACCTGTGGTGACTGTCAGTGAGCAGATGTTTCAATGAAAACTGTAAAATATCATGGGGCGTACTGTTGTATCGTAACAATGATATTCTATAATTAAGGTTACATCAACATTTCCATGAGAAATCTCTGTTTTCAGAGCTTTTCTACTTGACCAAATCACACCAAACTTCTAGAGAAACAGAGATAAGCCGGAGGACAGCAACAAAATTGATAAAAAGTTTGGAAGACCAGAAAAGGTTAAGAAGAGGAATGTTTATTTTAGAGAAAAAAAGATGGATGGGCAATCTGATAAGTCTTCAGAAAAGACCATTATAAATAGTGTCATGATCAACTACTCTCCATGTCCACAAAAGATTGAACAAGAAGTAATCTGCAGCAAGAGAGATTTAGGCCAGATATTAGAAAAAAAACTTTCTAACAGGACTGCTAAGTTCTGGAAGAGAGTCTGAAGGGAGGCTGGGGACTCCACAGCTTTGGAGGTTTCTAAGAACAGGCTAGAACAAACACCTGTTGGGATGGACTAGGTATAAGTATACTGCACCAGAGTGGTCCACTAAATGATAGACTAAATATTCTCTAAACATCCCTTTTAGCTCTGTGTTGCTATGATTCTCAGTGATGCCAAATAGTCGTCCCTTACCCACCCACCCAAATACACCAATTGTTCTACCTGTTCTATTTTCTCCACTTTATTGCTCAAAAAGTTTGCCAGGTGATGTTGCAAGTTGGGCTGCACACACCATAGAACATCTTTGCATGTTATTTTTGTTAGGGTTAACTTCTTCCTCAGCACTATTGTAGCAATGGGAGCAGAGAGGGTCTTCTTCGGGCTATTCAGAAATGTGCATCATCCCCATTCTGACCGTCAGAATTGGCTTTATTAAGGTCATTTCTAATATCTTTTTCCTACTCTGATGTTGCTCAGCAAAGCACCAGCCATAGATCAAATCACTGAGTTCAGCTGCAACAATACTTCTTTGTCATCCCTAATAGTCATTGCTACCTGCACAACTGCCTCTGGCTAGCTGAAACGTACTCACATAAAGATTCTGTAATGTGCTTTGCTGCTAAAGATCACCAGACAATGCTGAGGAAGAGGATATAGACAAAATATAACGTAAATGACCTCTACCGTGTAATAGTATTGTGTACAGTATAGATAAGGGGCAGCTATACTGTAGGGGCCAGATTATAGACTAGGCAAGCCACCTAAGCCCCAGTGTATTGTGGGACTATTGCAGCTGTGGACTCATTGCTTACATGTTTCCTGTCCACACTGGCACTGCACCAGTGGAGACAACATATCCTTACATTTTTGGGAGTAGTTTTGTGTGTGGATACATGCTGTATTGAAGACATGCTTGGATGGACATAAACTGGTTAGTATGTGCTAATTCTAATTCTCTAGATTACACAAGGCCTAGGGTCTAAATCTGCAGTTCTTGTACAATGCAAATTCCCATTGACTCAAGAAGGAGTTTAGGGTGCACAAGAAAGACAGGCCGAGGCACAAGAATTACTTCAAGAGAGAGTGTGACACTTCAACTTGCTCTCAAAAAGATGACCATCAATGTTCTAAAGGAAATATACCATTGATAATTGTGTTGCTTTCCTAGTCCTGCTCTTGCAGTCCTTTCCTGGCCAGAAATTGCTAATCAGATCAAATTGTAGTGAATTATCTACAGTAAATACACTGTGATATTTCTGACAAACTGCTATCCAATTAGAGCTATAGCCTGATCTTCCAAACTGATCAAAGGGTGGGTATATAACTGAGTTCTTACACAAAGAGAAACTGTTTTAGTTTTTGGCATTAGTAGCCACTTTTCTTGGTGAAAAAAAGTGTTAAATTTTAGTGTCTCCCTTCTTCCAAAACACATTTTTTTTAAAAAGCCACAGCAATTAATGTCCATCAGCACATAAGACTGGCTCATTTAACAGCACATATTTATTTTATTTTATTTCTTCTCCTATAAATGATTTAAACTAAAACATAAATAGGTAGACTACATCAAAAGTAAAATAAATAGATCATTGCAGCCGATGAAAGCCAGGAAAATAAGATGGAGCCTAACCTTGCAGTCCTTTGTAGTACCGTACCAATGCCTCTTCAGTTTTTACAGTGGCAGCTTCTGGAGATTTTTTTTCTTTGTGAGCTCCGATGTCAGTAACTTGACTAAAAATGGGAGTAAAAGGCTAGCTATGCCTAAACGCTCCCTTTGCTCTGCCCACGCCCCCTTGGAAAAATAGCAAGGAAAAGAAGTCACATGGCTTTCACTCTCTTTCCCTCTCTCTGCAGCCAGAAGATCACCAAATAAATTGTGATTAATTTTTAAGAATAGAACTGTTTGTTTGATCCAGGTGGATAAAAGATGCAGTGCTGCCTATAGCACTTGCTACTTGGGGATTTCCCACACAAAACACGTTTAAAAATTGAAAAGCTTTGTTGTGTCCGCCCAGAATGTTTCAGATTGGTTTTTTTCCCTTCTGTTTTTAAAACAGAGCAGAGACTGACTCCATCCTGCACTTTGAGGGCATCTCAGTTTCACACCAGACTAAAGAATAGCCTTTACTGTAAAATCTGTATGAAAGACTGGTAAGGAAAAGAAACATCACAGTATCAATCTCTCACCAATCAGGAATAGAAATGAGATTTAAAGGCTAGACTATAGACTAATTCAGGAGTTCTGGGGACTGTTTCTGGTTTGCCACTGGCTTTCTTTGGGTGCATCTACACTGCATCTGGAGGTCAAAATAAGCTACGCAATTTGAGCTCCGCAAATTGCATAGCTTATTTCAAGTCAATTTCTAAATAACTTATTTTGAAATTTGGTGTTGTCTACACAGCACTTATTTTGAAATAATCCACTATTCTGAAATGTTCCTTACTCCTCATGGAATGAGGTTTACAGGGATGTTGGAATAGTGAGCCTGTTATATTTTAAAAAAAATGGGCTTGCTGTGAAGATGTGGAATAGCTATTTCAGGGTACCTCTGGTATTCCAAAATAGTGCTGCAGTGTACACATAGCCTTTGTGAGCTAGTAGTATCCTTTCTGTACCTCTACCTAGCCTTAAATTAGTGACAGTGACTCCAAGGCCCTTGTTCTGAGACTTAATTCACTAAATAACTGATGTTATTTTGAAATAACAATACAAACATCTACACGGCCATTCCATTATTTCAAAGTAATTTTGAAATAATGGATAGCTTATTTGAAACCTGTAATTCTCATTCCACAAGGAATAACGTTTATTCCGAAATAGCTATTTCGGAATAGCAGTAGTGTGGATGCTCCACTGCTGCTATTTCAAAATAGCTCCTCCCCAGGGCCTTTCAAAGTAATTACTCCCCAGTGCCTCCTGGGGCTCTAAATCGAGGTAGCACATCCACATTAGGGAAGCCTGCCTTGGACTAATTTTGAGGCTTCCCTGTAGTGTAGATGTGCTATTTCAGAAAAAAATTCTGAAATAGCTTGTTTTGAAATAAGTGTGCTGTGTAGACGTACCCTGATATGTGTAGAACACTTTTAAATCCTTGGGAAAAATCTAGTGTAGAAATGCAAAGTATTATCTGCACCAAAAGTTTATACATAGATTTTATATTTGGGAGAAATACTGAAATAAGAATTCATTTGATTTTTTTCTTAAAGCTATTTTGCTTTACAGTTAAGGAATCAGAGAAGTATAGGACTGGGAGGGACTTCAAGAGTCCAGTTCCCTTCACTCGAGGAAGACTAAATATTATCATGCCTTACAAGTGATTGTCTAATTTGCTTAGTTATTAGCATTTGCTTAGCTTATTTAATTGTGTTATCATAAGATATTAATTTTAAGGTACTTGTTTGGAACAAATGTTTGTCTATAATTATACAGTATTATGTATATTTGATTTGACACTTCGAAAGTGGCTAAATATAATTTCTGCAGTAAGATCTCAGGGCCCAGTGCAGAAACTTATGATACATTGCTGTTTGATTTTCATCACAGGAAAAGTTATCATTCAACACTGTACAGTTTTTGATCCAAGATAAATATTTTCTCTCTCACCCAATGAATTAATAGCTTCTTTAGTAGCTTCTCATGCAGGACCTTGTCAAAGGCCTTTTGGAAGTCTAAATAAATTATGCCAACTGATTCTCCTTTATCCAGTACTTTACTGACACATTCAAAGAACTTGAAGAGATTAGGAGAGACATTGTTTTCTTTGGAGAAATATTGTGATGTTCCAGATGTCTTGTCGTTTTATTTTTAATTATTGTTTCGACCTATTTGCTACAACTAGACGTAAGGCTTACGGGGTTGTAATTCCCCAAATCACACATCTAAACACTTTTTAAAAAATTAGGTACAAGATTTGACATCCTCCAGCCCTCTAGGTCAGTGTCTAATTTTAATGAGAGGATGCATATTTGTTAGCAGCTCAGTTACTTCAAACATATCCTCCTTCAGAACTCTTGGATGTATACAACTGGGCTTGGTGATATTGCTTTTTAACTGATTTATTTGCTCTGGCATGTCTTCGCCTTCGTCTCTGAGTGCTCCATCTTTAATACCAGAAAAGAGGAGGTCCACGGTAGGAATTTGCACAATGTTCTGGGGCAGTGAAGACTGACGCAAAGAAATCATTCAGCAATGTCTTTATCTTCTTTAACTGATCCTGTTAGCTACTGGTGATCCAGCAAACCACTGATTCATAGGTACAACCAGCCTGTGGATGTAGAAACCAGCACAGAAATCCAGTCCCGGTCCTAGTGTGTCAATACAGTGTGCTGATAACAAGATCATTTGTATCATGCTAGCCCCATTGCATGCATTTTTAATCTTGTCCGCACTAACCCTTTTTAAAAATAATTTCTCTCTCGTGTTACTATCCGCACAACTCCACCTTTTCTAGTAACAATGGGATCACTAGTATAGACAAATCACTAGCGGCCCAGGACATCTACTAGCCTACAGCTAGTTCTCCTGCCATTCCTATCAAAAGAGAACTGAATCTGTTGTAGCACTTTATATCTCATTGTTAATCAACTGTATGAAGCCAGAATAATTATAATAATAAGTATATGTAAATTACACATCTTTAAAATAATGTAATTGTTTGGGGAATTTTCTCTGTTGGCTGTTTCTGAGCTGAGTCCATGTTTGGTTTGTTTCAGCCCAGGGGAGATAGTGAAGGATAAGGCAAACACCTTTGTACAATAAAGTATGATGCTGGGAACAGGGGCGGAGGGGCAAATTCTACACTGATTTACATTTTATGTGACACCATTGAAGTCATTGAGGGTTTCTAAAGGTGTTCACTCCCAAAGGGAAGGTTGGGTGTAAATCAGAGCAAAATTTGGCCCAATGAGACCCATCACAATTGCAGGACTATTTTGAATACATGATATCACCCTTTAATGTCCCTGTTGGAACCCGGCTCATTTTAAAAGCTTCATGTAAACAGAACACAAAGCGCGACTGGATATACCTTTCAAAGTGAACTATAACAGCAGCCTTACTATTAATTCAAATGCTTAATTTTAAAGCATCAGGAGAACTAGGGAGCAAGAACATGTGTCTGGTTAAACCCTCAGATAGAAGGGTGTCTCTATTAGGCTTTAACATTTTGGTTCAGTGTGCAGGTGTGGTGGGTCACTTATGTTCAGCTCCACTTGGATTTAGCCAGTGCACTGTAAATAATTCAGCTTGACAAGATTTTCCTTTCAGTTTGTCTCATTACTAACCTCTTTCCCCCCCTTCTTTACAACAGCCACCCTTGCTTACATCATTGTCGTTGGATTTAAATAGCTATACATACCATATTTCTCCTAGATACAAAACACCTGATTGGCCATTACAGCAGCTAGGCTCTACCTACCAAAAGGGATAAACCAGCATCTTTTACCCAATAGCAGCACTGCCTCTGCTGTTGCTAGAGTCCAATGACATCTCTGTCACTAAGGGAGGGAAATACACAGAGGCATAAAAGCTCTGTCATGTGTATTATAATATTTCATGCCATGTCGGTGAATTATTTTATGCTGATCTCAATATAATTTTAAATGTACATTTAAAAGATCGTGGATTGATTCTTTGTGTTCATTTTCTCTGTTCATCAGATAACAGGACTTAATGGCTAGCTATGTGATGTACGAATGTCTGTTTGGGAAAAAAACATTTGCAGTAAAGAGTTCAAACTACAGTTTTCTCCTTTGTTTTAAGGGCTATAGTAGTCACATCCTCGGGGCAGTGAAATGTAGCATAAATATCAAGATGAACATAGCTGCACTGTATTTTTCTTCATGGAGTTTTTGTAAAAAATTACTAATGACTTATGGGTTAACCAGCCACCTTAGAGTTAATAACCAGACCTTGTGATTTGTATAGAAAGAGATGAAAATATGTATAATAATAGTAAGAAAATAAGAAGGGATAAATGTATTGTACATCCTACTATAATCCTTGGATTTTTGTGAAACAAGCAAAGGGTCCAGAATCCAAATTACTGTGTGATAAGTTGAAATGGACTGTGCTGCTGTTGCCTGAAAATCTCAATCATCATTCTTCAAAGAAAAAGCTTAGCTACCTATAAGAAGCCAAAGTGCAACAAATTTTTAATTCTAAATGACAGAGTCCTTTGATTTCCTATTCAGCAAAGCTAGACTTTACAAGGTACAGTACCTCGCAGATGGATTGCATGAGAGCAACAACTCAAGTATAAATGTAAATGCCACTTTGCAGATATATCATACAAAAGTGAAAGCATGAATATTATACAGAGCATAGGGAATCAGAGGTACAATTTAATAATATTTTCTTCTTTTTCTCAAGTGCGTGTGTATATGAGAGAGAGTGAGAGAGAAATACACAGCACTCAGAACAAAACCTACTTGTGGAAGCTTTCTCATACAATTATATCTATTACCTCATTCCTTCCTTTTTCTATCCTGGGCTGTTCTTGATATGTTTAAAAACTACGTAAAGTCATGTAATCTTTTGAAATGGATATAAATCCATTAAGATCTAGCCTGAGACAATCTAGCTCATTTAACTGGCAATCCGAGTCATGTCTCCAGACTTAAGAGAACGTATTAACCTGCTTTACCACCAAAGCATAATTACATTATTTAGCACATTTCCATATAGTTATTATTTACTATCTAACACCTTTCAACTTTTTCTAAATTGTGTTTCTTGTGTTTTCCTTTTTTAGATAATACAAAAAAGTGCTGTAACACATTATTTAAAATATTAAAAACACTGAAATGATCTTGGTGAGACCAGAAGTGAATGTATGTGTGAAAAGTGTGGTCAGAGTACAAAACTGGGTTGAGAAATTTCTGGGTTCTCAGCTCAGCTGCTGGTTTCTTCTGAGGGCTATGGCAAGTCACAATCTTTTTGCCTCCATTTCTCTACCTACTTCTTAAGAATAAAGACTATGTCATAGAGTACTGTGAAGATTAAACTTTTTTTTAGAAGGGATCTGGAAAAATCCAAACTTGTGTTGATACATCTTCTGTTTCTGTATGACATACTGAATGAAGTATTTCTTTATGAATGTAATACAACAATTCTGACTTTTCAGGGGTGTTAGGTTTATTTTCCCTTTTTCTGTTGGAGGATTTCTAAAATAATTCAGAAATAAGTACTGGGAGTATCCTCAGTCCCTAATTGATTATAAAAAGCCCTGTGAATGTATGTCCAGTTTTCCTTTGCCTTGAATCTTGTGTTATTTCTTGCCCCATAGGAGCCTATAAAACACCTCCAGAATGTAATAGTATATTTACACCCATTTTGAAATGGTATAAATGTCAATACATTTTTTTAAAAATATCACTTTAGGGCCATAATCTTCTATTAAAAAAACTTTTCTCCAGATGGTTTTAGGTAAACAGATGCTGAGCAAAGATACTGGTCCAGAGCCTCTGCTAGTGTAAATCTGCATAAACTGCATTGATTTCAGTACAACACTGCTAATTTAGATCCAGCATAAGGAATTTTAGACAGTTTGAAAAGGGGAGTGATTTTTATTCAGTCATATTGCACCCATCTTTGTTATTTGCAGTGTCATAATTGTACTACTTCTCCAATCACTCAGACATGACCTGAATTTCTAATGTAAGAAATAATCAGCCACCTTAAAAAAATTATACATCATGAAAAAAAACAGGAAAAAAAAAGAAGATATAAATTGAAGGGGTTTTTTTTTCCTTTCTAGGTCAATTTAGATTAATTTCTTTATACCGGTATTTTATAATCGGAAATTGGGGGTGGGAAAGGAGTGGAGATTCTCAGACAGTGGAAACAGAAAATAGTCAGAGTACCACCACCTTTTTGGACTTTGAGAAAAACCGATTCATAAAAAATATCTTCATTCCGGTTATTCTTCTTGTCCAATAGCACCAAGAATGAACCACCATTTCTAGCTATTCCTCCATGGAACTCTTGACCTCTCAATATACTAGCTCAACAGTAGTTTTCTCTTTGCAGGAATGTGAACCAGAAAAATCTGATCTAGGTAGTCTCGGCTATCATCAATTCAAATTATTTGACCATGTCTTAGATATTACCTACTACAAAAGTATGAATAACGTAACATGTGGATTTAGTATGGTTCTGAACATGAGCCATACATGTCAAAAATGTAATACACAAAAAGATGACAAATAAACTATTCTGAAATTATAAGTAAATAATAATATTCCTAGATTATTCAAAACACTATTACCATAAACAATATAAAATATTTATGTAATAACAAATTTAAGACCAAGTGTGGGTTCCATATCTTCTTTAATGTCTCAGATTGCCCTCTGAATTGATACATAATACATCATGAGGGAATGTATACTTTCATTCCCTTCAAATCACTTTGATATCAATGGTACTAAGTCCTTTCTCCAATTATTTTAATTTCTCAGTTTTACAAGTCCTTGGTACTGATAGTTGCTCTCAGCTCTATTATATGATTTTCATGATAACTAAAATAAAAGAACGATACTCTTGCAGTTAAATTCATTGTATATTTGGAGTTTACAGTGTATCTGCTATTTGTGTTTCCCTCTTTATCAATTCCAGACTATTATAAAAACAGCTTTTATCTTTTCCTCTAACAATTCCCATACATTCTTCCAAGTCACAAATGTTTCCCACTCTCCAAGAAAAAAAAACTAAACACAGTTGTTATATTTAAAAGCATATGTATACAGCCACAAAGATGACATAGGCCAAAAACAGAAGAGAGATGATGAAAAATAAAAAAGTCACAAAATAGTGAATTATTATTTATGGGGATAAAAATCCATCATGAGTCATCAAACAAAATGTAGTAATCATTATAATCATAACCCTTCTCAGGCCTTAGATTATAAAATCTAGATTATACACTATGAGTACTATTGAATGCAGTTCAAAATAACATGATAAAGGAGGGCTGGTCTTTTTTAAAGATGTGTAATTTAACATTCGTTCATTTGGAAAGAAAGTGAAATTTTCCATGTCCCGTCATAAAAAGATGAAATTGATCAGAGGAATGCCAACCTAATAATTTGAAAAGTTGTGCTTGAGATTTACTTCCTTATTTTTTCTACATAACAATCATTTACTGACTTTAATAGCATAACAATGTAGCTAATTATTGTTGCATTAATATAGTATTTTTCAAACAATCTATTTTTTTTTTAACAGAGCTTCAATTATGAAAGCTCTGATGTAGGAATATATTGAATTTGGTACTTTGGAAACATAGGACTAAATTCTGCTCTCATTTACATGTGTATGTATCCAGGAAGAGGATTTGATTCGTATTCTTTTAACAGATTTCCAACTTCACAATTGTCTACCGTCTTTTAACCTTTCAGTACACTGAAAGTTTTGGGTTTTTGTTTTATTTTTTTAAAAATGACTTGTCCCTTCTATCAACTTTTAATTTAAAAGGCTTGACTGTGTTCAGTCTAGATTTTGGATGAGTTCATGGTTCCTTTTCCAAGTATTGGTGTCTGTTGTTTAGTAATTGCACTGTATTGTAGTGCACCAAAGAAGCTGTTATCCAATGAAAGATTAAACAGGACTGACCATAATGACTGAGAAAAGCCATTTGTCACAGATGTTCATACAGTTCCACATTCTGTTCTTAAGTATCTCTACATGATAAAAGGAAGAGGTAATCAATGTTTGACATGGAATGTTTGATCAAAGGAGAGTAAACAGTTCAGGTTCAGACTAGTTTGATAGTATAGTAAAAGCTCTGTTATACAGAACTCAGCTGAACAGAAAGCTCAATTAACCAGAATTTCTGATATTTCCCAATACAAATCTTCAGTCTAGTAACTGAGACTAGTATACTGCCCAGAATGTTATGCAATTGCACATTCTGCACTCTACTTTTATGCAAAAGTGGCAGAAGGCAAACAAGCAAGTTGAAACCAGGGATTTATTCAAAAAAGAAGCGTTCAGGGTATGTCATGGGATCATTACAAATTCAGCCCAATCTCCTGCACCTTCTAAATCTACAATAATTGGTTTGATAATGATGATCCTAAGGTAGTACAAAATCCTGAAGTGCCTTCTGAATCATCAAAGAAAGGTTAAATTATGTTCAGTATAGGGTTGTTAAAGCATAAACAGTATAAAGGGTTAACCGATAAACCTGGACTCTTCGGTTAACTTTCATGGTTACATGCAGGCTCCTGGTACTCATGGAAAGCCGACTTAAAAGCCAACTCGCAGCATTCACCGGCTCCTAGAGAGCTGCCCACTTCCCTGTGCTGCTGCCTCTGATATAAAGGCAGCACAAGGGTGGGGGCAGGCAGGAGCTAATACACAGAGGGAGCTGGCTTAAAAGCTGGTTCCCTATGTGCACTAGTTCCTGGAGAACTGACTGCCATCCATCTTTGTGCTGCCTCTGTATCAGTGCTGCTGCTTCAGGTACACAGTTACTTAATTGTACGCATTTTAACATGCCTAGTTTAGTATAGTTTTAGTGTTCAGTGTACTTTAGAGTTCTGGGTGTACCATAGTGATATGTAGTGTCATAAGATAACCTATTGTATAGAAAACTTTTACCTGTATGCCCCTAAATGCTTCAAGAAATCAACTGCTCCACAGTGCACTATTTTATACTTTATTCATTTTATAGTATTCTAATTCTTTGAGAATTGGTATTCTATTGGTAAAGTATCAGAGGGGTAGCCGTGTTAGTCTGAATCTGCAGAAGCGATGAGGAGTCCTGTGGCACCTTATAGACTAACTGAAGTGTAGGAGCATAAGCTTTCGTGGGCAAAGACCCACTTCGTCAGATGCATGTACATGCATCTGACGAAGTGGGTCTTTGCCCACGAAAGCTTATGCTCCTACACTTCAGTTAGTCTATAAGGTGCCACAGGACTCCTCATCGCTATTGGTAAAGTGTAACTCTCAGTTAACCCAAATGTTTGATTAACCAGCATCCCCCCATTCTTCCAACATGCCACATAACAGCTTTTACTATATTTTTCTGGATAATTGTATATGAGTGGTTGGACACGAGTGTAAAGTGCTAGTGCTGTAGTATCTCAAACATGTTGAAAAGCCTCAGAGGGGTTGCCATGTTAGTCTGTTTCTGCAAAAACAACAAGTAGTACTGTGGCACCTTAGAGACTAACAGCTTTATTAGGGCATAAACTTTTGTGGGAAAAGCCCACTTCATGCCCTAATAAATCTGTTATTCTCTAAGGTACCAGAGGATTCTTCAAATATGTTGCTTCATTGTAAAGAGTTATGAAGATAGGAACTAAATTACTATAAACCAGAGTACATTTTGCTATATTTTTGCTCTCTTAACCCTGTGACGGGGAGTCCTCGCCCCATTCCTTCTCCGCGGCTGGGGAAGCACTGGGCGGCTGCTGCGACGGGGAGGCTCACCCGTGCGCCGCCTGTTCCCACGCTGCTCAGCCGTCGCCCCGGGCTGACATCAGGAAGGGCAATGTTGGGGTGCCCCGGGGCTAGCGGAGGGAGCGAGTAATGGCCCCGCCCCCAAGGAAGGAGGCGGGGTGCGCACCGTCCTGGGTTGGGGGCGTGACGCAGGGACGCCGGCGTTGGGCGGGGCCGGGGGAAGCCGTCGGCACAGCCTCCGCCTGTGATAGGACGGCCAGCGCTGCGGCGGTCATTCAGAAGGGCATGCCAGCCCAGACCAGGGGGACCAAGCCCGGGAGAGAAGCCCGAGCCCGAGCCCAAGCGGAATGTCTAAGGCTGGGAAAAAGCAGCTAGCCACCGCCAGGAACCGTTGCGCCTCCACCAGCAATCCTGTCCACAAAGGGGAAGGTGAGCTCCGTGGTAGAGGGGCTTTCGGGGGAAGGGAAGTAGCCCAGGGCAGAACCCGGTGTGGTTGGTGGGTCGGTGCATTTCGGCAGCTCGCCTCACTGACCGGACCGGATCCTTCCCGGATCTGAGTTCTTAGGGCCCTGGGCTGGGACCCGTGAGCGAGGGTGGGTCCGAGCCCTCCTTTCTCCCCCTCACGTTACCCCTTGTCACCATAACAAGGGTGTCGTGGCAGCACTAAAAGTGGGGACTAGAAGGTCACGGTTGATTCAGGGGAGGGTTATGCTGGTGATGAGCACCCGAGACAGACTGTAGGTGGTCCAGAGATGGACTGAGTGAAGACAGTCGATTGGGGCACTGAGGCATGGTGGGGGGAGGCGGTCACGGGAGCGCCTCCTGACAAACCCGCAAATATTTTAGCATGAATGTCTGGGTTCTGTAGAACACAACAAGGCACTTAACCTTGGTAACATGAAATGTGATTTGGGATAATGTATCCAATATCAAAGAAGCATATACACAGTTTATCGTATGTTATGGGTTTATAGACACATTATTGATACAATACTGGACGTTGGAAACATATTTCAAGACAAACGGTAAAATAACATTCATTTCATCTTTTTCAGAGAGACTTAATTGCATAATTAGTAAGGATGAATGCACAATCATTACCTTTTGAGTGGGCTTGTGACTGTTTATTTTAAAAAGGTATATATTAAAAATAATACGTGGAAGCCTTCTTTTATTTGCTGTTGTTCATTAAATATTCTCTTTGGAAGTTACTTTCCAACCACCATTCCTTCAATAGAACTAATGGAGGAGTAACGGAGGAGGAGAAGGACCTCGGAGTCCTGGTTGATTATAGGATGACTATGAGCCACCATTGTGACATAGCCGTGAAAAAGGCTAATACGGTCTTGGGATGTATTAGGCAAGGTATTTCCAGTAGGGATAAGAAGGTGTTAGTGCCATTATACAAGGCATTGGTGAGACCCCATTTGGAATACTGTGTGCAGTTCTGGTCTCCCATGTTTAAGAAGGATGAATTCAAACTGGAACAGGTACAAAGAAGAGCCACTAGGATGATCTGAGGAATGGAAGATCTGTCTTATGAAAGGAGACAAAGTGCTTGGCTTGTTTACCTTAACCAAAAGAAGGGTGAGGGGGGACATGATTGCTCTCATTAAATATATTAGAGGGATAAATAACAGGGAGGGAGAGGAATTATTTAAGCTTAATACCAATGCGGACACAAGAACAAATGGATATAAGCTGGCTAGTAGGAAGTTTAGACTTGAGATTAGACGAAGGTTTCTAACCATTAGAGGAATGAGGTTCTGGAACGGCCTTCCAAGGGAAGTAGTGGGGGCAAAAGATCTATCTGGCTTCAAGATTAAACTAGATGGATTTATGAAGGGGATGGTTTGATGAGATAACATGATCTTGGTAACTAATTGACCATTCATTATTAGTGGTAAATAGGTCAATGGAGGGATGATAGGAGTTACTATAGAGAACTTTCTGGGTGTCTGGCTGGTGAGTCTTGCCCACATGCTCAGGGTTTAGCTGATCGCCATATTTGGGGCCAGGAAGGAATTTTCCTCCAGAGTAGATTGGCAGAGACCCTGGAGGTTTTTTGCCTTCCTCTGTAGTATGGGGTACAGATCACAGCTGGAGGATTCTCTGCATCTTGGGGTCTTCAAACTATTTGAAGGCTTCAATATCTGAGATATAGGTGAGAGGACTATTCTAGGAGGGGGTGGATGAGATTCTGTGGCCTGCATTGTGCAGGGGGGTCAGACTAGATGATCATAATGGTCCCTTCTGACCTTAAAGTCTATGAGTCTATGAGAACTGCTAATCCAATGAAAGAGAGAAACATGTAACTGCTTGCAGTTAATTTCTGGTTAGTCAATCAAAGTATATTTCCTTGAAATAATAACGAAGTATATACATTCTTCTTCTAGATTTTTAACTACTATTTTGTACTTTAATTTTTAAAACCAGATGAGTGACATCCATTTTAATGTAGCCTAGTGGTGCTATTATGTAGCAGTGTTTCCTCTCTAGTTATCAGAGATGTAGAGATGTATCAACATTTTAAAGCACCTGAATATTGACTAGGGAGGACATATTTTAATACAATAAACTTGGCATTTCATGCTGTATTTCCATTTGAATTTTCTACGTAAATATTAAATAGGCTGATTATTAAATAATTAAGACTTCTATAATTATGCCTGGTAGTTTTCTATTCTTTAGTTTCTCTCACTTACCTTTTATTTTAATTTTAAAAATATTATCAATTGCATATATTAGTTATATACAAAATTCTATGAACTATATACTTACTTCATAAGAGATATTTATATACATAAGAAATACAAATTCTAGAAAAATAGAATATTAATACATTAATACATGGATTTAAAACATTTATAGATGATGTATCATTGCTTAACACGTTTACATATATTATAATGATATAACGTAGCTCACCTTATATCATCAAATCCTTCTCTTGCATGGGGAATTAGGATGATCCTACATAGTAAATATCCATCGTAAGAAAAACAAGAATATTCACCAAGCTTTCTATTAATTCTAAAGGTGACAGTAACTAAAGAAAGGTGACTTTCTTATGAGGTCTTTATTATTCACCTTACACCAAAAAAAACAAATTGCTATAGGCAAAATATACAGCAAATAAATTAGGATTGTGCTCTGGTAGAATAATTATTCATTGTGATGAATGCAACTTGTAATAATAGAATGCTACTCAAAAGGGCAGTCTATCTGCTAATGCTAATCTTACCGATAGGTGGCAGTCTGCATTCACTATAATAGGGATACCAAACTTCTGTAAATGGTGTACTAAGTTGACCTGAAGTTATTTTAATGGCGTGTGTGCATGTGTATGTATGCCTACATGTATTTGTAGCAGAGATGTGAGGGGTCTGAGAGAAAGAGATCAGACTAATTCATACATATCAAAGTCTGGAAGAAGCTGAATCACTATAGAAAATATTAGTTAATGGAGTTTTTCCTATAACCTAATTTGGAAAAATTACTGTTTTAGGAAAGTGAGATCCCAATTTCAGGTGTCTTTTTATTATATACATTAATTTGAGATGGATAATCAGCAATTGACAAACAGAAATATTTAATGCAGTATTAAAAATTTCCATTACTCCGCCAAATCTCCTTGAAAAGGAGCTCTCGTGCTGTGCAAATTAAATATGATTCAATACAATATTAAAGCCAAGAATTCCATTTCCCCAGACTGTGTTTCTGTTTAATATTCCAACACCTGTGAACGATAGGATTGAACCAATGTTCTAATGAGGATGCACTAGATAATGAAATTCAACAATAAACTCCATTATAAAGGAACAGAGGTAGTGGGGGAGTGGGGATATTTAAAACAAATTTTGCCTCTTAGAGAAGCAGTGTTTTCCCTGTTCAGAGCTCTCACTGATGTTAGGGGCAGAGCTCTATGTGAAAAAAAGTAACAGAGTAAAGATCTATTCAAATTTGCTCTCAGCTCTTTTTAGATATTTATGAGGGTTTCCTTTAGTAATGTAAGTAAGGAAGTACTTGGGACTTTATCAAAACTGAAGATAATGGGGGGAGGGAAACTAATGAGACAAAATCAACTCAGTCTAAAACAAACAAAAATTTTTGAACTACAGGTTAAGACCAAAGAGATCTTGGTGAAAAAAAAAAGTCTGAAGAATAAAATATTTGACTAGATAAGCCACAATATTTCTACTGCAAATGTATTTGGATTGTTTTCAATTAAGAAAAATCATATTGTTTATGGAGGCAAAAGAAGGACAGAAATTGGCACTTTAAACATTTAAAAAATAAAAATGGGCCTTTCTGTAAATATATAATTATTGATGCAGGAATGTTTCAATAACCTGCAACCACCATGTCTTCCAAATGAAAACAGAATAGCAGAATACTGCAACACAGATGGCCTGATTTTCAAAATTAATATGCAAAATATTGGTGTCCAATTGTATGCTTAATTACACAAGCAGTTACTTATGACTGCATGCACAAACTGAGTATCTGCACACGTATTTGACTGGTTAGATTCATAACTGGATATTTATAAATTCTCAATTTGTTCATTCAACCACAGTAATTATAGGCCCCAGATTCTTCTTTGATGTACATACTTGTTTACCCTATTGAATCCAAAAGTGTTACACTTTTGTTTAAATGACCACACAATTTGTATATTTTTACACAGTTGTGTGCACAATTTAAAAATCAGAGCCTAGAGGCTCAATTCTCCTCAGGAGATGTGTGCCTAACACCTACTGATGCCAATGTGACTTACATCCAGGAGTCTGGAGACTGAATTATTCTTATTCAGGAGAATTTTCAAGGTGAGCAATTAGGGCATGCCGGAAGGAAGTTCAAAAGTTCAGTTTTGGGTGTGTCAAAAATCAGAAGAAATTATGGCTGAAGATGGGAGACATGGCTGAAAATTTACATCCACTCTTACTTCAGGTATACAAATTAGCTATGACCTTGAACTGTAGCTTCTCACTAGGCCAGGTCAACACTGGGGGAGAAAGTCAAGCTAAGATATGCAACTCCAGTTACGTGAATAGTAGAGCTTTTGTTTATGTACCTTAGTTCAACATACCACGGTTACCCACTGAGAGAGGTCAGTGAGGGAAAGTTCCCTTACTCCTCATGAACCCATGGAGTACTGGAGTCGATGGGGGCACCATCAGCAGCACTCAATTTAGCGAGCCCTTACTAGACCTGCTAAATTGAAGCCCAGAAGATTGATCTCCAGAACGCTGATTTCTGGGTAAGTATGGAAAAGGCCTTAGACTTTAGTCCACCCTGAATAGTTATATTGGCATTGGTACAGTGGTCCAGGTGGGGAAGGATGAATAAAACATATCCCTGATCAACATAGTTGTGCTAACAAAAACCCCAGTGCAGGAAGAGTGCTTCCTTTGTCGTAGCTAACATTGTTCAAGGATATGGTACTCCTACACCAACCTAAAAATTCCTTCCATGTAAGCTGCATCTACATTAGGGAGTTATGTTGGCATAGCTGTTCCACACAGACTCTTCATATGGACACCTTATTCCACAAAAGTGCTTTTGTGCACATTAACTTAATCCCTTTCTAAAGTGCAGAGTAAGAGCGTATACCACACATAAAGTATCAAAGATACAAACACCAAGGACGAGTGATGAAGCAATCTGCTGGTTATAGAAATCTGCTGGTTATTTTATTTTTTCCCTCCCTTTTAACAATTCTCAAGTTTTTGACAGGTATTCAATTCTTCTGAATTTTTATATTTAACTCCATAAGAATGGTCTTTAGAAGGACTGAAGGATAAAGAGTGGAACTGATAATAGCTTTATCATATTCCAATATTTCTGTTCATCATTTTACATCAACATAAACTGCTTCTCCTTCAACCAAAAATGTGATGCAAAGCCAAGGCCATATAAACCTAATACACAAAAGCTAACAACGAAGGTCAAATATAACTGGGAGCCTTTAAGCTCCTGCCTTGATTAGTCAGATGTGTCTAAATCCCCAATGAGTCCCTCCACACTGCAGTTCTACAATGTCTTTCTGGCTTACAATCATTCTGCATTTCTAAGTGGTGTTTTCAAGTACTCTGGAGGGAGATTTGTTGGAGTCAAATGCACCATAGTTTGCTTTTTGTGAAAATCCATGCATTTGCTTTAAAAACTGTGAAGTTTTCTGATTTCCATCACATATCATAGCAACTTCTAAGTGTGCTCTACTATGTTTGTACAGAAACAAATCCAATGCACTTACACTTAAAATAAAATAAAAATTCTCTTGAGTGTTAGATTTCTTGATTCTGTCTAACTCATGTTCTGGTATCCACAGTTCAAGAAAGAACTCAGAAGAAATCAGAGAGAGTTCATAAACATGAGAATGACTAAAGGGGTAAAAATATGCCATTTAGTGATAAAAACTCAAGGTGCTTAATCTATTTATGTTAACAAAGAGAAAGTTAAGGAGTGACTTGGTTACAGTATAAGCACCTACATGGAGACCTAATATTTAATAATGGGCTCTTCCATCTAGCAGCATAATGTATGACACAATCCAATGGCTGGAAATTGAACCTAGAGAAATTCAGACTGGAAATAAGATGTAAATTTTTAACACTGTAAGTAATTAATCACTAGAACAATTTGTTGGAGGTCATGGTAGATTCTCCATCACTGGCAATTCTACAATCAAGGTTGGTTGTTTTTTAAAAGATCTGTTCTAGGAATTATTTGGGGAAATTTAAATGGCCTGTGCCATACAGGAGGTCAAACCAGATAATCACTTCAGATCTTAGCATTTATGAAACACCAGCAGTGGAATCCTACCCAACTGAAGTCAATTACAAAACTCCGACTAATTCAGCAAGGGCCAGAAATTCACCCCAGGTAACTAAGCTGGAGAGAGTATTCCCAAATGAAAGCAGTTTTGGGAAAGGTAACTGGTTTAGTTGAATTCTAAACTGAACTCATCATCACAGAACTACATAGAATGTACTAATATTCATTTACTCATGAGTACCAAGTATGAAGCAAGTATTACATTATTTGGAACATGCATCCCCAGAGACTGTGCTATCCATAGAATAGTTTCCTCTCTTTATGAGATAGCATAATTTAAAAGTTTCTTAATAGTTCTTGCCAAAAAATAGAACTGGTTTAGCAACTAGAATGAAGGGGAATTCATGAAGGACAAACTAGGTAAAGAGTCAATGTCATCAATAACATAAAAAAGTATTTTACGAGTCTATATGCCACATAATAACCCTATATAAAGATAAAATTTGCAAAATCAGCATTAAAATCATCCTTTGTATGAATGAAGCAATATATTAGTTACTCTTTTTTAAAAATGAGCTAATAAATATGTTTCATTATATGGCCTTAATGCCCAGGAGTGAGCGTATCAAAGATTTTAAAAAGATTTAATGAGATTGGGAAGAAAAATATCCCACTCCAAGCTTCCATTCCAACATTAAATAAGATGAAACTACCACAACAAACTATAAAATCTTTAGTTTTGATTGGAAGGATGTCACAGATCAACTCTGTTGCACAGTCTGGCAGATACAGTAGGAAATGAAGAATCTGGTAATCTTCAAGATGTGCTTCAATATCTTTAACAACTGTGTAATCCTCTTGCCATAGCTCTTGTTCCTCTCTTTCCCTTACCTACGAAGTCTTAACTTGTACTGTAAACAATTTAAGACAAGGGCAGAGGGAAACACTTTCAAAAAGTATCCTCCCATTTTCAGAATCTCTTAAGCACAGTAAAAATAGACATGTATAATTCTCAACTCTCTCTTTATTTCATAGACCTGAGTGCTTTGATTTTCTCATCTGTAGTATTGGGATAATTGTATTCACTTTCCATCATAATGTGCTTTGAGGTCCTTGGATCAATGGTGTTGTATAAGTTCAGAATATTATTTATGGGTATGGGAGGACAACATTATAAATACAATTATATTGATTTTCCTCTTGGTCAGGAAGGTGACCAAGAAGCATATGCCCATTCCCCACATGATTGGGAAAATAGGGTAGCATGACATATCTAACTTCAGACTGCCTAAAAACCATTTTGCTATATTCAGTGCTAATGTCTGATCTTCATGCAGTTGAACCTGTGTTACTGAGGGTTCTGATGACATTTGGGAGAGTACACTTAACTAAAATAAAAATAAAAACAAGAAAACTACGGTAATGATATTGGACTCAATATATCAAGTCATATTTCTAATGGAAACATCTCCAGTCAAAGTATTGTAATGTTGAGGTTCTGGGATCTTTAACATTCAGCTGCGGGTAGGAGCTTCCTAGAATGTGGAAAGCTACCACACTGCATTGATAACTGCTTTTAAAACAAATGGCACAGATATAAAATTATGTACCACCCAGCACACAGACTTCAACCCTTTGTCTACACTAGGGAGTTAGTTTGAAATAACCTCCCTTAGGTCGAATTTATAAGCGGACAGTCCACACTACCAAGCCCTTTATTTTGAAATAACAGGCCATTTATTTAGAAATCTTTACTCCTGCTTTCCTCCGGGAATAATGCTAATTTCAAGATACTTATTTCATAATAATGTTAGTGTGGACACTCTGCTGCTGCTATTTTGAAATAACTACTTCCCAGAGTAATTTGAACTAATTATTATCCAGTGCTTCTTGGGGCTCTAAGTCGAGGTCGTTTGTATTCACATTAACGGAGCCTGACTCCAACTAATTTCAAGGCTTCCCCATAGTGGGGGCTCACTATTTTGATTTTGTAAAATCAGAAGTTATTAATTCGAATTTGGTTATTTTGAAATAATTTCCTAGTGTAGACATGACCCAAGAGACACATCCTGTTGTTGTGCAAGCATGCAACCACTCCACTTACTCCTTTTGTCATCACAGAAAGCAGGAGATAGAGTATATAGTGCTAACACTTAATACACACTAGTTCAATAGTAGGTTTCTGCAGTTAGTAGTCTAATTTCTGTTGTCGTTTACACTGATTCCAACCCCATTAACATCAATAGTTTTACAGCTGTAAGGACAGAATTTGGCTCATTATATCTGGTATTTAACTGACTGTGATTTTCACTGTATTGCATATGCTATTTTTTCCTTCTTATTCATCAGGTTTGCTCTTTGATCATTTATTCAGAAAAGGTTAATAGATATTGGTTCATGCAGGGTATGAGTATTTGCTTGTAAGTTTCAGAGGGATTTTTTGAGAGAGAGAGCCAGGCAGATATGAAATATTGTTATAAAAACTTCTAGTCACTGTGGCAAGTCTCTTGGCAGGTGATCACCTGTGTTTCTCTACATCTAGTACAAACCAGACAAATATTTTAACAACTTGTATACCATGTTAGTAGGATAATGGTGTGTGTATGGTTTGTTTTGGGGGGAGGAAGGGAGTTGTGCCTATCTTCTGTGGCAAAAGATTCTAAATAATACAGAGTCTGTTCTGTCTACCATCCAGGCTAACTTTTCCAAGGTGGTCCTATTGTCAAATAAGAGACTAGGGAACAAGCTAGTCTTAGTAGTCACAATGCACTTTGTTTTCAACCAGTTCTTTAATACAAGCTGGTACCTTCTCTTCTCTCTCCTCCTTCCCCCAGCTCCTACCCCCTTTCTTAAGGCACTAACCAAGTTCAAAAGGCATTGACTACCTAAAAGACTGTAGGGCTTTAACTTCAGCCTGTCATTAGGTGATGCTGGAGAAAACTGTACTCTGCATTTCCTGAGGCTACAATTGCCATTTCTGCAGTGCTCCCAGCCTGAGGAGAAAGACCCATAATAACTCCCAAAAGGAGTTTTCCCAGAAAACAGTGAAGTGATCCATCAATTAAGCCACGGGGATGGATAGGATAAAAGCTTTCTTCTCTCCAGCCCCGGGAAAATCAGGGATGAGTGAAATATGCCATTGTAAAATTGGTTTGTAAGGAGAATTGGGCCCTTTGTTCTTCTGTTTTTATCATAAAAGTCTGATTTTAATAAACTCTCATATCTCCAAAATTGCAATAAACTATATTGACCTACTAACCCAGAATCACCACCTAATTTTTCTTACATCATATATAAGTACTGTCTAGTTGTTAGTACACAGAATTGGGGGGTTGTAGTCCTGGTATCTTTTGCTGACTTTGCTACTGACTTGCCATATGATCTTGAACAAATAATGTAACATTTCTGTATGGTCTCAGTATAGTGATCTGTAAAATAAGTGTTATCCATAATTACATCATAGGCAAGCTGTGAGGACTGATGTTTGTAGATGTTAGCTTTAAACACCTTAGGTGGAAGGTACTAGTATTAGTACCTGATTTATATTAGTGTAGCCAATAATTTTAGTTTATTGTTCATTTATTGTGATGTTATGCCATATATAATTGTGTGGTAAAGTGAATGTGTGTGTGGTCACTAACTTTCATCTTTATGTGTCCCTAGAAACTTTAAATTGGAAGCAAGTAGTACAAGTGACTTATACTCTGTCACACTTAAAACTGTAGCCACCAAATCTGAACCCATGGTGGTCTAATACCACATTACAACATTCACTTTAAATAAACTAAAAGGCTGTATTAGTAACTGATTTATATCAAACAACTAAGATATTTTGGACTAAAAATGGCTTGTAGGTTATTCTGTCTTGAAGCAGTTTCATTACAACATAAAGAAGAACTATGACTATTATACATTTGTCAAAAACATTACAGTCTAAAAGCATATTTACTCCAAAGTCTGCAACCTCTACATTTGTTTAGAACACACTGATGAGACAGACAGAAGGAAGCAAAGAGGCCCTCTGCCAATATTAATAATAATTAAGCTGTCACTAATTTTTACCCTAGTTTGCTTGAAGTACAGTGGAAATTTATTGAATTGCAAAGGAGAATGTGTTTTAACAATGGAATTCTGGCTGAATGATTTCCTAACATATCAATGTTTCTAGAAGTTTAAATTATTTTTTGGAATAAATACAAAGGCAAAATTCTTCACTGATTTGGTGCAGCTCCACTGACTTCATTGGGATATATGCCAATTTATACCAGCAGACTAGTTGGACCACATTTTCTAAGTAAATACAGTGTTCAGTAAAAGTCAATGGCAAAATTCACATGACCAGGATTTATCTCGGAAAGATCATCTACTTTATATACAGAAAAGTCTCAAGGAGAAAGTGTGGGATATGGCAAGTTTTGCCTCTCAGTAATACATAGGAAATATGTTCTTACTTTATACCATAAATGACATGGGCTTATATTAAAAGCTTTGATGATGACTAATGCAAAACTGTGACTGCTCCCACAGAAAAGTGGAAGATGGTTAATTTTCTACAGTGCTACATGTGGCACAACACACCCTTCTTATTGATATATGAGAGTAGAGTATATTGAAGAACTCAGGAAAAGGGAGACAGAAGTTTAAATGCAAAGGAACAGGATTTGTTCTTTTAAATCTTGTGCATGTATTAAAGTTTCTCCCAGGCCACACGTGCATGACTGATACTCAGCTGATAACCCAAACTGACAGTAACCTTGGCACCAGTACAGAGGCAATATTTACAAAAGGATGAACTATTTTAGAACAATGTCTCTAATGTACTAGGCACAAACAGGCTTTTCTTCAACATCAGGCATGCATGTCGTCTTGTTCCAACAATTTTGTTCATGTACAAATGTATTCATTGTGGACAATGCAAGGAAAATGTCACTCTCCATTTATACTTCAGTTTCCCTTTGTCCCTCTTACAGTATTGGAGGGCAGTGATGCAGTACAGAATCTTGCTCCAAATGCTCACATTTTTGCCCCCAATCCCCCTTTAAAGCACCAGCATTTCAGAGCAACTCAGATTTAAGACTCTCTACAGCACATAGAGGTGGGGGGAGGATTGAAATTGGTGTCTCTCCCTCCACTTCCTCCAACAGAAGATTCCAGTCCTGCATTTGCCCTATCACTCAAGTGTACACAATGGCCCTGGCAGCAGTGGATGGGGTGGCAGTAGCTTTTTGAGTTGTGTAAGTGGATGCACCTGGCACATAAGCATGAATAGACTACATTAACGCAATTCTCCCACGCTTATGTATGAAGCCATCCACTTCATGAACAGCCTCACACTGATAAAGGCTGCCTCTTTGTTGACTTGGACAAGTTCCCCAGTATGGTCAACAAAGATAGTGGCAGACTTTGAAAGACATAAATTAATTCAGTTAGCAGTGGAAAGAGCATAGAGAAATATTTAGTTACAATTAAAGGGAAAAGTTACATCTAAACCAAAAGATGGGCATGGACCAGGATTTTGGACTAAGGCAGGAGGAAATAAACGGAAAAGTTTTCCATTAAAAGCATCTGCAGAAAAGAGCATCTAGACTGGCACAGACGTTTTAACATTGACAGCCCCCTTGTACACTGTAGTAATCTAAACATAAATTATGTGTAGAGCCCTATCAAATTAATGGCCATGAAAAACATATCATGGACCATGAATTTTGGTCTCCCCCTGTGAAATCTAGTCTTTTGTGTAGTTTTACCCTTTAATATACAGATTTTAGGGGTCAGAACAGTATTTCTCAAACTGGACATCCTGACCCACAAGACAGGGTGGGAAGAGACAAGATTATTTTAGGGAGAGGTCATGATATTGCCACTTTCACTTCTGCACTGCCTTCAGATCTGGGCAACAAAAAAGTGGCGGCTTTTGGTCAGGTGTCCAGCTCTAAAGATAGCTCCCCACCACCAGCAGTATGGGCCATCTTTACTTCTGTGCTGCTGCCTTCAAAGCAAGGTGGCTGGAGAGTGGTGGCTGCTGACTGAGGGCCCAGCTTTGCAGAAAGCAGTGCAGAAGTAAGGCTGGCAATCTAAGGTCCCTCTAGGTGTTCTGTACAAAAGCCAGATCAGTAGAGGCACCCCCTCCTCTAGCCCAACCCAACCCCATCGGAGTTGCCACGGCCAGTAGAGAGCTGTTTCTCACTTGGCCCACAGTGGCTGGTATGAGAGAGGGCTGGGAGAAGCACATTACCTTCATACTAGTACACATACCAAAATTCATTCTGCACATGGACATAAAAATTAGAGGGAACACTTGTGGCAATACCATGCCATGCCATCCTTCCTTCTGCAATGCTGCTGGCAGTGGTTCTGCCTGCAGAGCTGGGTTCCTAACCAGCAGCTGCTGCTGTCTGCCCAGCTCTGAAGGCAGCACAGAATTAAAGGTAGAAGTACTGACCCCCCCCCCCCCACTACAATAACTTTATGTGCCCCCAAAAGTCCTTTATGGGGCAGGACTCCTACAATTACAACACTGTGATATTTCAGCTTTAAATAGTTGAAAAAATTATTTTTAAAATCTTATGACCATGAAATTGACCAAAATGGACCATAAATTTGGTAGGGTCCTACTTATTGTACATAGCTACATCAAGTTTAAATCAGCAATTGCCACTTTATGAAAGGAATGGCAATGCCTCTGATTTATTTTGCAACTTTCTTACAGTATAGTGATGTATGAACTAAATAAGATTGCACTTTATGGAAAAATTCTTATTTCTACTAAGTTCATCCCTCAAACAAACCAGCCAAATAGAAAACCACCACCACCACCACCACCCAACACCTTTCCCCAGCATAGGACTCTTGAAATATGCAAACATATCCCATATTCTTTCTGAACTTCTCGCATTGCAGCTTTTAACCAGAAGAAGAACGTATGACTGAAGGTTTAGCTCAGTGAAACCAGCTTCTCAAAAGACTAATCTAGCAAATAGGATTGTGGATTTTACCTGGCATTTCAAGATAAAGTATGAAATATAAAAATAGAATGGCTTCACAAGGAAAGTGTTTTAATTGCTCCTAAATTAAACAAGCCCTTTTCCTCAAAATCACTAGTTTCTTTCTTACTTTTCTTTCCTAGGCTTTCAGTACAAAAAACAGATCTTAAGAGAGTACTTGGTTAATGGGCTACTCAAATGAAAACAAAGTTCTTGTTCTTTTTGCTTAGCTCTACACTGCAGGGCAGCTCTACACAGGGCAAAAACTGGTAGATATGCTTTATGAAATTAATAGAAGAACTATATGTACTAGAAAAACAATGAGCAATCCTGTGACACCTTAGAGACTAAAAAATGTATTAGGTCGTGAGCTTTTGTGAGGAAAACCCACTTCATCAGATGAGTTTCCCATCTAGAATTATGTTTTCAAAAGCTTTGATTTGCAGTGGTAAGTAATCTTTTTCCTCTCTTTCTTCGCTTTAGTCTGCAGAGCAAATTTTTTCTCCCCCAATAATCCCATCAGTAGTAGAAAGATGTTGTGATATCTTCCATCCAAGCCAAGAAGATGAGACACATTGCCTCCACTGAAGCAACCACGGATGCCACACCACAAGGAGCTCTGAAAACTAGATACCCAGTGGTTCAGATCCCTGCACAACCAAACAGATCAACTCTCTGCCATGCTCTGGTTTCATTACATTAGAAAGCAGAGATCTCAGAGTTGCCTCTAGGCCTAGTTCTCTTGCACAGCGGCCCACACCATTCTACCTTTAATATTTAACGGCTTGACCTTTCACTTATCCTGGATAGAGATCTCTGAATCTGTATTCTGTCTATAATCATAAAGAGCAGCTTTAAGAGCAACTTACTTGCACTCCTGTTGGCAGATACTGGTACCACTGAATGGTCTATTCCTAACAGAGATTAATAAAACCTATTGCCAGCAAAGAAGCTCTTTAAATCCTAACTGAACATCCCTTGCTGTTGCACTAAGTAGAAGTGTTTCTGCCTTTCAGATGTAAAGTGACTAATGGGATATGTTCATAATACATCAGCAAATACTGCAGTCGTATTTTTCATACTCCAGTGCCCTTTTAATATTGTCAAGCCACACTTGGGCTGTGTCTACACTTGCAAGTTTTTCCAGAAAATCATCTGATTTTCCAGAAAAACTTGCCAGCTGTCTACACTGGCCGCTTGAATTTCCGGAAAAGCACTGACGATCTAATGTAAAATCATCAGTGCTTTTCCAGAAAAACTATGCTGCCCCCGTTTGGGCAAAAGTCTTTTTCCGAAAGACTTTTGCCCGAAAGGGCCAGTGTAGACAGCATAGTTCTGTTTTCCACAAAAAAGCCCCAATCGCGAAAATGGCGATCGGGGCTTTTTTGCGGAAAAGCGCGTCTAGATTGGCCATGGACACTTTTCCGGAAAAAGTGCTTTCCAGAAAAGCGTCCTGCCAATCTAGACGCGCTTTTCCGAAAATGCTTTTAACGGAAAACTGATTGTAAGTAGACAGGAAAATGTCTATTTAGTAGTAATCAGGTTATATTCTTTGTTTTGTTGTTTGGTTAAACTTCTCTGTGCTAAATCAATGTGTCCCCTTTTCCCCCATACACTGTATCTAAGCTGTAGCCCAGATATACTACTTTTCTCAGGGTATGTCTACACTACCACCCTAGTTCGAACTAGGGTGGTAATGTAGGCAACCGGAGTTGCAAATGAAGCCCGGGATTTGAATTTCCCGGGCTTCATTTGCATCTCGCCGGGCGGCGCCATTTTTAAATGTCCGCTAGTGCGGACTCCGTGCCGCGCGGCTACACACGGCACAAACTAGGTAGTTCGGACTAGGCTTCCTACACTCTACCTAGTCCGTGCCGCGTGTAGCCGCGCGGCACGGAGTCCGCACTAGCGGACATTTAAAAATGGCGCCGCCCGGCGAGATGCAAATGAAGCCCGAGAAATTCAAATCCCGGGCTTCATTTGCAACTCCGGTTGCCTACATTACCACCCTAGTTCGAACTAGGGTGGTAGTGTAGACATACCCCCAGTTTTTTAATCTGTTCTTTTCTCAGTTGCTCTGTTACACCCAGCAGCCAAGTATACTTTATCAAGTATATCTTTTTGTTTTGTAAATAAAATCACCTTTTTTAAGGCAATGATTTGATCCTTGTGTCCTGGAAGGTAAACAGGAGGACTGTGTATGCATGCCTAAGACTGAGAGGTCAGCTATCAGAGATTGCAGTTTGTTTTCTTTTTTTTTCTTCTTCTTCAAGTTCTCTTGTGAAGAAAGAGCTTGGGGTAACCTTTTTGAAGAAGTTCAAGTGCTTCTTCCTGGGTTTAAGAAGAAGAGGTTTTTTACACTTGATGATGGCAGCCTATCACCCAAGGCCAGGGAATCTCTGACCTTGGGGAGCTTTAAGCAGAAGCCTATAGAGGCAAGGTGTTTTTGAAGGTCTCTTGCGGGCCCCTACTGATGTCCATTTCTCCCAGCCTACACAGAATGAATGGAGCTCAAACATGCAGGAAGGACAAAGTAAAGTTGGTGTTGCAGCTAGCAAGGCATGTGAAGCATAACAAGAAGGGTTTCTAAAGGCAAGAAGATGGTCAGGAAAAGTGTGGGAAACTTACCGAATGAGAAGCTGAAGTACTCAATGCTTTTTATGTCCCTCCCTTCATAAACAAGATCAGCTTCCAGACTGCTTTTTTGGGCAGTACAGTATGGGGGAGGTGACAGCCCCCAATGGTGAAAGAACAGGTTAAGAACTATTTAGAGAAGCTGGACATGCCCAAACCATGGGGCCAGATCTAATGCATTTGAGGGTGATGAGAGAGCTGGATAATGTGATTGAAGCCATTGGCCATTATTTTTGAAAACACGTGGTGATCAAGAGGAGGTTCTAGATATCTAGCTGGCAGCCAATATCAAGTGGAATAACCCGAGTCAGTCCTGGAGCCAGTTTTGTGAAATCTGTCTTGGAAGATTGGACCAAAAGAAATCTGGTGAGATTCAACAGGGACAAGTGCTGAGTCCTGCACTTAGGAAGGAATAATCCTATGCACAGCTACAGGCTGAGAAACAACTGGCTAAGCAGCAGTTCTGCAGAAAGGGACCTAGGAATTACAGTAGATGAGAAGCTGGATCTGAGTCACTATATGTCCTTGTTGCCAAGAAGGCTAATGGTCTACTGGGCTGCATTAGTATGAACATTGACAGCAGACCCAGGGAAGTGATGATTTCACTCTACTTGGCACTGGTGAGCCCACATCTGGAGTATTGCCTCTTGTTTTGCCTCCCACCCCTCCGCCCCCCCCACACACACACACTAAAGAAAGGATGTGAATTTGTGGAGAGAGTCCAACAGAGGTTAACAAAAATGATTGGAGGGTTGGGGGGCATGATTTAAGAAGAAATGGGCTTATTTAGTCTGCAGAAGAGAAAAATGAGGGGTAGGGGTGAGAGTAACTTAAATTTCTTACAGGTACTGTCCTATTACAACCCTCCTCTTGGGACCTCCCCTCAATCACCAGACTCCTTTGGGGTAGCCTGACAGTGGGGATGGAGGCATGCGCTACAACACCTGTAAGAAATTTAAGCATAGGGTGGAGTGCAAGAGGTCTCAGGGCAGAGGGTTCAGGTGTATGAGGGGCTCAGGGCAGAGGGTTGGGGTGTGGGAGGGTGCAGGAGTGTTAGTGCAGGTGGCTGGGGATATGGGGGGTACAGGAGTCAGGGATGGAATGTATGAGGGGCTCAGAGCAGGGGATTGAAGTGTATGAGGGGCTCAGGGCCGGGAGTTGGAGTATGTGGGGGTACAGAAAGCAGGGCAAGGGGCTGCGTGTGGGAAGTAGAGTGGGGGAGAGGGCCCTGGGGCTGGGATACCTTTCCTGCCTGACTGGGGCCAAGCTGCTGCATCCGGGCAGTAGTGACTGGATGAGGGACTGGGTCAGGATTTAGAAGGATAAGGTGGGTGAGGTAGTATCATTTATTGGACCAACTTCAGTTGGAGAGAGAGAGACAGACAAGCATTTTTTTTAACAGATTCCTCCCTGTGAAAAACATTTCAAATTGTGGGTCTCAAATTGTGTTCAATGAACTTTTGTGGGGGCAGGTTCTTTAAAAAAGGGGGACAGAATCTTGCCCAGAATGTAGAAGTTATAGAGTGAAGCTCCCTTAACATATGACAAGACTCACTATCTTGCCAACATTGTTAAACCTTATTACAAAATTAAAATAACGCAATTAGCAGCATACTTTCCTCTGTGCTTTGGATGGGCAGACATTTGTTTTTATTGTCATCCTTCGATGTATTTAGTTTTCTTTAGTAAAGCATTTTAGCATTAATAAAAAAGAATTTTCTAAATGTAGCATATCTCTGAGTCTTTGTTCAATCCTATTGAAAGAAACGTGAAGTAGCCTCTTTATATGCATCTGGCTCGATGTTTTAATATTCCACTGGCCTTTTGGGTGAAAGTGATATATATTCCATTATTCTTTTTAGTGAAAAACAGTTAAATAAACTGAGATAGATGAGCACAAATGCAGGTTATGATAAACATATTTTGGTCTTAAAAGAACTCAGGGCTAAAGAAGAAGTGGAGAGAATATTTCAAAAGTTGAAAAAATAACAATGCATAAAAGCAAAACTAAACCTTTTCTTATTCAAATGCTTCCCAGAGAAAGTCAATGCACACTTGAAGCTTAAAATAAAGGCTGCTCGACAGACTTTTTTTAAATGGCAAAGGCTGTTTTCTGACAGTCTTTTGATACATTTGCATAGCTAAAAGTCTGATGAAAAAAGAGTCAAATACTACATTTGTATTGTTTAGATACTATGAAAATATAAGGGTAACTTTAGCCCAAAGGGGAAAAAGTTTCAAACTAATGAAATCATATATAAAAAATTTATGCCAGGAATCTGAGTGAACAAATATCTACTACACAATAATTGTAAATACAAAAAACAAGATACTTTTGAAACTTTTTGATTTAGAACACCAGATGTTCTCAATTAAACTGAACAACTAGACTGAGAGGGAGGGGCAATGGAAGTGATATGCTATCCAAGCTATAACCCTCCTGGATAGAAAAGCCTGAATTGCTCTGCATATCAATGATATTGATGCGTCCTTTCAACAGATTTCCCATTCCTTGGATATTTTAATGTCATGGTTAGAGCTGGCTGCAAAATGCATTTGACCCAGCAACATTTTTATGTCAGACATTTTTCTATTTGCTTTCAAATATTTTTTCAATTTTTTCAGGTTTCCACGGCAAGATCCAAACTGGAATGTTACAATTTTAAACAAAGCAAATTCTGTTTTCATTTGCTGAAAACTGAAAGAAATGAAAACCTACAGAATTTTGATGAAAACTGGAATTTTTCACTAAAATGTCTACTTTAAAAAAAAAAATCCACCCAATTGTCCATAAGAAAAGCCTGATTATGCCGCTGTCTGAATTAAGGATTCAGTCCTGCAGACAGTTGTACATGTACGAGTCTAAACTCAAGTGAAGTTTGAAATTGATGGGATTACTCACAAGAATCTAGTTATACATATGCATAGATGTGAAACAGTGAGGCTTTGTCTACACTGCAGGGTTTTTGCACAAGAAGCTTTTTGCAGAAGTGATCTTCCGCAAAAACTTCTTGCGCAAAAGCACGTCCACACCTCAAAAGCACATTGCAAAAGCGATGCGCTTTTGCACAAGACAGCATCCACACTGCATGGACATTCTTGCGCAAGAAAGTTCTAATGGCCATTCACAGAATGGCCATCAAAGCACCTGTGCTTTTTCTGAAGAAACCCCTGTTGAGCATTCACACATGCCTTTTTGTGCAAGAACTCTTGTGCAAAAAGGAATTATTCCCTGTAGAAAGAGGTATACCTACCCTGCAAAAAGCCCTCTGTTCTGCCATTCTACTGTAAATTTTCTTGCGCAAAAATGCGCTTAACATGTGGATGCTCCACGGGTTTTTGCACAAAAATGGCTGGTTTTGCGCAAAAACAGCTATTTTGTGCAAAAACCCTCTAATGTAGACATAGTCTGAGGGAAATATGAGGGTTGGTCTCTATTTGTATCAGAATCAAAAAGCTGCGAGAGATGCTAGATCTCATTCTCCTAGATAGCTTCTGTTACAGAAATAACCATTTACTATGGGAATGTGTAGATCTTAGAATTGCTCACTTTACAGTGTTTGATTTTCCAGCCTATATAACATCCTTTTAACATAGTCATTTGTATGTAATATCCAAGCTGATTTTTAGAAGGAAAAAGTTGAATCAAACCACTTACATGGTAACATCCAATTACAACAGCCCCCTTTCATGCATCATCAGTATTTGAACCCTGAACTTTCATCTTTGCAGTACAATTTGAGTGACAGGTCTAATTACATTAGATGGCAGCAGGAGAAGGCTATTATCCAAGAGTTGAGTGGGGAACTGGCTACTGCATCTCTGTGGGAAGGGGAGGTATTGTTGGTGTGTGCCCAGCTTGGACCCCTCTTCCTCACCCTCAACTCTGTGACAGTCCACACTCAGCTGTCACAAGTGCCTCCTGTTAGGTGGGTACAAACCTGCTCTTTCTCTCTTTTCACGGTGACCCATTGGTTGATGCCCTGTCAGGCCGGTCTCCAGTCATTCAGCCCTCCAGCCAAGTCACACAGATTCAATATGTGAATAAACAAACCCCTTCCAGAGTAAATGTCAAACAGCACCTGTCCCTGTGCCATCAATAATGTCTTTAGGCTGGTTTCTGGGCTCAGTCCTTAGCTCCTTCTGGGCTAGCTCTAAATCAATGACTGCCCTGATCTAGAGCAGTATCCACAGGGCTTTCTCTTTGGAGATGCTAAGTCCTGCTCTTCACTTGGGCCTCTCAACAAGCCCTATCCCCTTTTTGGAATGTGGCCACCCTGTCAGTAGTGGGATTCAGGTACTCTCAGTGCTCCAGGTCCCAGCCAGGGACCCTATAAATAGCAGCCAGCTGCTGTTTCCTATAATAGTTGCTCCTGATATTTGCTGGGCTACTTCCCACATTTCCCCTTTCTCTTCATTCTTACCTCAGGGCTGAAGTCCTTCCTCATGGAATGCCAGTGTCACCAGAACCTGTCTTCTAGTTCTCTCTTGAGCTCCAGCAAACAGCCAAGCGTGTACAATTAGTCATTTGAATTAAGGATGATGCCCTCTCCTCAGGAGCTGTAATCATTGTCTCACCTTCCAAACCAAGAAAAGATTCCCCCAGATAGGTTCTTCATGCTCTCTGAAGAAGTGGGTTGTGCCCATGAAAACTCATGATACTATCTATAATTTTGTTAGTGTATAAGGTGCTACAGAGCCATTCATTCTATCCAGCTTCATGAATTGGATCTGCTTTCTAAATCCTTTCAGAAGTGTTACCCTAGTAGTTAGAGAAAATAATTATCTTCAGGTGCCTTGCCAGCATAATATCTTAAGTGACGTTACAGAATGTTCTCTCATTTGTTTACCTTTCTCAGAGTACTTTTTAAAAGCAGCACTGGCTTCTGACAAGTCATTTGAGCACAAAGCTTGCCCTTTAATGTTTTATAATATAGCTTACCAAGCAGCCCTATTCCTTTCAAAATCTATGTCTCTTGTGGAGAGGGTGAGCTTTTAGGAGTACGTCGATACTGCAATTAAAAGCCTGTGGCTGGCCTATGCTAGCTGACTCAGGGTAAAAGGCTGTTTAATTGTGGTGTAGATGCTCAGGCCTGGGTTAGAGTCTAGGCTCTGGACCCCATGATGGCGAAGAGTTCCAGAATTCAGATTCCAGCTTCTGCCTGAACATCTACACTGCAATTAAACCACCCCTTAGCCTGAGTCCCACAAACCTGAGTAAGCTGGTGCATATCCTGGGGGTGTTTAATTGCAGTGTCGATATACTCCAGAAGGCCACGTATGTTGATTGCACTGGATCAGCCTGTTCTGAGGTGGGGTGAGGAAAAGGGAGAGGAGAAGGTCAGCCCTGTGAAAACAGAAGGAAGAGCTACCCATTCACTCAGTGGCTGGGATTGGGAGCTGCTCATGATACAGACACATTACTCACTGCCATGCGTAGGGAGGTGGTAATGAATGGCCCCACCTTAGCAGAGCTACTGAAGTTGCTTCCCTACAGGAAGGTGGCTTCCACCTCCAATTACTATTTACAAGGATGAGCTGGATTGAGGGGAAGAAAGAACCCAATAAGACCTTTCCCCTGAGTGACAGCATCAGCTGTATTTCAGAACTGGAAGCCAAGAACTCAGCTTCGAACAAGGCAGCCCCTTTACATTTGTTTCCTTAGCTAACTGAACCCTTTCCCCGTATTAGGATACCGCAGTATTGGAGGGCAGGAACACAAATTCAGAGCTTTTCCTCCCCACTTCCATTTCTAAAGGCCACAAATGGGCATTTAGGTGGAACTAAGTCATAGGTTCTGCTCTGGAAAGGGCTACTTGCTCTGACTTGTGCAGGTTTCATAGCCAACCTCTGTGTAAGCTGCATTTGTGTGTGACACAAAGAACCTCATAATAAGGCCCCTCCTGAATAATGTATTTAAGTACTTGCTTAAGTGCTTTGCTGAAGTGAGACCTGGAACAGCCGAAACGATACACTAAAGCCTTGGTTCAGTGTACATTCCTAGAGATAGAGTAATGGTTACAAATCTAAAACTGGGAGGGAAGAGGGATTGGCAGCCCTAGGCTATTAGTGTGTCATTTTCTTGTTGCTTGTATCAAATTATGGGATGAAGTGTGTTTGGATGGAGTGAATGAGTAATCAGGAGTAGGAAAATCCAGAGGTGGTGATTGCCTGTACTGTATGTTATCTATCTTCATGTCTAATGAACTCACCCCTGGAGTGCTTAAAAAAAGCACCTATTTTCATACTACAGAAAGAGTGGGGCTGGACTGTAATATATGTAGTCACCAAAGACTCCTAGCCAGTGAAGCAATGTATTAATGAAGGGTGTGATAATGGTTGGAGAAAGAATAATTATTGTTATTGTGTTTGACGAGAATAGTTGGGAGTTAAGACCCAGAGGAAAAGGAGAACCAGAAAGTGGATCTGGAAGGGATGGTTAGCTACACTTACGTGGACAGACTCAGTGTATAATGCTGTGTTGTCCAACATAGTTACTAGCCACATGAGGCTATTTGTCCTATTGAGTGTGTCTAGTTGGCTTAAACAATGTGGCTATTTGGCTAGTTGACTATAGCAGTTGCCACAGAACTGGTTGGACTCCACGGTATAATGTAAGATATCAGCTAAGTAACTTGCCCAAGATCATATAAACTGTGGTCCGTGGGCCATCAATAGCTCAAAGATCACTATGGAGAGTCGGTTTGTCACATAGTGCCTGATTTGTCTACATATTCCAACTTAAGTTGCTAAACAGCCTAAAAGAAGTTAAATACATGAAATATTTTCATAGTACTGGTTGAAGCTCTGTAAACTGGGATGCCGACCCACATATGTTCCAGGACTGGAGAGCCGCAGCAACTAGGAATCAGGCAGCATAAGGGCTGGTGGCTGGGAGCCCTGCCGAGGTGCTGACAACAGGGCCCATGGCACCAAGGCCAGGAGCCCCGCTGGGGTGGTGACAGTGGGATTGGTGGCAGTGGGGTTGGCAGCCCTGCCCGTGCCAGGAGCCCAGCCAGGCTGCATCGGGGACAGGGGGCTGGCACTGTCCTCCCAGGGTATGGCAAACTCCCTCATTCGAGACCATTCAGGTCCCGAGGGTGCTGGATCAGGAAGGTCCAACCTGTATTACTTTTCCATGTGACCACTTGCAGCAGTTGCAACACACTTGTTACATGCTTGCCAGTCACAAGGAAACAGACCACGTAATTGTGAATGGGAAGCGAGGAGTTCTATGAGAATCTTTGTATTAAGTAGTGGTACACTCTATGGCTGTGTCCAGACTCAGGGGTTTTTTCGGGAAAAGTAGCCTTTTTCCGAAAAAACTTCACCTGCGTCTAGACTGCAGCCGCGTTCTTTCGAAATTAAATTGAAAGAACGCGGCTTTTCTTTCGACGGCGGTAAACCTCATTTCACGAGGAAGAACGCCTTCTTTCGAAAGTGCTTCTTTCGAAAGAAGGCGTTCTTGAATGTAAATAGGGCTTCTTCGAAAGAGAGCATCCAGACTCACTGGGTGCTTTCTTTCGAAAAAGCGGCTTGCTCTTTCGAAAGTTCCGCGTGCAGTCTAGACGCTCTCTTTCGAAAGAGGCTCTTTCGAAAGTATCTTTCGAAAGAGCTTCTTTCAAAAGAGGCTTGCAGTCTAGACATAGCCTATGTCACAGAGTATGAGAACCTTTGTATTAGATCTTGTTTCCTAAGAATGCTTGGATAATCATAATAAATCAATATAAAAGTGAGGGCACTGGAATTGAAACACACTATTTTTTGTTTTTGTTTTAAATAGTATTTACAGCTCTACAGCCACTTGACATTATATTTTAAAATACTGTACATCCACCTAAAAAAAATATGGACTATACTATTTCAGCTTACAATGGAGGGGAAAAGTGTTACAGACCCTTGGATAGTATATGAACTAACTATGCATTGGTACTGAATGTTCAGTAATCTTATAGTACAATACCATCTACTTTCCCACACTGCCATCTTTCTGTTCCAAATATGTGATCCCAGATGTTTCAGGGAAGGCAAAAACAAGAGTCTTTATTACTTTGAGGGACCATTTGGAATGAGCAGAATGATTTGGTAAACATCTTGTGTTAGTTTGAGCGAAGGGGAACAGACAGAAAGAAAGACATTTGATACTTGCATCCCATTATCTGGTTTTATCTACCTGACCAGACCCTAGTGTAGGGCTGTGTATTTTGGATGTTCATTTTACCAATCATTAACTTATTACTTAACTAATTATTAAATTTAATTAGGGCTATCAAGTGATTAAAAAGTGTAATAGCAATTTAAAAATTTAATCGTGATTAATTGTGCCATTAATCGCATGCACTTCCTCTTTGAAACGCTGCCGCAGCATTTCAACAGGGCAGCGCTGCATGGAGCCTGAGGTCAGCTAGAGTCTCCAGTTGATCCCGGGCTCCACATTGCACTGCCCCTTGGAAACACTGCCCCGGCACCTCAAAGGGGCAGCACATTAGGAGCCCGGGATCAGCTGGAGTGCCCAGTTGACCCTGAGTTCCGCTGCCATGGGGAACCCACGATCAGCTGGGAGTCCCCAGCTGACCCCAAGCTCCACAGCCGCTCCTTTAAAATACCGCCTCTGGTGTTTCAAATGGGTAGCTGCCGTGGAGACTAGGGTCAGCTGGGGACTGCCCAGCTGATTCTGGGCTCTGTGCAGCAGCGGAACCCAGGGTCAGCTGGGAACTCTCCAGCTGACCCCGGGTTCTGGGGAAATACCGTGCAGAGCCCATAGAATCATAGAATCATAGGACTGGAAGGGACCTCGAGAGGTCATCAAGTCCAGCCCCCCGCCCTCAAGGCAGGACCAAGCTCCGTCTACACCATCCCTGACAGATGTCTATCTAACCTGTCCTTAAATATCTCCAGAGAGGGAGATTCCACCACCTCCCTTGGCAATTTATTCCAATATTTGACCACCCTGACAGTTAGGAATTTTTTCCTAATGTCCAATCTAAACCTCCCCTGTTGCACTTTAAGCCCATTACTCCTTGTCCTGTCCTCAGAAACCAAGAGGAACAAATTTTCGCCTTCCTCCTTCTGACACCCTTTTAGATATTTGAAAACCGCTATCATGTCCCCCCTTAATCTTCTTTTTTCCAAACTAAACAAGCCCAGTTCATGAAGCCTGGCTTCATAGGTCATGTTCTTTAGACCTTTAATCATTATGGTTGCTCTTCTCTGTACCCTTTCCAATTTCTCCACATCTTTCTTGAAATGTGGCGCCCAGAACTGGACACAGTATTCCAGCTGAGGCCTAACTAGTGCAGAGTAGAGCGGCAGAATGACTTCACGAGTTTTGCTTACAACACACCTGTTGATACAACCTAGAATCATATTTGCTTTTTTTGCAACAGCATCACACTGTTGACTCATATTCAACTTGTGGTCCATTATGACCCCTCGATCCCTTTCTGCCATGCTCCTTCCTAGACAGTCGCTTCCCATCTTGTATGTATGGAACTGATTGTTCCTTCCTAAGTGGAGCACTTTGTATTTCTCTTTATTAAACTTCATCCTGTTTACCTCTGACCATTTCTCTAACTTGCTAAGGTCATTTTGAATTATGTCTCTATCCTCCAAAGAAGTCGCAACCCCACCCAGTTTGGTATCATCTGCAAACTTAATAAGTGTACTCTGTATCCCAATATCTACATTATTGATGAAGATATTGAACAGTACGGGTCCCAAAACAGACCCTTGCGGAACTCCACTTGTTATCCCTTTCCAGCAGGATTTAGCACCGTTAACAACAACTCTCTGACTATGGTTATCCAGCCAATTATGCACCCACCTTATTGTGGCCCTATCTAAGTTATATTTGCCTAGCTGACCCTGGGCTCCATTGCCCCTTTGAAACACAAAGAGGCAGCATTTTTAAGGGGTTGCTGCCACACAGCTGACCCCTGGCTCAGCTGTGAGGCGACTGCTCCTTTGGAATGCCGCCTCTGCGCATTTCAAAGGGGCAGTGGAGCCCGGGTCAGCTGGGGAGTCCAGCACGCATTAACACATTAATCCTGGACTGCATTAATCGCAGGCGTTAACGCGTGTTAATTGACAGCCCTAATTTTAATTTAACCAATAATATTAATTTTGCCAATTCATTAATCGCAACAGAGAAAGATTCTCCCTTTTCTTGTGTTTTGTCCTGTCTTTTTTTAATTCATGCGTTTGAGACTGAATTGAACCATACTGGGTGCAACACAAGAAAATGTGTCCAAGACAATAATATTGCACTAGTAGCCATATGGTATGGATGATCAACTGATCTTCTGAATTTCTTTTTGTGGCTTCTATGAATCCTGTGCAGCCAAAGCATTCATTATCTGGCATGAACAATGTCTGTAGATACGTATCTCAAAACAAAGAGCCAGAACAAAACATTAAGTGTTGACTTGTTAATTAACATACTGATTCTTTCTTGTTTCATGGTATATCAAATGGCAATTTATAGTTCTTTAGAGGCTACCTCATCTAACAGACACTGAATAACTAAATATACATGTGCAGAGCCATAACTAGGGTGCGGTACAGAGCCTGGGGGGATGGGAAAATGGGGTGGAGAAATGAAAGTTAAAATTATAAAAGTCATAAATATGCTTGCTCAACCCCAACACTAAAATGTTTAGTATGATTCTGCACATGTGCAGTATGAAGGCTAGTATATTTACTGCTAACATTGTTTTGTATCAGGACAAAGGCGAGCATAAAAACAAAAGCATTAACATACAAAAGTTAAAAAAAAGAGAGACTTTTTAATCGATGCTATTTTAATTTTATGCCATTAATTATATTTCCTGAGGGACTGCCCTATATTTATCCAGTTCTGCATACCACAAAATTTTCATAAGAGCAGGATTTATTGGAAATAACCTTTTTACTTTGTGGAATATTACGGAGAAAGACTTAATTTTTATGAACTGATGTGAAGTCATGAAGAGTAGCCAGTATTGAAGGTGGCACGTGGAAAAATTAAGTGCAAGAACTCTGTGGTTAAGACTTGTTACACCACCCTATTCATATCCAACTCTTATTACAAACTTATAAAAATCCCTCTAAAGTCTAAAAACTCATGCTGAGTGTCAAGTCCAAAGCTACCTGATATTAGCAAAGGGCTGGATAATTTTATGATGATTAACAATATTCACATAGTTACATAAACTGAGATAAGAGTAATCAAACCTCAAAAGCTTTGCAATCACCTTCTAAGGGTTAGGAAAGGATTTATCCTCTGTCTTTCTCACATATATTACAGCATTGCAAAAGTATTAACTATGTATATTATGGACTAAAAGAATGAGGGAGGAGATTAATGGATTGCTGTTCAGGAATATTAAACATAGCTGTGTCACTTCTAGATACTGGTTAGATTTAATTGAGCTATGATCTCCTCCACTAGGACAATTCTTAGATTTAACCCCTAAATTTTCAGTGTGGTGCCCATTGCCCTACCCAAGAAACTCACATTAAAGACAAAAGAAAGTGCCACTGCTAAAAATCCACCCAAACTCCTGAAAAATGATCATTATCCCAACCCCTTTTCCTGGGTTCTGGAGGGCCCAAGACACAATAGAACCCGTGCAGGAAGTGGGGTGTAAGCCCAGACTGAGGATACGGGCAGGAGAATGTCACCCTTTGTGAGACTAGGCTTCCTATTCTGAACTATCTGTACACCTCGTTCCACGAAGCCTAGTCCGAACTATCTAGTTCGTGCCGCGTATAGCCGCGGGCACGGAGTCCGCACTAGCAGACATTTAAAAATGGCGGCGCCCAGCAACATGCAAATGAAGCCCGGGAAATTCAAATCCCAGGCTTCATTTGCAAGTTCGTATGACTACAATAACCACCCTAGTTCGAACTAGGGTGGTAGTGTAGACATACCCTCTATGATTAGGACATGGAAGTCATGGAATTTGTGACTTCCATTGACCTTCATGATATTTTCTATCCCAGAGCTGGAGTTCCCAGCCAACCCCCTGGCAGCTCCCAACTGCCATGGAAAGTGGGGCTCCCCCAGCACTGCTCAGTCACCCGAAAAGGCGGGGATCCCTGAGTTCCCATTCAGTGCAGCAGTGGTGGCCACAGAGCAGTTAAGTTACTAGATCCTCCCTGCTCCAAATCCACTTAGTCCAACTTGAATCAAATGCTGCCCTTAGGGCACTGGTCTCAAACCTTTTCTGTCCCCCTCACCACCTTTACCAGTTATGGAATCTATTCGCACACCCCGAGGTGCCAGGCTCAGGAGCCAGGTCATGGTGGAAGGGGAGCTGCTGCAGGAAGCTGGGGCTAAATCAGGCTGGGCTATGGTTAGGGTTTGTGTGTCTGTTAAGCAGATGGCCATGGTGGGGAAAATAAAATGTGGCAGTGGCTGAGGGCAGGGCTCTGGAACCAAGATGGACCTTGAGTCCATCTGGTTTGTCTTTGTCCTCTGATGGGAAGGGTTTTCATGTGTAGCTGAGAGACATTGGACTCTGTGTTTCGGGCTCAAAATTGGAGCATTGTTTCCATTTGTATATTTTCCTTGTTTTACATTTTCAATGGTATTTCGGACTGTGATTTTGTATTGGTCTGCACCATGCTGTTTTCTATTAGATACGATCTTCTAATAAACACAAACACAAATCCAGGGCTGGAAGACAAGCTGCAGTAACTGAAACAGAGCCCAGGTCGGGCCCAGAGTAGAGCTGGGAGCAGAGTCTGGCTGGGTGCATTCCTTCCTAGTCCCTGCCCCCTGTGGGAGTTAGCCTGGTCCATGTCATGCCCTCCTGAGCATTCCTGTATGCCCCCTCTAGAGGGACAGACCCCACAGTTTGGGAACCTCTACCTTACAGTTTGCGCATATAGATGTGAGGGTAGAATCTGGCTCCAAGGATTTAGTGACAGAAAATTACACATGACTTTTTGGGGAGTACTTAAGTTCTTCCATGCCTCGCATTTCTGACTCCTACTAACAAATTCTGGCTTATAGTGAGAATTGTTAACTTTGAAAGCAGCACAAAATTGTAGGCTTTTTATGCTTTGAAAGGAATGGGGACGATGGATTAAAAATCACCTACAGTCTTAAAATATAGAAAATAGGTCAGTGTTATTTCAGTGGCCTTTCACTGCTAAAGACATAGGTTAATACGATCTCCTTGGGCCACAAATGAAAGTGAATAAGGCACTGTCTATATCACAAAACCATCATGCAATTTGGTGCAATTGGAGTCTTATTAAGGAAAGACCCAGGAGCGGAATTTTAAGGATATTGTGGAGGAGAACTGAAGGTTGCAGAGTTGTGAATATAACTTGCACTCTTCCCCCCTGGACTATGGCAAGGAATAGCTCATGCAAATAGTCTTTTACCTCAAAATGACTACTGAATTGCAAAGACAAGGTGGGTGAAGTAATATCTTTTATTGGACCAACTTCTATTGGTGAGAAAGACAAGCTTTGGAGCAATACAGAGCTTTTCTCTAGGTCTGGAAAAAATACACAGAGTGTCACAAGAGGTTGTTTAGCATAAGCCGTTAAACACATATTTTAAGGGACCCTTTGAGGTTAAGTGGCCTGTTAACATCCCATCAGTCATAGGGAGAAAAGGAAAGGAGGGGGTATTTGAGGCTAGCAATAAGTCCAGTCTCTATTTAGTCCATGATTTTTAGTGACTAGTCTCTATATCTGTCCTATCAGAAACCTGAACAATAACATTTCCAAAAGACAAGCTTGGAAGCTTAAATCCATAACTTTGCTAGACACTAAAATGCATGGACTGAAGGCAAATTAAGTTGATGGGAGAGCTCTCTCCCATCAGCTGCCTTACTTTCTCCACCTCTGCAAGAGATGGTAGCTGTCAGCTGAAAAGCTTATAAAATTAGGTTTCCAGACCTGAAGAAGAGCTCTGTGTAAGCTTGACAGCTTGTGTCTCACCAACAGAAGTTGGGCCAATAAAATATACTGCTTCACTCACCTGGGTTTTCTAATATCCTGGTACCAACATGACTACACAAACATTGCATATTAAACTGTATTGGCAGGATAAGTATTTATCAATCAGCTTCTTTTAACATACCAGTCCTTATCAAAATTCAGCAGCTCTGCTAATGCAATCCCCTGCAATCAGCAAGAAAGCAGCAACACTCCACAGATCTTTGATCCATCAGTCCTAAAAATCATAGGCCATTACTGAATGCAGACTAAATCATAAGAGGTTTTTTTTTTATTTCAGCAGTTTTTCCCATTACATTTGTTCTGCTTGTGCGTACTACATAGCATACTCTGTCATACTGCTTTGCAACACCAACTATGAGAGAGCAGGGCTAGGCAAAATATAATCTGTGGGCTGGATCTGGCTCTCCAAACTGCCAGATCTAGCCCGTGAGAGCCTCAGCCGGCCCTCTGCCTGCAGCGCCTCTACTTGGCACTCAGGGCCATGAGCTTCTGTGAATGCTGAGATCCTGGGGGAGGAGGCAAAGGTGTCTCATACTGCTCCCACCACCAGTAGCTCCCATTGGCCAGTTTCTAGCCAATAACAGCTGCCTGTTTGCAGGACAGGCAACATATAAAGTTCCCCTCCCCCCTCATGCAGTGAGCAGTACAGGGACGTTGAAGGCAAGGGACCCTGGTTAAGGAACCTGCTGGGCTGCTGGCTGGGAGCCAACCAAGTAAGGGCTCCCCAGCCAGAGCCTGCCTTTGGCTCCCAGCCCTTCCCCCCCTCAACACTCTGCCCTCCTACCCCATATAACCCAAACCTTCTGACCCCTGCTCCAGCCTCCATACATTTTCCTGGATACTGCATCCCCTCCTACGTCCCTCCTCAAGACACACACCTCTCCTAGAACTTGCACCCCAATCATCTATCCCTGGTGATAGCCCAAATCCCTGCGCTTGTTCCCCAGATAACAAGACCCTCTCATACCCTGCACCCCCTCCTGTACTCCTGCCCCAGGTTATGACCCCCTTCCAGACCCTGTACTCCAGGGGAGGGTAAGACAGCCTGAGCAGGCCAGATCTGGCCCACCAAGCCCTTTGATCTGGCTCACAGCTGCCCTGCTGCTCCTAGGCCAATCAAGACCTGGAGACGGGGGAGTTCATAAAGTCTCCTCCCTTCCGCCAGGGACGCACAGCACCAGAGGGAACTCTTTAGGTGCCAAGCTCCCTTGGCAGGATGGGGGTGGGGTGGGGCAAAGACTTAACGTGCTCCCTTGCCCCAGGTAAATCAGGATCTGTGGGTGGGGAGCTTGTGAAGTCTCCTGCCCCTGCCTCTTCCACCCGAGTCCCCGTCCCTGCTGGGATGGCCTGTGACCACTTTCAAAATTGTGAAGGGCCCCCTTGAAAAATTATTGTCCACCCCTGAACTAGCGCTACCTATAACAAGCCATTAAACAACCTTGGGCACTGCCACAGACCATCCAATTAATATTACTGTCAATCCATTCTGACACTGCATGTCTTTTGTCTGGCAACGTTGGAATAGCCCTGTGGACCTGGCCAATTTATAGCACGTGTTGAAAGAAACATGTATCTTTATAAATAAATATTACATGTACAACACTATGATGTAAAAATCTAATAGAGAGAGATGACATATGTATCACAATTCTATATATTATACCTTCCATATGTCTGGAAGAGGCCAAAACATTACATCCCAAATTGGGCACTAACTTTGCATGCTTTGAGTGTCCCATTTGAGACAATTACCACTACGGCCTAATTTTCAGGCGTTGAATGGCTACCCCTGTGTCTGAAATCAGCAATATCTGGAAGTGCTCTGACAATCCTCTTTCATTGAAACTCTGCTTCTGAAAGCACTTACACGGTGCTTACCTTTACACAATGCAACTAGCCTCATGAATTCATTGGTGCTCTGCGCCCTTACAGGAATATGCTCAGACCGAGCTCATTGCAACAACGGAGCCTAGAATGAAACAGTTCAGGTCAGAAATTGTACATTTTTACTTACTGCTCATCTAGCACAGTGGGGCAATTAAAAATAAATAGTAAATGGTATATACACATCCATTGTTTTGAATGGAGTTGTTCTCAATCCAGTTTCCAATCCTCACCACCTAAAAATCTAGCGATTACTACTTCATCAGTCCCTATTTTATTTAAAAATTAATGCAACAGTACAAGACAGAGTAATTTAATTTCCAAGGAAACAATGGTTTTTAATTTTGTTCTGTAAATAATGGATATATTAGACTAGAATGCCCTAACTTGGATGTTGACAAAACTAGCTAGGAAACTGTCCTTTGTGAGTTTAAGTTGTATGAGTATGGTGGATTATGTATTAGAATAAATTGGCAGGGGCTGAAAAGGGTCCGACCTAGACTTGCTCACTCTCATTTGATTTGGATTAATTTTTAATGTTTTTTTATGAAGACGTCTTTAAAATCTCACCCCTTCATTTACTTTGGGACATGGGAGCAAAGATGCAGTCTGGCACACTGCGGGTATGGAGAGCTGGTGGCATACCAGTGAGAGCCACAACTCAGTCAAGTCCTGGCTGGTATAACACGGAGATTAATATTGGGAGACATAGCAAAAGGGAGACTAGAAAGTGGATTTTAGAGAGAAGAAACAGAAATCGAGAGAGGGCATTCCTGGAGATGCCCAGAGGTCTGACTCAGTGTGACAGAGATATTCACTGACAACCAGCAATACAAGGTACAAGTCCTGACTGGGTCGCATAAGAACCCCCAATTGCAGAAAAAAGCCAAGTTTCCATGTTGGAATAACAAGAAAGCAGGGCCTATAAAGGACCTTTAGTCTTTTACTGACTATAAAGGACTCTTAGGGTACATCTAGACTACTTTTTTTTTTCGAAAGGAGATATGCACATTTCGAAAGGAGATATGCAAATTTGGCACTAATTTGCATATCTTCTTCCCATCGCTTTTTCGAAAGCAGGTTTTTCTAAAGTGAAAGTAGTCTGGACGCAGTTTTTTTGTAAAAAACTTTTTTGAAAAACGGCGTAAATCTCCTTTTTTTTTTAGGAAAAGTGATTTTTTCAAAAAAGGGTTTTTCACGAAAAAAATGCATCCAGACTACTTTCACTTTTGAAAAACCTGCTTTCGAAAAAGCGATCGGAAGAAGATATGCAAATTAGTGCCAAATTTGCATATCTCCTTTAGAAAAAAAAGTCTAGACGTACCCTTAATCTCCCAGACTAGAACCCCTGCTATGATCCCAGGGAAACCAGATAGACTAGGCAATGACAGCCCATAAATCCTCTCCTTCTGCACCATCAGGCAGAAAATGTTTCTCCTGCAGACAAACTGGCCACTTCTGTAGGGACTGTCCCTATTAGGGATGTTAAATATCGGTTAATTGAATAGTCGAGTAACCTCGTGAATTCTTATCAGTTAGCTGACTATTCTATAGTCCTCAGGGGCGGAGCTGGCAACCGGTGCGCTTTGGCCCCACTCCCGAAGAGTCCCCTGCTACTCCACGTGCGGTACCAGGTGGGAGCTGGTCTGTGAGGACAGCCAGTTTAAAAAACAGTTCCCCTTGCGGACCGGCTGCCTGTCACCCTTAGGGTTGCCAGATGGGTTGTCCTCACAAAAATACCGGACAAGCTAGACATTACATCAAAATCGACATTACAACTTATTTAGAAGATACCAGACATTTATATTTTCTCAATTTGTTTCCCAAACAGAAAGCAGACACCTGGCAACCCTAGTCACCCAGTTACAGAGGCAGCAATGCAGAATGGCAGCAGCCGCTGTCCAGGGCAGGGGGACGGAGGGGGAGAGGGAATGCATGTAGTCTGTAACATTAACCTTTAAGCTTTTGTATATCAGATAACGATTAATCAACTACACTATTACATCCCTAGTTCCTATATGGAATGTGATTACAGGCATTCCTATGCCCTGTAAGAGGAGCTCCACCAAGTGAGTTGTTCCAGCATGGGTAGAGGATTAGAAAGTAGCAGGGCTGGTGGACTCAGGGGCTGCGTCTAGATTGGCAAGTTTTTCCACAAAAGCAATTGCTTTTGCGCAAAAACTTGCCAGCTGTCTACACTGGCTGCTTGATTTTGCGCAAAAGCGCTGACGTTCTACTGTCTGAAATCCGTGCTTCTTGTGCAAATGCTTTGACGTTCCCATTTTCCGGAAATGTTTTTGCGCAAGAGGGCCAGTGTAGACAGCTAAAAACTGTTTTGCGCAAAAAAGCCCCGATGGCGAAAATGGCAATTGGGGCTTTCTTGCGCAAAACCGCGTCTAGATTGGCACGGACGCTTTTCCGCAAAAAGTGCTTTTGTGGAAAAGCGTCCGTGCCAACCTAGACGCTCTTTTCCGCAAATGCTTTTAATGGAAAAACTTTTCCGTTAAAAGCATTTGTGGAAAATCATGCCAGTCTAGATGTAGCCAGGGTGCAATCAGATCTGCCAGCACCTCATGGAGCCCAAGAGGAATTATATTCTTCTGAGGCTGTAAGGCCCTGTTCCACACAGCTGGTATGAATGGAGCTCTAGGGGAATAGTCAGTGAATCTGTGGGTGGATGTGATAGAAATGTAGCCGTGTTAGTCTGGGGTAGCTGAAGCAAAATGTAGGACAATGTAGCATCCCTGTAGGGCAGGGGTGGGCAAAATCAGGGCGGAGGGCCCAATCTGGCTCACCCACGTGATTAGCAAACTGTGCAAACTTACCTCCAGCAGCTGCAGTGTGTGTTCAGCTGGCCCTGCCCCAATCTTGCTCCTTCTTGAAGCCAAACTGCTTTCAGGATTCTCCTGCTAGCTATGCAGAGCAGGGAGGGAAGGGGAAGAGATTGCTGAAGTCAGGGTATCCCCTGGCCCTGTACCCCTTCTCTGCAGAGATGGGCAGTGAGGGAGACACAGGGCAGAGTAACTCCAACCTGTAGTGGGGATGGTAAGTGTCTCAGAGGAGTGGGGGGGGCAGGAGGAGGACAACAGAACAGCACAGATTTCCTTTAAAGAGACAGCACATGGTTTCTCTCAGAAACTTACCCAGCAGCAGCCAGCACACACACCATGTCACTGTCACACACACTTAGTCTGTGCTACACACACACACACTCTATCTGTGTCACAAAGTCTGTCTCACACACAGTGTCTCTCTTTCACACTCCCTTTGTCTCTGTCTGTATTCCCCAGCCCCACCCCTTCTGCTCAAGGCCTTGCTCAGTCTGGGAGGCCAGGAGCCAGCCCATGACCATGTACCAAAATTCATGAAGTAGCCCCCCTGCAAAAATTACTGCCCACCCCGGAATAGGGCCTACTTAGTTATAGTAGGCAGGCGCTGCAATACAAGCACACCCACAACTGCCAGACTAGAGTCACTCCATGGGAAAGGGTGAGTGAACTAGAAAACCCTGGAGAGGGACCATCATGGCCCAACCCTCATTTCATCCAAGCACTAGCCCAAAGCTGAGACCAGGCAGATATTCTAGCCCGAGACATCAACTCTGTGCAAGAACAAGCAGATCCCACTCTCTCCCACATATATGACAAAGTTAGCTGTGGTAAACAGGGAAGTCAGAGACACCTCCCCAACCCAAGAGAGATAATGGCCTTATTTCAAACTGTGGGGAAAATGGTTTTGTTATTGAGCAAGAGAGACTGAAGAAACTAGGACTCAATGGCTAGAGCCCAAAATGTACAAGCAGAAGGCCAAACCAGCAGCACCCCAGCTGCTCTGCCCCAGGCGTCCCCAAGAGCAACTGGGGTGCTGCTGGGTTGATCTCACAGCGCCATGGGGAGGCGCTACTGGACCAACCCGGCAGCACCCCAGCTGCTCTGCCGCAGGCGTCCCGATTCAGCTGCTGCTGAAACTGACCAGCAGCCGCTGAATCAGGGACACCTGGGGCAGAGCTGGACTATCGGACGGGGGGGCTATGAGGGGTCTGGGGTGGCATCCCCCCACACCACCCTAGACCCCTCATAGCCCCCACTTCCGATAGTCTGGCATATCTGATAATCCGGCACCCCCTGGGTCCTAAAGGTGCCGGATTATCGGAATTTTACTGTACTATCTACTGAGAACCCCTGTGCTCACCTGCCCCTCTGATAGATACACACAATGCATGACACCAATGCTAGGATCATAGGTTACCAAACATTCAGCCAGACTGATTCCAAGTGCTTCATTGGGCTGGCGGGACCTATGTTACCACTGATTTCTTTTTGCAGAGTAAGAGCACTGTCATGACTAAAGAACACACATTCATCAACAGGAACAACTCCTCTGTGTCACAAATGTGGAGGGTGTAGATGCCACACAGATGAGGAAGGGGCAGAGAGATTCCAATGGCCAGGCTAGCCCTATCAGTCAATCATGCATGATAGGGAGGAAGCCTGTAACAGGAAGGAAGCTGCAGTCAACAGAGAGGAAGGAGAGGAATTGCCTTAAGTAGCAGACTGCAGGAGAAACTCTTGAAGTGGTGGGTGGAACTCCTAGGCTGTGTCTACATTGGCAAGATTTTGCGCAAAAGTGGCTGCTTTTGCTCAAAACTTGCTGCCTGTCTACACTGGCCACGAGTTCTTGCGCAAGAACACTGACTCCCGCTCAGGAATAAGCCCTCTTGCGCAAGTGTTCTTGTGCAAGATGCCAGTGTAGACAGGCAACATGAATTTATTGTGCAAGAAAGCCCGATGGTTAAAATGGCCATCGTTGCTTTCTTGCGCAAGGAGCATCTACACTGGCATGGATGCTTTTGCGCAAAAGCACATCTCTTGCGCAAAAGCACATGCCAGTGTAGATGCTCTCTTGCGCAAATAATCTAACACAAAAACTCTGGCGTTAAAGAGTATTTGCGCAAAATCTTGCCAATGTAGATGTAGCCCTAGGCTGGAAGCATTCACCCCAACCTGGCGGAGAATACAGATTCTCAGGGTACGACAGACAGTTGGCACTGGTCTCAGGGACCCAACCAGTGTGATTTCTCCAACCCCAGGCCTGGGGTTGGTCCTCTGCTTTGCTGGGATCTCAGGAAGAGAGTATCCCTGAATGCATGGGGGTTTGTGGATTTCATACTGATCTCCCAGCCAGAGAGCCTTAAGGGCAGACACCACTGATCAACCTCACAGAGTAGGAAATGGGACCAGGGTAGTGACCATCTAGTATAGCTAACTGGGGATACTTAGGTTTCCCCATCCCCAAAGGAGGAACCAACAAGAACTCTGTTGCAGTTCAATTTAAGCAAAGTTCTTTTAAAAATGGAAGAAAACTCCCTCAAATTCTTTGTTGTAAATTTTTCATTGTTCATTGACTGCTTGTTGGCCAATATAAAAAACTCTTTGCATGCCCATGATTTTTTATTATAATTATTATTTACTGCTCAAATAGATAATTTTTATACAAAAAGGATGAAACCTACCAGATTTAAATGTTTAATTCGAATATGTAGAAATGCAGAAAGGATTATACTCCCACGTCTTCCACTTCTCTGGTTCTGACATCCTTCCCACGTGCCTAGATAATTATTACAGGTACAAATTAATTGCTCTGTCTTTAAAAAATGGCAAAGACAACTAGAACCTGTCCTCCAGGAACTGGAATGAGCCCAATTAATTTAATGTAAGCTGAACAGATCTCTAAGAATTTGCAGCCAATTCCAATAGAGGCTAAATTTGAAACCATGACTGAAGTGACAGTCTCTAGCTTGTCTAACTGATTCCCCTAATCCACCCATTGTTCTACAAACTCATTTATCTTGAGTTGAAGATTAAATTAATTGTATAACATTAAAAAACACTTTACATTGGAGTAATTTCTATTTTTCAAATTACAAAGCAGGTTTGCTGGTAAAAACTTGTTTAGATACTTTCTAAATTAATTACATGTTTGCAATACTCTTACATATGAAAATGTTTTCTTGTGTATCATTCATATAGAAATTGTTGGGGTAATTCATAATAAAGAATAAGACTTAGAAGGTTGATACTTTAGTCTTTCAAAACCTTTGGCATGGGTTATGTAGCCACTAGTTTAAGTCATATGAGCAGTAATGTCTACAAAGACTTCATTTGTTCATGCTGAATATCTTCTTACAGGGGAAAGGAATTAAAAACCTCCAGCTAGCCAGCATATTAATGTTTATTGTCTCCAATGAGTGGTTTAGTCACGATGACTTAAGGAAAGGCTTTTTTTAAAAAACAAACATACGTTACAAACTACACAATGTTCACGAATATATCAGAGGCATGACAATGCCTCTCTATTTCCTCTTTTTCTGCCTTCTGTATCAAGGTTGGGTTCAGTTATTTACTTAAAAAAATCAATCCAGTCTTTCTGTTTTGTATGATGAGACAATGTATCTTCTCCATGCACCCTTAATATTAGAACATATAAAGATTTTAGTGAATGTCATGTCTTAGTTTAGATTAGTAAAATATTTTTTAAATATATTTAAGAATTTCCAGTATCTCACTTTTTTTTGCCAATTATGACTGCTTTATTATCCTTATTTTCCATATAGTTCAAACTCTTTGCCAGCTGCCTTCAAATTTACCTTTTTCAAAATTAAATTGTAATTAGCAAAGTTATCTTACACATTATATTTACATTTTAAATCTTAATTATACCATTTTCACATTTAACCAACCTTAGTTCCATGTAACTACATTTTTTGTGTATGGAATTTAGTTAACTATAATATCTTTCTTGTATAGTTGCATTTGAAACTGTGTTTTAAAGAACAGCAGATTCAACTCTCTTAGAACATACACATTATGTATGGAATGTTTTATTTTTTGTTGAAGAATTTCCTGATGTATAAAGTAGAAACCCGTTGTCAGATAAATAAGGATTTGGACAAAAATATTTTTTCCAATGCAAATGAATATTAGGGACCTTGCCAAATTTGCTATATCTGGGGTTTTCAGATAAGAAGGGTCAGCTAAATTAGAACCTGCTATGTAGGTCACTGTATAAGTACAGGAAATAAAAGTTACAATTCCACATTTTGGCTACGAAATCCTGCTGGCCTCTTGCTTTTGCTAATTTGACCTTGTGTCATCATTCTCAGTATGTATTACAGATATCTAAGGCCTTGTTTCCACTTACCAGGAGATCAATACTGTGGAGATTGATTTCCTGGGGGGGGGGGGGGTGTTGATTTAGCGGGTCTAGTAAAGACCTGCTAAATGGACCGCTGATCACATCCCTGTTGACTCTGGTACTCCACTGAATTGTGAGAGATAAGGGAAGTCAACAGTAGAGTTTATCCTGTTGACCTCCCTCAGTGGGGATGTCATAAGATTTCAAACTAAGGTATTGTCGACTTCAGCTATGCTATTCAAGTACTGGAGTTGCGTATCTTAGTTTGACTTTATCCCTTAGTGTAGACCTGGCTTCTGAGGAAGTGGATAAACTGGATTCAAGAAAAACATACATCCAGTTACGTCAAGGGAGGTAGCTGGAAATCAGATACATAAAGAGACTTTCCTGAACTCTGAGCTCATCAAATCTGTTTGTGTGTGTCTTTTTGAGCTGTAGTCTTCAAATTTGGTATATTTATTTACCAAGGACTATTGCAATAGAAAAAATAAATTTGACATTTCCTTCTTAGATCACTGGAAGGTCAGTCTAAAAATATCCAAAAATGTTTATTTCTTCCATGAGATGATTGAGTAGGAGGCTTTCAGTTCAGAAAAGCTAAGGTGATCTGAGGACAGCAGTTTTGCTTAACAGATTACAGCTCAGATAGTTATTGTAAGTGAGCAAGCCACAAATGCCAATGTTGAGAGTCACACCTACCCATAGGATGGACTGTTGTTGAGCAGGATATACACACACCCTTTTGTAAATGCACAGGAATGCAAGTTTGATTTGATCAGTCAGTGGAAATCCTGGATTATCTGCAAACATTTTTATTATTTACAACTACTTAGTAACATGATTTTCTTGTTGTGCAGAAGGAAGACACACAAATAAGGGATTTATTGCATTCATTATTTCACACCTTTGGCTACACTGATGTACACTGAAAAATTCTTTATAATTAATTTGATCAACAGGCAGCAACACCAATCAAAATGTCCAAGCACTTATGTATCCATTCTCATCTCTGTCAGGAGCACAGCATGACCCTAATAGGAGAGATGAAAGGAAGGAGACAAAGGGAACAAACAGAATTAGCTCCTTCTAACTATAAGAGAACTTCTCTCTTAAGATCAAGTAATTGGGGAGAAGGGCGACAGTGATTGGAAAAGCTTCACTAACAATAAGAGATGCCTTCTAAAGGAGGTATCTTTGAAAGAAAATTTGTTTATTCAAAATGAGCAAGTCTCTGACTAGTCTGGGCCAAGCACACAAAGTGAGAAACAGTTTCTATTTCTGTACCTTGGTCTGTGCCATTTTGAATTGTGTAAAGACCAGTTTAATAATTCCAAGAGATAGATTTGGGGGAAGCGGTGCCAATTAGCACCACCTCCCTCCAAGGCCTTTAAGGTATGTACAGCCAAGGGCTGCACCAACAGACGTAAAGACAATACAATCTTTTTACAAAAGTGTGAGAGATCTTCTGTGTTTTCTGGGCACATTTGCTTTTCCAGTCTAGAATGCTATTAAAGCATTACTAAAAGCCAACTGAATAGGAACTAACACATGGTCCAAGTCCAACTCCCATATAATATGTGGTGGCACAGCAAATTTAGTCCAACCACAAAGGAGAATTTTTAGAGTCCCTAAAGCCCTTTGAAAAGAACAAACGGTCCTTAGAAGGCTGTAAGCTTTCTACTTTGTGCAAAGTGATATTTTAAAGCCTCTCTCAAGCCTTTTTCTTTCAGAGGCTTCCCCAACACGCTATAAAACTCTGTGGCTCATCTGTGCCACAAAAAATGTTTGTATTCATTTCTAGTGGATCCAAATCCAGGGCCAGTGTTGTGGGATAGTAAGCAGGGAAATTGTGGGAGGACGCACACCACTGAGGGCTCTGCAAAGCTAAGTTGGTTTCAGCCCATGCAGCAGGGTTCAGCTTCAGTGGCAGCCAGTGGGGCTCAGGTTTCAGCTTTCTTCCCCTGGCCCTAGGAACTCTAACACCATCCCTGCTCTCTGGGTGATTTTGGCTGACTCCCTAAAACCTGCTCAAGTGGCCTCTGCTTGAGAACCACAGTCCCTAGTCTATAGTAGAAAAGACTTGCCAGTAAATGCATCTGACACAGATATGAAAATTTCCTGCAATGTCCTTGGAAAACATTATGAATTAAGTCTCAGTACCTTTTGATTTCATTGTACTCAAAAAACAAAGTTTATGTACTACTGTGGAATTGTATATAAACTTCTTGAAGAGGCAGAAATAATGTAAGGTCTGGGAACAGTTACAAGCTGCAAAAGACTATCTGAATGTGCCAAACAAGAATGAACTTGTGGGACAAACGAAGTTTAGCTAGTTTCCTGGAAATCTCTAGGAGAGGAAATCTGCAAATGCTCCCCCTACAGTTATGTAAGCACTCAGCCTTTTGAAGCTTCACCCTAAAGAATGGAGCTTTTGTCTGCTGATTACTTGTTAAACGAGGACAAGATCAAAGGCTCAAACTGTGTAAAGGAAAGAACAAACTGTTCAAAGTGTGTGTGTGTTGTTCTGATCTAATAGCTATTATGACCATATGAACACACACACACACACACACACACACACACACTCACTCTCTCTCTCTCTCTCTCCTTCTTTCTTTACCCCCTCCTCCCGTTTGGTGACAGACAGGTCTCCAGCCACGAGAGGTGATGGCTGAGGAGTCAGGAGCCTATGCTGGCCCATAGAGGGGGAGTACAGGTGCAATTGCCCGGAACTGTGACATAGATGGTGTCAGCATATGCAGATCTATAAGAATGTGAATTGCAGAAGTGCTAATAGCGGTGAAAACAAGTACACTAAAAAAGAAAATGGGTTTTGGAAAACTGAAGAAAAGTCAGCTGGCTTAGCTATGCAAAGAAAGGAAAAAGGGAGAACTGTACAAAAGATACAGCTAGTCCACTTGTGATATTCTGATGACAAGAGGAGGAATGATGGTCCAGGGATCATCCAGCTCACTGGCAGAGGGAGACATTTTGAAGTCAATTTCCTGGCGGGAGGTCAGAAAGAAACTGACCGAGGCAGATTATGTTCTGTTCACTGTATGTGGGACCAGGGTAAGTCTACAGAAAGACCAAGAGAGGGGCTGACTGCATCTGGAAATCCAGCATCTTAAAGACCTGGAGCGTGAGAGACTGGAAGCACCAGAGCAAGTGAGAAGAGAAGAACAAGGATTGTCAATATCAGCTTGAGATGGAGAAACTGCACCAGTAGAACCTTAGATCAGGTCTACCCTAGGGGATAAGTTTGAATTAAGATACGCAATTCCAGCTACATTAATTGCATAGCTGGAGTCGACATTTTAATTTGAACTTCGGTACCATCCCCACAGCAGGAGGTTGATGGGGAAAAGGCTCCCATCGACTTCCCATACTCCTCATGAGGAGTAGGAATACAGGCCTCTGCAGGGCCACCCTCCTCATTTGATTTAGCAGGCACTTACTAGACACCGTAAACTGAACACCAGAAGATTGACCTCCAGAGCATCAATCCGCGGGTAAGTATAGGCGTGGCCTCAGTCTGGTAGGTGAAGCCAGATCCCAAGTATCTATCCACGTGGGTGGCATAAATTCCAAACTCGTTTCTCACATTAGGGAGGCGGATGAAATGCAGATATTTCTAAATGCTTTTGAAGTAGGGTGTGAGTTGAATAAGGTGGGGAAGGCAGATATGCTATGGCATCTGGTTCCATCACTGTCTAGGACAAACACCTTATACATGTTCATCCTTATGGACAGGGAAAACTATCCAGATTATGAGTGATGTAAATAAGCTTTGAGGCTAAGTTTAAACTGACTCATGAAACAACTAGAATATTTTGGGGAATTCAGAAAAAAGGGTCAGTGACCTGTGCTGAGGTTTCAACTCAAATTAGGGATATGTAAGGCAATGGGGAACTGGCTGGAAGGGGTACCATGGTCAATGAGGTCTACAAATTAAGAGAACAATTTTGTAAACTCTACCACTCCAACCAAAAATGCTGGAGATGTAGCTAGAGCTGGGTAATGGAAAAGCCAATATGCAGATAGCTGCTCTGGGTTTGATAGAAAACCTGACAAGAAAGGAATGGGATAAAAGGACAAGGATCAGACCTACGCCAAGACTTGTTCTAGTGGGTATGGAAACCACCACTGAGATGTCCTGGGATAGGTAGGGAAAAGAGGTGCTGCATATGTGGCCAATTAAGTGACTTTGCTCAGTAGTGCCTGGTAAGGCCCCCAGTGCCCAGTGCAGTACTGGAAAGGCCAGCTGCACCTCAGCTTCACAAAGTGACTCTCTGTAGGGAGGGAGTCACATAGCCAGTGAACTGATGGCATATAAATTCATGCTGAGTCATTCATGCCTCTAACCACACCCCAAGCGGCATGCCAGTGAAGATATGCCGGCTTGTCAGTGGAAGCAGAAGGTGGTAATTAATGGAGAGATACTCACTGTATGGAGAGATTAGGGGACTACTGAAATAATAGTTAAGCCCCTGATATGAAACCTCATCAGAAGCTCCCAGGGTGTGAAATGTACACTAACATACCTGCTGCAAAAGCATTCCACAGTCCAGATTTCTATTCAGACCCAGGAACGGTCAAGGGTGCTGGTGGTTGTCAGTGTATTGTCATATATTCCATGTTCTTTGCTTTTGGGGAATGATACTATGACACTGAAAACAGAAAGGGCGAATCAGACCCCTCCCTTCCCCTCAGTTTGCTTCGGACTGGCAAGAGACTGTTAGTGAAAATGTAATTGGGGTAGCTGATAGAGAAATCCTCGACACTATACAAAAGGAAACTGTCATGAAACATACAGATGGAGGTGGGGGAATAGCTCAGTGGTTTGAGAATTGGCCTGCTAAACCCAGTGTTGTAAACTCAGTCCTTGAGGGGGGCCATTTAGGGATCTGGGGGAAATCTGTCAGGGATGGTACTTGGTCCTGCTGTGAAGGCAGGGGACTGGACTTGATGACCTCTCAAGGTCCCTTCCAGCTTTATGAGATAGGTATATCTCCATATATTACTACCCCTGACCTTCTGCAACCTTAGGCAAATTACTTCCTCTCTCTGCCTCATTTCTGTTTTAAAGAAAAGAGAGAAAGGAAATATTTATCTTTATTGACACTGTATGCTCCCCTGGGTAGAGACTGTCTTTTTACAACATGTATGTATAAGATCTAGCAGGATGAGGTCCCAGATTTGGGCGGACCTTATGGTGATACTTTACTACAAATTAATGATTCATAGTTGTGTCCCATTTATGACTAAGCCACTCAAGTGAGAGATGCTGTTTTACATTCATTTTCCACTATCAGGGAGGAAGAGTTAAAAAAAAAATTAGTTCCTTAGCTGGTTATTCGTTAAAAACTACATGTTGCAATGAGGAAGCACAGTGACAAAAAAGAGCTGGCACAGCATTATGCCACTCATGATGACAACACCAAGCTAAGCAGTGTGACCCTTGCACTGAAACACTGAAGTCCTTAAATGAACTCACTGTGAATCACCTCTTTCCAGTCTAGTTGACTGAATGCGTTTTTTCCTAACATACTTTATTCCCCATACCCAAACTTGTAATTTCACAGGATACAACCTCATTGCTTTCACACTGGCTGTTTTGCAAATTTTTGTTTGAACGAGGAGAAAAGGCTCAAATCCTGTCTGTGCTCTGTGTGTGTTCCCAGAAGTCCTTGAACCAGGGCACCAGGAAGGGTGATTCAGGCTCCAGGAGCTGACCCCGATCATCTCTGGCCATGCAAGGGAGGGGAAGGTGAAGAAGCAACAGGAAAAGCTGAATAGGAGAGCAGAGGAAGGCAGGGAGTGGGACAAGCTGCCAAACACTCTCCGCATTAAGCACAGTGGCATCACAACCTCAGTATGGCATACACATTTGAAATGCTGAGGTAAACAAAGCAAAAAAGCACTGTGGTCTTAACACAAGAAACTGATAGCTACTGAACAAAGTTATTCGGTCATAGAAAAAAAAATGCCATGCCATGTTCTGGGCAACCAAGCCACTCAGGCTTTCTCTCTTTCACAAGAAATGAAAGGTCCTGGCTGACCATTTGCCATTAGTCTGGTGGGGAATCTCAGGAGTGGGGGGCTGAATGCAGACCTGGGCTTGCCTAGCGCAGCATTGGGGGCTCAGCATTGGGGAGCCCGCGATGGCGCTCCAGCCCCCTGCCTCTTACCCGCAGAGCTGGAGCACGCAAAATCTACTAGCCTGGGCCCCACTAGGCTCTGGTGTGCAAGGGGAATGTGGAGAGGGTCTTTCTCCCGCTCAGTCAGGGCTTTTCACTTTGCTTCTCACTTGTGTGTGGCCCCCAACTGATTTTTCTGTGGGTTAGTGGCCCTCGACCCAAATAAGGTTCCCTGTCCCTTGTTTACACGGAGCCAAGGGCACCAACTCTAAGCTGCTGGGGTAGAGCATGTTTCAGAGGGGCAGCCGTGTTAGTCTGTTTCAGCAACAACAAAAAGTCCTGTGGCGTCTTAAAGACTAACATTATTTAGACATAAAAATCAAGTGCCAAGAACCTGATATGGAAGTAGGGCTGGCGACAAACCTCATCAGGCCCGGTGACAAACCTCATCAGGCCCATTAGGCAGAAGGGGCAGGTTTAGGAGCTCGCCTCCCGCAGCCAGCCCTCAGCACCATCCGGTTCATGCCATGCAGGGCTCCAGTGGTGATTTAAAGGCTCCAGGACTTTGACCGCTGTGATGCAACAGTAGGAGCAGTGGCATCCTGGAGCCCCATTGTTAGCTCCCGCGTCAACAGAAAGAACAAGGCAATGTGGGTATGCATCCCACTCACAGAAAGACAGCCTCCAGGCGCCCCGTGCGGACAGTTGCAAGAGCAACTTCCTGCGCTGCTGCTGCCTATCCCACCCCGCTGCAATATACAGCAAGGGTGTGTCTAGACTAAAGGGTTTTGTTGACAAAAGTCCACTTTTGTCAACAAAACTATACCTGCGTCTACACTACCGCTGAGTTCTGCTTACATAACGTCGACAGAACTTGGCAGTTTTGTCGACAGCGGTAAACCTCATTCTACGAGGAATAACGCCTTTTGTTGACAGAGCTCCTTTTGTCGACAAAGCGGCCTGCTTTGTCAACAGAACTGGATGTAGCGTAGACGCGCTTTGTCGACAGTATCTGTCGACAAAGCCTCTGTCGACAAAAGCCTGTAGTCTAGACGTACCTCAATATACCACCTTATGCCACTGCCTCCAGCCTCACCCCCATTCTGCTCTGCAACACAGTACCTTACTGCCCCACACCGTCACCGCTCCCTCTACCCCAGCTGCATTAGAGCAATTTACCAGCCCACATAGCCGCACCTGCACCACTACCCCTGCCTGCACAGTAACTTACACTGCATCCCTTCCCTTGCTTCACGCTTCATGTACAGTTGCTGAGAGTCTTCATAAACGTTGGGAATTGAGAACAATTCCTTGCTGCCTGGATCACAGGTTGTCAGCAGATCAAGCCCCAGGTCCTCATCCTCTTCCATCTCTTCATCAATAACTTCCGTCTCCTGGATAGCTCCTGTTTCTGACTCTGTGCTATCAGAAGTATCCACACACCCTGTAGGCGTGGATATGGGGTCCCACCAAGGATTGCATCCAGTTCTTTATTAAAACTTCATGTTGCGGGCACAGCACCAGACCAATTGTTTGTCTCATTCACCTTTTGGTACACCTGCTGGAATTCATTTGTGTTGGCTCTGCATTGTAGGGTGTCTCACTTACACCCCTTCTTGTATGCGTCTCAGGGTATGTCTACACTGCCACCTTAGTTTGAACTAGGGTGGCTAATGTAGTCATTCAAACTTGCAAATGAAGCTCGGGATTTAAATATCCCGGGCTTTATTTGCATGTTCCTGGGCGCCACCATTTTTAAATGCCCCATAGTTCGAAATACCTGCCCACGGCTACACGCGGCACGGGCTAGGTAGTTTGAATTAAAGCTCCTAATTCGAACTACCGTAACTCCTCCTGCAATGGCCGCGGGCAGGTAGTTCAAACTATGGGGCATTTAAAAATGGCGGCACCCAGGAACATGCAAATAAAGCCCAGGATATTTAAATTCTGGGCTTCATTTGCAAGTTTGAATGACTACATTAGCCACCCTAGTTCGAACTAGGGTGGCAGTGTAGACATACCCTCAGTTCCTACTGGTCACTCACAATTGTGAATGCACCGGTTCTTCACCCCACACACTGATAAGACCCAAAAGTTCTGGGATGCTACAACCAGGAGAGTGCCTTGAGCAATAGCAACCCCTGTTTCCCTGAAGATGCTACAAGGACCACTACACAATAAACCAGACATCAATTTTAAAATTCCCAGGGTTTTCTCCCCAGGGGAGCATCTGTTTACCTGTTCACGTGGCTGCAGAGCAGCGGAGTTCAAAGTGTTGGCCAGAGTGGCTAATCGGGCATTGTGGGAAATACCCTGGAGTTCAACAGTAAAGGGTGAGGGAGAGACAAAAGTCCCTCGTGAGGCTGGAAGCTTTTTGTCGCCAAAACTAGGTACAACTTTTGTTGTGTTACAATGTGAACGTTCTTCCGGTTTTGTCACCAAAAAGAGTATTTTGGTGACAAAAAACTTACCTGTGTTGACAAGGCCATAGACAAAGGAAAGTTGTTTTGCCTATTTTCCAGTGTCCCAAACATAAATAGAGCCAAGTGGTAAACCAAAGGACAGTGAAAGTACATCTATATATAAGGTAAACAAAGCTATCAAGCTACATGAGGGAAGGGAAGGACTTTTTAACATGGGGGATGGAGCCGGAATATCCAGGAAGCCTTCCTGGTGCTTGAAACAGAGACATTAGACTTTGGGAAACATAAGGAATACAGAAAGCCATTTTTTGTTTTTATCACTGGAGAGACACATGGAGCCACAGTTCTTGAAATCTGAGAAAAGTGGCTCTTTCAACAACGGGAGCTGACGTCTCTGGTGAGCAATGGGCATAGACAAAGATTGTAACTTGCAGAAGTAAAGGTTTAGTCACTAGAAAGGATATTTTGTTTTGTTTTAGTTGTAACTATATCTGGGTCTTCAGTTCTTACTTATTATCACTTAGCTAATAAACCCACTTTGTTAATAAACATACCACTGTTTTTATTACAGTGCCACCTCAGTGCTCTGTATTAAACTGAAGGGTGAAGCCCTCAGGTATATTAATAGGTCAGCGTGTTCTCTGGCTCTTTGGAGGCAGCAAATTGATGAATTTCTGTGAGTATTCAATGAGAGGGACTGGACGCTCGGGGAAAAACTCAGGACTGGAGGGGCTGTTGGCATCAGCCTATAAGGTGTAACCAAGCTAGCGAAAGCCTGGGAGCTGCAGGCTGGCTGCTGGAATCTATCAGGGCCCTGAGCAAAAGCTGCATGGCACAGAAGCATTACAGGGCAGGTGGTGACAGAACCTTTTACTAGCAGGAACATCACTGGGTAGCTCCTTTGAAGCTACCAGTTCATCTGTCTGCCTCTGGCCCATCCATCTCTAACAGTTACCTCTGGAAGAGCAGACAACATGGGTAGGCAGCCACACATGGCACTCGTGGCATCTTCTGGCAAACATCAGAGAGCAGGGCAGAGAGATGAGAAATAAGGGGAAGGGGAGTGAAGAGAGATGCAGAACTATCAGTATAAATAAGGGCATTGAGAGCATTTTGGATGGGTGCAGCAAAAGTGGAAGGGGGCAGAATACTTGAAGTTGTGAGAGGGGCCCACTCAACTTGAGCCTGGACCCAATTCTTTCTTCCAGTCTGCTGAGTCAAGCTGTGGGGAGAAAGGAATCTGTTTACTGGTAATCTAGATTTTATGACCACAAATAAGAGAGCCTATCCTTGAAAAGGGAGATGTCAGTCATAATGGGGGTGAAGCCAATCATGACATAAGGTATGTCTCCTAATCTGTTTATCTTAATCCCTTTAAGAATGCCCTGACTTTTTCTGATTTATTTCAAATGGGTGAGAGCCAAAAGATAATTATGGATCATTGTTTTCAGTGGTCTGGCTTAACTAGCAACTCAGCATATGTGGTGAATAGTTCCAAAATAGCTCACAGTCAGGACAGCACAGAAGGGGTGGGGTTGTTTGTTTGTTTTTGTTTTTGTTTTTTTGGTGATGGTGGTGGTGGTGAGTCAAAATGTGAAATGGAAGCTCTCCACCCTTCCAAAATATTACCATTAAGGGGAAGCAGGGCAGGCAGGGAGCGGTTTCGAGAGTAAACCTGATGCACTGCCATGCACATACCCTGCAGCAGCAACTTAGCTCTGGGCCAAACTAGGGGGGCTAAACTACCGCTTTTATCACTACCCCTGGGCATTCCTGTTCCCAGCTGCTTCACAGGCATCAAGAAGAGTTTGAAATGATTTTTGTCTTATGGAACTTAGTAAAGATTGATCCAAACGTTAAAATAAGTATAACCGTATTTGAGATTGAGAGTAGAGAGATCATGGCTGTGGTTGATGCAATGCACAACATAGCAAGGCAGATCTTAATGTAACATGTACACCGTCTGAACAACCTACACGGACTCACTCTAAATTCAGGTCAAGCTCTTCTGATTGAGCCCATCTGGCTTGAGTCCCACAACTACTAAAGCTGCCATAAGTTGTTGGATATCCAAGTCTACTATGATAGCAAAGAAAAGAGGACAAGGTTTCCCATTCAGCACAGTTCTGATGTACACTAATTTGCTCAGCACAACCTGGGTTACACTACATGGTAAGGTCGAAGAAAGATTCGCAGTAAATTACATAGCTGGAGTTGACGTATCTTACATCGTATTTCCGTGCCGTCCACACAGCGGGAGGCTGATGGGAGCAAATGCTCCCGTTGGCTTCCCTTACTCCTCATGAGGAGCAGAACTACTCCCAGTGACAGGGGCACCCTCTGAGTTCGATCTAGTGGCTCTATACTAGACCCACTAAATTGAATCCTGGAAGATTGACTGCAGCAGCATTGATCTTCCGCGTAGTGTAAATGTGCCCCACCAGACCTATTAATGGATCGACCAGGAAGCACAGTAATAAATCTAGCTTTTGGCATCCATTTCTGAGACACTTTCTTAATCTTTGCAATTTCCTCTGTTCAGTCTTTCACCCTGGGGGTAGTCATACAAATTCAAGTCAAAATTAAGGTGAAGTTTTTGCCTGCAGACAGTACAAAATATTGCAAAAAGAGTCTAAAACTGAAGTTGTGTTTAGCAGCCATGTTACCTGCATTAATTAACCTGAAAAATTTGGGATCTCATCATATTGCATTTTCCACAGCAATCCAGTAATAGGAGCTTCCTGTGGACAAAGTGACACTTTCTATTTCCATGTGGTTCACATGAACAGTAGAGAGGTCACATGTACGCAGGGATTTAGCCCTAAAAGTCACAAAAGCTCATTTTTTGGAAACTTATACAAACCTAACTTTACAAACTAACTATACAAAACATCACTTTCCATGAATGTGAGCGAGTGGGTTGTTTTTTTGTCTAAGTTTCTTATATCCCTTATGCTTTTCTATGTCACGTGCTTTCTGCTTGCTTGGCTCAGGACTGAGAGCATTACTTTTCTGCTGATGGTTTTCTTACCCCCAAGTGGTTGTTTCATGTGTTTTAGACATTTTTCAAATGCTATGTTTACACTAGGCAAGTCTGTGAATATAAAGTTCTCAGACAAATGTGCTTAAAATAGCAAGTGTGTAAGACATAGATAGAATTGCAAATAAGCATGTCTCAACCTGGCAGAAGCAGTTTACACTTGTTACAGCAATGAAGTATTAAAGAGAGGCCCCCACCTTCCTGAAATCAAGTGAAAATTGTCGTTTTGCCACAAGAGCAGAGGTAATCTAATTATTGGTTATTTAACCACAAAACGTTCTGTGGCTCGGCTGACTAATTTAGCTGGTGCTTGCCATCTTTACAAAAAATATTGTCTTTGAACTACAGGTTGGACCTCCCCAGTCCAGCACCCTTGGGACCTGACTGGTCCCAGATGAGGGATTTTCTCTGAGCCAGGGGAAGTCATTTCTGGCCCCCCTGGTGCCACCCGTTGTTGTGCTGCCCCCCCCCCCCCCGAGCCTCCTTGCTCCCCCCCAGCCCAGCTGGGCCACACATCACCCCCCCACACCCTACATACTGCCAGGCTCCTGCCCCCAGCAGTGTGCTGGGACTCTCTAATCCTGGAACATCCATGATCCTTCTGGACCACGAATGTTGCCGGACCAGAGAGATACAGTTGACAGAGGTGCAACCTGCATCTGACTGCAGCCTGCAGGTCTTAATCTTTCTCTGAAAGTCAAACCAAACTGACTCCCACAGAAGTTGCTAAATGTGCAAGGCACTGAGGCACGGTGGGCAAACTACAGCCCACAGGCCACATCTGGCCTCTCACCCATTTCAGTTCAGCCCCAGAGCTCCTGCTGGGGATTGAGATCGGGGGTCTTACCCTGCTCGACATGTGCCATGGCTCCATGCAGTTTCTGGAAACAGCAGCATGTCCCACCTCCAGTTCCTACATGTGGGAGCAGCCACAGGGCTTCATGCGCTGCCCCCATCCCACCACCCCTGCAGCTCCAATGGGCTGGTAAGTGCAGCCAATGAGTGCTGCAGGGACGGCACATGTGGATGGGGCAGTGCACAGAATCATCTGTCCACACCTCCGCATAGGAGTCAAGAGGGTCACGCCGCTGTTTCTGGGAACTGCTTGAGGAGGTAAGTGCAGCTTGTAGCCTGTATTCCTGAGCATTTACCACACCGCACACTCCTGTCCCAGCCCTGGTCCCCCTTCCACTGTCCGAACTCCTTGGTCCAAACCCCCTGTCCCAGCCCTGAGCTCCTGCATCCCAAACACCTCATCTACAGCCCAACCCCACAACCCAAATCCCTAGTCTAAGCCATCACACACCCTCTCCCTGCACTCCAACCCCCAGCCCAGAGCCCCCTCCTGTCCTCTGACCTTTTTGGTCACAGCCTGGTGGCCCCTCCAACACCCAAAACTCTTCATCCCTGGCTCCAGCCCAGAGCCCACACTCCCAGCCAGAGCCCCATCCGCCTCTGCACTCCATAGCCCTGCTCCAGTCTGGAGGAGTTCCCTCCCACACCCTTTACTCATTTCTGGTTCCACCTCAGCGCCTGCACCCTCAGCCAGAGTCCTCACCCCCTCCTGCACCTCAGATCCAATTCCAAGAGCATTCATGGCCCTCCGTACAATTTCCATACCCTGATGCAGCCCTTAGACCAAAAAGTTTGCCCGCACCTCCTCTAAGGATTTTTATACAGACCATTCTGGCGTGGCTAGAACACTAACCCTGCAAAGACCAAACCTATTCCCTCCTTCTATCATCACCTCAGGGCTCTAACAGACAACCCATTCATAGTGGGGCCCACCACACCCCTCTCAGAAGATTATTTTCCTCTGATCTCACTCCCTTCTCCACAGACATTACTTCTCTGGCTGTTGCTATCTAGGCTCACCTGGCTGCTCCCTTTGGACTGGCACGAAAGTGTGTTTGCTGTTCTCAGCGTCCTGTCTTTCCCCTATGCCCAAAGTAACATTTCTTTTTACTCCAGTGTCAGTGGAGTGGCTTTGTGACTGGCAGGTGCATGGTGCTACTCCTAGTGTCATGCAGCCTACCCCCCCGAGTAGGCTTTAGTCCTGGTTTGACAGTTAGGAGACCAGACTTTCCAGCTACCACTGCTACCGAGCCTGTTCAGTAGGCTGTTCCCCAGCATGGCTGGGGTGTGCATGGGGGTACTCTGAGATACGGGCAGCATAAACCTAAGTGACCACATGATTTTGCTCTTGCGCTCTTCTCCCCCCTTTTCAGTGTGTTTGATAGGGTTGACAGGTGTCCGGTTTTGAACGGGACAGTTTGGTATTTGAGGGTTTTGTCTGGGAAACAAATTGAGAAAATACCAGACATATAAAATGTCTGGTATTTTCTAATTAGGTAAGTTTTATTATTATTAGGGATATCAGTACATATGTGCGTACTGCCTGGCTGGTAGACACGCTCACGCTGCATGAGTGTGTCTACCAACCAGGCAGTACACAACAATGTGGGGCTGAGGGGGGGCCGGGGCAGGATAGAATTCCTGGGGCCAGACTCACTAGTGCTTCGCTGGGGCTGTGCACGGGACAGGCAGTGTCCCAGGATCTGTGTGCACCCGGGTCAGTCCCGCTCTCCACCAGCCGATTCTCTCCCTCTGCTCTTCTCCTCCAGCCAGCCCTGCTCCCCTTGACACCATCCCGGCCAGCCCTGCTTCCCGCTGGCCGGTCCCCCCCCCCCCGATCTCCCCCGGCCAGCCCTGCTCCCCCCCCAACAACCCCTGCTTCCCACCAGCCAGTTCTCCCCCCCCATAGTTTCCCCCGGCCAGCTCGGCTCCCCCCACTCCGCCCGGCCAGCCCTGCTTCCCACCGGCCAGTTCTCTCCCTTGCCCCAATCTCCCCTGGCCAGCCCCGCTGCCCCCAACCCTCCCCCCCTCAGCCCTGCTTCCCACCGGCCGGTTCCTGCCCACCTCCTCCTTGCCAGTCCTCCCTTCTCCCTGCCCCCACATCTGAGATCAAGTATGTCCGGTATTTTTTTTAAGCCACCTTATTTACTTATTTAAGCACAGCAGGCACTTTTGGGCACCAAAAGGAAATGAGGACAACAATCTTTTCAAAGCAAAGTCTCCTCCTGCTTTCTCTGTAAGGAAATGTAGAGTCACAGAATTTAAGGCCAGAAGGGACCACTAAGTCTGGCCACCTGTATAGTATAGGCCACCAACACCACCCGCACATACACACTAACCCAGGGACTGAAATGAGATCAAAATTTTATAGCCCACAGGACACTAGATAACTCTGCCACAAACCGAATACAAGGACTGAAGTGCACCAGAGTGCCAGACCCCCAGCCAGGCCACCTCCTGCCCCATCCCACCTCTTCCCTGCCCCTGCCCTGCCTCTTCTTGTCCCTGCTCCCCCTCTTCCACCTCCATTGCAAACCTTCCCCAAACTCCCTCCCCTGAGCCACATAACCCGGGGATAACTGAGGGGCCTGGTGCAAGGTGGCAGCAGGGTTCAGGCCTCCCCGCTCACTCTGGCAGCGGGAGCCTACTCTGCCCTGCCATCGCCCAGCCTCGTCGCTCTGCTTCACTGCAGTGGCAGGTAATAAAGCACCCACTCCTCAAAGCCCAGCATTGATTTGGAGAACCGAGCAGGCAGGGAAAGGAGTCTCTACTTCCTACCGCCACAGTCAAGTGAAGCAACTTGGCTGGGAGATGGCACCAGAGTGGAGCAGGCTGCTGCGTCACTCCACCTCCAATGGCTCCAACTGCTGTGGTGAGTGTGGATGGGGCTCGATCCCTGCTGCTGCCAAGGTTCCCACCAACTAACATGGAGGATTGTTCTAGCCATAGGATGGTTGAGGAGGAGGCCACCACGGGACATGCCATCCCCCATAAGTGTGTCCCCAAACCAGCCTATGGACAACTCTGACCCCTCAGCGATGGCAGGGAGCTGCTTACATGAGAAATACCAGAGCAATCCTGACTAGTGACTCTCACAGGCGGGATGCAAAGGAAGGTGTTTCTTTCCTGTCCCTCTCTCTCCCCAGCTCTCACTTCATTCTCTGTATTTATCATTTTGATTGCTAGCAAGTTTTCTTTGCAAGCTAAATACTGGGTTACACACACGTATCCCATGTTCTTCTTTTACCATCCCAGTGTGTAACGGCCTCGTAGTCCTTAGCCATATTTTGCTCACTTACTCCATTTATAACCCTGGAAAGAATCACTGTATGAGAACTGGCAAGTTAGTCTGCTAGTTTTTTTTTCCTGCAGGTGGGTCAGACTCTGAGGCCAAAGGCTCTACCATGATCTCCAACACCTGGAAAAACATAAACCCTGGATACATCAACATTGTGGACTCCACAAAAACCTTGGTCCACTCCAGCACTGTCCCTTGGGGAATGTGGGGCCCAGGATGGCCTACACTCCACCCCAGGCCCTACCTGCCCTGCGTCTTCCCACCCCTACTCTGTCCCCTTCCATTCCCATTCACCCCTTCCCTTAGGCCCACCCCTGCTCCCTTCCCACCCCACCTCTTTCTTTCCATCTCCATTGTGCCCCTTCCACCAAGCTCCTCCCCCAAGTGACACGGCCTGAGGAATTACCAGAGGGCCTGGTACTGGCAGCAGGGGTTGGGACCCTGCACTCACTGTGGTGTCAGGAAACAGAGCGACTCAGCCCCAGCCTGCTGGAGTCCTCTGAGCTCAGCTCCCAGCTGTGTCACTTGGTGAAGTAGAGTGGGTTGTGGCCGGGGCACTCCGCTTCCTGCCCCCATGGTGAAGTCGAGTGACCCAGCTGAGAGATGACGGACTGGAACAGGTTGAGCCTGAGTCGCTCCTCTTCCCACAGCTCCCGCTGCTGGTGAATGCAAGGACGGGCCCAATACCTGCTGCTGGCACCAGGCCCCTTGTTTGTCCCTGAAGTGCAAAGCCCAGACATGGGTAGCTGCCCCAAACCAGCCAATGCATGGGATAGCTCTCTTCCACCCCCAACCTCCAGGGTGGAAACAACCCTCCATAACTTACCAGTTCTGAGCAGGATGCCTGCTCCTCCTTACTTTTGTGCTGGCTCCTTCTATCCAGAATCTTGAGCTCTAGACATTTCCTTTGGCTGATGAGGTAAGCTGGTAAGAAAGTACGTGTTGTCCCAGACCTGAGTGAGGTAAGGTATCCATTCCCTGTGTCTCTTGCTTTTCCTGAGCAACACTGGCTTCCTCCAGCTGCTACCAACAGGCAATCAGCACCTGGTAGGTAGCCTGTTGGGAGCAGAGCAGCAATCAGCTGTGAAACAGCTAGTAAACAGGGAGGTCAGAGCAGCAGTCTCTGGCTGCATCCTCAATGTCTGTTTCCTCTCTGGGTAGTGGCTTGCATCTGGACTTTGAGCACCTCTGAATTCAGTCCCAGTGGGTAGCCAAGAAACATCCACGTTTAATGCCCAGTGGGTAGCCAAGAAACATCCAGGTTTAGAGGCAGCATTAAAGCACGGGCAGCTTTATAAAAGCAGACTTTAGCACACTCAGCTAACTGGCAGGCAAAGTCCCATGGGAAGAGACTCTAAGGGATAAAGTAGTTCAGGATTGCTGACAGTTCACACAGGCAATATTAAAGATACAATGGCAAATTATCCCATTCAAAGGAATGAGAGAGCCATATTTGTCTCTTACTGTCCTTCTTATCAGGAGCTTTTTAATGATCTAAAAATCAAAAGGAAATCCTACAACAAGTGGAAACAAATTGCTAGGATAGAGTACATACAGTAATCAGAAAGGCTAAAGCACAAAATGAGTTACACATAGCAATGGGCATAAAATGCAATAAGAAGAGGTTCTGTAAATACTTTAGGAGCAAAAGAAAGATGAAGGAAAATGTAGGTCCTCAGTTTAGTAGGGCAGGAGTGCTAATAAATGAGGATATCAAGAAGGCTGAGGAGTTTAAAGCCTATATTGCTTCAGTCTTCACTACAAAGGTAAATTGTGACACAATTAATGTTAACAAGGTGGAAGGAACATAAGCCAATATAGGGCAAGAATAAGTTAGACTATTTAGATAAGTTACTTAGATGTATTCAAGTTTGCAGGGCCTGATGAAATTAATCCTAGGGTACCTACGAAACCAGCTGAAACAATCTCAGAACTGTTAGCCATTTATCTTTGAGGACTCATGGAGGAATGGAGAAGGGCAATATTAGCACATACTTTAAAAAGGGGAACAAAGAAGACCCCAGGGAATTAGAGACTGGTCAGCCTAACTTTGATAATTTGTTTTAGTAATTTTCTAGGTATTAACCAATTTGTAAGCACCTAGGAAATAATAAGAGTTAAAAGGAATACCTAGCATAGCTTTTTCAAACACAAATCATGCCAAACTAATGTGTTTAGTTTTCCCCATCCAGGATTACTAGATGGGGAAAACCATAGATGTGATATATCTTAAGAAGGGCTTTTGACACAGTCCCCTATGACCATCTCATAAGCATACTACAGAAATGTTATAGAATGACTATAAAATGGGTGTACAACTGATTGAAAGAACTTTCTCAAAGAGTAGTTATCACCGATTCAAGGTCTAATTGGGAGGCTGCATGTAGTGAAGTTCCACTAGGAGTATGCCTTGTATATGGTGCTATTCAATATTTTCATTAATAACGGATAATAGAATGGAACACATACTTACAAATTTTGAGGATGACACCAAGCTGAGAGGGGTTGCAAGCACTTTCAAGGCCCAGATTAGAATTCAAAACAATCCTGACAAACTGAAAAATTGGTCTGAATTGACCAAACTGAAATTTACTCAAGGTAATTGCAAAGTACTCCCTTAGGAAGCAACAATCAAAGGCAAGTTACAAAATGGGGGTTGGGTAAGTGATAATACTGCTGGAAAGGATCTGGGGCCTTACAGTGGATGTAAATTGAATCTGAGCCAGCAGTGTGATGAAGTTGCATTTAAAAAAGCTAATATTCTGGAATATTACAACATGTGTGTTGTATTTTTAACACAGGAAACAATGGCCCCTGTCTTTGGCACTGATGAAGCTTCAACTGGGGTACTGTATCCAATTCTGGGCACCACACTTCAGGAAAAATGTGGCAAAACTGGAGAGGGAGCACAGGAGAGCAACAAAACTGATAAAAGGGTTAGAAAACCTGACCTATGAAGAGAGGTTAAAAAAAGGGCAGGGTTAGTCCTGAGGAAAGAAGCCTAGGGGTGGTGAGCTGATAAGTCTTCAAATATGTTAGAAGTTGTAATCAAGAGGATAATGGTCAATTGTTCTCCACAGTCCACTAAGATAGTACAAGGAGTAATGGGCTTAATCAGATTTAAGTTAGATGTCTGGGAAAACTTTCTAACTAGAAGGGTAAATAAGCACTGGAATAGGTTACCAGGGAGGCTGTAAAATCTCCATCAGTGGCAGTTTTTAAAAACAGATTGGATAAACACCTCTTAAGGTTGGTGATAGTTTATTTGGGCCTGCCTCAGTGCAGGGGGATGGGCTTGATGAATTTTTGAGGTCCCTTTCAGCCCTACATTTCTGTGAACCCATGATCTTATCAGCACATTCTCAACTGGGCTATAAATGCCCTCAGAACTCCCATAACTCTGCAACATCTTTTATGAATACACATCTCATTAGAGCTCTGCAACTAGACCCAAAACTGATAGGAGCTAAGCTACAATTGTTGAGGTAGGGTGGTAAAACTATCTGACCCTCATGGGCGAGCCTTCTGCCCATGGGGCTGGTATGATGGAGTTGCAATATCTTTCATTCTACAACCTGGCATACAGCACAGCTGGGAGTGCAGGAACAGGGCATGCAACTGCTGGTGCTCTGACTCCACATGCAAGAGGCTGCACTGCCTCAGACTGTAGGGAACGTAGAAGGTCTGGCTTGGATTGGGTGGGCTTGTGTCCAGGTCAGGCCCAAAAATTAAGACCAAGCAGATCTTCACTTCTAATATTCATGCTTCTTATTTACACCTGATATTTCTCACCATGGATTGTTTCTTAAGCTTTCCTCCATTACTACAAGGGACTCCAGGCAAAGAGGAACCAATGTAATTTTATTTACAGATGAGAGAGGTGTGGGATTTGGGAGATCAGTTTCTGGAAGGCAATGGGGGAGGGAGGGCAGAACAGGGCATGCCTGGGATGAGAGGAGATAGGGTCAATGGATTTGTTATTTAGCTGATCCACCTGATACTGGCCCTTGGGGGTGGGAGGAGGACGTAGAGAGAGAGAGAATATGGTCAGCATGATCTGCAGCCTCAGGACTGAAATAGTGGCTACAGAACAGCCTTACTGCCATTTCTCCCTAATCTCTGTGCAATACTCCTACACCAAGCTTGGCTACTTTTTGGTAGGGTTACCAGGTAGCTTCAGAAAAAATACCGGACACACTTGATGAGGGGGGAGGTTGCCCGGGAGGAGAGGGGGGTATGGGTTGGGGGCAGCGGGACTGGCCAGGGGAGATCAGGTGTGGGGGGAGGATGGCAGGGCTGGTCAGAGGGAGTGGGGCTGGCCAGGGGAGATTAGGAGGAGGAAAACCGGCTGGCAGGAAGCCGGGCTGGTCGGGAGGGGCTGAGGAGAGTGGGGTTGGCCGGAGGGGGAGGGAGAGAATCGGCTAGTGGGGAGCGGGACTGACCTGGGTACATGCAGATCCCAGGGCGCTGCCTGTCCCACGTGTGGTCCCAGTGAAGCATGAGTGAGTCCAGTTACGGCTCCACAATGCGCTTGAACAGTGCTCAGGAGCACGCACAGGGCTTCTCCTCCTTCCCAAGATGTCACTCCTATGCCAGACGCAACCAGAGGCTCCCAGCGCCAATCGCACATGTCTGGTATTTTCTGAATTTTTTTACCGGACAGAGGGCTCAAAAACGGACTGTCTGGTTGAATACCGGACACCTGGCAACCCTACTTTTTGGTGCAGAACCCAGGATTTGGTTTTATATATATATTAGAATCCAGGGATCCCAGATCTTGCAATTAGTGGAGAAACTAGAACAAGTGACTTTATAAATGGGCTTGGATTTGAGCATAACCCCATTTGATAAATTCCTGAGTCAAGGGATTGCTACTGAGAATGCTCTGCTCTATCCTTCTTAACAGCTCATCCTTGGGCTAAATAATTTTTTCAGTATAGGCTTGATTCAAAGACTGCTGAAGCCTATGTAAATAAGCATTCTCATTGACTTGGGCTTTGAATCAGCTTTTCCCCACTACACCAAACAAAACCCAACTGTATTTAGATAAATGTAGAAGGTTTTTTTTCTCTCCAGATTTCTAGACTTAAATATCTGCAATGTAATACAATAGAATGACGAAACCAAAGCTGCACATTCAATGTAGAGATCCATTATGCTTTATTTACATGCGGCACCATCTTTTACAAACTAGATTACAATTTAAAATAGAATACACAAGGCAATATCTACTAACACCAAGTGGAGTAAGCACTGCATTGCTACTTCATTTGGAAAGGGGATCAATATTTTAAAATCAAACTTGTTTCCAATCTTTGTGTAGTAAGGTAGTATATTCATCCAGGACAGCATCTAGTTTACAAGATCCTCAGTAAGAATGCAACATCAAAGTGCAAGATAGCCCAAATTAAAAGTATATACTGTTCAGTTCTTCAGTATGTAAAGACAGCCATGCATCAAGGCTGTGGATTTCCAATTTATATGGCTTGACATGGTGAAACAAAAACAGATAAAACAATTTTACAGATACTGTATACATGTTATTTTCCAATCATGCAACTTTTTTTTTTAAAAAAAGTTTAACATGTGAAGTCAAAACGTACAATCCTTTCTTCCATCATATTAACTAAATGCATCTGGTCCTCCTGCACATGTGTTGGCATTTCCAGTGTACATTATGTACTAAAACAATTATAGGAGAGTGATTGCCAAGCAATGACATAAGTTTAGAGTAATATATGTGCTAACATTTAGCTTTGTATAGCAGTAGTACAAATATTTCTGGAGTTAGGTAGTGGCCTATTAATCAGCTATTCATGAGAGAAGATATTCTGCAAAGAAAATTAAACAAAAAGCAGAAACATGCCATTGTCTAAACTGCCAAAGTACTACCCTTTTATTTAATTATGTATTTATTTATTTTTGGGAACACAAAGTTTAAACAGTAACCTGTGCATGTGTTTTGAGACTATCTATCAGGCATGAATTTTAGGGGAAGAAGGGATTTTAATGCAAAAAAATATTCCTGAAACTAAGGCCAAAGTTTTAAAAAATGGGGTTCCTGAAACCATACTTTGGCATCTAAATAAGTGATCTGATTTTCAAAGGTGCTCCATCCCCAGGTCTGCCATTGGATTCTCAAAGAGATGTGACTATTCGGCACTTCTGAAAACCAGGACACTTCTAATGTATCTAAATAAACATTTAGAGCTGGGATTTTCTAAGGGGTCTAAATGAATGAGACACCCTACTCCCGCAGAGCACCTAACTCTCTTATGCCTCTTGAAAATTCCAACCTTATCTGCTTAATTTCAGATATTTAAGTTTGAAAATTTTGGCCACCAAATTAGAGCTAGAAAAGACCTGTAAATGTTTCTAGTCCATCCCTCCCTGGGTAGTGCAGGTTTTCCCCCCCCAACACTGGGGCTTTGTCTACACTGCAGGGTTTTTGCGCAAGAAGCTTTTTGCAGAAGAGAGCTTCCACAAAACTTCTTGTGCAAAAGCGCATCCACACCTCAAAATGTGCTTTTGCGCAAGAGAGCATCCACATTGCATGGACGCTCTTGTGCAAGAAAGCTCCGATGGCCTTTAACAACTGTGCTTTTTGCACAATAAACCTCTGCGGAGCATTCACACATGCTTTTTTGCACAAGAGCTGTAGTGCAAAAAGGAGTCATTCCTCGTGGGGAGAATAACAACTCTACTGGCAAAAACCCTCTGTCCTGTTGATTTACTGTATTTTTTGTGTGTGCAAAAATGTGCTTGAGGTGTGGACGCTCCGCCGGTTTTTGTGCAAAACCAGACGTTTTTGCGCAAAAACTTTGTACTGCAGACATAGCCTCGGGGCCCAAAACTGCCCTGCAGACACTAAGGAGAGTTTTGTCACAGACTTCAGTGGAAGCAGGATTAGGCCCCTTATTTGCTTGTGCTTTGATTTTGATTTGCTGGAGAGGTTCTGTAACTTCTCCGCTATCGTTTGGATGTCTGTCTCTGAACTGACTGGTGTTTCTTCATTTTCCAAAAAAACTGGACCACGTTTTGTAAATATGGAGTAACTCCACAGATCTTATGGGACTCATGCTGCATTAACATTGCAGTAACACAGTCGGGCCCAGTATGTTCAAATAATCAATCCTTCCCTTCCACTAGACATATCTGTTCCAGAGCAAGAAAAAATAAAATTACTCATCTTTGTCACCATAGTCTTAATGTCAAAAAGGCACTTGACACTAATGACTTGATCCTGCAATTCTTATACAGACCAGCCCATTTAATGGGAGATTTTATCTGAGTTGACTGAAACATTGGGCCTTATCTCCCTGTGAGTAATTGCAAGCGATGGGGCAAATCCTAATCACTGGCATAAATCCTGTCCTCCAAAATGAGTATAGCAGGGTCTGCTGCAGTGGAAGAGGTGCAGTTCTGCTGCAGGGATGTGTGCGTGTGTGTGCAAGAGCTGAATTCCCGAAGATGTGCTGCTCCCCTCCCGTATGCACTGCATGGAAGGCATTTGGGGATGGGGTAGGATCGGTGGATCTGCTTATGGTTCTGATGGCTATTCCCTGCTACAGAGGGGACACATAACCAAGGAAGTGTGAAGGCTATTTCTGCTCTGATGCTGGAGAACCAGCTATGGAGTGGGCTGGAGAAAAGGATTCCTTGTTCCTGCTCCCAGGAGTATCCCCAGAGAAGAATCCAGGTGCTTAGGTTATGTATCAGAGAGAGAGAATTCTGTAAATCTGGGGTAACTCACTACATCAGTTATTCCAGATTTACATCACTAACTGGGAGCAGAATTTGGTCCAATATCTTTTGTAATTCTATTCCACAAAGTGAGCCAATTCTTTTGTCAGCCCAATGCCATTTAAGTTACACCAGCAGATAGGTCAGTCCAATACTGCTCCAAAAAATGTAAATAAAAAAGGTGCAGTTGGTAGATATAGATGGTAGGAAGCAGTGTTCCCTCTAAGCTGTGTGGCAACACAGTCCTGCAGCTGTTTAATGAGCCCTGCCCAGCCAGAGGCTCAGGGCTCCATGCACGGAGCTGAATGACTGAGCGGGACTGATTATGCAGCTGTGGGGCTGTGCCGTCATGCAGCTTAGAGGGAACACTGGTAGCAAGCTATAGCAACATAATTCTGTACTACCTACATATTTGTAACCCACCTGAAATTAGATTTTGTGAAAGGGAGAATCTGTTGCTTGCTCCGTGACAACGCAACGATGTATGTCCTCCAGTGGACAAGAGACAGTTCAGCAAAATATCACACCAGAAATAAACACAAAGCCTGCTTTGTACCGGAGTACTTGTGCACAGCCCTCCTATTAGTCAGCGAGTGAGACTTTAAGATTAAAAAGTGTCAATCAGCAAGCACAATACCACAGAAGACAAAGAAAGAAAAACATCCTCAGTTTAATTCACATTTAATGATGTACCAAAAACCTGACACATACTGTTATACACGCCGAGTACAGTGAAGGCTTGCAATAAAGCTCTTTACTAACTTTGGTAGAAGGTGCCTGCATGTGGACTCCTGTAAGTGAACTAATCCCTAAAACAGATTACTGCTGTATACCATTGTCGTACTGGGTAGCTGGCTTCCTGAAATTTCACCTCACATGGGGTGATCAGTAATGTGCATAAACTAATTCTGATAAAGAAAATATAACAAATTAGTCCCTGCCATTGATAAATAGACCACCTTAATTTTAAAAATTGTTTTGTTTAATGAAAATGATAAACTCTTAGCTGCTTGATATGCTACAGGTCTACTATAACCACAACTGCACAGAGTTTACATATTCAGTAAAGGGCAGGATGAAATCAACAGGTTCATCTATAAAATAGAACAGTACAAGCATGAGGAAGTTACAATACAAAACAAAATTTCCATCACACTAGGAGCTGTTATTTCACCAATATTACTTCAGAGAGCTGGAAAGTAAGGAGCAAAATGGGGCCCACAAATGTGTGTCTGTAAGTCTGTGTGTGTGTGTGTGTGTGTATGTGTGCTTGTGTGGTGGTGGCGAAAGGGAGTCACTCCACATTGCATGGTACACGTGTCAGTGGGAACTCATGCACGGAAACTTTGGGTTAAAATGCTAGTTTGTTTTCCTAACATCCATGCATACTGATCTGTTTCTGTACATAATAAAATATATTTATATATTTATACGCATAATGCTTTTATGCAACGAAAAAAGTCTTCATATATCACTTTGGAGAAGTATGTATACACTGTCCTATTCAGAGCTTCTTCATACCAAGTTCTTATGTACCATTGGTGTTTCCTCCTCTCCCCCCCACAAAAAAATAGTAATAAAAAGTAATCAAGCTTTCCAGATTATAGAGAGGATCTATACAGCAGCACCATACCTTTTA